>NC_084481.1:145259689-145904149 GCF_030035675.1 Rhineura floridana | reverse complement strand
GCATTCTGATGATCCAGGCAAAGCCTGCTTGCAGCCATAAGACGACCAAACCTTGCCTGAGCCCGGGGCTGCCCTGTGCCAGACCCCGGTTCAGGCCACACCCTGAAGATGTGTAGGGGGTCCAACCCGCATCACCACCCCCTGGAGCCCTGAAACTCCGAGCGGATGAGGCACGTTTGCCCCAAAGGCAGCCCGTATTCTGCCCCCGGGCCGTATAGCCCTGAGCTGCAGGCTTCTGGACCGCCTATCACCCCCAAAGGTGCCTAAAGGTGTCACCTAGCTGCCCTTTCCCTTTTAACCTTTTCCCGCACTTCTTTGCCACAAAAGGGGGACAAGCCTCTGCTTAGTCTCCCTTTACCCCACACCCAATAAGAATCTCGTGCAGGCCCCTCTGCAGGCCCATCAGGAAGATGCCATCATTGCCTCACCAACTGCATGTCCGCACATGCCTGCCACTGAGGGCCTTGCCCTCCATGTCTGACCACAGCAGACGACCTGAGGCTACCGTGGCCTCAACTGCATGTCCTCACATGCCTGCCACTGAGGGTCTTGCCCTCCCTGTCTGACCACAGCAGACAACCAGAGGCTATCGTGGCCGCAACTGTATGTCCTCACATGCCTGCCACTGAGGGCCTTGCCCTTCAGTAACCAAGGTCAATCCCACCCAGGGGAATGACCACCACCTGCAGAACCTTCCACCCTGAACCCTGCTGGAACAACATGGGTAGGAGACCATCCCAGCGCATACTCTGTCGACCCAGCCACCAAACCGTAGCCCACCATCAGAGGCCCAGCTGTGAACCAATGTGCGTTTGCGGCCCGAAGGCCAGCCTATAAGATCATGCCATGGCTGCAGAGTAGGCTGCGCATCTGCTCCATCCCCATCCAGCAACCTGCCAAAAACAGAAACAATCGTGAACAGTTGGGTCCCGGACCTTCAGACTTGCCCCGGGGTTAATGTATTCATGCGCCCCCTACTTCCACCTCCCAACGGCCTGCACCTGCATATACAAAACCAAACAGACCGTCCCAGGTAGGCAATCCCACTGCCGGGTAGGGAACCCCAATTCCGGAGAAGCATGTCCCCAAAACCCGCATGGGTCTGCTCCCAGGCACTGCGACACTAGACCAAAACTTTATGAGGGAAGATCCCTCCCCCTGGATATCAGGCACTAGGCCTGTAGCTTCAGGCCAAAAACACTATGATGCCCTCATGGGGAAGTGTCCAGTCCTGGGGCAGGATAAAATAATGGAGTGACTCTTGTATCCCTGGTCTGCCTGGAAACAAACTTCGGACCACAGGATGGCTCGTAGGGAAGTCTGACCTGGACCCAAACACCCCCGCCCCCCATCCGGAAGGCTCCAAAATTAAGTGCGACGGCCGCTGCATGCAACTGCTGAGCTTTGAAGCATGATGGTCACAGGGCACCTCCCTGATCAACAATCCCTGGCGGGTCAGGTGAACACGGATGATGAGGATAAGGGTATGGGGGTGTGCATGGGCCAGCCGGCCAGCACATGACATATCCCAAGCCGTCTGAATGGTCCTAAAGGCCCCCTGCCAGCCTCCCTAGCGACACACTGACAGACAAGCTTTACTCCTACCATCCGTGATGAATTCCAGGACGTGATTCATAGGAATAGGCCACACTTTGCATAGCCCCTGCCAGCCCCTAACTCCCAGGGATCCCCTCCTGCCCTCTGATAGCTGGTGAGCATGCTGGGGCAGCAGATAGGCATATGGCCATCTCTGACTCCCATCCCCCATCTCCCAGTATGCGGTATGGGACTAGCTGAGTCGGTCCTTCCTCTAACTGAAACACCATTGACGCACTGCAGGAAAGGAGGGGGCCACACCGCAGGTTGGCGCATAAGGCAGCCAAAACCCTGAACCTGTGGTAAGGCTGTGAAATCCCTGTTATGGCACCATAAGCCCCACCGCAGAAGGCCCCCAACACCTGAAGGGCAGAAAGCAAACACTTTCCCAGCCCCTGAAAACTCCAGGATCTTGATCTGCAACAGTTCAAGCTTTTCCCGGACAGCCTGCAGCCCTGGGTCCAAAAGTCAATCTTAATACCCTGGAAGGTGAACACTGGGGCAGGATCCTCCATTTTCCCAGCTGCCAAAAGAACCCCCCAGTTCATAGCTATGCTATAAACTGTGCCATCAGGTGCTAACATGCACCCAAAGTCTGCCCTACCTGTGAACTGTAAATCATGAAAATAGTGCCCCACTGCTTCTGAGCTCTCTCGTCTCCTAACTGTCCCTTCCAAGAAGGGGCTGAAGTGCTCCATGCATAGGTAATGCTCTGCTGCACAGTTGACCTAAAAGGCAAAACTCAGCAGCTCAAAATCCACCATGTGTAATAGCTGGCAATGCAGGCAGATTAGCTGCCACACTTGCCCATAAGGCATCTCTGCCACAGGCGTGCACTATATTGAATGAAGTGTAGTGCACTGTGCATAGACTATCTGGTATGAAGCCATCACTGACTGACCCCACTTGTATGACGGATGGTGAATCAGGTAGACTTCGCCCACTGCCACTTTGGGCACTATACGGGGGGGGGCATTGTGAGAGCAGAGGTAGGGGATGATGGGAAGGGGCCAGTAACCCTGCCCAACTGTATGTCTTTATCAGTCTTCCTCTGGACCATTGCGTCCATACCTAAGACTGATTTAAGTTTGCTGGCCATAAGGGCAAGCCGGGGGCCACAGTATAGGATCTGGAAAAACCGCATAATAAAGAAAAACCTGCCTAATAAAACGAGTCTCCCCATAACTGGGCAGTCTGCAAGCAAGGTCCATAGCACCTCGAGCTTAGCTGGGAAGGGACACTTTTCTTGAGCAGCCTCTGCTGGGAGCTGCTTCCCACTCCTTTGAGGGGCCCTGGCCCCACATATCCTTCTAGTCTGTTGTTGTGCCTTTAATTGCAGGCTCATATTCAGCAGTTATTAGATGGCATGGAGTTGAGCAATGTCATCTTCTAATGTCTGCAGATCAAATGACTCTTAAAAGCACAGGATTAGTGGCCTGTAAAAAAGGTGGCCACCTTATCCACAGACCAGTTTGTAAACTAGCTAAAGAGAAGATGCAAGCAAATGTGCAGCCTGCACGTGATTACTGAAAAGAATTCCATTATATTTAAATAATTTACTCAGAGAAATATGAATTGGAGCAATTCTATGCATACTTACTTATGAGAAAATCCCCCTGAGTATATTGTTACCTCTTCCCATGGGAGGGTGCATGTGATTGCACACATACAGCAGAATCTTATGTATGGTTACTCAGAATATCGCAGATTAAATGGGTTTTAGGACTGAGGTGTATGGGACTTAACTGATGGAAAGGTTCGTATATTTTTACCTGGGTTTTGAAGAACGTATTTGGGGAGGAGAAGCTTAACAGTGAAAAAGAGGGGATGAGTTCCCTTTGCATTTTTGGAGTTGAGGTAGTTTTGGAGGTGAGGTTGCAGCACTAACTGGGATCCCTACTGGCTCCTGCAGCCTCCTTTCTATCTCCGGCTGCCACCCGCCCTCCTCAAAAAGCCTCTGCTCTTTGTAATTACATATCATTGCTCCCATCCAAATGGCCGCTACATTATGACAGAGCATCTTTAGGGTATTCTGCAAAAACAAGTAGCGGCCACGGGCAGCAGGAGGGTGCGGGAGTGCAGGCAAATTTTGCCCCTCTCTGAACTTTCCTGGTTTGCAAAAACAGTGTGGAAGAGGAATGGCCTTCTCAGTACATCCCTTAATAAAAGCATCCCCACAGATGGCTGTCCGATAGCCCATTACCTCTCTGGGTAATTGGTAAATGAAAAGTAACATTTAATTTAAACTAAAAATACACTTCAGTATCAAGAAAAGGAGTCTATTCCTATTTCACTTTCTGTAATGGGAAAGGGGACCCCAATAGAAGTATCTCCTGGACCTAACTGGAGGCGCTGAGGACTGAACCTGGGGACCCTCTGCATGCAAAGCAAGTGATCTGTTACTGAGCTACAATCCTCCATCTCCAGGGTCCGAGATCCCTGTAAATGGTAAAATAATCCTAGCAATAACAGCACATGAAGTGCATTGGCTCTGTTCCACTGTTGAGGCATCTGCAAGCAGGTACAAGGTACATCCTTGTACAGGTACATCCTTGAGACATACACAAGGGACATTTAGGTAGGATAAAATTCCCCTTCATGTAGCTGCCCCACTCAGTGCACCAAACTCAGTGCACACCACCCGGCTGTACCTGCACTCCTACGGCCCAGGCTTTACCTGCGCTGCTACCGCCCAGGCTTTACCTGCGCAGCTACCGCCCAGGCTTTACCTGCGCAGCTACCGCCCAGGCTTTACCTGCGCAGCTACCGCCCAGGCTTTACCTGCGCAGCTACCGCCCAGGCTTTACCTGCGCAGCTACCGCCCAGGCTTTACCTGCGCTGCTACCGCCCAGGCTTTACCTGCGCTGCTACCGCCCAGGCTTTACCTGCGCTGCTACCGCCCAGGCTTTACCTGCGCTGCTACCGCCCAGGCTTTACCTGCGCTGCTACCGCCCAGGCTTTACCTATGTTACCACCACCCCAGCTTTACCTGTGCTACTATTCTGCTAAAGTCGGCGGTGGGGGCCTGAGGCCAGCTTGACCGTCCCTTAGCGCTAGCCTCCCCCCCCAGCAAGAGCTCACAAAAACAAATTTGAATGTCCTGGCCTGAGTGCCTGCTGTGCCACTCCCAGGGTCGCTGCCGCGCCTCACCACCGCGCCTCGCCGCCGCCACTGCACCTCTCCCAAGAAGATGAGGGATCGCCGCCGCTGCACGCAAAGGCCTGGCCTAAGGAAAGGCCAGGGAAAGCTCCACGTGTGCTGAAGGCGCCACGCATGCTTTCAGAAGGCGCTGCCGCCAGGCCTCCCGCGGTCAGAAGGTCTCACCACCGCCGTTGTGAGGCCTCAAGGGTGCCGAGCCGGGAGCCTCGCAGCAGTTGCCCCTTGATGGCGGCCTGAGCTTCGGCTGCGGCCGCAAACTCGCCCCTTTGCCCGGCAAGTACCGGGCACGGAACGGGATTCACAGGGAAAAAAGTTATGCTTCTATTCCTAAAGACCTTACAAACTACTGTATCTAATCATGAGCAAGTAACCATCAAGCTCCCCCTAAACACACACATACCCAAACTCCTCATAGGTGTTTTTTCAGATAGTTAGGTGATCACTGCTATGCATGTGACCAACACTGGCTCTACATTTGAAGGGTTGCATATACTAGGGGTGCATATGCTAGAAGTCCCTTTCACCAGCTTTGGATGGTAAGACAGCCGCTGTCTTTTCTGGACCAAGATAGCCTGACCACTGTTGTCCATGCACTGGTAGCCTCCAGGTTAGACTACTGTCATGCGCTCTATGTGGAACTACCCTTAAGGTTGGTCCAGAAGCTGCAGCTGGTGCAAAATGCGGCAGTGAGACTGCTCACCGGAGCAGGTTATCGCCAACATATCACTCCACTACTGAAAGAATTGCACTGGCTACCTATTAACTACTGGGCTAAGTTCAAGGTTCTAGTTTTGGTGTACAAAGCCCTATACAGCTTGGGACCAGGATACCTGAAAGACCGTCCTATCCCTTATACACCTAGTTGATCACTGCGCTCTGCAGGTGAGGGCTTCCTGCAGACACCATCTTATCAGGAGGTCCGTTCCTCACAACATAGGAAATGGACCTTTAGTGCAGTGGCACCTACCCTTTGGAATTCCCTCCCCTTAAATATTAAATAGGCACCATCTCTGTTATCTTTTGTGCACCTCCTCTTTCAACAAGCCTTTTAAGTAGAGACCTTATCCCAGTCTGCATCTGTGTTGGAATTGCTTTTTAATATATTTTTAAATATGTTTTGGTTTAATATATTTCAAAGTCTGTTTTTATGATGTTTTAAAGTGTTTTAGTGCTTTTGTTTGCCATCTTGGACTCCTAGTGGGAGAAAGGGTGGGATATAAATCAAATAAATAAATAATATACCAACAAACAGAACATAAAGTTTAACCTACATTATTTCAAACATTGAGCCTCTGACAAATGCAAGTTTTAGCATAAACTGCCCAAATCCAGAGAATATATTTCTCCTCTTCTTTCCCCACACAAAAAAAACACAGATAATCATGTTTTAATATTTTAGTTGTCCCTTCTTATTCTTTTTGCCATGTCAGGGCAAGAAGCACTAATTTATGGGGGGGAGGGATACATAAGGAGGAACTCAGCCCTTCCATAAAGAGAGCAGACTTCTTGTAGTGCTTTATGAGGCCCAAATAAATGAACACCAATATTTCCCATTCCTGTGCATGTTAACTTGGAAGTAAGTCCTATCAAGTTTAATGCAACTAATTCAAAAGCAAGACTACCCAGGAGCACTAATAAGCTGGAAAAACACTTTCAGATCTGGTACCATATTAAATTTCACAGTGGCTTACAACTTTTGCCAGAGGGACTAGGAATTTCCCGAAGGCTGCACTAGCAGGCAAGGAAGAAGAGCTACACGTTTTCTGTAAAATGTTAACTATTACTTTTAACATTGATGTTGAAATTCCTTCTTTTTTTGGTTAACAATGGCAAGAGATATTTTAAGTGTTCGTACCAATGATGTTCAATAATTATATGAATGTGTTTTTTGCCAATTTTCCTAGGAAAAAAACCTTGCTGTATTGATTCTATACATTCATACCTAAATTTAATAATAAAGAGAACCTATGTGATTCTTCCCTTTTTTAATGTGTTTTGTCTCTATAAAACAGATCAATGAAAATGAGAAGTGATGGGTCTTCAGCCATTTTTCTAAGGAAATTAAGGAATTGTAGAATACATGAAACTACCTGGCCCTTACAAATTACTTTGCGAGATTTACAGTGCAATTTTATGCATACTTGCTTGGAAGAAAGTTCCACTGGGTTTAATTGGGCTTGCTCCATAGAAAGTGTGTTTAGGAATTCAGCCTAAGCCTATTGTCATGCAAAAGTAGAGCTGCAATACAAATTATTCAGCTTCAGTATTTTAGATAGAAATTAGAAACTTTTTTAAATTTATTTTTTTGTACAATGTATTGCTTTATTGATGTATTGCTTTATTGATGCATTGCCTTGTTGTTGTATTTTTATATTTGTGTTTACTTTTTCTGTAAGCCACCTTGAGGGCCATTTGGCCGAAAGGTGGGGTATAAATAAACATAACATAATATAACATTAACATAACATAACATAACAATTTAACAAACTTTTTTAAATTTCCAAGTCTTCATTCTTAGCATGCTGGCAGACCATGCTAGCCAATACCCAGTATCATCTGCTTCCATAACAAAGAAACTGACCTTGTTGGATATTTTGTGTTTGTTTGGGAGCCCAGAGTCAGGCAATTGTGACAACATATGTAGCTCTAAACCACCAGCCAATGAATCAATGACTTCACCCACACTGTATTTTGAACCGTAGCCTTTTCTGCCAAGCCAGTTTTCAAAACTGGGCAAGTTTTAAAAACGGTTTGAAATGTAGAATCAGTAAAAAGTATGTGGGGGGGGGGGGAGAGATGAGGTCAAAAGTCCTATTAGGCATGTAGAAGCCCTTGGGCATTCTCATAGGTGCCCTTTGGGTTGTGCTTCTGATGGCTGCCCAAAGAACATAAAATACTTGAACTTCTATAATGGGCAGATAGCCCACAAGGTGTAACTAAAACAGTTTCCTGAAACGATGGATGCTGAAGCATGCAAATAATCCAGGAACACTGTTTATTAATAAAGCTATAGGAATGATAAGCCTCTAAAAGTCTTACAAATACCGGTTCAAATGCAAGTGACTGAGAAACAATTTCAGAAGCCTGTTTGCCTACACATAGCTTTGTGTTAGTGGCTTCTGAACCTTATTAGTTGGAACTAAGCTAGTGAAGTTTCAACACAAAGTAGAAGACTTCACTGCCTAGCCACCTGCATGCAGTTCTTATTTGCCCTGGGCAGGTGGCTATTTACAAGTCTGGTATTAGTTAAAGTGCTTAGATTTCTATTTGTGGATTCCCGTTTAAAAAAAATGCCTGAAATAATTTTAGATATTTTGGAACAAGTTTTTAAAAGAATCAGTCCAAGAAAGATCAATCCAACTCTTTAGAGTTTTTAAAAATACCACACAGTACCTTCCCATGCATTAAGATCATGCAATAGAAAAAGAATCACCCTAGAATCTATTTTCCTGCTTGCTTCCCTTTCAAATCATGTAAATCTTTAACTAGGTGTGTTATTAGTGAAATTCTTGATATGGGTTCAACTGATAAGCTCCAGACTCCAGGTTCATTTCCTAAACACGTGTGTGTGTGTGTGTGTTTAAACTTATTATCAGCAGATGTAAACAGCTTTTAAAATTTCACTGTTAGCATCTTGTATACATATCATTTATATGTACCCAGGTATACTTGGAACATGTATATACTACTAACTACTCTTCAGACTGAGTCAGCCAATCCTACAATGCTTTCTCCTCCCACACATGGGTGTTTCTGATCAAATTATTTGGTTACAAAAAGGGAAACTAGGAAAACTAAAGAGCATCACAGATTTTTAATGCCTTCCCACTTAAGAGCATAAGAACATAAGAAGAGCCTGCTGGATCAGGCCAGTGGCCCATCTAGTCCAGCATCCTGTTCTCACAGTGGCCAACCAGGTGCCTCAATTCTCTCTCACCATAGTTTCCTCAGCTTTCTGAATGTTCAACCTGTCTAATTTGACCCACTTCCATCAGAAATCTTGTTTGCTGGCCAGATTCCCTAGAACTCTTATATAAGAACATAAGAAGAGCCTGCTGGATCAGGCCAGTGGCCCATCTAGTCCAGCATCCTGTTCTCACAGTGGCCAACCAGGTGCCTGGGGGAAGCCCGCAAGCAGGACCCGAGTGCAAGAACACTCTCCCTTCCTGAGGCTTCCGGCAACTGGTTTTCAGAAGCATGCTGCCTCTGACTAGGGTGGCAGAGCACAGCCATCATGGCTAGTAGCCATTGATAGCCCTGTCCTCCATGAATTTGTCTAATCTTCTTTTAAAGCCATCCAAGCTGGTGGCCATTACTGCATCTTGTGGGAGCAAATTCCATAGTTTAACTATGCGCTGAGTAAAGAAGTACTTCCTTTTGTCTGTCCTGAATCTTCCAACATTCAGCTTCTTTGAATGTCCACGAGTTCTAGTATTATGAGAGAGGGAGAAGAACTTTTCTCTATCCACTTTCTCAATGCCATGCATAATTTTATACACTTCTATCATGTCTCCTCTGACCCGCCTTTTCTCTAAACTAAAAAGCCCCAAATGCTGCAACCTTTCCTCGTAAGGGAGTCGCTCCATCCCCTTGATCATTCTGGTTGCCCTCTTCTGAACCTTTTCCAACTCTATAATATCCTTTTTGAGATGAGGCGACCAGAACTGTACACAGTATTCCAAATGTGGCCGCACCATAGATTTATACAACGGCATTATGATATCGGCTGTTTTATTTTCAATACCTTTCCTAATTATCGCTAGCATGGAATTTGCCTTTTTCACAGCTGCTGCACACTGGGTCGACATTTTCATCGTGCTGTCCACTTAAAATTTTATAAGACACTCAGACAGGTTGCAATTGTAGTTTAAACATTCTAAAGATAAAAATAGGAATTTGATAGCTAGCCGGTACTTAAAGGAGTACTTAAAGTACTTAAAGCTACCCAGTACTTAAAGGAGCAAGTAAAAACAAAATGTCCTTGATCAGGCCTTTAGAAAGTTCACAGAAGCTCTGAAGAACATATTTGAGATGATTGTTCAGTTTCATATTTATTTATAAAAGCTCACATATGCTTATTGATTTTCAAACACGGAAGACCTGTGGAATTCACTATTATCAGGGGTTTCCAAACTGTGGTCCACTAACTTCAGTCAGGTGGTCCACATGTTGGTATTAAATATTCTTTTTTATTTTTAATAGTATTTTATTGATTCTTTTATTTATTATTTTTATTGTTTTATATTACAATTTGAATTCAATAAAATGCAAATTGTAATACAATAAATACGATATAAGAAATAAAAGCAGCAATAAAAATACAATTAAAAATTACAGAGCATCCCGCACAGCACAAAAGGCCTAAAAATGATTAAGTGGTCTGCTAAGTCCATCAGCAATTTTCAAGCAGTCCATGGAAAAAATATTTGGGAACCATCATAATATATATTCTGGAAAGTTGTTTGACTATTCTCTATGAATTTAGACACCTCTTAAGGTATCGTAACCAAATTTTTCATGATAGTTTCCGAGATCAAGGAGCAGATTTTAATCTGTGTTTGGTTACAATTGGACACCATTTTGAATCAAGATGGTGGACTGAACCATTCAAAATTGCACTGATTTTCACTATTGATTTCAAAATTGTACTGAATTCTTGGTTTCATAGAATTCCCAAGCAACCCCAGATATGAGGCTGCTGGTAGGAAATAATTCTCTAAGGATAAGAATCTACAAGATGAATCCCAATCTTAAAAGACATCAAGTGGATTGCAAAGTACTATGTAACAGCAACTATAATGTGTATGTACAACAGAATCCTTTGTAATTAGGGTTTCCAGCCATCAGCCAAAACATGTCAACTGACCCTTTAGAAAGTCCAATGCTGCAAGATAAGGATGCATCCAGTGTTTTCTGCCCCATTTCTGCAGCAGCCTCTATGGCTATATACATGATCGCAGGGAAAACTGGAAGGTAAAAGGGCTGGAGCAGAATTAGACAAAAGCTTTACAAGGGTGACACAGGAAATCTGGACTGATAGTTGGAAACCCTAGTTCTAGTAAGGAATAGGAAAATTTTACATTTTTAAAAAAACAAATGCACAAATGGGCTCATGAAACTATGGTTGCAATATGGCAGAGGTCAGCAACTAGTTTTGCAGGAAAGCCAGTTTGAGATAGGCATCAGGGGTGCATTCTACACATATTAAAGTGACCTGCCATATAGGCCTCACTCCTCCCTGCCCTATTTCATTTCAGAAATGGAGAAGATGTAGCCTAGGAGCCACCAGCTACTGACTATGTGGAATATACTATACAGGATACTTTTATTCTTAGAACTCCCCTGCTGACAAAGGCCAAAAAAAAGGCCATCTCACCTAGTAAGCTATTTAAAACTTTCCTTTTTCAGGAAGCCTTTCAAGCAGAGATATTTGTCCCAGTCTGTATCTGAATTGGATACGAAATTGTTTTTTGAATATGAAGTTGTTTTTAATTGTTTTTATAAGTGGATTTTTTAAATTGTTTGCATGTATGGAATTGTTTTTAATTGTTAATGTTTTTACTATGAAATTTCTTTGAGATATATTGTGGGAAGAGATTCATGAATGAAATCAAATAATTAAATAAATAAAATGCCCATACTGTAGGGACCTGCCTGATGTTTATTGGAAGCACATTCCAAAGGATAGGTGCCACCACACTAAAGGTTCTGGTCTTAGTGGGCATAATACAAACTTTGGGACTGTATAGCATTACTAAGAGTGTCTCTCTCTCTCTCTCTCAAGCATCAAAGGTAGAGTTATACAAGGCATGGCATTCCTGGAGGTAATGTCTGTTAGCCATTTATAGTTCTATCTGGCACAAAAATATGTCCAATTATTTTTAAGACTTCTTCAGGGAGGCGCCTCAACTCACAGAGTTTGTAACCATTTCATGTGCACTGGCTTGTCAATGGTATTGAGCCTCACCACATGGAAGCTTATTACAACATGTCTCTAGCTGTACTTTAATCATTTATATCCCACTTACAAAATCACAAGATTAAAAAAATCAATCAAGCCTCAAAACACACCAGCATAAAAATCCACGAAAACAGCATAAAAACAAATTGAGATAAAACAAACAGCCATCCCATATATGGTTTTCAAAGCCCATCTACAAGCAGGAAGAGAGCTGGAAGGCCTCCTTGACCAGAGAACTCCACAGCTGAAGTACCATCAGAAAGAAGGAAATAAGTGATAACCAATGTAATTGTCGCAAGATACAGGTAATATTTTCCAGAAGAGAGGAACCAGGACTGTCAGGTAGGCAGGATCCTTAATTTTCCCATGGGTCAGGTCTGACAGGTGGGTGGGATTGTCAATTGAGGTGGCTTTGAGATGCTGCCAATCAACAGTGTCTGCAACCCCTCCCCTCGCCCAGCCGCACCTTTACTTGCCCCACACCTGATATCACACACCTATAGGGCAGGTGGGTGTGGTTTGGCCAAACTGGCCTTGCAGATGAAATGTGGAGGCTCACCTCTGAAATGTTCTCTGACTGCTCCTACCATCTTCCTAGCAGCTGCATTTTGAACCAGTTGCCAAACTATCTTTAAAGGCAACCCCACATAGAGTATTGCACTAGTCCAGTTTGGCTATAACCAACAGCAGATCTACCTTCTCAAGGCAAGTTTGCAGTTGGTGGTTCAGATTAAGCTGGGAAAAGGCCACAGACATCACTTGGATAGACACAG
The DNA here is from genome assembly GCF_030035675.1 of Rhineura floridana. Classification (NCBI taxonomy): domain Eukaryota; kingdom Metazoa; phylum Chordata; class Lepidosauria; order Squamata; family Rhineuridae; genus Rhineura; species Rhineura floridana. The sequence goes on along the minus strand of NC_084481.1, from coordinate 145,891,660 downwards.
AGAACCTCTGTCAAATTACATACTTAATTCTTCAGGGGGAGTGTACCCAGAGCAAGATGCACAATTCTACCCAAATCCAACTTCCAGCCAACAGCACCTCCGCTTTGTCTGGATTGATGTTTGCCCTCATCCAGTCCAGATCCATCAAACTTTCCTGGCTAAGGTTTGCACTCTTGATTAAAGATTGCAGACAAACAGTACTTACATAGGTCAATCTGTGTGGTAAATTAGGACACAAGGAACAACTTGCCTTAAGAAGCATCTGTCATGTGGCAGCTGCATGTTAAGAAGTAGCCCTGAGATGGTAACTAGCACCAGAAACTGTGGCACTGAATCCCATAAGAAAATTATACCCTGGATGAAGAATTTTCTTTTGTTTGCCCTGATTCTACTGTCTATCATTTTCATCAGACATACTAGGGTGTTGTCATAGCCCTAAAATAAGTCCAATCTGTTGACCTATGACATTTTGGAATTGCATGCAAAACAAGGAATATGTAGCAACTCTAGAAAACAATCCACAAACTTGTACTGAACGTCCACAGATTACAACTTTTGAAGAACTGCACACAGATCTCTCTACTTCATGCATGCATACTATATATAGTGAGGTCACATTATGTGTGTCAAGGGCACTGGAAACTAAAGACGTAAGGTTTAAGATGGTTTGTATATCCCTTATTTATTTTGTTTAAATTTCAGGTGTCTCCTGATAAGGTTGAAAAGCATTTTAGATGTTTTTAAAATCTAGTACCATTTTGCTAATCCCATATCCCAACTCATTAAATTGCCACTACACCTATTTTCTAGTGTTAGTATTACCCACAGCTACACTCTCAAAAAACAACATAAATAAGAATACATCTCCTGCCAGTAAGTTTAAACATCACTTCTACCACGGGCCATCTTCCTTAACACATCAACATATTACCCAATGAAAATATGATGGAACCTCAAAAATGACAAAGCATGTAAACTTGGACTCTATTAAAACATAACTGGAATGTGCATTCAGAGAAGCAGCTACAAACACAAGTCTACAGTGATCTATTTTTCTAATTTCCTGGCAAAATATCCTGTTAACCTTGTTCTGAATTATTTTACATTTTATTTTTCTAATCTATTCTAAATATTATTATCTAAAGTGAGTTGGGTGGCGTAGTGGTGATACAGACAAGACTTAAGAGCTCAGTCTTCAAACATGCTTACTGTTAAGTAAGTACCACTTGTTCAGTAGAGCTTATTCTCTACAAAGTATGCTTAGGACAGATGAAACAGTTATCAGGTATTAAAACTAAGATTTTTATACAATGGTAAGTAAAAATGAAAAATGGTTCAGATATCAGTTATTAAAATGTTATCACTGTCTCCTCTAAAGCTGGTTTTCTCCGAGTTGTGTATGGTCTCCCAAATACTCTGCAAAAGATTGTTTTTGCATATGACCTCTGGCACTAAACCAATTGTTTTCTTAATCTATAATGAATTTACAATGGTTAAGGGTGCAGTCCTAACCCCCACTTATCTGGGAGTAACTCTTGTTGAATTCAATGGGACTTACTTCTGAGTAGACATGGTTACAATTGCAGCCTAAAATACTACTTCATTTTTATTTTATTTTTAAAGAAAAATGAGAAAAACAAGAGTTGGATGCAAGAGAGTTCTTGCTAAAATTAGCAACACCAATAATGATCCATTAGCTAAAGAACAGTCATTCAAAAGAGATCCAAATGAAAACACATACAAAAATCCCATAAACCAAAACACATTTTCATTCCTAATGCTCTCCATTAAAACCTGCTAATGTTGGTTCCTTACCTTTAAGTCTTACTGAAACACAAAACATCTGCCTCTCAAGAAATCAGATTGAAGACTGCAGCAGCACACAGAACTGCAAGTGAGAAGGGACAAAAGTATGATGCCCCTTTCCACAGCTCCTCCCCTCAGTTGCCAGAATAGGCAGACTGCCAGTTGGCATCCAAGAGGAGAGGAGGATTGAGACTGGCTGAGCTTCAGAAGAAGAATGCTGGAACAGTCAGCCCAGAAACTCAGCATTCTGTAACCTGGACAAGACACATTAAGGAGCAAACAATAAGAATGTGAAAAGGGTTCATGTTAGAACAGCCAAAGACCAGGAAGGGTGACAGGACAGAGTGTCATTATTCAAAATCAACAGGACTCCTTAGTTGTTGCAGGCAAAAATTCAACAGGTGGAGTTTTTCCCATCACAGCATCCCCATACTGAGGGGCTTCACCTGTTGAATGTCTTCTCAATTAGCTGTTAAAAGATGCATGAGGTCTCCTACAAAAACAAGATGTGGCAATCCTAGACAGGACTCTCTGTTGCTGGTCTACCAAGTTGGGAACTGTAGAAAACTGCAGACTGACAGTTAAAAAGCTTTGCCAGGAGCCAGGCTTTGGAATTTGTTGCCAGAGCAAATTCAGCTGCCACCACCACCACCAGGCTGTTTTCTGACACAAGAACAAGTTGCAGTAATTCAGACCAATATTGGGGAGCAAGTATTATCTGAAAACTTGGGATCTCACGATTTAGATTTATTGATTACAACTAACGTCATAGTTTAATTTGCTGCTGGTGATTTATTTTATTATATTTTATTTATTAAATTTATATCCAACCCTTCCTCCCAGAGGAGACCAGGGTGGCAAACACACAAGTGATAAAGCGTCTAGAAACAATTCCAGTACAGATGCAGACTTGTGCTATTGTACTATGGGCTAGTGGTATTTTATTAATAGCACTATCGGCTAGTGTATTTTATTTACTTTATTTGTTGTTTTTATTATACTGATGTATTCTACTGATCAGAAAACTATCAAAAATATAAATAAAAGAGCCTTGTAAAACCACAACTTTGTGTTATCAGCAATTATACAAACGGGTACAGTTAAAGCATAAAGGGGTAGCACTTGATTCAATACAGAGAGGCTTTGCCTTTGTAGAGAGGACTAGCCAACACAGAACAAAGGCATCAGAACAAGTGAACCTAGATAAATCTGTGGCAATAACCAAATCTAGATTGCTTGGCTCTTAAAGCCTTGTCTAGCAGGCAGTACTAATTTTCACTGATCTCAATGGAATTATAAACTCTCAGAGGTACACATAATTAGGTGCTAGCGTTCAAAATGTCCATCACATTTCACTGGTGTCCACCAAGTTTTCTTTGAGTTGCTGAGACTGAATATAACCAAGACACAAAAAGTCTATACAAAATGAAACCAGAGGGAAAGTACCTGCCTCCTTCAGACAGTTGGATTTTAGATGCAAGCACATTTATTGGAAAGTCCATTCCACTTATTTATATGGAACCCCTTTCTGAGTAAACTTCCTTAGGGTTCATATTATTCTATGTATTTTAGACCATCACATTCCCAAATACCAATATTTCTCAGAGTGAGAGGCAGGTGTCCCCAGGAAAATACACACAAAAAATCCAGAGGAGGCAAGAGCTCTTAGCCAATGCCTTCCTATTACAAGCACTGAATAAGACCACAATGTAAATTGGGCACATTTGAGACCAGTGTCCTGTAGCAGCCTCTTTCTTCTGTCTGCCCTTTCCCTAGCATTAATAACTAAAAGAGATTCAGGACTCTTTATCACAAGCTATGTTTGTAATAATGTTACCTTCAAATGCTTTTGCCATTTGATTACATTTATTCACCCCTTTATACAAAACATCTTGAAAAATATGAAAATATAGAACAACTTATCAAACCAAAATGGGGAAGAGCCATAGCTCAGTGGCAGAGCATCTCCTCTGGCATGGAGAAGATCCCAGGTTCAATCCCTGCAACTCTAGATAGGGCTGGGAGAGACCCCTGCCTGAAACCACAGAGAGCTGCTGACAGTCAGTGTAGACAATATTGAGCTAAATGGACCGACCGTCTGACTCAGGGTAAGGCAGCTCCTATGCTCCTAAACTTTCAGATGCTTTTGCCATTTGATCATTATATTTATTATATTTCTTCAACACTTTTGAAATGAAACATCTCAGAGTGACTTTCAAAATATTAAAACACAGAACAACATACTAACACAGAACTTGTCAAACATTTAAAATCGATAATGAATTTGATTACAAAGTAAAACATTTCCTTCAAATAATAAACAAACAGTAGAACAACGGAAATGCCTTCATCACAATACACCGCCACAATAAGCAACGTTAAACATATAGCAAGTCACCAGGATCCTTCCCACAGGGCAGCTTTTGGTAGATGACCCTATGGGGAACAGGACAGCCCAGCTGGAACAGGAGCAGCCCACAAATGTCATCATCTTCACCCACCGGCATCCCTCACTTTCCTAAGATTCTTCCCACAAAACAACTGCTGATACGGAACAGGCTGTGGTGACTTCTTTGTCTGCTCTTCTTGCTTGCAGCTGACTCATTCAAATTAGTAAATGTAACTTCCAGCACACAAGGCTTTGGGAGAGAGTAGTACTACATGCCATAACCCATCCACCTACCCTGCGATAACAACAATCGGCACGAGCATAGAAGCATAGCATATGAGACACATTCTTATCTCCACCAGAAGATGGATGAGCCATCTGGTACGTGGATCCTGCTGCTACAGTTGGATGTAGATATCAACTGGCCATATGCATAATCATCCACATATATCCTTGTGAACTGCATCTGTTAGTTGGCTTGTCCATGCACAGCAGCATCCAGTGTCTACTTACACATACGGATGGCAGATCTTCATGAACAGTACATCAGGATCAGTGGGGGGCTGATGTGTGGTAATGTTATTTAATGGCATTCTGTGGGAATAAAGCCCTTAATGCAGGTATGGGAAGCTTTTGGCTCTCCAGCTGTTGCTGAACTATAACTCCCATCATGTTTGGCCACTGGCTGTGCTTGCTGGGGCTAATAGGAGATGTAGTTCAGCAACATCTGGAGGACCAAAGGCTCTGCCTTAATCATCAGCCATGATGATTGTAGAATACTTTTTACAAAACATCTAGCAAAACGTTGGCAACTTCTAAGTCCAAAAGCCCATTATTTGGGACAGCAAGAATTTTTCTTTGCTACTATCAGGCTGGAGATCCCCACCAGCTAATTTCATTGAGGTGGACAATGGAAGGAAATAGACACATTTTTATTAAAAACCACCTGCAGGTTTTTACTAAACTTTTAGATTAATGTACTGTGATTCTCCGATCATTAATTTGCTGCAGTTCTTGCAGCTATGGTACTTTATTGGTCAGATGGAATAGGAACGACAACGACAAAAAGCAATAATGTTTTGGAAGGTTGCCCACTATCCCTTGTTATCCCCTGGAGATATCCCTGCCATATGGGTAATTTAAAATAAAGATATCCATGTAAATTTAGGTAGATTTGCAATTTCCCAGACATTTAGAAAGCTCTGTTAAAAATGCTTTTAACAATTAAAATCTTAACAGCTAGTACACTCGGGTATATCCTTAATATTAAATTTTCCATTCAAAATTTCTTTACTATCAGATGAGGTAGGATGTTTAAAACTTAGTTAGCCTGAAAGAAATGCAAACAATTGAACATATATTCTATTTTGATGCAGAGGCAGACAGAGAAGGAATGAGAACTATAGGGCAGACAAGAGAAATTTTGGAAATGGAAATGGACTGCTTTCAAGTCGATTCTGACTTATGGTGGCCCTATGAATAGGGTTTTCATGGTAAGCAGTATTCAGAGGGGGTTTACCATTGCCTTCCTCTGAGGCTGAGAGGCAGTGACTGGCCCAAGGTCACCCAGTGAACTTCATGGCTGTGTGGGGATTCAAACCCTAGTCTCCCAAGTCGTAGTCTAACACACTAACCACTGCACCACACAAATTTTAGTCCAAGAATAAAGTTGTTCCTGAAGCTAAAAACCTAACATGAATTATCATTGCATCATCCTGGTTTCACTTTGAGTCTTTTAGCACTGATATGAGTTTCTGGAGGCGTGTACAGAAATCAAGCACATAAATGTACATGTTTAACAGTGCAATTGTATGCATGTCTCCTCAGAAGTAAACCCCACTGAGTTCAATGGGCCTTTCCCCCAGAGAAGCGTGCCTAGGATTTTACCCTAAACATGTAATAATCTGATTGGACACAGAGAGTAGATTGTGATGGATAGATAAACTTCTGGGCAATTGGGAAAAATCTAGTAATAAGTTTTTAGAGGATATGGGGTAGCTGCTAAACTCATCCCCTGGACGGGTTGTTACTAAGCAATCTACTGCAAAAACAACCACCACTAGTAGAAGAATGGAAACAATATCAGTTTAAAAAGTTAACAGGTCATCTGGTATTTCTATTAGAATATGGTGAAGAGCAAAAGGTCCATTTAGACAGGAGTTTTAAGGAACCATGAAATGAAAATCACTTTAAAGAAAGGAATTTACAAAACAAGTTAGGATTTTATTACTTTGAATACTGTCCTCACCAAAAGCCATTCCAAACAAATTGAATCCACTATGTTCAGAGGGACAGGAGCACTATGCTAACCTTTAAACATTAGGCTAGTATGTTCATTGAGTAAACATGGCATAATGATTATACCTGTTACTTTGATAACCAAATTTCAAATGGATCACATGAAAACTCACATTTTCGGGCAGGACTGTCGTCTGATCTGCCATAACACACAGATAAGGGGGCGGGGGGGATTGTATGGTGTTTTCTTGTGGTGTTAACAGAACTTCTATTAGTCAAAATCAGCAGATAGTGCTTTTCACTGCATGGAGATAACCATTTACTTTTTGTAACATTCTGGTGATGGGAAAAGGGAAGTCTATTAAAAGGTGGAGTATAAATCCATTTTTTTAAAATAAAAATCATCACTTGCTAAGACCTGTGGATAAGATCCCTAATAAAAAACAGGAAACAAGGGTAGGTTACAGAAGACTCACCACACCAGGTCATTAGGCTGCCAACTTACCATTTTTTTCCATTAACTGGGGTTCAGTTTGCCGACAAATTGATTGAGTAAACATGCATAGGACTGGGCAGCATAAGTCACAGCCCTGTTTCATCATCAGTGCTGCTCTCAGCACTAACAAAATTTAAGAGAAAACAGATAAGGTGTGGAGTTTGGGAGCATCAATGTTGCAATGCACACTACTCAATACATTTCATTATGATCTGAAATGATATGGTTGGGTTCATGAAACGAATACAGGAAACAGATTAGAAGACACATTATCTCAAATGCCAAAGTGCTGTTAAGATAAAAGAACAGCAAGAACTTCTAACTAAACTATTGAATAACCAGATGTATCTGGCTTGTTAACATGCAAAGGTATATCACAGGCACAGCATCAAGCTTTCCAACTTCTTCAGCATAGAGATGGTTGAGGAATTTGTTCTTAACAAATTCCGATCCCAGCTGACTGATCCACACCTCCTGGACCAATATACAGATCTGAATGAACTTCCTGAAATTGTGTTGCAAAAAAGCGTTAGCATGCATATTGCATGCAGGGTTCAAATCCCCACACAGCCATAAAGCTCACTGGGTGACCTTGGGCCAGTCACTGCCTCTCAGCCTCAGAGGAAGGCAATGGTAAACCACCTCTGAATACCCCTTACCATGAAAACCCTATTCATAGGGTCGTCATAAGTCGGAATCAACTTGAAGGCAGTCCATATTTTCATTTTTGCATATTTAAATACAAATTTTCATGCTTTTTTTTAAAAATGCAGATTAATGCAGAGACAGGACAGAACCAACTTATGAATAAACACATGCAAAACTGGCAGGGACCAAAACAAGACCAATCCATTGATCCCTGCTGCAGAATCAATCTCAAAGTAGCTGGGAGCATGTCTTCCCTTTGCTAGTAAATTCAATGCATGTCAGGTTAGTGACAGAAAATAAAACAAAACTTTAAGCCACAACTCTGCGTACTAGGGGAAAAGTTTACACAAGATCAAAGAATTACTGAAATGTAGCAAGAGCAATAATATATTTATTTTGCAGTTAAGCGGTATTCTGGGTATCCTGAAACTTGGGATTGTTTGACTGGTTTATTAGTCAACATTCTCTAGAAGGTCTGTAAACTGTAATAAAGATTGAATTGTTGAACTCAGTACATGTGTCCCCATTAGATACCCATTCTGTTCAACAGGCAAACCTAATGGATCATACTACCAGGTACTAATCAACTCATTTGAAATGTGGTGTGGGAGAAGAGCTTTGTGCATATCATGGACTGCGAAAAAGACAAATAATTGGGTGTTAGAACAAATTTAACCAGAACTATCACTAGAAGCTAAAATGATGAAAGTGAGGTCATCATACGTTGGACACATCATGAGAAGACATGATTCACTAGAAAAGACAATAATGCTGGGAAAAATAGAAGGGAGCAGAAAAAGAGGAAGGCCAAACAAGAGATGGATTGATTCCATACAGGAAGCCACAGACCTGAACTTACAAGATCTGAACAGGGTGGTTTATAACAGAAGCTATTGGAGGTCGCTGATTCATAGGGTCACCATAAGTCATAATCGACTGGAAGACATATAACAACAATAACCAGGTACTAAAGACCGTAAGTTTAGAATCTTTAGATTCCATTTACTCTAGAGAAAAATTGCCAGTTACATTTGATGGAGTGCATGGCCTTAGAATTATCTTTGGCATCCTTTCCTCTGTGCCATTTATAGATGAAAAAAATTGATAAACACTGGATTTAAACCTGAAAGAATATTGTTAAAATTCTGGCTCAGATTCAAACCATGTGGTGCTCTAGGACAAATGCAGTCTCTCAACAAGAGTGCTTCAGTTCACAAAGGAAAGGTGATCACTCTCTCTCTCATACATCCCAGCCCTTACATATGTAGCAGAGGTGTGCATGAAAGTGTTGTGATGCTAAAAATTCTCTGCAAGTACATAACGGTGCAAAGCAGACATAGGTGAGCTATAAGAGGAACCGTTATCTGATGAGGTAGGGTTTTTAATGTTCACTGCAAGTTAAAAAAAAGTATAAATCCACTTGCCTGCGCAAGTGGTATAGTCCACTTTACCATCTTGTTCTGTAACATGTGTAGATCAGGTCTCAAGAGCTGCAGCATCAAGTGATAAACAGCATATATGGAGCAGCCATAGGAGTCAGTTCACACATTCAGCACCATTAAGGGATGAGAAACTGAGTGGTGAACATGTAGTCTCTCCAATGTACAATCAGAAGTGTAATGACATACTTAACAAGGTTGCTATGACATCAGATAGGCAAAGCGTAGCTAAGTGCAACGCACAAGAACCCAAACATGTGCACGTGCACAATGTATATGAACTGAGATGTGTGTATGGGGTGGGGAGACTGATTTGGAGTACTGCTTCATCCAGCTACACCCAGAAGCATAGCTGAACCCTGTTGCTGTATGATTCAAATCTAACCACCATTTTTCAGAAATATTAGTTCGCATGTTCATTTGAAACCACAGTGAAGAAGTTTTGTGAAATGTCATCCCTCGAGCGCACACATTCCTTCTTTGGACCTTTGTGTAGCTACTAGTTCACCTGTATCTCAGGAGGGGGTGTTTCACCTATTTTGGGCCTTTTAGGAGCTTCCTTATTTGTCCTCTCCATACTGTACAATCAGGAAGATTGTGGCTATTTTGATTTAGCTAATTTGGCTTGTTCTGCTTGGCAGGAAATGAGGGCAGGAACTGTGAACCACAGAGGCTCCTGGCAAGCTCCTCGAGGCACCCTGCAGGATGAAGGGCCGGCTTTCAGCTTTCCTCTCATTGCTGGCCAGTTCAAGATGATGTCAGGAAGGTATGACTCTAGGGTACTGTACCCTTTCCCCCAATGAGAGCTGACCAGAACTGGTGGGATTAGAGCCATCTAGTGCCCTTTCAGCATGTTTCACATCATGCAGGTGAGGAGAGGCCAGGAGCCAAGGTGGAGTTGCCCATTAATGTGGTACAGGAATTTTCATTTCTTATGATTGAGACCATAAGGCAGTTAATTCCAGGCAGCATTGTTCATTGCTTGTTGCGATAAGCAATAACTTAATAAGGTTACCTTTAGTCCCGTGCTATGTCTCGGGTCTCCATTCTGGTGGTGGTTGGGGAGGGGGAAGAGACAAAGAGCAGACATTTTTAAAAATGGATGGGAAAGGCTACAACATCGTGGTTTTTTTAAAAAAACTTATAAAACTAGTCCCAGTTATAATTTGTTTAAAAAATCAGGACAATCACGTCAACATATAAAAATCGTATTTTAAAAGGTGTTCCTAAATGGCTTATCACAGAACAATCCTGAATTTACCCTTAAGCAACCAGTTTATAGACTGAAACAATGGCCAACCTGACAAGTTTAGGCTGCAATCTTACATACATTTTCCTGAGAATAACTCCAATTGAACTCAATGTGGCTTACTTCCACATATGTGTATAGGACGCCACTGTTAGGCATGCCCAAGATCATTATTTTCAGTGGCTAAGTTTGCATTAGATCAGGCTATCTGTGTCAGTAAAATTCCCCTAGAGCTCTCATTCATATTAGTCAGCACAGGAAAATGGATAAATACTTTCCCCAGCCCAGCCCCATAATACTAAATTTAATTAGGTCACATTTCCTCTGCTATGAAATGGCAGAAGCTACGTACAGAAGACAGCAGAGATAATGCGAAAATTACACACAAAACATCTTGCACTACAGTGGCATCCTATACTCGGCTGAATTGCTTGTTAGTCACAATTTTGTCACTGTCAGAATTGTAATGTCTTCTGGACAAAATCGCCATCCAGTTTTAATTTAGAATAGGCCCAGCCTTTCCAAACTCTTTTGGAGCATATTCAGAAGTTTCTTGGGCTTTCCTGGCAAGTTCAGTAAGAGCTAGGAAAGGTCAGAGCCCCTTCACCTCTGGCAGGCCTCTACCTCCCCCAGTCTTCACAACCACCTATTTCTGCCCCCTTCTCCTAATTTTACCTGGATAGAAGGGAAAACAAACAGGCAGTTGAAATGCTGAACCCACCGGAGCCAAGATGAGCCAAGCAAAAGCCAAGTTTGGATTGCCTCATTATTGGCCCAGCTTTTCCAACCTAGTATGAATTGACTTCCACAGCACCCTTTTCCAGAATTTGGCATAATCCCTACTTTTTTACATTCACAAGCAAAGCTTGCCCATCCTAACTCAAGTATTCGCAACCATCCAATCACTTTCTTTATACATCCCTTGTCTTTAAGATGCATTCAAATGTAATATATTAATAATACATATATTAATGAAAGACCATATTTCCAAATGAAGACACATTTTCTGGAACTTTGTCAAGGATTTTGTTGATCATTCACAAATGGGGGAAACAGAAAGGAGCTGTGCCCAATAGTCGTTCCTGAGGATTGGTTTTCAGACAAGTTTTAAATAATGTGATCAAATTTTTAATAAAAAGAAATTGTATTTAATTGGAGGACTCACAACAAGAAAAATATCTATGACCTGGGAATCTTGAAGGCAAGTCAATCACCCCTGAAACGTTAACCAATTAGTGTGCTTAACATCTTAACATGCCAGCTAAGTAACAAAATAGAAAAATAGGTCAGTTCATGTGCAACGCAGGCATTATGTTTTATTTTATATGACTATCATTGCAAAAGTTAATGGTTTGGTAATATAATAATTATGCAACTTCAGAATGAATTGATTTAGTCAGTTAATCATCTAAATTTTTTTTAAAAAAACTTCAAGGCGATGAATGACTTAGTTGATTTGTATGACGTTTTATTCAATAATTATGTAGTGAAGCCACCATAATAAGTTGACCTTTTTCAACCTGATAGTCTATGTTATAAATGCAACAGCAATACGTCAAAATTACAGCTCTCCCATCTCCTTGCTCAGTCCCCATTTTGATAACTGTGAAGGGCAGACTGATCCAATATCTTGATACAGGCAAGAACATTCGTAAGATTGCTCACCCTACCAAGAATATCCCAAAATGTATAACCACAGTCCTTTATCACATTGTTGATGGATGTAGAACAGGAATAGAGAACTGGATCTGGGCAGTGGGCCAGATGCCGACCATGACATCAGGTGAACTGTTTTCCTTTGCCTGCAAGGCTTGAAATCAAACCACATGGGCAAAGATTCAGGGGCTTGCAGGTACAGACCATCCACCGACTGGCAGTACCTGGAAAACCTGCCTTCAGCAGGAACTGCTTTTTTACCTGCCCTACACCCAATGTCTCATATAATGTCAAGTTTATGAGGCATAGATTGGGGGCAATGGCCTTGTGGGCCAACTTAGGACCTCTGCTGGAGGGCAGAGGTTTCCCACTGCTAGTGTAGAATTTGGACTTATATATATCTTAAGCAAGAGCAAGTGTAGATAGCATGTTGAGAATTAGACCAAGGGAAAAAAACCCTCACTCAGCCACAGGGCCAACAACATCAAAAGTTAGTATGGTAGGGCACCTGTCAAGGCCTATACCCCAGCAGAGAACCCACTAACGAAGACCCTCCTCACTGTTGCCACTTGCTTCTCATCCACTTCTCTCTCTGGCCCAGTGGCTTTCTGTATAGCAAGAAACAACAAGAAGGAGGAAGAGGAGGAGGAAGAGCCAATAACAACGGCAATGAGAATGTAGCTCCAGTAATGGTGTCTAGCTCAAGGACCCCCTCAAAGCCTAGGAAGTGGCACTGGTCAGCCATGAAGCTAACTGGGTAAAAATCACCCTGTCAGCTTAACCTACCTCCTAGAATTGTCACTGCAATAAAATAGGTGACTTCTACATAGACCACCCTGGGCTTTTGGGGAGAAATTTATTTACTGTTATTTATTTATTATTTGCACTTACAGCCAGACTTCACCAAATTGTCCCCAGACAGGTTACAAAAATATCACAAGTAACTACAATATACAATTAAAATCAAAATAAAAGCACAAGAACAGCCAATATCAGAATAAGACCACAGGTCACAGCAATGCAGGAGGAGGGAAGACATCCACTCAGCCGAACGGGTGTATCTTGACCAACTGTTGAAAATAGTACAGTTATGGTGCAAGATACACCTCAAAAGTCAGGTTATTCCACAATCTGGGGACTTTTACCACCTCCCCTCAAATCATAGAGGGTGGGCAGCACTACCAGCAGGGCTGATTTCAATATCTGGACAAGTTGATGTGGGAGGAGGTGTTCCTTCAGATATTTGGAAGCCAAGTTGTTTAGGTCTTTTTATGTCAACGTTAACACCTTATATTGGTTTCAGTAGCAAATTGGCAAGCAACCAGTGAAGATCTTTCAAGATCAATGTAATAATAATAATAATAATAATAAATTTTATTTCTGAGTCGCCTATCTGGCCGGGTCAGCGGCCACTCTAGGCGACGTATAAAATTAGAATAAAATACTACATATAAAATACAACATGGTAACCAGCTTCAGTCTAAAATTAATCTAAAACCATCCACAGCTGTAGCAAGATAAAATTAATCTACTCCCGGGATCTTGTAGGCCTGCCTGAATAGCCAGGTTTTCAAGGCTTGACGGAAACTTGGCAGGGAGGGGGCATGGCGAAGATCATAGGGCAACGAATTCCAGAGGGTGGGGGCCACAATCGCAAAAAAGCCCTCTCTCTGGTCCGCACCAGCCTAGCTGTTTTAACTGGTGGGACCGAGAGAAGGTCTTGAGTGGCTGATCTCGTCAGGCGGCATGTTTGGTGATGCTGGAGGCGCTCCTTTAGATAACCTGGGCTGAAATGTAAAATGTGTCTGGTCAGTGGCACCCACTAGAAGCTTCCCTGCTGCATTCTAAACTAGAAGCAGCTTCTGAACCATCTTCAAGGGCACCCCCACAGATAGTGCATTGCTGTAGTCCAGTCCATAAGTTACCAGTCCAGTATAGAGCACTGTGGCCAAACTATCCCTATACAGGAAGGTCATAGCTTACAGACCAGCCAGACCTGAAATAGGCACTCCTAGCTACAGAGGCTACCTGGGCTTTAAGCAACATAGATGGATCAGAGAGTGACCTCAAGCTACGCATCTGTTCCTTCCAGGGGAGTGCAACCTCCCTAATTTCCATACTCAAAAACATACAATATCTCCATCTCATCTGGATTCATTTGCAATTTAAAGGTCCACATCCAGCACATTATTGTCTCTGAGTAATGGTCAACTGCCTCTCCTTATTCAGATGGAAAAAGGGAGGTAGGGCTGGGTGTTAGCATTATTTATTTATTTATTTATTATTAAATTTATATCCTGCCTTTCCTCCAAGCAGGAGCCCTGATGATGATGGCACCTCATTCCTGATCCCCTACTGACATCTCCCAGTGGCTTCATATAGATGTTAAAAAGCATGAGGGACAAGATTGACTCCCAAGTCACCCAGCAATTTAATAAAATAGACTTGTCTTTAATACCATGATCCTCCTTCACCACATTGGTGGTAACTTGTTTTTAAAAGTAACTTGGAAACAGCCATAAGGTCACAGCAGGACTATAACAAAAAGGATCAGATGCACTTTCCCAGCACATCCAATTTTCACAATACACACACAGAGAAAGCTAGGATTGCACACCCACAAACAACTACTGGGCAAGGAGGTGGATGACTTATGCACCTTCCATCCACTGACTGCTGTGTGGGCCACACAGCGCAGTGAATCAGTGCTGAGTCTACACAGTAGTGTCTCTGGCCGCAAGCACCAGAGGAACAGGTTTGCAAGTTTTCATTTGGCTACTGTTGCTGTGTCTTTGATGTGCAGTAATCTACAAGGCAATTACTTGTAACTCCATGCTGTAAAAAGCTTCGTTTTCTGATTGCTGCACATCAAGTTGCTGTTAAAAGAGCAGGCCAGGTTTTTCTTCCTGGTCAGTTGGCAATCCTATTGCCTGATGATGCCATTTGACAATGCAGGCCACTATGGACTTTGTTACTGGCACACAGTCTTGGTGTACCTGTCCTTGGCTGTCATCCCACTTGTTCTGAATTGTGACAGCATATCAGGAGTTTTTAACCCATGTGGTCCTCTCCTCCTCAGTTTGCGTGGCTATCAGTGACAATTGATAAAGAACTCGCATGCTGCAGAGTTGGCTTTGCTCAAGGTGCACAGATAATGGGTCCCAAGCACAGTATACATACACACACTACAGTCAGAATATTTCCCAGTTTTACCCAAAAACCTACAGGGAGGAATACAAAGAGTTTCTCTTTGGACCTGTGCCAAAATGCTGTGGTTCAACTTTGCATTGCCTTCTCCCTTACATAACCTGTTGCTATTCATGTACACACAGCAAGCCCGAGAGAGATCCTGTGCTGACTGAGGGCTGTGGCACACTACTGGCTGAACAAAATTGAAACCTTCCACACCACAAAATAGCAGTGTTGCCTATAAATATGCACCACGCTTGTTGCTACCAAACAAAAATACATATGAGAGATGCTGAAACTTAAGCACAAGTTTAGTCATTTAGAGACTTGCGGAGTGGAGGGGGAATCACTCTGTGCTGTGATATTCTTCCCCTTCTAACCCTTTTCAAACTGTCCCACCCACAGAATCTGCATAAAAAAAAATTACATTTCTGTCTGCCTCAAGCAAAGCTGCAATTGTTGCAAACGCTGGGGAGTTTTCAAGGGAAAGCAAGAGGGAAATGAAAGGAATCAGAAGATACGTCATTGATTGTACGAAATCCAATACACACACACACACACATATGTATATACTGAGAGGAAAATTACGGTTCTCTTAAGGTACAAAACCCTCCAATTATGAGTTTCTCCCGAGCCGTGAGATCCCTAGGCAATTCATAAGTTAACAAAAACCGTTCCACTTTTCATTCACCAAATTATCAGCCTGCCTAGCGAATTCACACAGTGATTCAGAAAAGAATTATTTTTAAATCAATAAGAGCCGAGGGAAGGCTGTAAGGCGTCTCCACTAACTGCATGTCTTCAGTTTCAGGGCAGCCGGCTACGCTCTTAATTAAAGTCATTTAGCAAAATGAAAAAGAAAAAAATATTTCTCCGCCGTCCCCACCCACTCCTGAGTTTTCGGAATTTAGCAGTTCCCGCGGGGGGGGGGAGGAACTGGAAAAACCGGAGGCGGGCTTTCGGAGACTCAGACGGACACTTCTAACCGGCAAATTCCGTATTGCTGCCTTAAGTCTGAAATCTTAAAGTGGAGTAGGAGTAAGCGCCACCCAACAGAAAACTTGCTCCCAAGTAAACGAGCATGGGATCAGACTGCAGTCTTGTGCACGTTTACTCGGGAGTAAGTCATAGGGACTTACTTCCGAGGAAACGTGCGTTGGATCGGGCTGCACAAAGGAAGGTAGAACTTGCTCCTCGTTTTGTTTTGACTGGGAATCCAACGTGTGTCTGTCTCTTCGGTCTCCCGCCACAATAAAGCAGAAAGGAAAACAAGATCAAAGCTTTTACCTACAAAGGGATTGGGAAGGGGGAGAGGAAAGGGAGTCTCAGTCTCTCTCCTACCAGATCAGGCACGGCACAAATCAATCTTCTTCTTCTTCTTTGCAAATAACTCTGCTGCTCGAAATAAACATCTTGTTAACACAATCAAAAGAGAGCCTTTGTGAAGCGACAACCTTGCAATTATCTCCTGCGTCCAACTAGGCGAGCGCGGCTGACAGTCTGATTGGAATCAGTCGTTGCTGTGGCTACCGCAGCGGCTCCAAGACCCCACAACGCCCCCAAAACTCCTCCTACTCCCTTTCAACTTTAGGGAAAGTTATTGCTATCCAGTTTCTATCCCATCCCTTTTACATTTCGGAATCCAATGCGGGAGAAAGCCTAACTTCCCAGTCACCCCTTTAAACAGAGCTCGAGCGCCGCTTTTGGTTGAGTGGGAAATAACTAATCGAGTTGTAATAGGATGACTGGGGAAAGGAAGGTCACACACACACCCCATTTTTCTTCCGAGTGTGAGTGGGAACGAGGGTGAGAGCCTTTCTTGCCTGTTTTGCTTACTTATCAGCCACATTTTGGCAAATCCAGCACCAAATGACACCATATTGCACTGGCTTCAAACTCCACACGCGGTGAGAGAAATTTAAATTAGTAGCAATTCCCTTGTTTTCAAAGCGCGAATGTGTCTAGAACCTATTTGTGTTTCGTCAGAAGTTAACTGTGCTAGCTTATGCATGTTTACTCAGAAGTAAGCCTCTATTAATTCAGTTGGGCTTCCTCCCAGGTCAGTGGATACAAGCTTGCAGCGTTGTTCTCAAAGGCTTCAATTAGACTGGCAAAACACGCAGGTTTACTTGGAATAAGCAGAGCTTGGAAAAGTTACTTTTTTGAACTACAACTCCCATCAGCCCAATCCAGTGGCCATGCTGGCTGGGACTGATGGGAGTTGTAGTTCAAAAAAGTAACTTTTCCAAGCTCTGGGAATAAGAATGTATTCCTGTGTTCAACCCTCTATCTTCACTATCACTCCTATGACAGGTATGTTTAGCAAATTGATTGGAAGGGGCGTGGCCTGATAACTGCTGAGTGCAACTAGGAGCAGCTGTGTGTATTGGGAGTCTTCCTTCTTTTCCTGACTCCTAACTGAGCAGAGGGTGCCATCACTCATAATGCCCACTGATGGATATTCCTTTCTTCTCATCCATGTGGGAAAGAATGATACTGCCAAGTGGAGCTACGAAGAAATCACTTCAGACTTTGAAGCTCTGGAAAGGAAATTCAACGACTCAAGGATATAGTTTTGTCATCTATCCTTGCGGTACTTAGAAGAGGAGTTGAAAGGGGAAAAATACTCCAGGTGAATGACTGGCTACGAAAATGGTGCTGACGTGAGACATTTGAAAGATGGACTGCTGGCAAGTGATGGGTTGCACATCGCAAGGACTGGGAAGAATGCATTTGGTTACAGCATGGAGAAATTCATCAGGAGAGCTTTAAACTGAATCCTAAGAGGGAGGGAGACATAAACTTGGCGGTAACAACTAACAAAGGCTTGTGCACAGTAAGAGGAAGCGGAGGAAGCTCAGCATGGCTTGGGCGCTGCTCGGGCTTCTGCTGTTCCTGGGCTCCAGCGTGGCACAGGACCCTGTCCAGGCAACCGTTGGGCTCTGGCTGCCCTCAACTGCACAAGGCAGAAATGTAATAGCTGTAAGTGGAGCTATAAAAGAGCCAAAAACTCGGTGAACTCCATTACAGTTGCTATTACCAAATTAACAGGAACTTCAAACTTTTGTGGTTCAAACGTTTTTTGCTACAGCGTCTCAGGCACCAACAACCATAGAGACTGGTGTTCTACCTTCCTAGACATGACATGCAGTTCTGGAGAAATAGGTAGAATTGCCAGCCGTGTGTATCTCCAGAATGTTTACTATGCATAAAGGCAAAAACACATACATTCATTTTTGAGTAATATCGTAAATACAAGCAAAATATATATATACAGCAATTATTGGCATATAAGCACCTGACACTCCCCACCCCACCGGCCCTGCTCCAGAGTGGCGAGCGGCAAGGAACTCCATTACAGCCACAGGAAATTCAAACTTTCGCGCTCTTATTGTGCTTCGCTGCAAATCTCTATATATACAGATGCAATGGCACCAAAAAACTGGTGAGTTCTAATTGGTCAGTTGTTGGACATTCTGCTTCATCCTATTGGATCATAGTTATAGGCCAATGAGAGGGCAGAATTTCACCCAAATTGTAATGATTGTGTGTGTGGGGGGGGGCTAGAGAGAATAAAAATGCCAAGCACTAGTCATAGGAAGAGAGTTGCTGAGAGTCTGTTGGCCAGTTGAAAGGAAGAGATAGAAGCTGAAGTCAGGTAGTGGTCATTGAGGGACAAGAAGCAGCTCAGAAAGGCTTGGGAAGCATGAGAAGAGCTGAAATCACTGACTAGAGCTGAGGAAAAAGTCAGTATGAAAGGGCTTGCAACTCTAGAGCCAGCCTTCAGGAAAGTTCTACAGCCAAATATCAGTGGTATTACTGAGAATCTTAGGCAGCTGACTGTTATACAAGAGGTAAGAGTAGCAAAAGTTCTGAGAAACTCCAAGGGGAAGAGGTCATAGACCTGATTGAAAACTGCAAGTGTAGTCCTCAGTGTCTGTTTGATGAGTGTTAGAAGGAAATCACCTTTAGTTTTGAACAGGCAGAAGAAGTAAAGATTGCATAACTATTGTCTTAAAGTGACAGGAACAGAGGTGGCATAATGGATGTGTATAAAATTATGCATGGCATGGAAAAAGTGGACACAAATATGTTTTTCTCCCTCTCTCAAAACACTAGAACTTGTGGACATACAATGAAGCAAAATGCCTGACACTATCATTCAGTTCAATGCAAAAATTCTTAAATTAATTGAAAAATTTTTGCATTGAACTGAATGATAGTGTCAGGCATGCTCAGTAGGAACCAACTGTCAGTGTTCTAAAATTTATATATTTATTTATTAGTCGCCCATCTGGCTGGTTGTCCAGCCACTCTGGGTGACGTACAAAATAAAAACATACAAATACATTAAAACATTAAAAATCTCAACAACAATAATAAAACATAGCCCACCCCAAAAGCCTGCCTGAAGAGCCAGGTTTTCAAGGCCCGCCGGAAGCTCATCATAAAGGGGGCATGGCGGAGATCATTTGGGAGGGAATTCCACAAAGTGGGGGCCACAATTGAAAAGGCCCTCTCCCTAGTCCTCACCAGTCTAGCTGTTTTAACTGGTGGGATAGAGAGAAGGCCTTTTGAGACTGATCTTGTTGGGTGGCATCGCTGCTGATGCTGGAGGCGTTCCTTCAGATAGACTGGGCCAAAACCGTATAAGGTTTTAAAGGTCAGAACCAACACCTTGAATTGGGCCTGGAAAACAACTGGTAACCACTGCAACTCCTTTAGCACTGGAGGGATATGATCTCGCCGGCAGCTGCCTTTAATCAGGCGAGCCGCCGCATTCTGTACCAGTTGCAGCTTGCGGACCATTTTCAAGGATAACCCCAAGTAGAGCGCATTACAGTAGTCTAGGCGAGAGGAAACCAGGGCATGTACCACCGATGGGAGCAGATGATTGGGAAGGTAGGGGCGCAGCCTCCGTATCAGAGGGAGTTGATACAGCGCTGCCCAGCTCACAGCCGAGACCTGAGCCTCCATGGACAGCTGGGAGTCAAGAATGACCCCCAGGCTGCAGACCTGGTCTTTCAGGGGCAGTTGTACCCCATTGAGCCAGACTCACAGCTTCTGGGCTTGCCTAATCAGGGAGCCACACCCACACCAGACTTTGATTTTACTTGAGTCAGTCATGGCTTCCCCCAAAGAATCCTGGGAAGTGTAGTTTGTGAAGGGTGCTGAGAGGAGACTCCTATTCCACTGACAGAGCTCCAGTGGCCAGGGGGTTTCAGTGGCGTCACTAGGGTTGGTGTCACCCGGTGCGGCTCACAGCGCCTTCTCTCTCCGCGCACACATGGCCTCTAGGAGCGTGCGGCCCAATGACAGGGCCCAGGAGCACGCCACCGCCTTATTGTCTGCCGCCGCTTCCAACTTCTAACAGCCGAGGAAGGCAGCCAGTGTGCCACACAAAGACTCTCGGTGGTGGTGCCTGGGGGGGGGCTCTGGGTGTCACCCCCGTCTGGTGGTGTCACCCGGTGCAGCCCGCAACTGCAGCACTGCCCTAGTGACGCCCCTAGGGGGGTTTAACAGCCAGCCACTCTGATTGAAGGTCTGTGAGGGGAACAGGGCATCTCTTAGCAACTCTCAGCACCCTTCCGTAACTACACTTCCCAGGATTCTTTGAGAGAAGCCATGACTGCCTAAAGTGAAATAACAGTTTGGTGTGGATGTGGTCAGGGACAGCTTTGGTTTAAATTTGGGTGGGAGGCTACATTCATTCATTCATTATTTCATTTCTATCTCGCCCTTCCTCCCAGCAGGACCCCAGGGCGGCAAACAGAAGCACTAAAAACACTTTAAAACATCATAAAAACAGACCTTAAAATACATTAAAACAAAACAACGTTAAAAACATTTTTTTAAAAAGCTTTAAAAACATCTTTTAAAAAAGGGTTAAAAACATTATTAAAAAAACATATTAACAAGCAACTCTAACACAGTCACAGACTGGGATAGGTCTCAACTTAAAAGGCTTGTTGAAAGAGATAAGTCTTCAAAAGGCGCCAAAAAGATAGCAGAGATGGCGCCTGCTGTAGAATAAAAAGGTGGGGGAAATGCTGAAAAGCAATGATACTGTTCACAATGTTTTCCTTTTGGAAAGGTAAAGGGCTTCCCCTCTGCCCACTGCCCACCCACCCAATCTTCTCCACTCTCCCTCCTCCTCCCCTCCCTGCCCCTCCCCCGGGTCAGTGTTGGACTACTACCTGGGAGACCAGGGTTCAAATCCCCACACAGCTATGACCTGGGCCAGTCACTGCCTCTCAGCCTCAGAGGAAGGCAATGGTGAAACCACTTCTGAATACCGTTTACCATGAAAACCCTATTCATAGGGTCACCATAAGTCCAGTCAACTTGAAGGCCGTCCATTTCCATTTCCAAACATGATTGCACAGAAATAAATCCCACTGAACTCAAAAAGTATGCAAATGATCGAACCCACCCTACCTTCTCCTCCCTCTTGCCCCTCCCTCCCCATCCCCATCCCCATCCCCTTCCAATCCTCTCCAAATTCTTCCAAGCTACACAGGAAGTGGATTGGACTGTGAACGACCAACCCAAATTGTGTTTGCATTTTGACAACTTTGTAGGGCAGTACAATATCTCAGAGAGGAGATCAGGTCTCCTGCTCCCCTGGTGCACTCACTATAGGTGCCCAATTTCTCTTCTTTTTAAAGTTTGATAGAAATATCTGTGGGCTATAGGTACATTCTTAAACCGCAAGGTTTTTTGCCTTCTAGTGAATACATAAATACCAATCAGGACAATTTTAATCATAGACTCCTTTAATAAGCCTTATTCCTGACGTACCTGCCATTGCTCATTTTATGCTTTACCTTGAATCTTTTTTTTAATTTGTACACAGGTCTGAACAAGATAGCTTGACCTTCACCAGATGCTGTGGTATATTGGGGGCAAAGTATTTCATCTTGTTAATGATACATAATTATTTGGAAGCCGCCCTGGGCTCCTGCTGGGAGGAAGGGTGGGATATAAATAAAATAAATAAATAAAATTGCTATTTTATCACCAAAAAGCTCTTATCCTCCTCTGCCTATTTTTTTCCTCTTGCATGGAAATGGACTGCCTTCAAGTTGATCCCGACTTATGGCTACCCTATGAATAGGGATTTAATGATAAGCTGTATTCAGAAGGGGTTTATCATTGCCTCCCTCTGAGGCTAGTCCTCCCCAGATGGCTAGGGCCTGCTCAGCTTCCTCGTCTGCAACTGCCAGCTGGGGGGAACTGGGCTCTTTGGGACTATGCAGCTTGCCCACAGCTGCACAGGTGGCAGGGTACGTAACCCCTGAGCTACCAAGAGGTGGCAACCAAGAGGTCTTCTGTATCTTTAAAAGTTATGCAGGGAGAAGGGAGAATTCCACCTTGTGGTTTTTCCCATTACAGAGTTGCAGGAACACCTGCACTTGGCTGACTTTCTCTTCTCCTAAAGATACAGGATCAGTCTCAGGCCATGAACCTGGCAACCCTACTCTAGATCAGGATGGTTAGACTTCAGGTTTTTGGTATTTAGAAAAACCCAAGATCCACCAACCAGAGCAAGCCACAAAATATATACACTTTGTCCAGAGATTTGTTCCGAGTCCCAGAATTGAATTGAGCTCACAGTATTTCCATACAAAAATCCACACCTGATTACCAAACTCCAGCTTTCTTCTTTTTAGCAGTATAATGGGGGAGGGGGTCATTTTCTTGTTTTCATTGTGAAACAGTTAGAAGTCTGAAATCCTCACTGATCTTCTGCATGTTACTCTGAGATATGCCAATACATTTCAATTTACTTTCTGCCCACCCCGCATTTAAAGCGCTATCCAAAAGCTAAACATTATGATATAGATCATAAAAAGAGATGCTGAAGATCACTTTTTGATACTGAGCTGCAAACATTTCCACTGAAAACCCATAAAAACCACAGACCAGCACCAGAGCCTTCCTGTTTCCCAAGTACCTAGGAAAGGCTTTCCAGGGGACAGAGTATGTTACAGTGGGAGCAGCAAGCTGGAAAGCCCAATTAATCATCTTTCCCACATTTATATTTTGAGTGAAGTTCTGTGTATTAAAGCACATGATATCCTCAAGAAAGAACCAGGTGTACCATGTTGGAAGACTCATTTCAGTTCATACTCTTTTAAGCAGCTGTTTTTGTCCCCAAAATATTTTCATATATAAACATTCAATATATTTAGGTCTGCACTTACAGAGATTTATCTATGAGTAAGTCCTATTGAACTCTATAGGACTTACATATCAGTAGATATGTATAGGATTGTTCCATGAATGCTTGCATCAAAGAAAACCATATGTACTTTAAGAATAACAGACAATGAAAATGCAATATTTTATTAGCTATAATTATGATAGTTACAGAAGTTGGTATTTTCTTTTTAAAAGTTGGTATTTTAATTTTAAAAACTTAAGAATCTGCAGGATAAATGAAAAGAGTAAAACTACATTCTACTTTCTGCCAAAACTCTTTCTATTGAATGTAAGCCTGGACAGGAAACAGTTTCAGGAAGTATAGCAGACCCAGCATGCCTTGCCTTGTTGCCAGTAAAAGCGATTTGTTACAATGGCACATTTAATAAGTGTCATTGAAGCCATTTTCTTTCCTGGCAGCAAAAGTGTATATAACAGAGACTGTACATTTATTGAATGTTATGTGTGAATAACTGTACAAGTGTACAGCTCAACTTTACCCAGGTACACAGACTGTACACTCATAGAATGTAATATGTGAACAGGGCCTTTGTCTAAGCTAATCAAGAGCAGGGTAGGGGAGAAGACAGCTGGGTGTACATGCAGCCTCTGCTTTGTGATGACAGTACTTTAAAAGCAAATTATAAATCCATTAAATAAAATGAGGAAAGTTGTGAGAAATTTCACCTCGGAAGGTGGGGATGGAGTAGAATTGGATTCAATCTCTATACATTTGCGGTTGGCAGCTCTTTTTTTCCCCCCTTATTCATTGGGCCCCACCTCCACTGAATTGTCATGGCTGAAGTCCCATCTCTCTCTCTCCCTCTCTCTGCGTATGTGTGTTAATATATATGCCACTATCCATATAAATTGCACAGAGTGGGAAACCCTTTTCAGCCTGTGGGCTGCACATGCCCCTGTGGAGTCCTCCCAGAACCAAAAGTGAATAGAGCAATGGATGTGACTCTTTGTAAAATAAGCTACATTCTGCCATGTAAAGGTAATACTAACAATAACATTTTTATTGCGGCCAACCAACCATTAAAGAATATACACCTATATAAATACATAAAGACCCTCCATGGCACAGAGTGGTAAGCGGCGGTAACGCAGCCGAAGCTCTGCTCACGGCCGAAGTTCGATTCCAACGGAAGGAGAAAGTCGAATCTCCAGTAAAAAGGGTCGAGGTCCACTCAGCCTTCCATCCATCCGTGGTCGGTAAAATTAGTACCCAGCATACGCTGGGGGGTAAAGAAAGACCGGGGAAGAAACTGGCAATCCCACCCAATATATACGGTCTGCCTAGTAAACGTTGCAAGACGTCACCCTAAGAGTCAGAAATGACTTGCACTATAAGTGCAGGGACACCTTTACCTTTATAAATACATAATCACAAAATTGAAAGAGCAAAGGTGACGATTAAGAGCTAACAGTCACTGAATGTCAAGAGGCAGCTGGACAGACACTTGGCGGGTATGCTTTAATTTGAATTCCTCTGCACTGAGCAGGGAGTTGGACTTGATGGCTTTATAGCTGCTTCCTACTATTCTATGAGATAGTGCTACATTAAGAAATATTGCTACCTGTTCAGTAATGAGATTATCAGAACACCCTCCCCATGAAAATACTCAGAAGAATCTCTAAGGATTGACCAGGAAACTGACTCATAAAGGGTAGATTAAAGATTCTCTGACCCCTTGAAAAAATCTACAGCAAAAAAAAAAAAGTGGGAAACTGTTCCGAGTTCTGCTTGGACAGTGGACAGCACCTATCCTTGAAAGGAACTTTAGCAAATCTGCCCTCTCACAATGCATCTAAAGGTCAAGCTTCATTCTACACATGCTCCCACACACAGGCCTCTCTGTTCTCCATCCAAGCAAGAAAGAGATATTGTCACACAGCAGAGCTTGGAAAAGTTACTTTTTTGAACTACAACTCTCATCAGCCCAATCCAGTGGCCATGCTGGCTTGGGCTGATGGGAGTTGTAGTTTAAAAAAGTAACTTTTCCAAGCTCTGCATTCCAAATAGGCAAAGCATACGAGAAAGGCATGGAGCACAGCTAGTGAGGAATATGGCCTGGGGACCGAACCAGGAAGAGTCCCAAGGGCCAGATAGAGAAGCGTGGGAATCACTTTTGGCCCTATGCCTGTGGTCGCCCATCCCTGTTATAAAACAATAAACATTGTATCAAGAAACATAACATAAACCAACCTCTGTCCCCAAAAGGAAAGCACAAAACACCACACCAAAGGTCAGTCTTCCTGAAAAACTATAACGTTCTTTAACCTACCTTTAGAAAAACCGCAGGGAGGACAGGAGGTACTTATATGTATTTCTCTTAAAAAAGAATTTCAGAGCATTGAGAATTCATAGAGGCTAACCTAACCTCACAGGATAGAATGTAGATCAGGATCTCATCAGAAAGCCTTAAAATACTGGTAGGTGTTTGTTTGTGTTTGTACGGAAGGAGATATTCCCCAAGATAATAATCTGGGTTATCCAGGAGTGGAATTTCTAAGGTTGGTTGTAAATACTCACTCAGCAGGTACCACAGGAGAGGCCCTAACCATGGCAAGAGAGCAATTTTAATTGATGACATTTACATATTGCTGAGTGGGAATTTGAACAAGGAGTCCCTCCCCCCATAGTATATTTTGCTCATCTGGAAATATACTTTGCCCCTTCTGTGCCCTCCTCAAATTTTCTGGTGCCACTACTCCCTATTCTTAGTCCAAAATGCTAACAGGTACACCAGACTGACTCTCAAGTGATAAGTGAGCAATGTTGACATGATGATGTCCTCAACACCTCTGAGTCTAAACACACTTGACCAACTTTATTAGCCAGTGCATTCAAGAAGAAAGCCACTGTAGGATTTCTTCTATTCCCACTTTATGTATCTTTTTACACTCAAGTGAAATATGACTCATTCTTCCTAACGTTGCTTTTGTAGCTGCCCTTTGACATGGTGGCTTCTCAGTCTCCTTTTTTTCTCCATCCCAAGGGTCAAAGTTTTGGTACGGGCTTCAGCTGTCGATGCTGAATTCTAGAAACATCTGAACTACTGCTTTTCCTGTTAATTGTCAAAATATCCACTCCTCCCTTACAATAATATTGTTTATTTTTATTTTTCTTCTCTAAGTGGTGAAAAGTTCAGGACAGCCTGTGCAGGGTCAAAGAAAACAGAGCACCAAAATCTTCAAAGATCTTTTTAGAAGAATCTGTTAAATCTGCATTTACAGGCACTTCAATCTTACAGGCTGTGCAAGTCTCAAAGCACAATCAGTACAAGCCATGGAGCCAGCAATCTCAGATCTCCCAGCGCTGTGTAATGTGGTGGCTGGTGATTACTGGACCTGGTAGGGCTGCTAAGGGGCATGGCCATGTTGTTCTGTTTTTCTCTCCATTCTCCTGTCTTTTAAAGATACCATGGACACTTAAGCATTGCAGTTGTACACATACTTAGCACCTAACCAAATGGAAAAGTGTGGGTCAGAAGGGGTCCCTGTAGTTCCAGTTGCTTTTCAGCTGCAAGAAAAGTTGTGAGGCTTCTACTTGTTCTCTGCCTCCTCCTGCAAGAAACAGCACCACTGTAGTTGTACAAACAACACCTGTACTGCATTTTGCAGAAGGAGGCATCCAGTGCAGATGCCATCCTATATGGAAGTCTGTTCCACATGATGTCAGAATTGGGCTTTCAGTGTGGCAGCACCTACCTACCCTTTGGAACTCCCTCCCATTGCATACCAGACAGGCACTTTTTCTTTTGTCCAGATGTTCCTCTTTAACAAGCCTTCCAAAATCTTTATCCCATTTTGTATCTGCTTGGTTTTGAACTGATTTTATGTATGTACTGTTGTTGTTTTAATCTGTTTTTAGGTTTATGATTGTTACATGTTAAAAGTATATGTCTGGGTAGGCTTAACTAACAAAAAGTTTTTAGCAGCTCACTTTTATACTAGCGTACCTTTTCTCATCCTAGGACAAATCAAGTAACAAGCTTCCCACCATGACTCTCTATTAGCACTGAGTTGGCAGTAAGCCACTATTCAGCTAGTATGGGACTTCCTGAGATCATAAACACCCAACCTTCTTCTGGTCCTAACCTAATCAAAGCCTCACTATGCCATTTATTGAATTGGTGACCAAGAACCCTGAGAAATAGTGTTATGCACGTAGGGGTATAAGTCCCACTATAAGTAGCAACTTTTTAATAAACACCCTTCCAGGAACATCCTTTGTACAACAAGCTTCTGTAACCCCAGGTGGCAATCCAATACATACTTACCTGGAAGTAAGTCCCATTGAACCCAACGGAGCTTACTTCTGAGTAGACATGCATTGGATTGCAGCCCAAGTCTATAACTGTACTGGAACACCAGAATCCCCTTGAGTAGAAGTGCCTTTCCTATTAGCAGTTTCTTTTTCTCTTGCTTCCCCAAAAATCTCCTTTGGTCTTGGGCTGCGGGCACACTAGTCACTTCAAAAGCAGCAAAAATGGTTTTTCCGGCTGCATTTTAAGGTGACTCTTCCTTCAGCTGGATATACTTTCCTTCCCCAGTGCTGACTTCAGATCTTTCAGGGCCACTCCAAGCAAAGTGTTGGGCCAATCACTGTCTCTGTCTGAGCCTGAAGCAAAGAAAATAAGAACATAAGAAGAGCCTGCTGGATCAGGCCAGTGGCCCATCTAGTCCAGCATCCTGTTCTCACAGTGGCCAACCAGGTGCCTGGGGGAAGCCCGCAAGCAGGACCCGAGTGCAAGAACACTCTCCCCTCCTGAGGCTTCCAGCAACTGGTTTTCAGAAGCATGCTGCCTCTGACTAGGGTGGCAGAGCACAGCCATCATGGCTAATAGCCATTGATAGCCCTGTCCTCCATGAATTTGTCTAATCTTCTTTTAAAGCCGTCCAAGCTGGTGGCCATTACTGCATCTTGTGGGAGCAAATTCCATAGTTTAACTATGCGCTGAGTAAAGAAGTGCTTCCTTTTGTCTGTCCTGAATCTTCCAACATTCAGCTTCTTTGAATGTCCACGAGTTCTAGTATTATGAGAGAGGGAGAAGAACTTTTCTCTATCCACTTTCTCAATGCCATGCATAATTTTATACACTTCTATCATGTCTCCTCTGACCCGCCTTTTCTCTAAACTAAAAAGCCCCAAATGCTGCAACCTTTCCTCGTAAGGGAGTCGCTCCATCCCCTTGATCATTCTGGTTGCCCTCTTCTGAACCTTTTCCAACTCTGTAATATCCTTTCTGAGATGAGGCGACCAGAACTGTACACAGTATTCCAAATGCGGCCGCACCATAGATTTATACAACGGCATTATGATATCGGCTGTTTTATTTTCAATACCTTTCCTAATTATTGCTAGCATGGAATTTGCCTTTTTCACAGCTGCCGCACACTGGGTCGACATTTTCATCGTGCTGTCCACTACAACCCCGAGGTCTCTCTCCTGGTCTGTCACCGCCAGTTCAGACCCCACGAACGTATATGTGAAATTAAGATTTTTTGCTCCAATATGCATAATTTTACACTTGTTTATATTGAATTGCATTTGCCATTTTTCTGCCCATTCACTCAGTTTGGAGAGGTCTTTTTGGAGCTCTTCGCAATCCCTTTTTGTTTTAACAACCCTGAACAATTTAGTGTCGTCAGCAAACTTGGCCACTTCACTGCTCACTCCTAATTCTAGGTCATTAATGAACAAGTTGAAAAGTACAGGTCCCAATACCGATCCTTGAGGGACTCCACTTTCTACAGCCCTCCATTGGGAGAACTCTCCGTTTATTCCTACTCTCTGCTTTCTGTTTCTTAACCAATTCCTTATCCACAAGAGGACCTCTCCTCTTATTCCATGACTGCTAAGCTTCCTCAGAAGCCTTTGGTGAGGTACCTTGTCAAACGCTTTTTGAAAGTCTAAGTACACTATGTCCACTGGATCACCTCTATCTATATGCTTGTTGACACTCTCAAAGAATTCTAATAGGTTACTGAGACAGGACTTTCCCTTGCAGAAGCCATGCTGGCTCTGCTTCAGCAAGGCTTGTTCTTCTATGTGCTTAGTTAATCTAGCTTTAATAATACTTTCTACCAGTTTTCCAGGGACAGAAGTTAAGCTAACTGGCCTGTAATTTCCGGGATCCCCTCTGGATCCCTTTTTGAAGATTGGCGTTACATTTGCCACTTTCCAGTCCTCAGGCACGGAGGAGGACCCAAGGGACAAGTTACATATTTTAGTTAGCAGATCAGCAATTTCACATTTGAGTTCTTTGAGAACTCTCGGGTGGATGCCATCCGGGCCCGGTGATTTGTCAGTTTTTATATTGTCCATTAAGCTTAGAACTTCCTCTCTCGTTACCACTATTTGTCTGAGTTCCTCAGAATCCCTTCCTGCAAATGTTAGTTCAGGTTCAGGGATCTGCCCTATATCTTCCACTGTGAAGACAGATGCAAAGAATTCATTTAGCTTCTCTGCAATCTCCTTATCGTTCTTTAGTACACCTTTGACTCCCTTATCATCCAAGGGTCCAATTGTCTCCCTAGCATTTCCATTGGCTACACCTGGAGAGGCAACGGGTTGATCTACCAATCAGTTGTGAAA
This sequence comes from Rhineura floridana, assembly GCF_030035675.1. Lineage (NCBI taxonomy): Eukaryota > Metazoa > Chordata > Lepidosauria > Squamata > Rhineuridae > Rhineura > Rhineura floridana. Next base: position 145,861,738 of record NC_084481.1, on the reverse strand, counting down.
TCTATCTGAAGCTGAACTTAAAAACAAACAAAAACTTGAGCTGTTCCAACCAGATTTTAGAGTAAGCAGGTGTAGAGTATGCCCCCGTTTCCAGAAAACAGAGGTGGAGAAGCACTGGAACTGGCACAATCGTGTGTCTCTACCCTTGTTGCAGTCGAGGGGCGAAACAAGACACAGAGACATCAGCTTGGGTTGAACAAGGGCCACTTTATTAAATTACAGCAAACAAAACCCAATTTAAAGTGACCTGCAGAGGGAAACCTAGGTGCGGGAACTGTCTATAAGCAAGTAGCTTGCCACACAGCTCTCGGGCGACCAGCCCCTGCTGGGGCAAGGGCAAGCCCATCTGCTTACCCTTTACCCCGGCCACACCTTGTAGGTGAGTAGGGGGGCCTTCCTACGTCATTCCCACCCGGGACCGGATAACCCCTGGGTAGATGAGGATAAGTTGGCCCCAGAAGCAGCCCATATCCTGCCCTCGAGCCGTAAAGCCCTTACAGACAGGCCTCCGGAACCGCCAATCACCTCCAAAGGTGCCTAAGGGGGCCACCTAGCTGTCCTTACCTATTTCCCTTCCCGCACTTTCCCACCACAAAAGGGGGACAAATCTCTATTTAGTCCCCCTTTACCCCACTGCCGAGAAGCACCTCTCGCAGACACCTCTCCAGGTCTCCCAAATATGTCGTTACCTGCATCTGACAAGTGAACACCATCGGCCCTGTATCGTTCACCCTTCTAATGCTGAATGTGGGGATGCAGAATGGCTAACCCCCCATGCCCAAGAAGAGCCAACCGAATCTGCCGGTTAGCCTTCGTTCGCCAAACCCTGCGTGGGAGCATGCCCTTAAGTAACTGAGGCCGTTGTAGCCTCTCCGCTGCATGTCACACATGCTTGCCAACTGAGGGCCTTGCCCTGAGTAACTGAGGCCGTCGTAGCCTCTCCGCTGCATGTCACACATGCCTGCCAACTGAGGGCCTTGCCCTGAGTAACTGAGGCTGTCGTAGCCTTTCCGCTGCATGTCACATGCCAGCCAACTGAGGGACTTGGCTTTAAGTAACTGAGGCCGTCGCAGCCTCTCCGCTGCATGTCACACATGCTTGCCAACTGAGGGTCTTGCCCTTAAGTAACTGAGGCCGTCGCAGCCTCTCTGCTGCATGTCACACATGCTTGCCAACTGAGGGTCTTGCCCTTAAGTAACTGAGGCCGTCGTAGCCTCTCCGCTGCATGTCACACATGCTTGCCAACTGAGGGACTTGGCTTTAAGTAACTGAGGCCGTCGCAGCCTCTCCGCTGCATGTCACACATGCCAGCCAACTGAGGGACTTGGCTTTAAGTAACTGAGGCCATCGCAGCCTCTCCACTGCATGTCACACATGTCAGCCAACTGAGGGCCTTGCCCTTACGTAACCGAGGCCGTTGTAGCCTCTCAAGCTGCATGTTGTCCCATGCCTGCCAACTGAGGGTCTTGCCTTTAAATAACAGAGGCTGTCGTAGCCTCTCAAACTGCATGTCGTCACCTGCCAGCGATCTGTGGGTCTTGCCTCAAGCAACTGAGGTCATTCCCACCCGTGGAAGGACCACCACTTGTGAAACCCTCTGTACTGAATTATGCTGGAACAAAGTGGGTAAGAGCCTATCCAAACGCATTCCTCTCCGGCCAAGCCACTGTATTGCAACCCATCGAGTGAGGCCCAGCTGTGAGCCCATGCTTGATTTCGAGGCCCTCCTGGCTGCCCAGAAGACCATGCTGTGGCCGCCTATTAGGATGCGCGTCTGCTCCGTCCCCGTCCAGCAGCCTGTCAAAATAATTATAACTTGTTAGGCTTCCAAATTCCCAGGCCCTCTAAAAGGGGTGAATATAGCCCTTATAAACCTGAGGACCAGCGTCCAACAGCCTGCACTTTTGCCTGGGAAAACCCAAGACCTGCTGCCGTAGAAGCAGCTGTAAAAGCCTGCTTTGTGAGCACCCAAAACTGGTATTTTGTGAGGGGGTCCTCACTTGCATTGGGGAATAAATTGTTGGCGATTGCGTGAATAGATCAAATGTGGTTTGAATTCAAGTACCCTATAGAACAGGAATAAGACAGGCCAGGCAAGTTTCTTGTAAGAGTCTTTACTAGGCAAAGACATTAGACACAGCTCTCTCCATTGACATTTCTTCCCCCACTCTGAGTTCCTGCAAGTTTCCCACCTTATCACACTCCCAGCCAGCCACTGACCTTGATAGTCTGGCACTCTGTTCTCATAGCTTAACCCTTCTGCTTCAGGTTTCTCTCTCTCTGCTAAAAACTTTGTCTGTGAGTCTCACAACCTGCGTCACTGACCAACAGCCCCCACCTGAGACTTACAGACTACAAAACTTCATGTTACAATTATTACATTTCTACAACATTAACTTTTCATTACAATACATTTCAGTACATGGTTTGTTTTCTTACAGTTTACATTTACAGTTCAGTTCAGTTCAGTTTCTCTTTATTCTTTATTTACACAAGTTTCACAGATTCATGTTTGTTCACTTTCATTTGATAATACATTTATTTCATTCTTCAACACAAAATTGCCACATTAGATCCATTGTTTCTTTATCTATTGGTCCCTCTTTTTCCCATTCTACTGGAATTTCATCTGTCTCATTATTTTGTTGTGTAACATTAAATGCAAATCTCTGAGGAGGTTGACCTTTCGTTTTTCTCTCTGATTTCCTGACATTATCTATTTCCATTTCTTCTTCACTCTCAATTTTATTCGGACCTGCACCACTAGTACTTGGCATTTCTGTATCATGTGTTGTTATGTCTTCACCTCTCAGCCTTTTAACAGTACGTTTGCCACTGTGTATTAAATCTGTTAATGCAGTTTTTAATGGAATTTGCTGCCCAAAAGGAACATCCGCAGCTTCCTGTTTGCTTTCACTATCTAGGATCACTGTTTGACTGTCTCTCCAAGGTTTATCTATCACCTTTATGTTTCTGCTTAACACCACTTGTTGTTTCTCAGGCAACCAAACTCTGTAATATGAATTCTGAAATCCCAAAATGCGTCCTGCCTGCGCTTTTGACTGTTTTGCAACATGTACCCAGCATTTTGCCCCAAAACGTTCTATGTGTTTCACCCTGGGTTTTCTTCCAGTCAGTTTCTCATAGGGAGACATGCCTATTGTTCTGTGCATAAGGCGGTTCTGAATATAAACAGTGTACAGAATACATTCACCCCAATAAGTGTTATTCATATCAGCATCTGCTAGCATTGCTCTCAATGAATCCTGCAATGACCGGTTCCTCCTCTCTGCCGTTCCGTTGGAGGATGGGCTGAAGGGAGCAGTGAGACTTTGTATTATTCCCTTCTTTTCCAAATATGTTCGAAATGAATTACTGGTAAATTCACCACCTCTATCTGATCTGATATTTTTGATAACAACCCCATGTTGTGTTTCTGTTCTCTGTATGAATGCCTTTAATTTCTCTTCTGCATCACTTTTCTTTTTCAATAAGAACACATGTGTAAATCTGGAGAAATCATCCACAATCACTAAATAAAACCTTGCTCCACCTTTTGAGCACTGAAAAGGTCCGGCTAAATCCACATGTATGAGCTGATAGGGTTCAGAAGTCGTGCTTTCACAGCTCTTATTTACTGGATTCACAGTCATTTTTGTTTTATAGCATACTTCACACTCATCCACATGCTCACAGTGTGTTAACTTCAAATCTTGACTATGCTTTGGGGTGTTTTGTATCTTTTGGAAATGTGCGTGTGCCAGTTTTCTGTGCCATTCATGGAAACAATTATCATGTTTATCTTTATTTACTGCTATCCAAGCACACATGTGTTTATCAAGATTGCACTCAACCATAAACATTTGATTCTGTAATTTCCCTTGCATGCATATTTCACCATCTTTTCTCACAAAACATCTATCCCCTTCAAATGTAACTTTGCAACCTATTTGAGCCAGTTTTCTTACTGATAGAATGTTATATTTTAAACCAGAAATCAATAATACATCTGTTAAAATTCCCAAATTACCCATCTTCAGCGTTCCTCTCGCAGTCGCGTCCTGAGTCGATCCGTCAGCCAGATAAAGCTTCTCCTGCGTCGGCTTTGAAGTGTAAAATAAACTAGAGTCTGTGATTAGGCAATTAGACGCTCCACTGTCAAGAAGCCATTTAGAGTTAATGAGTTTATTGCTCTCCTTAGTAACAAAGTTCACGCTTGCTCTCTGACTTTCAAAGTTTCTGTTATTCCTCTTCTTTAAACAATGTCTCTGTATATGCCCACGTGATCCACAAAAATAACATATTTTAGTCTCTTGCTTGCTTCTTTGATTTTGGTGTTGTACAGACACAGTCACAGTCACAGTCTCTTTTAATTCTATTTTCTTATTCTCTTGTCTCCTATTCCACTCTTGTTGAAGTTTCTGTTCCACAAAGTCCAAAGTTAGATTCCCATCAGGTTGGGTTTCAAGACTAGATACCAGAACGTCCCATTTTTGATCCAATGAAGATAACAGGAGATAAACCATCTGTAAGTCATTATGATGCACGCCTCGATCTTGCAGCTCAGCATTTAATCTACGAAATTCAGCCAAATGCTCTTCCATAGTCACTTCATCTGTAAAACGCATCTGATAAAGCTTCCGTGCTAAACACAGCCTGCTCCCCGCAGTTTGCTGTACATGCGCGGCTCTTAACTTTTCCCACATCTGATTAGCTGTCGGCTCATTACTCACCAGCAACAGTTGTGAATCTGATAGCCCCAGAGTAATAAAAGCCTTCGCTTTTTCGTCTTTCTTCAGCCACGCTGCTGAAGGAGCTGCCGGAGGGGGTTTTTCCATGACATCATTCAAATCCTCTTTAATCAGAACTGCTCTCATTCTCCACTTCCAGCTGGAGTAGTTTACAGCATTCAGCCTCTCCATCGGCATCCCGGAAGACAGATTTACAGCCATGTTGCCCACTCTTACTTGCCTCTCACTTGCGCTTTGTTTCTCTCTGCAACAACGCCACTTCACCGGCTCTTGAACCCGCTACCACGCCTGATAAGCTGGGCCCATAACCCCTGTTGGCGATTGCGTGAATAGATCAAACGTGGTTTGAATCCAAGAGCAGTTTAGAACAGGAATAAGACAGGCCAGGCAAGTTTCTTGTAAGAGTCTTTACTAGGCAAAGACATTAGACACAGCTCTCTCCATTGACATTTCTTCCCCCACTCTGAGTTCCTGCAAGTTTCCCACCTTATCACACTCCCAGCCAGCCACTGACCTTAATAGTCTGGCACTCTGTTCTCACAGCTTAACCCTTCTGCTTCAGGTTTCTCTCTCTCTGCTAAAAAACCTTGTCTGTGAGTCTCACAGCCTGCGTCACTGACCAACAGAAATATCCTTCTCCAGATCCCCCTGGCCAATGTACGGTCCGCCCCATACATCTCTGGTCCGTCTTAGACCTTCTCAATTGTATACAGGCACATCCCCCCCTCCATGGAGACATCTGATAGCTGGAGGACACGTCAAGACAGGTCTCGCTTGGATCCAGCCATCACTTTACCTATCGTAAAAGCTCCAAAAAAGCCCAGCATAAGGGCTACTGCCTGGAAAGTCTGGCTTCATAGCCGGAGGAGCATACTGTATTCCCACTGGCTCACCCTACCCAGTAAAATGTCCAGTGAGAAAGGGCGACGGGGATAGGGAAAAAACCACCAGCCTAGCTATGAAGGAAAGTCTTGCCAGCTTACTTTGAAGTGCTTGGACTAACAGGCCCCTACTCCTGCCATCCACTGGGAATTTCAGCAGGTGACACAACGGAAAAGGCCATTCTGTCACATAGCCCTTGCTGGCCCAGACTTCCTGAATCTCCCTACCTGCTCTGTGGTAGCTGGCGAGCGTGCTGGGGTCAATGGAATCTACAGGAAGTCCAGCACGCAGTTCACAAGAATAGGCCATCTTTGAACAGCCTCTACAGCCCTTTCAGCATTCCGAGAGCTGGTGATCACACTAGGGCAATGGATAGGGTTATGGCCATCTCCGACTGGGGCAGATCCTCCCTACTCCCAGCTGTCAAGGGAATCCCCAGGTACATAGCCATACTATAAGCTGTGACCTCAGGTGCTAACATGCATCCCAAAATCTGCCATACCCCTGAACAGCCAATCACACAGATAGTGCCCCACTACTTCTGGGCCCACATGTCTCCTGATTGCTCCCTCCCAGAAGAATCTGAAGCACTCCATGTAAGAAATATAGCAGTCCATAGGCAATGTTCTGCCGCATAAATGCATAAGGCACCTCGGCCACATGCGCGCACCATGTTAAATGAAGTGTAGCGCATGGTACTTAGACTATCAGGTATGAATCACTTACAGCCGAACCCCTTCAATAAGACTGGTGGTGAATCAGGTGTAATTTGCATCTTTACACTCTGTCCCTGGCAAATTACTGCCATAACGAAAACAGATCAAAGATTGTAGGCCATGAAGGCCAGCCTGGAGTTGGAGGCCATGAAGGCCAGCCTGGAGTTGGAGGCCATGAAGGCCAGCCTGGAGTTGGAGGCCATGAAGGCCAGCCTGGAGTTGGAGTATGGGACTAGGAAACCAAAAGGAAAACACCATAACACAGACAAACCTTCCCTTAAACCGGGTAGCCAGCAAGCAAAGTTCGTAGTACCTTGAGTCTAACTGGGGAGGGACACATGTCCTTGAGCAGCTTACGCTGGGGGCTTCTTCTTACCCCTTTGAAGGGCTCTTGCCTCCTATCTCACTGTTGCATATATCCTTCTGCAAAAGGGAAGGAAATCATTTATGAGTAAGTACACTGTACCAACTACTAGTTCATTGCAGCTAACCCAGTTCCCTTAAAGCAGAGACTTCAGGTAATTGTTATCAAAAATCCCAACAAAGAAAGGTTTTGTTATTGTTGTAAAGTCATCAGGAAAGGGTGAAGAGTCTGCCTGGATCTTAAAATGCAGCCTCTGTGTCAAAAACAGAGTCTAAGCTTGCATCAAGGCAGCCCTTGTTTCAGTAAAGTCCAAGATCTTGGAAATGAGGATAAGATCCTGATAAGTGATCTGTCTTTCCTCTTTATTGCTATCCAGCCACACTATCATCTGCGAGACCTGCAATTCCCTGCAGAAGTTTGCAGGTCCTTCTGTAAATATAACAAATGCCATATGCTTTGTTTTTGATATGAGACCAAATTCAAATAAATGCAACTTCTGTCTCAGAGTTAACAAGGAATGTGTAACTGACACTTGGAAATGGATCACTGTCACCTAAGTAGTGGTTGTGATTTAGACATTTCCCAGCAAATCCTGTCATCAGTGCACACCATTAGTATCCAAATATGAAAGGCCCAAAAGGCTCACCTGGCCCCTCAAAGGCCACATGTAATATAATAATAGAATTAACTACCTCAACCTACTATATTCCTGGGCCTAGCAGGAAGTCAGAAGCCTAACCAAAGAGCTCCACCACCCCCCCAAGCAACCACGATGTAATAAAATTAATAGAATAAAGTACCTTGAACCTAATATAGGCCCGAGTCAAGCAAAGGCCGCAAGCCTAACCAAAGAACCCTTCACAACGGCCAAGAGAGGCTGCCAAGGCCTCACCCACATCCTTCACTGTCTTGCGCCCCCTACCTAGGCTGAACTCACACCCAGCCTTGGCAACCAAAGGGGGATAAATAGGGCCTGTTGAGACTCGAAAGGCTCGTGCAGCCTCCTCTCCCGTAATTAGTTCTGAGCCTGCAGCCCATGGCTGTTGGGGAGATTCGAACCCCGGTCTCCCGGATCGCAGTCCAAACACCTCAACCATTATCAAAACCTATCCCATGCGTATGGGGTGGTGGTGGTTTAAAATTGCTCAAAGGCCTGCATTTTATGAGGGGACCTTTCACACACACCTCTTTTCCTTGCTTGGTTGGCATGACTACTTAAATCCTCCCTGGCCTATAATAAGAATTATGAGACCAATTATAATAATAATTATTATTATTATAAGCCACCAACCGCAGAAACGCCAGCACAAATACCAGTATTGTAAGCTACTAACTGTAGTAAGTCACTGTTTGCAAGGTCTGATCCTTTTATGCAAAACCCTGCAGCTCCTTTGCTCTAATTTATTTTAATTACTGATTTATTCCAATTACTTTATATCGCTGCTCTTATACAATATTAAATGTGTGTTTGATCTTGTTTAACTGGCTAGCAATAGCCCTAAGGCAGCGCTGCTGGAGGACACAGAATGCCTACCCCCCCAGCCAAGGGGGAGGGGGTTTCCACAGCGTTCGGCCCAGCAAGCCCTTAATAAAAGGCCCGCTCCAGCCGCCGCCACTCCTCCAGGCTCATGACTGCCTGCCTCCTCAAACTACCCCCACCGAGGAAAATAACTAAGGCCTAATCGGTTCACAAACGTGGCCTAACTGGCCCATAAATGCGGCCCGTGCCGCTGCAAACAAGCGCCTCCGAAATGATGCCGACCACGTGGCCGAGCCAGAATGGCCGCTGCCGCTCTTCTCCTTGCTCTGCTTCGGCCCTCGTCGTCCTTCAATGTTACGCTGGCAAAGAGGATGGTAGGAGGGGCGGCTGGACTTAAATAAGCCCAAAAGCCCCGCCCCTCCACACTGCACATCGCACGCACACAATAGGTGCGACGCATGACGTTGCCCCAAACAAAGATGGAGGCAGCAGCTTCGCCTCCATCTGGAACCATGCCCCGCTCGTCAGCGGCAAGTGGGGCATCATTTCTCCCTTCCTACACATCTCCTCCTCCCCCCCACACACAAAGTTTGCAAGTCACCACTTGGGTCTTGATTTGCACACCCCTTGTATTATCACTCCCTTCTTCACTGTTCAGACAAAAAATAATTTCTATCTCACCCTTCCTTCCAAAGGAGCCCCAAGTGCTAAACATCAAAATGTGAAAACATTTTAAAATAAAACAAAACATATTTAAAACATTTTATATCTATTAAAAACCATTTCAAACTTTTAAAAACAATTTAAAACCACTTAAAACCATTTAAAAACAATAATATAACCTCACAGTTGCTAATTTTAAAGTTGTCATGGCCAGTATCTTTTACATAAACAGGGAACCACCACCAAGAAAGCCCTGTCATGGGTCGACACCAACTGGGCAGAAGCCAGAGGCACCACCAAAGACACAATCTTCCTGTCAATCGTAGGGCCTGAGATAGTTCATTTTGGGGGGAGTTTCTCCTTCAAGCCATTTAGAAATGTGTATGCTGGTGCTAATACCTTGACTTGGGCTTGGTAGCTCACTGGAAGCCAATGCAGAGCTTTCAAGACCAGGGTCACATGGTCCCATCAGGCTACCCCACTTACCAATCCAATTCTGTGAATTGGTAAAAAATATCCTGCTACCTTTCTCTAACTGCTTTTCAAACTGCAATACCCCTCTATCCTCGCCCCCTTTAAAAACAGTTCAATGTACAGCCATAGTAGAAACCCTTCTCTCAATAACTCTTTTCTCTCCCATTTCTGTGTAATTAACCATTTAATTGCTAATTTTTATATTTTCTCAATAAAATTTCATTTCTAAAAAAGCTCTGATTTTGAGTACCTTACACTGGCATTCCGTTACCTACACTAAATAATCCAAATGTTACACTTGACTCCTTTGAGGATTTTACTTAGATTGTTAGTATGGGACCTGCTCTACTGGACTGATAACAGCCTGTTTTCTAGAACAGAGCTTGAGCTGCAGTGAGAAATGGTCCCTGTAGCACAACATTTGAGACAAATCCCCCTCCCCCCAGTCAACCATGTTCTGGAAAGGCTTATTCCCTGAACATGTAGAAGTAGTCCGCAGACATGTTTAAGCACATGGGTTCTGAGTAAGCATAGTAGTAACTGCTTTTGCCTGGTCTCTGATTCAAGAGATGTTATTTTCAAAACTGCTTCCCTAGCTGATACTTTTGTGCTCCACTGTTGATATTCTGTGTGTATTCACTAGGAAAGATAGCCAGGTTTGGAGACGCTGTCCCTTTCAAAACTGATCCACTTCACTGGCTTGATTGTTCCCTTTCGCTAAACAGTCCGTAACATTTGTTACTGCAAGTTTCATATAAAATTTGGCAGATTGGAGTATGAAACTCTGAATTCTTTGCAGCTCTTACATGATGCAATCTGGCTGCTGCTCTCTGGTTTTGTTCTTTTTTACAAGGTGGTCCCAGAAGTGCTTCACACAGGTTCCGGGATTCAGTCACTGTTACTGTACAACTCTGAGTTCCCATGGGAAAATGATGCCCTTTTGCTATTCATGATAGGACTATCCTACTTTACAACAGGCACACAAAGAACGTTCACCTACAGCAATTATGCACGTGAACTAGTTCCTTTGAACTCTATAGCTTTATTCACTCCATAAAGATACATGGCTTGCAAGTCCCAACCCTACCTAAGTGGTCACGCACACTGAAGTCACATGGTCTTGCTTTACCTAGAATACATGGTCTTGTATTTACCACACACCCCATTTTAAGAGTTTCTCTTATAATTCTAACATTATGTGTGAAACCCTGGATATGCTTTATATCAGAATACTACTTGTTGCTGTTATATGCCTTCAAGTCGATTACAATGCTGTTACCACACAAACCTCTTTTGCTTTGTCCACAGCATCATTACTTTTCATTTCATCCCACGCAAATATCTGTATTTATGCACCATGAATTTAGTAGTTTGCAGTTTGAGAACAGCTGCGTATTGTTTAAGCAACACCAAACCTGGTCTATGCTCCACACTAGGTACTATGTATAATTGTTATGGCATACAGCAATCCAGTTCTAATCATGTTTATTCAGATGTTTTGAATGGGCCATGGAATTACTTCCAGGTAAATATTGTTACGAGCATGGGGGGGGGGTTTGGAATGGATGATTTCTTTGGGTCACCTTTCCAGCCTCTGATTTGGAATCCTATGCCCTGAGGGCTGGCTCTCCTAGCCAGATGAATCTCTTTTGTTAACCAAATAGATTGGCCAGGTAAGATAATGGGCCAATCAGTTGCCTAGCAATGGAGAATGGGCTAGAAAGACCCCTTTTGTGATTGAAACTCTGTAGGAGAGCCTTCCCCCAACTCCTGGCAGCTAGCAGAAGGTGTGTGCTGGTAGTTTTAGTGTGTTCTAGAGAATGGCTGGGGCTGCAGGCACGCAGAGAGGCTATCCCTCTGCATCATGGCTATAGGATGCCCCTGCACCCAGATGGAAAGCTGAATATTGGACTGCTGATACATTGAACCCCTCCATTCTGAAGCTCAGGTTGGAATGTGTGTAAATAAACAAACCACATTTCATAAAGGCACCTCAATCTCCACTGACCTTCTTCCCAAAGGAAACCAAACCCTGGATGGGTGCAGGGACCCCCGAAATCTCATCGCTCGGAGATTGGGGGAGGCACGCAACAACATCCTTTGGATTCCAGAGTCACAATCTGATATTAAGAGTGTTTTTCAGATAAGCCCACTAAGTTCAACAGGACTTACTGCTAGATAATCGTTGTTGTAGATAGCCTCTACATTACTCCTTCCATTGCTATAGCATGTAGCAATAACCTGTCATCATGTCATTTTGATACAAGGGAGTTTCCATGTCAATGCTACCACTTCTGGGAGGCAGTCAGTCAGTTTTATTGCATAGCCATAGGCCATCGCATCACATGAACATAAACAACACCTACAGACAGTTTAAAATTTCAGGTTAAAATACTAAAAAATACATAAAATACAAAGTGTTAGCACCAGCAAGGCTCTGATAACCCAGTGCTGGTCAAACCATAGGCAATACCTGACATTTACCCTTGATCGACCCCTGGACAATTGCCCACCTGCTCTGCAATATGCAAAGGCAAAATGGGTAACCCTATACGTAATCATGAAATCCTTATCTGATAAGAGAAAAGAAATAGTATGTGGATCCTGAGAGGATCCCTGCTTTAACAGGCCACTCAAAAATTTGATCCGGGTTGGATATACAAAGAACACTCCAACAGGTAATGGGGAAAGTCTTCAACTACCATAGCGCCACAGATGCACAACCGCTGACACCATGGGGCCTGATTGTAGCGTCCGAGCAGGACTGCGTTTGGCATCGTTTGAAATCTGATTGCAGTAAAAGCTTGTCTAAGATTTATCGATATAGGGTAAGCCAGATACCTCGCTCTGAAGTGGTCCTGTTTAAATACTCCATACCACTTGGAAAATTTGGAGTTGATAATAGCCAATCCATCTATCCATGCACAATGCTGAAAGATTGACTCGCGCAACCTTGCTGAGTTGGTGAGGTTAGAAATCTGTGCGGAGACATGATACAGATGATACAAACTAGATAGTCTGGATCAGAGCTTGGAAAAGTTACTTTTTTGAACTACAACACCCATCAGCCCAATCCAGTGACCATGCTGGCTAGGGCTGATGGGAGTTGAAGTTCAAAAAAGTAACTTTTCCAAGCTCTGGTCTGGAGGACCAGAACTTGTCCATAGAAGCTATGTTGTAACAGGATTTCAAAATTAGCTTAGCTGGGGCATTTTTTATAGAGCCCCAAAAATTAAGCAAGACGCAATGGACACGGGCTTTAACAGGGGGGAGGCCGAACTCTGCTCGAAGCAGCGCCGCTGGAATACCAGCGGGTAGTCGCAAGAGTTTTTTCAGGAAACTATTTTGAATAGCCTCTAAGCTGGACAGGTAAGAATCCTCCCAGCCCCAGACTGCTGATCCGTACAGGATCTGTATGAAGACTTTACTTTGGAAGATTTTCAGAGCAGGGGCAATGAGGTTGCCATCTGCTGACCTATAAAATTTAAGTATGGCTCCACAAGATCTTAATGCGACCACTTTGGAAAGGTCGTTGTGCTTTTTCCAAGAAAGATTGTCCTGGAAGTGAATGCCCAAATACTTAAATACACGGCATTGATCTATTGGATGCCCTCCAATGGACCACTTGAAATTGCGGTGCCTTTTACCAAATACCATAACTTTTGTTTTGGAATAGTTAATCTGGAGATTTTCTTTTACACAATTAACATTTAGGCTCGCGAGTATTCTGGTTTCTCTTCAGATCGTATAAATCTTTCGCCTTCTGGGAGGCAGCTGATACTGGCATGAAAACTCCCTGCATCCTGCACTTGAATGATGCAATGGCTGGTGCTACATGTTACAGCTATAACAGAAGTAAGTCATCACACAAAGGTAATTTCCAGCTGTCTCCATATCATGTTTAAGATTACACGTCTCACTGAAATAAATTAAACTTCTGAAGGGCTAGCTCCATGTTATGGCAAATGCACATAAGGGTGCCTGGATTCCATTTTTGTTTTTAAGATCAGTTTCAGAATTGGGGCAAATTTGAGCAGAGGAATTTTGGGAAGGTGAAGGGTTACAATTTGCCCTACTAACTCTCTTCTCAAAATAACCCCCTTCTAAAGCTGTTTCTTAGAAGAGAAAAAGGGGAAAAAAGAATGGCACCAGGAATCCATTGAATTGGTTCACATGGAATTAGACGTGGGGCTCGGGGCACGTCCATGTGGCAGTTTATTGTGGTACTCCTGTATCCATCTCAGTTATCAAATTCAAACTTGGTCAAAACAGAATTTTTTATCCCCACTCTATCAAAAGAATCTGGATACCCTTTAGTGCTTTGTAATAAAGACAGGACTCTCTAAGGGGTTTCAAACACTGCTCATACATCACACAAAATTTCAAAGCAGCAAATGGCCTAAACTGATATACCTCCATTTAAACTCATTGTTAAATTATATTTACTCCCCAGTTTTTCAGACTGAGCAACCTTTTGCTTTGGAGGAAATTATAAGGCCTAGAAAGGGACAGGTGAGTGGGAAGAATGCCAAGGCAACTGTACAGAATGGAGTGCCGCCAGCTCCGTGTTCTCTGAAAAGATGTAGGGAATAAACCAGTTGGCAACTTAACAAAAGTGGAGAAAAAATAAAAACTAGAATTTATTTAACAAGGAGGAGAAAAGAAAAGAGGAAGCTACTATCTGATTTGTTCGATAGGTATACATTTTAAGGTATATCTCTAAAACAAAATATAAAGAAGAGAGAGTCCAATAAATGAGTTATCTACAAGTGGATGATTAGAGTCTGTCACATCTCTCTTCGGACATGCAATGCTGCAATGGAAGGAATGCAACTGTTGGCCTCTGTCTTGGTCACTACCTGGCTGTGGAGATGATGATAGATGAACATTACTTGAGGGCAGAAGGCTGTTGCTGCTGTCTCCTTCACTGAATTCTGTGGATGGTCTCTCTCTCTCTCTCTCTCTCTCTCTCTCTCTCTCTCTCTCTCTCGTAGACTACTCAGTGTCTCTGCTCTCAGACATTCAGCTCTCCCTCTCCGAATCTCCAACTCAGAAAATCCCCTCAGAACTCTTTCCATTCTCCTCAGAAAAACAACAAAAACAACAGATCCTGCTGGGAGGAAGGACGGGATATAAATCAAATAATAAATAAATAATAAATAAACAAACATTCCAGTCTCCTATGAATGTTCCTCAGGGCCAAAAAGGTATTCTGGAGGGGGGGGTTAAACTTCAAAAGGATACATGCAGGCTAGGGATGGGCAACTCTGTCAATTTTGGTTTCTATCAGTTTCTCATTTCTCCAGTTTTACATTCAGTTCTCCACATTTCCACAACAGTTTACAATTTTTTTTAAAAGTCCTTATGAAAATTCATCAGCATTGGTTTATGCTATTTTCAATAATATATAATTTATATGCACACTTTACCCTGTGCGTGTGTCATCTGCCTTCAAGTTGATTGCAACTTATGGCAACCCTACGAATCAGCGAACTCCAGTAGAATCTGTTGTAAATCACCCTCTTCAGATCTTGTAAGTTTAGGTCTGTGCCTTCCTTTATAGAATCAACCCATCTCTTGTTTGGGCCTCCTCTTTTTCTACCCCTTATGTTCTTCCCAGCATTATTGTCTTTTCTAGTGAATCATGTCTTCTCATTATGTGTCCAAAGTATGTAACCTCAGTTTCATCATTTTAGCTTCAAATGATAGTTCTGGTTTAATTTATTCTAACAGCCAATTATTTATCTTTCCTGCGGTCCACAGTATCCTCAAAACTCTCCTCCAACACTTTTCACTGTCCAACTTTCACATCCATACAAAGAGATCGGGAATACCATGGTCTGAATGATCCTGACTTTGGTGTTCAGTGATACATCTTTGCATTTGAGGATCTTTTCTAGTTTTCTCATAGCTGCCCTCCCCCGTCCTAGCCTTTTTCTGATTTCTTGACTATTGTCTCCAGTTTGGTTAATGACTGTGCCGAGGTATTGATAATCCTTGTCAAGTTCAATGTCCTCATTGTCAACTTTAAAGTTACATAAATCTTCTGTTGTCATTACTTTAGTCTTCTTGACGTTCAGCTGTAGTCCTACTTTTGTGCTTTCCTCTTTAACTTTCACCAGCATTCGTTTCAGATCATTACTGGTTTCTGCTAGTAGTATGGTATTGTCTGCATATCTTAAAGTATTGATATTTCTGCCTCCAGTTTTCACACCTCCATCTTGATCCAACCCTGATTTTCGTATGATATGTTCTCCATATAGATTAAACAAATAGGGTGATAAAATAGAGTGATGAACTACACCCGTCTCACACCCTTTCCGATGGGGAACCAGTTGGTTTCTCCATAGTCTGTCCTTACAGTAGCCTCTTGTCTAGAGTATAGATTGTGCATCAGAACAATCAGATGCTGTAGTACCCCTATTTCTTTTAAAGCATTCCATAGTTTTTTGTAATCAAAGGCTTTGCTGTAATCTATAAAACACAAATTCCTTGGTTCGTTCCATTATCCAACATATGCTTGCAGTATGATCTCTGGTACCTCTTCCCTTTCTAAAACCAGCTTGGACATCTGGCATTTCTTGCTCCATATATGGTAAGAGCCTTTGTTGTAGAATCTTGAGCATTACTTTATTTGCATGGGATATTAAGGCAATAGTTCGATAATTACTGCATTTCCTGGGATCCCCTTTCCCCCTGGGATGTATATTGAAAGCTTCCAGTCTGTGGGCCATTGTTTTCTATATTTGTTGACAAATCTTTGTCAAAATTTGGACAGATTCTGTCTCAGTAACTTGTAGAAACTCTATTGGTATGCCATCTATTCCTGGTGATTTGTTCCTTCCAAGTATTCTAAATGCAGCTTCCACCTCACATTCTAAAATTTCTGGTTCTTCTTCATATGGTTCCTCTGTGAATTAATCTGTCATCCTTGCCTCCCTTTTATATAATTCTTAAGTGTATTGTTTCCATCTTCCTTTTATTTTATTTTGGTGAGTCACGCACAGGGCCAGCTCCAGGAATGCCAGGGCCCTTGGGCATCAGCTTGCCCTGGGCCCTGGCGTGTGTGTGCGTGCCCACACACACCCGCATGCACGCAGCCCCCCATGCCCCCGGCCCCCCATGCCGCCCCACCTACGTGTCTGCTGTCTTTTACCATTGCCCTTAACAAAGATGGCGGCCGTGGTTTCCCTAAGGGGATGACACCTCCGCCACCATCTTTGTTGATGGCATGTGTACATGCTATGCGCGCACATCTCTGCCATCAACTATGATGGTGGCAGGGGTTTCAGTACCTTAAGGAAACCGCGCCCACCATCTTCGTTAAGGGCAATGGTAAAAGACAGCAGACAGGTAAGGGGGTGGGGGCCCCGTGGATCATGGAAGGGGAGCGGAGGGGCAGCTGAGGGGCCCCCTGTAGCTTCAGGGGCCATCAGGCCAGTGCCCCACCTGGCCGCCCTTTAGAACCGGCCCTGGTCATGCAGTTCCCCTGTTGATTATTCAACAGCCCTACTCTTGGTTTGAATTTCCCTTTGATTTCTGTAATCTTTTGGAATAGGGCTCCTGTTCTACCTTTTTTATTATCTTCTTCTATTTTTGTACTATAATTATTGTAGTAGTTCTCTTTGTCCCTATGTACTAGTCGCTGTATTATTGTATATAGGGTTCTAACTATGTTTCTGTCTCCGTTTGCTTTTGCTTTCCTTCTCTCTTTAACAATTTTAAGAGTTTTGTCAGTCATCTATTGAGGTCTTTCTGTCTTTTTAATTAGAGGTATTTTCTTTTTGCATTCTTCCCTGATAATTTCTCTGACTTCAGTCCATCGTTCTTCTGGTTCTCCATCAGCTAGGTTTAAAGCCTCAAATCTGTTCCTTATCTGATCTTTAAATTCTTCTGGGATGTTATTTAAATAGTATATGCATTTTTGTATACATAACTTGGGTGAGAATTACATGGCAGAATTCGGAGATGTGCAAATTTCAAAGGATGGCTGTGTTCAATTCATGTATTGTGGGGGTCTCTCCTCTTCCTTCTTCTATTTATGGGGGTGGGGAGAGATGAGACTGGGAGCCTGTCTCCTCTCCTATTTGCTCCCCTGAGTTTGAAATAGGAAGCATTGAGTTTTTAAAAGGTGGTCAAGCTGGTTTGTTTAATAAATAAAACCAAAAAAGTTGTTTAAAAAAACCCAATAAACTAAAAAAAAAAAGATATTCATGTATTGTTTCAGAAAGTGCAAATTTGGTAAGTTCCCCTTTAAATGCAAACAATCAAATTTCTCCCTCATATCTGTGGCAGACCCAGCATCAGCACCTGGCATGGTCAGGCTAATGCTGACTGAGTCTCAGGAAAGACACTGGAGCTGGACTTCCCAGGAGGATCCCTCCGCCTGTGCAGCCTCTGAGACGGCTCTCGTCTTGGATGAAACTTTTTCAGCTATAAATCCAGTCAGAAAAGTTTTTTTTTGACTGGGGATAATTTCTTCCGGATAAGGAAGAAACGTGAGATCTCCCACACAGCTTTGTTGTGATTGTTGGAGACTGGAATTCGTCAGAATTGTCTGTGAAAGAAGGTCTTCCAGCAGCTCGAATGGAGCGAGGATTTTTAGCTAGCTCAGCTGAACAAGTGATCCGTTTTTTTTTCTCTTTAAAAAAATACGGACTAACAGGCAAGCATTCTCCTGTCTACGATTATCACTTTCTTATCTATACAGCTAAAGAGATTTGTCAAAGGAACAGCAATTAAGATAACCTGGGTGAGTCAAAACTCCTTCTCTTTTACTCACGGAATTAAGGGGGAAGAAAATAAAAATAGCCCATCTTTTTGTTATTGCAAAAAGCTGACATGGAAAATAGCATTGTAAAGATTACAACGAATGAGGGGTTTCTGATTGGAAGAGATTTTTGATTATAAGACTTTTGTGTAACTATTTTTTCTGATCTACTTTTTTTACGAATCTGCTCACTCTTTCTGCTACTAGTTATTTGTACGCTGTGAACTAAAGCTGTTTTTGCACTTCTGGGCATTTAAGAGATAAGAGCTGTCTAGAGTGTGACGCCAGTTGGTTTGAAAGATTAACTCCTTTGTAACTGGATAAAGAAATAAACTGCTCTTTGCTTGGGACATTGAAAATTGAAGGGGTTTTGTTCCTTTGGCTTTAAGAATGACAATTAAGAAGACTATGGATGTACAAGAAGGGACTTTATCTTTAGACATGTTTCAGAAAATAATGAATGGGATTAAGTCAATAAAACAAGAACTGAGAAATAATAGTCAAGCGTTGAGAATTGAATTTGAAGAAATGAGACAGGAGCTGAAAGAAATTCAGGATTCTATGAGAAAGGAGAATAAAGATGGATCTGGAAAACCAAAAAAGGATGAAAGAGAAATTAAAGGCAAGGTTCAAACTATGGAGATTGGATTAAATATGGACATGGAAAAAGATTTGGATTTCCTGGCTGTGATGGATCCTGGAGACAAATATTATGGTTTGGAACTCAGCGCTGTCCCTGAAGGAATTAAAGAAATTGGAGATAAAGATATTATCGGTTCAAAAAAATTCCTGGACTGGAAGGATTTGATGGAACTTGAAATGGAGAAAGTTAACAGAATTAATCCCTGTTTTGTGTCAATGGAAAAATCCTCAAGAGATGTACTAGTGTATCATGTAAAAAAGAGGAACAGAGATGTGGCTTTGCAACAATACTTCAGTGATACGTTCGGAATGGATGGCAAGAAAATATCTGTGATAAAGGAAATTCCTATCAGACTTTTATTATATGACTATGACAGCAAGATTATGGGGTGCGTAAAGATGGAAGATGGAAGATGGAATCAATACGGATAATGGAAGAAGAGCGATTTGAAATTACTGGACTTAGTAGACTTGATGAGTTGGATTAATTGACATGTTTATCTAGAAAAAAAATTGATGGACATATATCTCAAGGATTGGAAACTTCTCTTTGACTTTTTGTGGAAGAATAAAATGATATGATGTTAATGAGATTTGAAACCAATTAAGATAACCGCTGGAGGAGGGTGATTTTATAATCTATTTAGAGTCAGGCTTGTTATATATTATAGATTTATAGCTGAACTAAGACAAATCAGAAGTCAATATTTTTTATGTTTTTTTTCTTTTTTTCTTTTTTTTATTGTAGTAGTTGTTGAATTGTGTTTTGTCTTTTTGTATTGTTTTGGTTTTGGAAACTTGAATAAAAATTAATTGAAAAAAAAAAGGAAAGACACTGGAGCTGACACCAGTTTCTATGGCATCCCCCCCCCTTTTTTAACATTTACTAGAGCAGTGGATGTGCCACAAAATGGGGAAGTGGCTGAAGCTGCAGTTGCCCACTAACTTTACATTTCTAGAATGTCTACGCCCTGGGTCTTCAGAGTTTCAGGACCCACTTAAATTGTGCCAGCTCAGAATTGTGTGCCTGCCTCGGTATCCTATGTCCAAATTCAACCCTGGGGCATGTTGGATCCACAAGTAATCCAGATGCTGTGCCTGTCAGTGATTATTCTTACTTACTGTCGCACAAAGAAATCAAAACATGCAATATTTTATATTATTCTAGTGTCCATAAGCTGGGTAACTAAGTGAGCAATGGCACAAGAAAGCCAGTGTGCCTGATAAACATAGAAATATAAGGAAGTGCATAGCTAGAGTGCATATATTATCATCACAATGAGATGCCATTGTTTACGGAACAAACAATAACTAATATGCAAGCAGATGGTCAGTCTGGATAAGTAAACAAGAAAGGCTAGGGCTTAAGGCTGAGAATGAACAATAGCCCCGGAAGAATGTACGCCACCCCGTTTGACCAGACTTCCATCCAGGAAATGTAAGCCGTTATATAGTCCTCCTGTATCCTGTCCTCTGTCTAAGGGCATTGATTCAGTTCCAGTTAATCATACAGGCCATGCTTTCCTGCATATGTTGTACACTGCAGATACTAAACAGAGTTACAATTGGAAATGTTTCTTCAAGATTCCCTTGCACAGTCCGAAAGGATCAAGGGAGAATTTGAATATCAACGCTTGACGTATAGGACAGAATGAGCATGTGAAGCAGCCTTAAACTGAATTCAGACCATTTATTTAACTAGCTCACTTCCATCTAATCTGGCAATAGCACTCAGGATCTCCTCAAGCAAGCATCCTTTCTCAAGAGATGCTGTGGGCTGAACCCAGATTTTCAGGATGTAGAACATGTTCTCTACTCAATGAGCTAAAACCCATCCCCATCTGTGGCATCTTGGCTTCCTGTTTTAACTTGTCTCATGCATCAGGAAAATGAAGCAGACTAGCCTTTTGTGGAGGACAGAGTTGCCAGAATTAATACAGATCATCAGAACTCCTGTGTCTTTAACAATTTGAGTGTAGAAAGGAATTTGATTAGCTGCAACTTCTTTCAACAATGCTGCACCTTGATGGGAAAAGTGACATGACTATAAATGAGGAATTATGTGCATTGATTTTATAAGCAAAGGTAGAAAATTACTTTTTTTCCCCTGGAGTGTCCTTTGATTTAGAATCACCTTGCTTGAAATACCATAATCCTCTTGGCACATTATTCTAGAGCAGGCCCGCTAAAATCAATCTGCTCACTTATTTATTTATTAAAAAAGTATACTGATTAATATAATCTCTAAGCCATTTACATAAAAACAATACAACATTCATTAAAATTACCTAAACATTAGATAAAAACAAAATGTAACCGTATATCACAAATAAACTGAGTAGTATACAAAATAAAATTAAAATTAAGGGTCAGAGTCATGGAAAGGTTATTACTGTCCCCACCTCATGAACTGCCCAAGTGAGGCCATTCCAGAAGGTGGGTGCTATCACCAAGAAGGCCTACTTCCACATTGTCACCAAGTGGCAATCCACTGGCCTTGAAATGACCAGCAAGGTCTTTTTGGATGATCTTAAAGACTGATTTGGTCTTGCTAAGAGAGATGTTATACTAGGACTAGATATCCTGTTCCTAAACGTCAACAACAAAACCTTGAACTTTGCTCAGTAGGGAACAGCCAGCCAATGCAGATCTTTCATGCGTAAGGCTGGATGTCACACTAAGCACTGTAGTAACTGAATTTTGTAGCAGCTTCCAAACCAGGTGCAAGAATAGAAAAACAGGCACCCTTTTTCAAAAAAATTGGGAACTCATTGATGTGAGTGATGGAAAGAACAGGAAATAGTTCACTTCCCTACAAATAAAGGTTAATACATCTCTTGTTAAGCATTTACAATCCACAATGGATTACGCATAATATTATTCAATATTATTGAAAATATGTATCTGTGACTTTCCTCACAGACATCAAAACTCTAAAGGTGTCATTGTTAGGTTTTAAAGGAGAAGCTGTAACTTCATAAACCACATTTTTGCCTGAAAAGTGAAAAGCAACATGATAAGTTACATTCCCAAGAATTTTGAGGCTGTTTTTGGACTCTTTCCATACTCAGGTCTTCTCTTAGCAAAGGCACACATATTGGTTTTTGTTTTGTATTTACGTTCTTCACATATTCAGACATGGATAATGGATGTGACTTAAAAGACAGTATTCTTGATTATTTATTTATTCATTATTTTTTTTAATGTAGTCTGCAATCCTTTACACTTTTACCTGGGAGTAAGTTCCATTGAGCTCAATAAGAGTTACTTCTGTAGACATGCATAGGATTGTGCTGGTAAGAAGCAGCCATTAGAGAACACCACATTATAAATGTATATTGATTATATCACTTAAATGACTGTTGTCTCCTTCAATGGGGATTTACACAATAGATCCTTTAAGCTGTTGCAGCTGAACTCCATGAGTTCCTGACTCACTTATAAGTATTATTATGCTGTTCACCAGGAGTAAACCACTGGGAATTTACAAGGGTGTTGGAAAATTTCTCCCAAATGTCCCTAGTATCCTGACAGAACCACATTCCCCAAGGTTTATTTGAGAGCCCTGTAATTCAGGAGTGGGGAACCCTTTTCAGCCTGAGGGCTGCATTGCCTCATGGGCATGCCACTGGCATTCCAGGGCCACAAACCAATAGTGGTTGGGGTAACTAATGCAATTCTTATCTTTTCATAGTAGGCTACAGTCCAACCATACAAAAACCAGAGGTTTCTGCACATACATCTTTCCACCCAGGCAAGCAAAAGGCATTATTACAGTTCACAGACACATTCCAACCAGATAAAAGAACCGGAGGAGGGTGTGGAGCAGGGCCAGGGAGGGGTGTGCAGTTAAAGAATGTGTGACACATTGCTTTATTTATTTATTTGTATACTGCCCCATAGCCAAAGCACTCTGGGCAGTTTACAACAATTAAAAACAAATATACAAATCTAGCATTTTCTTATATGTTTTATATGTTTTTATGCTAGTTTACAGTAATGTATGAAATACAACACTACAGTTTTCCACACTGTAGGTACATGGTTTGGGCAGCTAAAGTCATGTTTGCCTTAATTTGTGCACAACGTGTTTCGACCTCCAGTCCCCATGTGTCATGCGGTCCTAACTTGCATGCATGCCACTTTAAAGAAATTATGTTATTCTGACTTGCACTAATGCAAACATTTACCTTGCCTCCTTCACAGCAACATTGGCATGATCTTCTAGGGGAAATATATAATGAGAGCATTTTGAGAGGAAGGAAAACATCTGGCTATACTAGGGTTGCCAGGTCAGAAGCATCCCAAACCCTGAGATTTCAGGGGCAGGCCCTAGTGATGCCATTAAGCATGATACATTAAGCATCAACCATAGTTGCTTGGAGCATACCACTTAAACAAAAAAAAATTCTCTGATTGGAAATTATGATAGAAATCTTAGTGACATGAGGGTGTTTCTAGGTCCAGCTGAAGTGACGGGATCATTCCTTCTTGCCTGCTTAGAGAGCCTGAGTAAGGAACATTAAATCTAGCCTACTTGCTTCTGGCAAGAAGGGTTTAAGTGCCCTCAGGCCAGGCCAGTCATCAGAAAGCCACTGTAGGAAGAAGGGAGCCTAGCGTGGAGATGTTAGATGGGAACACTCAGGAGTAAAAATGGATGTCCCTGAAGGCTGCAATTCTAAACACATTTACTAAGGGACTAAGCCCCATAGAACTCAACAGGACTTACTTCTGAGCATATATTGTTAGGATTGTGCTGTTGGTGAGGCTTGACTAGGGATCCTCTACAACGATATCCATATCAAAGCAGGATTGGCAACTCCCTACCCTGGAATGCCCTGCCTGCCTTGTAACATGGCTGCTCCAAACTCCTTTACAGACTTGACCCTTACTGCAGAGAGAGATATGAGAAATGAGTAAGAGTTAAAGAAGATTCTCTACTCTTTCCTGCCTACTCTGTGGGCTGCTATAAACTCACTTTGACAGCCAACCCAATTCCAGTGAGTAATAATTAACACAGAGAAAACACACATGGTTTGGTCTACCTTCACAGGCAGTAGATTGGGAACAATAGCAATTGAAGCCACACTTCCCAGGATGTGACTTCTCTTTTACGACTATTGGGCAAGAAACAAACCATCATGCAAATGTGCATCATTAGTGGTTTTAAGGTGGTTAAGCTGACCACATGAAACCACTATTGTTGCTTCTATGGATGTAAGGGAGTAAGGTCAGAGGTAAATGAAATGCAAATAGAAAAAGAAAAAAAGACAGTGATGATTTCCTAAATGCAATACCATACCAACCACAACAAGATTCCTATGAGTAACGCAGAAAACTCAGTATCTCACAACCAGTCAGCATTCCTAACCAAAACTAAAAAAATCCTGGCAGCCAGTTAGCCACGGTCACAGAAATCCCCATGCAGCACAACCTGACCTGGGGCTGCAGTTAGTGCAGAATGCTGTAGCACAACTGTTGACATGAGTGAGACCCCATCAGCACATAACACCTCTGCTCTGAAATCTGTAGTGGTTGCCAATTTGCTCCCAGGCCAAGTTCAAGGTGTGCTTTCCATGTTACAGGTGCCACATAGTACTTGTTCTGCAATTGTAAGAAATTGATCCTTTAGTGTGGCAGTACCTATGCTTAGGCAGGCGCCTTCATTGTACTCATTTTGGCACCTGATAAAAACATTTTTGTGTAGGCAAGCCTACCCAGGCATGTAGAAGCTATCATGTTTTTTTCAGTTTTTAACTGATTGTTGGTTGTATTATTTTGAATGTTTTTAAATACCTGTCTTTAACGGCTTATTTATATAAGCATGAATGTCAAAATGTGTATTATTTACACAACCTGTAAAGATGTTTATAGTGCAATCCTATGCATGTTTACTCAGAAGCAAGTCCCAATGTATTCAATGGGGCTTACTCAGACAGGGAAGCATGCATGGGACTGCAATTCAGTGTTAAGGAACTTCACTCACTCAATCCAAAATTCAGAATCATGCCACTTTAAGCTGTTTTGCAACTGTTTTATATTTGTTTTATGGATATTGGATTTTAAATAGCTTTATTTCTTGTTGTGAGCTGGCTTGGTTTCCAACTCTACCTCACAAGGTTGTTGGAAATATTCCATATATATACACACACACTGGAGATGTAAAAATACATACACCCCATATAATAGTTTATGGTCAAAACCAGTTGGCCACTGTAGAACATTTTTCTAAAAAAAAGTATTAGTTTCCTGACAAATAAAAGCAGTGACACCTAAGCCCTGCTTAACTGCTTAAAAAAAGGATCAGAGGGGAGAGAAAGATTTACAACACAATCCTTTTCTATGTTCACTCAAAAGTCCCACTGATTTTCAGCACAATCCTAACCATGTCTACTCAAAAGTAAGTCCTACTGAATTCAGTGGGGTTAACAACCAGGTAGGTAGAATTAGCATAGCAGCTTTACTCCCAGAAAAATTTCATATTGGAAAGGTTTTCAAAACAGGTTAAGAATAAGACAAATAAGCTGCCCTATTCCACAGTCCTGTAAAATTTAAACTTAAAAGTATAACACTGCAGCATGTACACTTTTTCAAACTTCTGTTCAAACATTATTTGAAAAATAAAAAGTATAATATACCATTTTTTGCAGTAATTCAAAAACCCTTGCATGTACACTTTTATGCCTACCAAGGTCCTGCTGTGGTCTTCTGTTGTAGTGCAATCCTATGCATGTTTGCTGAGAAGCAAGTCCCAATCCTGTACAGAGAAAGTACTCTTTATGCTGCTGAAAGCTATATATTTACTAAATTTCTGATGTGAGAAAAGCAGGAAAAGGAAACTGTTCTCAAAATCTGGAATGAGGTTTAGGTCTTGCTATTGTTAATCACAACTCTGACTTCACTTATTAGCTAAAAACCTGAAAGGACAAGGGTTAGAGCAGAAATTAGAACAACTAACAGAAGTTGTGAGGTGGCTGACATTTTGGTTTATATCTTTTGACCCAGACCACATAGAAACTTATTTTTAAAAAAATGAAAGCTAACAGTCTGGAGATTAACGTGAGTCACCTGGAGACCCAGAGGACCCCCCAAAACCGGAGTCTCCAGCCAAAACCCGGACACCTGGCGACCCTATACTGTCCCCTCCATTTGTAGAAAATGGAGTGACACCATTGTAGAGTGTGTTGCTTGTCTCTTTAAGAGACATCCCCTTCCCTCTGTTGGAATAGGCTAGAACTGGTGGGAAGCTTTTCCTTAGACTTAGTCTTTGTCTTTATCTGAATGCCAAGTTCCAGTCGTAGCTACTGTTCTATGCTGAGATGCTATTCTGTTTACTATTAATAAATACAACCATTGAAGTTCTCCTGGCTCCTGCTGCTTCCGGGTATTAGGGCAGACACAATGCAAGATTTCCCCAAACCCACAGGGTAATACATTGTGTCAGAAGTGGCCCTACACCTTCAATAAGCTGGAAGCATTTCTAACAGTCTGCAGTTGTTGCTGAAAGCTGCAACATCAATGCTTTCAGGACTCCTCGTGAGCTGTGTTTCACTGGAAATTTGGGGGAGAACTGGAGAAGGAGGGAACAAAAGCTTCTACTCTACCTTACTGTATCCAATGCAAAGGACAAACCAGAAGACTATAAGGTAGAAACATACTCACTGTTCTATTTGTTTCAGTGCATCTCCACCTCTCTCTTCTGAAAACGGGCACAGGATGCTAGTTAAATCTCGCCCCTTTTTACTGTAAAACCTAGTGGGAGCAGCTTGAGTGCATTTTTTAAAAAAAATCAGCTTCAAAGAGATTTTGCAACTGATCAACAGATCAACCCCCTCCAGGTGTGGCTGATGGAAATGGCTTTTCTCTGGCAACCAGTGTACTCATAGCCTAAGACTGCAATTCTCCTACATTGCATTGGTGACAAGGGAAGAGACTAGAGATGTACAACAACATGCAAAATGAGGATGCAGATCCTACCAACAAAACCTTGGCAGAGCCTTAAAAGCTTTTAAACAGTATTGTGAGCCTAGGAAAAACCCTATCAGTTTTCCACAGGATAGTAGAACCATAGCTGTTTTTACATTTCCTAGCAGGAAGAAAGGGAAGGAAAATGACTACAGGTTCTGCTCTCCTGATCTAAACTAAACAACATACAATGCTGATTTGCAAGATTTGTGTTCCCTGGGATGCTCACATCAGCAAAAACTGAGTGTGTTTGTGTGCATATATTCATCAATGAACATAAGAGTATATTTTTCAATAGGGTGTAAACTCAGTGTTGCCTTTGCACACTCCATTAATCTTCTATTTGTCACTTCAAATGGCTTCCAGGCACTAGATCAAATAGGATTGTGCTAGAGTGGCTCACTCATGAAGCTTATGGGGTGTAAGAGGCCACATGTTCACTTCACACAGAGGTGGGGAACTTCAGTTCAGATAGAACTGTCTCTGTCTGGCCCTCTGCCCAGGCCACACCCCCTCACTGGTCCTGCGCTGTGCCTTCAAGTGTTTTTGAGCTGGAATGTGTCCTTGAATTGTGACAATGCCTTTTGCTTGCCTGGGTGGATAGATGGAGACAGGGATGCAGAAGCCTCTGACTTTTGCATGGCTGGAATGTGGCCTAATGTGCAAAAGTAAGAGCCACATCCATTGCCCCATGCACATTTGCCTCTGGCTCTGTCTACCCCTGACATGCAATCCCTGAAAGGTAACCCAGGAGGAATGTAGTCCCCCCACAACTTCACATAAAACATGTGCTCCAATATTGTCTTCCAAATGTTTGAAGGAAATATTTCTTGTGTTGACCCAGAGGATACATAAAATAAATAGGAAACTTTCAATATCATTTAGATGCTACAGCAGAAATGCATTCTCTTATCAAAACAATGGGACCCTAAGTGGGAAGCAGTATTTAACCAGACAGCAAGGAAACAATTTATGTATCTAGTATAAGTTAAAACTGATTGTGCCTTAAGATCTCCCTCAATACAAGCCCTGGCACTGTGTGACAAAATTCTCTTTGTTGAATGATGTTTTGAATTAAAGTCCAGAGTATAATACCCTCATTGTGAAAACTAGGAATGAAATCAGCGTCTTTGCTCAATGTACCAGCCAGAGAAAAACAAAAGCACACCATCCCAGGGAGAGCCCTTGGCCCGGCTCAGACTGAGAAACATCAAAACAAGGGAAACATTTCCAAAGTTCCAGCCTTACATGCTGGATTTCCAAGCAGGTTAAAAAATGGTAATGTGAAAATTGCAGTCTTTGTACAAAATAACTGCACAACTTCAGGACCTTAAGAGGGCTGTTAGTTATTCCAATGCTGACTTGCTTTATGGGCTTGGGCAAGTCACTGGAAATAATTTGTGCCAACATAATCATATCTACCCTCCAAGGGTGTTGAAAACAGTGGTTAGTTATTTCTTCTACCAATCTTAATTGACTACATTATGTATGTTTTAATATACTCATATCTGCCCATGGCTCTTGGGATTGGGCCACCTAAAAATCTAAATAAATGAATTCATAAATAAGGAAATGGCTAACCTCAGGCATCTTAACATCCACCAGATCCAAGGCCTAGTATAACCATAAGTAAAAACAATGGGAAGGGAATCCTTATTCTGCTCATGCCTCTCCATCTTCTTTAAAGGTAGAGACACACTTACTGTTCTGCTAGTTCCAGTATGTCTTCACCTCTGTTTTCTGAAAACAGGGGCACATGACACTAGTCAAACCCCGCCCCTTTTTACTGTAAAAACTGGTGGGAGCAGCTTGAATGCATTCAAAGAGATTTCACAGCTGATCAGCAGATCAACCTGTTCCCCCTCCAGGTGTGGCCAATGGAAATGCTTTGCTAGAGGTGACCAATGTGCTCACAGCCATCTTCTTCCCCATAAATACAGTATGCAAGTTCTCTTTCTCTCACCTGCCAGAAGATGGTGCAGAATTCAGAATGAGCAGCCTCAGTGCTTCACAGCATGTCAAAGGATCACAGCTGGAAGAAATATGGCTATTTCAGGAGATATAGAATATGCAAAGATTGGCTGCTGTGACTGCATCCCATGACATTTCTGCAACTGGGCAAAGAATGAGAGAGAGCACAGAGGCAGCTGTGATGACACTCTGCTGTTTCTGAGTTGGTGCAGCAGTTGCTGGTCTCAACCAGCAATGGCACAACTAGGAAAGCTAACACAGGAATAGGGTTGCCAGGTTCTTGGCCTGAGACTGATCCTGTATCTTTAGGAGAAGAGAAAGTCAGCCAAGTGCAGGTGTTCCTGCAACCCTGTAATGAGAAAAACCACAAGGTGGAATTCTTTCTTCCCCCTGCACAACTTTTAAAGATGCAAAAGACCTCTTGGGGGCGGGGGCTGGCAACCCTACACAGGAGTGATGGTCAAGCATTTGCCATTTCAGACACTCACTTGGAGGCAACTGTAGGTCACCTAAAAACAGCAGAGGAGCAACAAACTGACAAATAGCTGTGCCATGCCAACATCTCCTGAAGTCCCTGGTGCATCTCTTCTTTTCTGTGCTACTCTGTGAATCTTAGGACACAAACATCAGCTCTTGCTAATTATGGTAACATTCCTGATTCAGCAATGGGAATTAGAATAATGAATTGGTATATATATAGTGGTTACTATTTTCCTTTCTGAAGAAAATGCATGCATTCATTTTTAGTAAGCAAGCTTCATTTACCACGTAATAGACTGTGGTTCAGATAAAACATCCATCTGAACATCTGGCCTTTTGAAATAGAGGAAATGTTTCATCTGGTGTTATATTTTGTACGTGTCTGTTTGATCAGAAGCCAGAAGTGTTTTGGAACGTTGATTTCATCTGTTTGTTTCCTAATCTTTAGCATAGGCTAAACCTTTGTAAACTAATAATAATAATAATTAATTTTCAGTGTTACAAGGTGAAGCAACGTGTACAGATTTTTTTAAAAAAATCCAGTCATCTTATTGGAATGAACCAGTTTCCCTGGATAACAGGTTGTTTAGGAAATAATATAACCTCTGCAAGAGTAAATATAGTCTAAGACCAGCTAGCTTCATAATGCTAGGTACTGGTGCAACAAATTCTTCTTTAGATTTCTTAATGTCCTGCCTCAATTTATTCATACATACATTCACACACAGAGAGACACATTGCACATGCATAATCATCATATACTCAAGGCAGGTCCACACCATACATTTAAAGTACATCTAGCACACATTTGAAGCACAACTTATCCCAAAGAATTGTGGGCACTGTAGTTTGTAAAGGGTGCTGGGAATTTGTAGTTCCACAGTTGCCAGAATTGTTCGGGGAAAGTCATGTGCTTTAAATGTATGGTGTGGATCTGCCCTCACATTATTACCTGTGTCATTCACACATACCAGTTTCATATACCAGCCTCACATGCCCAGTTTACATACACACAAAAGGGATGTTCAAACAATCTGAATATGTGAGAGGGTTGTGGCAAGAAGAGATGTCCACCAAGCCCTGCAACAGCTGCACATATGGCATTAGTGAGAAAGTTGTATGCTCACAGGGCCCTTTGTCACTAACAGTGGATGTCTAGCCACCAGTGATGGGTACAAGTGGTGTGGCCAGCGAGAGTCTTCCTCCTATCCCCCATACATTCATTGAATATGTGAGGGGGTTCATTTGAACAATGTTACATGCAGGGCACAATCTAGCCAAAGTGAACCACTTTGAAGACTTGTTGGCTACTTTCTCACATCACCCTAAACCACGAATGGGGAAGCTGTGGCCTTCCAGATGTTGTCAGACTACAGCTTCCATCACCCCAGATCATATTGGCCATGCTGGCTGAGGCTGATGGGAGTTGGACAACATCTGGAAGACCACAGGTTCCCCATCCCTTTATTAAACCATAGTTTAGTACAACATGAATAAGCTCAAAAGATCCAGTGAGCCACTTTTGCTTAATCACAGTTCGTTGTATTGTCCAACCCTATGAATCAGCGACCTTCAACAGCATCTGTTGTAAACCAATCTGTTCAGATCTTGTAAGTTTGGGTCTGTGGCTTCCTTTATGGAATCAATCCATCTCTTGTTTGGTCTTTTTCTATTCCCTTCTGTTTTTCTCAGCATTATTGTCTTTTCTAGTTAATCATGTCTTCTCATTATATGTCCAAAGTATGATAACCTCACTTTCATCATTTTGGCTTCTAGTGATAGTTCTGGTTTAATTTGTTCCAATACCCAATTATCTGTTTTTTTCACGGTCCATGATATCCACAAAACCTCCAACACCACATTTCAAAGAAGTTGATTTTTCTCTTATCCGCTTTTTTCACTATCCAACTTTCATATCCATACATAGAGATCAGGAATACCATGGTCTGAATGATCCTGACGTTGGTGTTCAGTGATACATCTTTGCATTTGAGGACCTTTTCTAGTTCACTCATAGCTGCCCTCCCCAGTCCTAGCCTTCTTCTGATTTCTTGACTATTGTCTCCATTTTGGTTAATGACTGTGCCAAGGTATTGATAATCCTTGACAAGTTCAATGTCCTCGTTGTCAACATTAATGTTACATAAATCTTCTGTTGTCATTACTTTAGTCGTCTTGACGTTCAGCTGTAGTCCTGCTTTTGTGCTGTCCTCTTTAACTTTCATCAGCATTCGTTTCAAATCATTTCTGGTTTCTGCTAAGAGTATGGTATCATCTGCATATCTTAAATTGTTGATATTTCTCCCTCCACTTTTCACACCTCCATCTTGATCCAAACCTGCTTTCCATATGATATGTTCTGCATATAGATTCAACAAATATAAAATCAAGTGTTATAGCAGGTGAATCAAGCGAGGTATCCAGAGCGCAGCCTTGTCCTGATTTCTTGGATGTGTTTCAGTTGGTACAGCTTGAGGATGTTGACAAGGTGCTTGGACAGGTTCGTGCAACCACTTCTGTGCTGGATCCTTGCCCTTCTTGGCTAATAAAAGCTAGCAGGGATGGAACAGCCAGCTGGGCCAGGGAAGTGATTAATGCCTCCCTGCGAGAGGGGGTGGTCCCTGGCTGACTGAAAGAGGCAGTAGTGAGACCACTCCTGAAGAGACCCTCCTTGGACCCAGAATATCTTAATAACTATAGGCCGGTAGCAAATGTTCCATTCCTGGGCAAGGTCCTGGAACGAGTGGTTGTGGGCCAGCTCCAGACACTCTTGGATGAGACCAATTATCTGGATCCATTTCAGTCGGCTTTCAGGTCTGGTTTTGGGATGGAAACAGCCTTGGTTGCCCTGTATGATTACCTTTGTTGGGAGAGAGACGGGGAGTGTGACTCTGTTGATTCTTCTTGATCTCTCAGAGGCTTTCGATACCATCGACCATGGTATCATTCTGGGAAGACTGGCTGAGTTGGGAGTGGGAGGGACTGCATGGCGATGGTTCCGCTCCTACTTGGCAGGTCGGCTCCAGAAGGTGGTGCTTGGGGAACGTTGCCCGGCACCCTGGATTCTCCTGTATGGGGTTCCACAGGGGTCAGTTCTGTCCCCCATGCTGTTCAACATCTACATGAAACTGTTGGGTGCGGTCATCCGGAGCTTTGGAGTGCGTTGCCATCAGTATGCTGATGACACGCAGCTCTATTTCTCCTTTTCATCTTCTTCAGGTGAGGCTGTCAATGTGCTGAACCGGTGCCTGGCTGCGACAATGGACTGGATGAGGGCTAGGAAACTGAGGCTCAATCCAGATAAGACTGAGACGCTGCTAGTGGGTGGTTCTTCTGACTAGATGGTGGATGTCTAGCCTGTCCTGGATGGGGTTGCACTCCCCCTGAAGGAGCAGGTTCGTAGATTGGGGGTTCTCCTAGAACCATCTCTGTCACTTGAGGCGCAGGTAGCCTCGGTGGCACGGAGTGCCTTCTACCAACTTCGGTTGGTGGCCCAGCTGCGCCCCTATCTGTTTTTTTTTTTAATTAATTTTTATTCTAATTTTCAAAACCAAAATAATACAAAAAGAAAACAACACAAATCAATAACTAATACAATACAAAAAAAATACATATATATAAAAATATTGACTTCCGATTTGTCATAGTTCAGCTATAAATCTATAATATATAACAAACCTATCTCTTAATAGATTATAAAATCACCTTCCTCCAGCGGTTATCTTAGTTGGTTTCAAATCTCATTAACATCATATCATTTTAATATTCCACAAAAAGTCAAAGAGAAGTTTCCAATCCTTGAGATATATATCAATCAATTTTTTTTCTAAATAAACATGCCAATTAATCCAGCTCATCAAATCTACTAAATCCAGTAATTTCAAAACACTATAATTCAACTATAAATCTATAATATATAACAGACCTATCTCTTAATAGATTATAAAATCACCTTCCTCCAGCAGTTATCTTAGTTGGTTTCAAATCTCATTAACATCATATCATTTTAATCTTCCACAAAAAGTCAAAGAGAAGTTTCCAATCCTTGAGATATATGTCAATCAATTTTTTTTTCTAAATAAACATGTCAATTAATCCAACTCATCAAATCTACTGAGTCCAGTAGTTTCAAATCGCTCTTCTGTCATTATCCATATTGGGTCCATCTTCCATCTTTACGCACCCAAAA
Source organism: Rhineura floridana (assembly GCF_030035675.1). Lineage (NCBI taxonomy): Eukaryota > Metazoa > Chordata > Lepidosauria > Squamata > Rhineuridae > Rhineura > Rhineura floridana. Next base: position 145,828,391 of record NC_084481.1, on the reverse strand, counting down.
ATCTTGCTGTCATAGTCATATAATAAAAGTCTGATAGGAATTTCCTCCATCACAGATATTTTCTTACCATCAAATCCAAACGTAATACTGAAGTATTGTTTCAAAGCCGCATCTCTGCTCCTCTTTTCCACATGATACACTAGTACATTTCTTGAAGGTTTTTCCATTGACACAAAACAGGGATTAATTCTATAACTTTCTCCATTTCAAGTTCCATCAAATCCTTCCAGTCCAGGAATTTTTTTGAACCGATAATATCTTTATCTCCAATCTCTTCAATTCCTTCAGAGACAGCGCTGTATTCCAAACTGTAATATTTATCTCCAGGATCCGTCACAACCAGGAAATCCAAATCTTTTTTCATGTCCATATTTAAGCCAATCTCCATAGATTGAACCTTGCCTTTAATTTCTCTTTCATCCTTTTTTTGTTTTCCAGATCTATCTTTATTCTCCTTTCTCATAGAATCCTGAGTTTCTTTCAGCTCCTGTCTCATTTCATGAAATTCAGTTCTACACGCTTGTCTATTATTTCTCAGTTCTTGTTTTATTGAGTTAATCCCATCCATTATTTTCTGAAGCATGTCTAGAAATAAAGTCCCTTCTTGTACATCCATGATCTTCTTAATTGCCATTCTTAAAACCAAAAGAACAAAACTCCTTCAATTTTCAATGTCCCAAGCAAAGAGCAGTTTATTTCTTTATCCAGTTACAAAGGAGTTAATCTTTCCAACCAACTAACGTCACACGCTAGACAGTCCTTATCTCTTAAATGTCCAGAAGTGCAAAAACAGCTTTTAGTTCACAGCGTTCAAATAACTAGTAGCAGAGAGAATGAGCAGATTCGTCAACAACAACAACAAAAAAGTAGATCAGAAAAAATAGTCCCTTATATATATTACACAAAAGTCTTGTAAATCAAAAAGATTTCTTATCTCTCCCAATCAGAAAGCTCTCATCCGTTGTAATCTTTAAAACGCAATTTTCCATGTCAGCTTTTTGCAATAAATAAAAAAAAAAGATAAGCTATTTATATTTTCTTCCCCCTTAGTTCCGTAAATAAAGAAATAAATAAATCCCTCCGCTTGTGCTGCCTCTGAGACGGGCTCCCGTCTTGGATGAAACTTATCCAGTTTTAAATTCAGTCAGAAGGGTTTTTTCTGACTGGGGATGATTTCTTCCGGATAAGGAAGAAGCGTGAGATCTGCCACATAGTTTAGTTTTGATTGTTGGAGCCTGGAATTCGTCAGAATTGTCTGTCTTCCAGCAGTTCAGACAGAGCGAGGATTTTATGCTAGCTCAGCTGGATAAGTGACCCGTTTTTTTTTAACGGACTAGCAGGCAAACCTCCTGTCTACATTTATCATTTTCTTATCTATATAGCTAAAGAGATTTGTCAAAGTAACAGCAATTAAGATAACCTAGATGAGGTAAGCTGCGCCCCTATCTGGACAGGGATAACCTGGCTTCAGTTGTCCATGCTCTGGTAACCTCCAAGTTAGATTACTGCAATGCACTCTACGTGGGGCTGCCTTTGAAGACTGTTCAGAAACTGCAGCTTGTGCAAAATGTAGTGGCCAGATTGGTAACAGGGACCAGACGGTCCAAATGTATAAAACCAATTCTGGCCTGCTTGCATTGGCTGCCTGTATGTTTCCGAACTCAATTCAAGGTGCTGGTTTTAACCTATAAAGCCTTACATGAGTTGGGACCACAATACCTGATGGAACACCTCTCCCAACATGAACCCACCCATACACTACGCTCAACATCTAAGGCCCTCCTCCAGGTGCCTACTCCGAGGAAAGCTCGGAGGGTGGCAACAAGGGAGAGGGCCTTCTCAGTGGTGGCCCCCAAATTATGGAATGATCTCCCTGACGAGGTGTGCCTGGGGCCATCACTGTTATCTTTTCGGTGCCAGGTCAAGACTTTCCTCTTCTCCCAGGCATTTTAGCATGCTTTTTTAAATTGTGTTTTAAATTGTTTTTAAAAGATGTGTTTTAAATTTGTATGTTTGTTTTTGATGTTTTTAGTTGCTGTAAACCGCCCAGAGAGCTTCGGCTATGGGGCGGTATACAAATACAATAAATAGATAAAATAAATAATAAATAGGGTGATAAAATAACCCCTGACTCACACCCTTTCCAATAGGTTTCTCCATATTCTGTCCCTACAGTAGCCTCTTGTCCAGATTTTAGGTTGCGCATCAGGACAATCAGATGCTGTGACACCCCCATTTCTTTTAAGGCCTTCCATAGTTTTTCATAATCTATGCAATCAAAGACTTTACTGTAATCTATAAAACACAGGGTGATTTTCTTCCTTGGTCCATTCCATTATCCAACTATGTTTGCGATATGATCTCTGGTACCTCTTCCCTTTCTAAATCCAGCTTGGACATCTGGCATTGCTCCATATATGGTAAGAACCTTTGTTGTAGAATTTTAAGCATTACTTTACTTACATGGGATATTACGGCAATAGTTTGATAATTACTGCATTCCCTGGGATCCTCTTTCTTTGGAACTGGGATGTATATTAAACACTTCCAGTCTGTGGGCCATTGTTTTCTTTTCCATATTTGTTGACAAATGTTTGTCAAAATTTGGACAGATTCTGTCTCAGTAACTTTTAGCAACTCAATTGATATGCCATCTATTCCTGGTTTCTTCCAAGTATTTTAAGAGCAGCTTTCACCTCACATTCTAAAATTTCTGGTTCTTCTTCATATGGTTCCTCTGAATGAATCTGTCATCCTTGCCTGTCTTTTATATTTCTTAAGTGTATTGCTTCCATCTTCCTTTCATTTTATCTCGGTCAGTCAGTGTGTTCCCCTCTTGATTATTCAAGAGCTTTACTCTTGGTTTGAATTTTCCTTTGATTTCTGTAATCTTTTGGAATAGGGCTCTTATTCTACCTTTTTTATTATTCTCTTCTATTTCTGTACAATAATTATTGTAGTAGTTCTCTTTGTCATTATGTACTTGTTGCTGTATCATTGCATTTAGGGTTCTGACTGTGTTTCTCTCTCCTATTGGTTTTGCTTTCTTTCTCTCTTTAACCATTTTAAGTATTTAGTCAGTCATCCATTCAGATCTTTCTCTCTTTTTCACTAGAGGTATTGTCATTTTGCATTCTTCCCTGATAATGTTCAGTCCATAGTTCTTCTGATTCTCTATCAACTAGGCTTAAAGCCTCAAATCTGTTCTTTATTTGATCTTTAAATTCTTCTCAGATGTTATTTAGATTGCACTTTGGCATTATGATTGCTTTGTTGTTCTTGTTTAGCTTTACTTTGATTTTTGATGTTACCAGTTCATTATCTGCACAGCAGTCGAGACGTCATTAACAATGGTTGATTTGAAGCTAGCCAACTTGAAGAACTCTTCCTCCTGGCATACAGCAGGAGCAGAGAGAAGCAGGGAACTCAACCCTGAGGCTAATTGCAGGTTGTTTGGGTTAATTAACACCGTGCTAAATTATGGTTTTGTGTGTTGTGTAAATGTGACCAGCAACTTCAAAGTTAAGCATGTGCCTGATACCCTCCTGTTGAAACTAGTAAGATTTAAAAGTGCTTCCCTGTGACTGGATTGTACTAGACTAGTGCAAGCACATGGTGTGAACCTAATTAGCTGTTTAGGATCCAGCCACAGAATTGGGCAGAGGAAACCAAAAGACCGTTTAGTCCATATGCCATTGCCCAAGGGAAAAGAGTGCTATCCTTACACCAGATTAGCACAGATCAATCCATGCCAGAACCTGGCAACCTTTTGGGGGCCTTGAGCACATTTGCACAACTGAGAAACTGTCATGGTTTATTCTAATGTGCAGCTAGACACATTTTGTGCAGTGTGCAGTGTGAAATAAGTTTTTGTGCAGTTGAGCATATGGGATTGAATAAGGAGCTAGGTAGTTTCTAAAAAAGAAGATTAGAAAAGATAAAAAGAAATAGAAAATGAAGATAAATACTGGTTCCTTTGGAATCTTCATAACCTTATACTGTCAGTGCTTTCTCAATTAAAAAAAATGAGGTGGCAGTACTCATATATTCATAAAAGTACTGTGGGTACCAGCACAAAATGGCTGGCATAGGCAGCAAAAAAGGAGGTGCAGGTACTTCCTACTGATGACTACTGTCCCCAAAAAAGCCCTGCTAATAGTATATTATGGGACAAATTACTTGACTAGTTTGGTGGCAGGCATCTACTGGCTGCTTGTACAGTAGGAAAAAAAGCTTAGAATAAACCCTACACCACAAACTATTCTGTTGGCATTAATAGAATGCTTCTTTCAAGCCTCATTTCATTGGGGCAGAGGGGATTCTGTGGGCACCAGGGAAGGTCTCTGGGAATTCATTTGTGCTTGCGGGCACCACCTTGCCAACCCCTGATCTATGGAATGCTGGGTGCAAGCGCTCACCTTTGGAAGATTCTTCCTTATGCCTGTTTGAGAGGTTTTTATCCCCAGAGCTGTAAGCCAACTAGGCAGAGACATTTAGTGCCTGAGGGAGAAAATCCAAATGACACCTACCAGAACTAAAAATATCAGAAACAATTAAATAAAGAGTTTGCTGCTCTTTAGTGGTGCACAAACCTGCCATCTGGAGCTGCTGTCTAATGGTATGGCTGAGCCTCAAGCTCCTTGTACTAGAGCTAAATTCAGTGTTTTTAAAACTATTTTTGAGAGAGGAAGAAAGAATTAAACAGCTGAAGTTTATGTGATACAGTTCCCTCCAACTCATTATCAACAGTTTCATAGTCATATTAATTTACAAGTCCAGATGTTTATTTCCAGCTTTGATCAGACTGAGCAATGGGGTTCAATTTTATTTAATCAAACAGAAGGAACAAGAGGACAGCAGTATGAGCGGGTGACTGGGTGGGTAACCCAGTGACACCTAGTGGCAGAGGCTGGGAGCAACGAGATTGACAAATTAAACAGGTAAGATACCTGAGGAAGGTCTTCAAATGACAACAAATGAAAACAATTGATTTTTAAAATGCTTTGTTTCATTCACATGTCCTAGTTTCTGACTGTAGTATGACTTTGTTTCTCTATTTCACTGTATTAATTATTATATTTGTTTCTAAAGTGTGCATGTAGTCAGAGGCTTAAAACATGCCATTATAATAATAGAATTATTATTAAATAAATATTATTATTTTACCTTTCCCCTCCCTCAGTATTTTACATAACATATATTGGTTGGAGAATACAGATCCTCTAGGTACATTTAAATTGCCTGGATGCAATTTTTTTTTTTTTTAGTATTTTTTTACATTTATACAAGCACACCCAGAATAACTTCGTGGAGTAATTGTACTACCAAAAAGAAAAGTTATTTTACATTTTTGCCCTGTCCTTTCTCAGGGGGCTGAAGGCAACATGCATAGTTCTCACCCCCACTTCCATTTTATGTGCACTGTGAGAAAGGTTAAGCTGATAGATTATGGATGGCCAAAAGGCACCGAGAGCTTTATGGCTATATGAAGATCTAAAAAAGAGCTTAGAACCAGGACACTGAAAGGACTATCTTTGCCTACGTAATTAGGCAATTATTACTTAGCCTACTTACCTGCTCATTGAAATCTGCTAGAGACTCACAGTCCTGCTGGTACCCATGGTACGCTTGGCAGATTTGCAGGAGTGAGCCTTCTTTGTGGCCACACCAGGGGTGTAGTCATCCAGGGATTTGGGGGGAATCTTATACCCTTTTCTTTTTGGAGAGTAAGGTCCCAGCAGATTCCTTATGTCTACAGCATCCTACAAGCTAATCAGCATGAAAGGGGAGCGTATTAGCCACTGAGAAGAACCTTCTAACGTGTTTCCTTGTTATTTCCTGCTGATTGGAACCAATCAGAGTGAAAGGAGGTGAGTCAGCCACTGAGAAGACTCTTCTCAGTAGGTAACACTCTCTTCTTTCATGCTGATTTCCTGCTAGCGATGTCTGTTGTCCTGGAAGAGGGCATTAACAAGAATTTCATTCTGAACCCAGCAGCAAAACAAAAGGATGGGAGTGGTGTGGTTGTGACCATCACGAAGGAACCCTGCACTTCTGAATTTGCCACTACACTGCTGGGCCACACCTAGGGGAACACCTTTTTCAGGGGTTGCTTTCAGACAACCTGTTTATTGAGCATTCATCCTGATTTGTTTGCACAAAGTTTGTAGGAAGGTTAGGCCATTGTTTGCAGGAAGGCTACACAAGGTTGCGTCTTGCAATTGTTATCCCACACTTTCCAGTGAATTTTATTTATTTATTTATTTATTTATTTAATTACATTTCTAGACCGCCCTATAGCAGAAAGCTCTCAGGGCGGTGTACAACAAATAAAATCACAATTAAAATATGAGCAAGTGTGAAAAATATAATACAATTATAAAAACATTAAACATGATAAAAATCCGAAATAGAATTGCCATTGAGTTTATAAATTAAAATCCATATTAGGTTTAAAATTAAATTTAAAATGTTTAAAAAGCCTGGGCGAAAAGGTAGGTTTTTACCTGGCGCCGAAAAGATAACAAAGAAGGCGCCAGGCGTATCTCGTCTGGGAGGGCATTCCATAGTTCGGGGGCCACCACCGAGAAGGCCCTAGATCTAGTTGTTGATCTCCGGGCCTCTTTATGAGTTGGGACCCGGAGAAGGGCCTTCGACGTCAAGCGTAGTGAACGGGTAGGTACATAGCGAGAGAGGCGTTCCACCAGGTATTGCGGTCCGATGCCGTTTAGGGCTTTATAGGTAAGAACCAACACTTTGAATCTGGCCCGGAAACATATCGGTAGCCAGTGCAGCTGCACCAGGACAGGTGTTATATGGTCAAATTTCTTTGTCCCAGTGAGAACTCTGGCCGCAGCATTTTGCACTAGCTGAAGTTTCCGAACCGTCTTCACAGGTAGCCCCACGTAGAGTGCATTACAGTAGTCCAATCTAGAGGTTACCATAGCATGGATAACTGAGGCGAGATTCTCCCTGTCCAGATAGGGTCGTAGTTGGGCTACCAGCCGAAGCTGGTAGAATGCATTCCGTGCCACCGAGGCTACCTGAGCCTCAAGTGACAGGAGAGGATCTAATAAGACCCCCAAAGTACATACCTGCTCCTTTAGGGGGAGTGTAACCCCATCTAGGGCAGGTCGAACGTCAACCATCTGGGCAGAGGGCCCTCCCACCAACAGCATCTCAGTCTTGTTAGGATTGAGTTTCAGTTTATTAGCTCTCATCCAGCCCATTATCGCGGCCAGGCAGCGGTCTAGTACATCAACAGCCTCACCTGACGAAGATGAAAAGGAGTAGTAGAGCTGCGTATCATCAGCATATTGCTGGAAACGCACTCCAAAACTCCTGATGACCTCACCCAGCGGCTTCATATAGATATTGAAAAGCATGGGGGACAGAACTGAACCCTGCGGGACTCCATATTGGAGTACCCAGGGACTCGAGTAATGTTCCCCCAGCATCACCTTCTGGAGACGATTCCCGAGATAGGAGCAGAGCCACCACCAAGCAGTGCCTCCCACTCCTAAATCCGTAAGTCGCTCCAGAAGGATACCATGGTCGATGGTATCAAACGCCGCTGAGAGATCAAGGAGAACCAACAGAGTTACACTCCCTCTGTCTTTCTCCCGACAGAGGTCATCATACAGGGCGACCAAGGCCGTTTCTGTACCAAACCCCGGCCGAAAGCCCGATTGAAATGGGTCCAGATAATCAGTTTCATCCAAGAGAGCCTGGAGTTGGCGAGCGACCACACGCTCTAGGACCTTGCCCAGGAATGGAACATTTGCTACCGGCCTATAGTTGTCCAAATTATCAGGGTCCAAGGAGGGTTTTTTTAGGAGCGGTCTCACCACCGCCTGTTTCAGGCAGGGTGGGACCACTCCCTCTCGTAAAGAGGCATTAATCACCTCCTTGGCCCAGCCGGCTGTTCCATTCCTGCTAGCTTTTATTAGCCATGAGGGGCAAGGATCCAGAGCAGAAGTGGTCGCCCGCACCTGTCCAAGCACCTTGTCCACATCCTCGAGCTGTACCAACTGAAACTCATCCAGTAAAACAGGACAAGACTGTGCTCTGGACACCTCACTTCCCATCACTTCCCTTATCACAAAAAGTCCAGTGGGGGGAGGAGTGGCTTTGTTGCACAAGAACACTAATCAACTTTAATGGCACAACCTGAGTTTACTGGTATGTGGCTGCATCCTACCCAAGCATAGCAACAGCCTGGAAGTGCCCAGGGAAGCTTGTCTTGCTTCCTCTCTGATCGTTTTCTGCCATCTGGTCAGGACCTTCCTTTTTTGGCAGGCCACACTGAAAGAATTTTTATAGATTTCCTGGAGGACAAGTTTAGATTGTTCTTGTTGTGCTCCTGTCTATTAATATTTAAATTGTTGTTGAGATGTTTTTGATTGATTTTAGAATTGGCTTTAAGTCATCCTGAGTGTTGCTGTTTCTCTTGTTTAAATGGAAGGGCAAGATAGGCATACTTTTAATTAATAACTAACTAACTAAATAATACAGATTTGAACCCATGTTCAAATTCTATTCTGACTCTCTATCCACTCCACTTCTTGGTAGTTCAGAGGAATGTGTCCCAAGGGTTTGGAATGATGGTGAGACATGAATATAAACTACAAAGCATTGCGGCACCTTAACAGCTAACACATTTTATTACTGCCTGGGCTTTTGTGGACTAGTGTGTAGTTCATCAAATGCAAATATAAGTAGATATAAGTATATGTCTAAAACTGCCATATTTTCCTTTGAGAGAAAACTGTTTCCTGCAGGCATGACTTTGCCACAACACACAATGAGTCTGAAAGGCCTAAAGCAGATATGGGGAGCCTTTGGCCCTCCAGATGTTGTTAAGCTACATCTCCCATGATCCCTGGCCATTGGCCGTGCTTGCTAAGGCTGATGGGAGATGTAGTTTAGCAACATCTGGAGGGCCAAAGGCTCCCCATACCTGACCTAAAGATTCATGTTTCTTTCTGGGTTTTGACTTCCTTTCTTTACTGTCCTCCTTTGAAAGCTGTCCTGCAGACCTCTCTAGTATTAGCTTCCAAGTTTTATATTGCTCTTCTCAATGCTTTTTCTATGCTGCAAGGATCAGGTGGGCTTCTATCACAAGAACCATGGCCATGCCCATTTGCAATTTTTAAATCCCCCATATATGTGCATTTTGAACAGTTCCTTTTTTGCTAGTGTTCTGGTAGCTTTTGTGCTCCTACACAAAATAAAATAAAATTCCCTGCATCCAAATTCTACTTGCTATGCAAATCCAGCACACATTTGTTCATATTTATGTAATGTATACTGCTTTGGCTAGTCATGAGATGGGTCCAGTGTGTAACAAACAGCACTGAGGCTCTGCCCTGGTGACCATTTGAAACGACCCCTCCCCATCTTCTGCAGTTACACCAGGCATTTCCTACACACTTTCAAACCCATCTTCAAAACTTGATTTTTTAAACATGAAAGCCAGATTTCCCAGGATGGTGAATTCTGTGTTTTGTATCGAATAATGTATGAGCAAACTGCTGTGGAATACACATTATAATTGTGTGGGTGTTCAAATTCATAAAGGCCATCTTTTGAACATTCATTATATCTAACAATATTTTATCCACTTATTATTTGATCATTTATCATGTTAATGAATGCATACAGCAGAATCACACAGTCTGTTCCATGTGTAGGATGTACGTATGGATGGGGAAATTTCCCCCACGGCAAAAGGTACTTAATCTTTTTTAAAAAAAACTGTTTTAGGGTGTATCTCATGGTGCCTGGGACAGCACCCAAGGGACCATAGGATATACTGGAGCTACCTCTCCAATGCCACAGATAGCACTCCGTGGCGACTTCCATGGCCTTGGCCTAACTGACATCAGAGCTCTGACATAGATGAGCCAAAAAGGAAACATGTTCAGGGCGTGGGCTCAGGGGCTAGTCTACATCTCTCCCTACTATTGTTACCAAATGGAGAGAACCTTTAAAAAAAAACACCCTGCAAAATGGACAGAGGGGCATAAAAATTTACCTCAGACCTCACTTCCGCCCTAGCAGTAGGAGCTTAGTAGGGTGTTTGGATGGCAGTTCAGCCACCTTCAGATTTGCCCTCCCCCCCAGCAACCTTAGGACTGCACTCTTTGTGGCAAGCATCAAGCATGTTATTTTCTTTGAGTTTTTTCACTTCATCTTTGTTTCTGTTTTTCACTGGAGGAAATTTAAAAACCGCCTCAGTTTCACTTTTAATCTCAAGTCAATTTTTTCATCTCCTTTTCTTCTCAGTCCTTGACTCAGTTCTTTTAATTTGCCAATTGCAAAGGTTGCAATTAAAAATGTTCCAAGGCAAACAGAAACCTACTTTCATTCACTTTTGATTAAACTGAAGTATTTCCATTGACCAGAGACTGCTACACCAATTTTCGCCCTCAAGCTCAAATGGGTGCTTAATCGACCTGACAATGTGACCTTTTTATGAAGAATCATGATATTATCAAGATTGTGTGTATTAATTAGAGTTTTTAAATGACTTTGGTGGTGGGATTAAACAAGATTGGAAGAAGATACGTCTCAAAGTGCAAATAAAATGGTTAATTGCATTAAGAAATAACAGAGCATAGTAGTAAGAGTGTCAGATATGAACTGGGGAGACCTGGGTCCATATCCCCACTCAGCCACGAAGCACACTGGTAATCTCCAGGTAGTCACTATCCAGGTGTTTTAACAAAACCGTCCCATATTCAATGAACACATAAGCATATAGCAGGAATGCTTCCACTGGTCACACATTTGGCATTAGACATAAAGAGACTGTATGTATGTACAAATGTATGTATGTCAGGTTCCTCTTCCCAACTGAGAATTCTGATCGGCCAGGCCCGCACACCTGTTTATTTATATTCTGCCTTTTTAAAATGTAAATCTCTCTAAGGTGGCATATAAAATTTAAATAGATGAATAAAGTCTCAATAAAAAGATATCAAAACATAACAAGCCATAAAAATCCTTCCCACGGTGCAGTAAATGTCTGTTGGCCGTGTGGGGCAGGTTCGGAACAGACCAACTGGAGCAGATTCTGAAGTCATCCTTTACACTCTCCCTCTTTCTCCTTCTCTCAGGGGGTGATAGATGGCCCTGTTTCCCCTAACACCGGATGGACGACTGCAGCAGGGGACAGAAGAGAGCACAGGCAATGGGAGCATCAGTGTCAGGGTGTGGTCAACAGGTGCTTTCCTCATCATGCTTTCACTGAATAGGTGAGAGGGCTTATTTGAATGAAACTCCATATGTCTCAGCCTAGTTTGCCTCATGGGGTTCCCGAGAGCATAGAAAGATGAGAAAGTGTAGGGTAAAATACCCTTTGGAAGTTTCCTGTTTTCAGTTACCTGGGAATGTTTCTTTTGAGGCCCCCCTGAGTTGCTGGCAGATAGACAGCCTTTGAAACATGTTATCAATGCTGATGTTGCAACATTAGAGACTTTATGAACCTGCACTGATATGGAGTTCCCAATTAGCTTAGATCCTTACAGCAGTTTGTGCTGAACATTTGCTGCATGTTGGCACTAGAGAGGTTGGAGCGTTGTTCAGGGCCTTAAGGGAACAGAGTAGTATCAAGAAGTGTCTTGACTTTCTTTTAGGAACTCTGGTAGCTTAGATGTAGCACAATCAAACAATGGAAATTCCTTCCAACTGTTTCTGCGTGCCATTGTGTTTGGCAAGTTTAAACTGGGACTTCATGCATAAGTGGTTGTGTTTCCATATAGAAAGAAGTTTTCTTTTTTCTTTTACTTGTCTGGCACAATCCTGGATAACACCATTATAATATTTAATGGGAAAGAGCTTCAAAAGGGTTCATCAAGACTTTGCTTCTGAAACCCATTAGCTTGGAAGATCATAATTACAATTTTTCCTTCAAAAGTTTAATCAGTTAAAGGAGAAAGAAACTTTACATTTCATGGACAGTCGAATTTAAAATTCAGTGTCACTCACCCCTGCCCCCACCAAACCATCTTCAAAGTTTTTCTTTCAATAATGCCATAGTTGTATGGAGCTTGTTACAATGATCAGATCAGTAAGAACTTCCTCACATGAACTAATAAACTCATAATCAGCCATCAGCTTCTTTGACTAATTTTATCAAGTGTAAAAACAGGACAGTAAGGAAAAGATGGGTTAGTGGCTATGCTCAAATATGGGAATTTTTACCCACTGCAAGTTCACCACAATTGCAGTCCCACCCATGAACATGTTTACTTGGAAATAAGCCCACTGAGGATGATGAGATGCACTTCTTTGTAAGTGTGATTGGAAATGCAGCCTTATTTTCTTTGTGAAGCTGTCCCTTAGGACCTTGGATTTTGGACTGATCTCATGCCATGGGCAGGTTCGATTGCTGAAAAAATCTCAAATTCCTTTTTGTCTCTGAACACCTTGCGTTGAGAAAGCCAGTAAGAACATGACTGGTCCTAAACTGAAACGTACTATTTGGGTTTAACTCAGTTGGGGGAAGCCAGTCCTTGTACGAGATAAGCACCGTTGACTTTTAGAGTCTCTCTTCTTCATGATATTAAGTGGATCAGATCCCAATTGAACAGAAATAAAGGGCTTGAAGTCCTACCAATTTTTGGCATCTGGTAACTCTTATGGAATGTTACATCTGCTCACAATAATAATGTCAGGGAATTAAGAGCTCCTGGAACCACAGGTTCCGTTGTCAGCATTTGCAACAGGGAAGGCCTAGTCTTTTTTTCAGCTTCATCTTGGTCTAATATGGGTCTGCTCCAGGACCATCTATGGATCTGACTTTATGATACAGTGAAATGTTTATTAAAGCTATAGTCAATTTTCATAATCTACCTGAGGATCTGTGAAACAAGCATTAGAAGTTGTGTTCTGGACCACTTTTGAGAGGCACAAATGTTCCTCCTAAAATAAAATCATGATCCAAAAATCTGTAGTTCTCCACTTGGCAATCATGACTTTAAAGTGTGGCTCATAGAGATAAGCAAAGCTAGGATCGAAAATCAAAGTGATCTACTGCTGTAAGCTGGTCGCCAAATTTTTAAATAAAAGCCTTCTGTAGGGGGCAACTAGAGTTGCAGCCAATAAATGACATCATATACAGTTCTCCCAAACAGTTGGAAGTTCTCCCAATGGAGGGCTGTAGAAAGTGGAGTCCCTCAAGGATCGGTATTGGGACCTGTACTTTTCAACTTGTTCATTAATGACCTAGAATTAGGAGTGAGCAGTGAAGTGGCCAAGTTTGCTGACGACACTAAATTGTTCAGGGTTGTTAAAACAAAAAGGGATTGCGAAGAGCTCCAAAAAGACCTCTCCAAACTGAGTGAATGGGCGGAAAAATGGCAAACGCAATTCAATATAAACAAGTGTAAAATTATGCATATTGGAGCAAAAAATCTTAATTTCACATATACGCTCATGGGGTCTGAACTGGCAGTGACCGACCAGGAGAGAGACCTCGGGGTTGTGGTGGACAGCACGATGAAAATGTCGACCCAGTGTGCGGCAGCTGTGAAAAAGGCAAATTCCATGCTAGGGATAATTAGGAAAGGTATTGAAAATAAAACAGCCGATATCATAATGCCGTTGTATAAATCTATGGTGCGGCCGCATTTGGAATACTGTGTACAGTTCTGGTCGCCTCATCTCAGAAAGGATATTATAGAGTTGGAAAAGGTTCAGAAGAGGGCAACCAGAATGATCAAGGGGATGGAGCGACTCCCTTACGAGGAAAGGTTGCAGCATTTGGGGCTTTTTAGTTTAGAGAAAAGGCGGGTCAGAGGAGACATGATAGAAGTGTATAAAATTATGCATGGCATTGAGAAAGTGGATAGAGAAAAGTTCTTCTCCCTCTCTCATAATACTAGAACTCGTGGACATTCAAAGAAGCTGAATGTTGGAAGATTCAGGACAGACAAAAGGAAGTACTTCTTTACTCAGCGCATAGTTAAACTATGGAATTTGCTCCCACAAGATGCAGTAATGGCCACCAGCTTGGATGGCTTTAAAAGAAGATTAGACAAATTCATGGAGGACAGGGCTATCAATGGCTACTAGCCATAATGGCTGTGCTCTGCCACCCTAGTCAGAGGCAGCATGCTTCTGTAAACCAGTTGCTGGAAGCCTCAGGAGGGGAGAGTGTTCTTGCACTCGGGTCCTGCTTGCGGGCTTCCCCCAGGCACCTGGTAGGCCACTGTGAGAACAGGATGCTGGACTAGATGGGCCACTGGCCTGATCCAGCAGGCTCTTCTTATGTTCTTATGTTCTTATATACTGCTATGGCGGCAGGGTAGCGTACCACAAACAGTGACTCACAAGCATGACTTCAAGAATCACTGTATGTGACTCTAATCCTTTCTATCTCTCTAGTTGCTCCAGTCTTGTTTTTTCCTTCCTTCAGCTTTTCTTGATGCCACCTGTCCTGGAACAGAATTATACATCTTGGTTTCCCTATTTTCCTTATTTATTTGTTTATTTTAAAATTTTGTTAGTGTATTCCTTGCACAAATTTGCAGCAATCATTTGTGAAATTATACTGGGTTTTTTGAGGGGGGCACAATTCCTAATTTCACAGTAAAATATTTAAAAATGTAATTAAAGTTGGCATCTCTCCCCCTAGCCATTGCTGCTGCACCTTTAACAGTGGTGTGGCAGGCAGAAATTCAGCAGGCAATTTTTTTCCCCATCATACAACTTGGGAAAGCTGTATCTGAATGCAAGACTGTCATGTAGCTATTCATGACAGACATCTTGACAGAAACCAGATGAGAAAGGACTATCATAGACCTGGACTGAAAATCTGAATCATGAGTTATTGATGTAGAACTGTTAAAGAAGCAAACATAATGCCCAGGTTGGACATAATTATTTTAACTATTTACCCTTTTACAGTAATAATCATTTTCAAAGGATGGTCCATGAGAGGTTGGCTTGCACAGTCCTTTGGGACATTCTCCCATGCAAGCACCATTGAAATTCACGAAGACAGTGAAAGACCACAGCGCTTCATTTCAGTGGGGATTTCCCATAGGACCAAACCGTCTGCCATTCTTAATGGGATCCAAAATCTACCACCTGAGGTGGCTGACACACAGTGCCTTGTGGGAAGGGAAGGCTGTCTCTAATGACTTCAGGCGATGAGCTGCAGTTATCACTGCAAAGAGAACAGAGTCCAGAGAAAATGAAGAGGGGAATAGGTGGAAGCCCAAGACCTTGAGAAGGAAATCTGTCAGCTATAGCAATAAATAAGAAAGCATCCCTGCAAATGACACAACCCTGATAAATGAGTCCAAATTATGCTAACAAAAAGTATTTCATACCAAGATGCTAAATGCAAAAGTCTTGTTCTTAGGACTGCAAGGAACTTAAAATCAATAGGCATTCAAACCATGCTGTTAACTAGCCTTATTTGTATGGCTCTTCAATCTGGAAATGTTTGTAGTTTATTTAGTAATTATAAGTAATCCAGACAGTTTAGGGAAAACATCGCAAATTAGATGACCGTTAAAAACCCTCCCTGGATTCAGAAAATCTAAATAATGATTGGCTGGTCGCTACTGTTTCCTTCTTAGGCAAGATTCTTGAACGCATAGTTGTGGGCCAGATCCAGGATCTCTTGGATGAAACCAATTTTCTAGATCCATTTCAATCGGGATTTAGGCCTGGTTTTGGCACAGGAACTGTCTTGTTTGCCCTGCATGATAGCCTTTGTTAGGAGAGAGATGGGGAGTGTCCTTAATCCTCCTTGATCCCTCAGCAACTTATGATACCAATGACCATGTTATTTTCCTGGAGCTGCTGTCCAAGTTGGCGGTGGGCAGTACTGCTTTGCAGTGGTTCCAGTCCTACTTGGATGGTCATTTTCAGTGTGGTGCTTGGGGACTATTTTTCAGTCCTGTGGAGCCTTCAGTGTGGGGTTCCACAGGATTCAGTTTTATCACCCATGCTATTTAATATCTACATGAAACTGCTAAGTGGGATAATCTGGAGTTTTTGAATGCATTGTCAGCAATATGCTGACAGTATGCAGCATCATTCTTTACATCTGCAGATGTGGCAGTAGGTATGCTAGATCGATGCCTTGCCTCCGTAATGGACTGGAAGAGAGCCAATAAACTGAAGCTTAATCCAGACGAGCCACTGTTAGTGGGTGGGGCATGGCCTGCTCTAGATGGGGTCACATTTCCTCTGAAGGAACAGGTGCATAGCTTGGGGGTACTTCTGGACCCACGACTGTCACTAGAGGCCCAGGTGGCTTTGGTGGCACGAAGTGTCTTCCATCAACTTCAGCTGGTGGCCCAGCTACATACCTATCTGGACAGGGATAGCCTAAATTCTGTTGTCTATGTTCTGGCAACCTCTTGGTTAGATTACAGCAATGTTTTATATGTGGGTCTCCCTTTGAAGATGGTTTGGAAACTGCAGCTGGTGCAAAACTCAGTAGCCAGATTACTGACCGGGGCAAGACAGTCAGAACACATAACAATTCTGGCACAGCTGTACTGGCTACCAATTAGTTTCTGCCCAAATTTAAATTTCTGATTTGCCCTTCAAAGTCTTATGTGACTCAGAACCCCAGTACCTCAGAACCACCTCTCCCCAGATGAACTAACCAGGACCCTGCATTCACCATCTGAGGCCCCCTCCAAGAGAAGTGCAGAGGGGGCAACATAAGGACAGGCCTTCTTGATGGTGGCTCACCACCTGTGGAATGCTCTCCCTAGGGAGGCACACCTAATGCCATCATTGTCTGTCTTTAGGAACCAGGAAAAATCATTTTTATTCACCCAGGCATTTGGGGTTTAATTTTCTGTTTATTTTTAGTCAGGTGGGGAGAAGTTGGATTTTGTTTTTATGTAATCTGAGTATTTTAGGATGTTTTCATTCTTGTTTTAATGGTGAAAGTCATTTGAATTTTCAATTTGGAAAAAAGCAACTAATAAATATAATTAAGAAGAAGAAGTAGCACATGATTATCTGAGTGATGTGGTGGCAGCAAAATCACCTTGCTGAACAAGCCAAATAACAGTGTGGAAGTACCACAAATCAATGAGATTATGTCCTTCAAAAGTTATGGAGCGGAAAACATGGTATATTTATCTATATCTATCTATTGATATGGAACCTACTACAGTACTATGAAGTGTTGTCGTGTGTGCGTTGTTGCGTGAAACAGCATACATTACGTTGGAGTTAAGTTGAGCAAGAAACTTCTTCAGAGCATTAGAGCATATTAAGAGTCTTTATTAAGACATTACGGCCAAAGGCTTAAGAGTAAATACATATAGAGTTTCTTCAGTCACCCCCCCTTCTAGTACATCTCTCTTCAAAGATAAACACAAAAGACAACCTCTCAGTTCAGAGGCAATACACAGAAGACACAACTTACAGACTCTGTTAGAACTTTCCCAGTTGCTATCTCACGTTACCATGACAACCGCTGGCCTTGGATGTCTGCTCACTCTCAGGCCAAGAGATAACAGTTACTTCTCCAAACTTGCAGGCTTTATGGAAAACAACTAGAGACAGTAATGCCCATGGGTCACAGCCCAACATATCCCCCTTTTTTTCCCATTAAGACTGCAAATACTTTCCATTGCATCTATAACTTTTCCATTTCAGCAATACAAAGGTAATACATTTCAATACATTGCATCATACAGATCCATATTACATCTCAGTACATTACAGTACATTTCAGAACATCTCTGTACATTTAGCTAGAACTTTATTCAATCAAACTTTGGCTGTACACATGTCAAATACAAAGTGTCAGAATCCATTTCCACCAGTTTATGCATTCCAGGACTGGATACCAAACCTACAGTGATTTTTTCAGGTGGTTTCCCTATGTTTGATCTTGTAGAACATCTTAAAGGTACCAGAGCTTCTGCTCTCTCAGCCCCCCCCCATCTGTGCTTGTGCTTGGCACAGCCTGCACAGGAGATTCCATTTCCTCAGCCTTACGTTTCTTTGATCTGCGTTTTGCACAAATGAGCTCATTCAAAGCATCTCTGAGAGGTATTTGTGTGCCTTCCACTTTAATGTCAAGATCTGGCTTAAATGATTGTTCTTGTGTGTCATCTGACCCTGTAAGAACAACTGTTTCCCTTTGATCCCAAGGTTTTTCTGAGACTTTAATGCTTCTGCTCAGAATTAACTGCTGTGTTTCTGGACACCAAACTCTGAAATATGCATTCTGAAATCCCAAAACAAAACCTTGCAGTGCTGTGGGCGCAAGCTTGCCCCTCCTTTTTCCCTGTGGAATGTGGATCCAGCATCTTGCCCCGAATTTTTGAATGTGTTGTATTTTCGGTTTTCTGCCAGTGATTTTCTCATAAGGAGACATTCCAAGTGCACTGTGTAACACCCTGTTGTGAATATAATTCGCATAAAGAATTGCTTCTCCCCAGAAAGAATTCCCTAAACTGCAATCCATCAGCATGGCTCTCATTGCTTCCTGAAGCACCCTATTTTTTCTCTCAGCAGATCCATTGGAAAACGGGCTAAAAGGAGCTGTGAAAGTCTGGCGTATTCCCTTACTCTCAAGGAAGTCACTTAATGCTTTGCTTGTGAATTCCCCCCCTTGATCTGAGTGAATCGCTTTCACAGTGACGTCATGTTGAGTTTCGATTCTCTTAATGAAGTTTCAGCTTCTGCTCAGCTTCACTTTTCTGCTTAAGCAAATAAACATGAGTGTATTTCATAAAATCATCAACCAGTACCATAAAGAATTTCGCACCTCCTCGTGAAGCATTTATTGGCCCTGATAAATCAACATGAACTAGCTGGTAGGGAGCTGTTGTGGTTCTTTCAGCCTCCCGGTTAATTGGTGCAATAGTCATTTTAGCTTTATGACAAGAATCACAATCCATTAACTGTCCACAATCCTTCAAACGCATGTCTTCACTATGCAATGGGGTTTTCTTAATCGTGTCAAGGTTTGCATGCCCCAGCCTTCGATGCCATTCATGGACGCAGCCCTGAAGTACCTGTGCCTCAGCATTTAACACAGCACACCCTGCTTGACTGCTCTTTATTACAAACTGTGAATCATTAAGGCTTCCCTGCAAACACACTTGATCTCCCCTCATTATATAACATTGGTTTTTGTGGAACAATATAGAAAAATCACAACTCACCAGTTTTCTGACTGACAATATGTTATGAGCCAATTCCGGAACAAACAAACATTCTGACATTATCCCAAGTTTATTAAATCGCACCAGTCCCCGGGCTTCCACCCGTTTCTGTGATCCATCCGCAAGTTGCACAAAATCTTGCACTTCTTCTGAAGCATAAAACAAACTTCTGTCTTTGATTAATATATGGCTTGCCCCGCTGTCAACAAGCCAGTCAATAGGTGCTAAAGTTTGTGGCTTCTGTTTACAAAGTTCACACTTCCCTGCTTCAAGCCTCCGTCTCTGGAGTTTCGCTTGACTGCACAGTCTTTTCGGAGATGCCCACGAGCCCCACAGGCATAACAAGACTTCAGCCTTTGATGCACTTGCTTGTTTTCCTGTCTGCTGCTGCTTTCTTCTTTCAGCTTGGCTCTTTGCTTTTCCTCAGCACTTTTCACCTCTTCTCTCCGCTGCCATTTCTGGGTCAGTTTTTCCTCAATAAATGCAACGTTCAAACCTCCGTCAGGCATGGCTTTGAAAGCCATGACCATATTATTCCAAGTCCCATCGAGCGAAGCCAGGATCAGATAGGTCTTCTGATGTTCAGAGTGTTCGACGCCTCGGTCCGTCAACTCAGCAAACAGGCGTCTGAATTCCGTGAGATGCTCACACATTTCGCACTCACCCGTGAAGCGCATTTGATAAAGCTTCCGTGCCAAACACAATCTAGATCCCGCAGTCTGTTGCACATGAAGAGCCTCCAACACGTCCCACATCTGTTTGGCGTTTGTAACATCTCTCACGTGTAGCAGTTGAGAGTCAGATAGAGCCAGAAGTATAAAAGCCTGCGCCTTCTGATCTCTACGCGTCCAGGCCGCAGTCAGTACCGCCGGAGTGGGTCCATCTATTGTGTCCCATAAATCTTCTTTTATCAGCAAACCCCACATCCTTGGCTTCCAGCTGCCATAATTCTTTTCCGTCAATCGTTCCATTGGCAAGCCTCCCCCAGACAGGTTTACAGCCATGTTGCTCACCTCTGTCTGGTTCAATCAATCAAGCTGCCCTCTCTGGAACTCCGTCTGCCGTTCAGACCAGCAACTTACTCCCGTGTAATGCGCTGTGGATCTGGGCCCATAACCCCTGTTGTCATGTGTGCGTTGTTGCGTGAAACAGCATACATTACGTTGGAGTTAAGTTGAGCAAGAAACTTCTTCAGAGCATTAGAGCATATTAAGAGTCTTTATTAAGACATTATGGCCAAAGGCTTAAGAGTAAATACATGTAGAGTTTCTTCAGTCACCCCCCCTTCTAGTACATCTCTCTTCAAAGATAAACACAAAAGACAACCTCTCAGTTCAGAGGCAATACACAGAAGACACAACTTACAGACTCTGTTAGAACTTTCCCAGTTGCTATCTCATGTTACCATGACAACCGCTGGCCTTGGATGTCTGCTCACTCTCAGGCCAAGAGATAACAGTTACTTCTCCAAACTTGCAGGCTTTATGGAAAACAACTAGAGACAGTAATGCCCATGGGTCACAGCCCAACATGAAGTTGGGGCAAGACTGATCACAGAATAAATGGAGCAACTGCCCAGTAGAGATGGTGTAGAATATTCGCAAAATTGGATTTGGTATCGAATTCTGGGATAATCCACAAGTCTGTCTCATCGTTGAATAGGTTCCAATTCTTTGCATGTGTTTGTGGCTGTCAGTGACACTGTTGTTTTTTTTAAATCCATACCAAGAATTATGTAATTGTTTTGTCATCAGCTGCAGCTGTATACATTATATAAATTATACAGCAGCATCAGAAGTAACAGAAAAAAGTATGTAATGTTTCAGAAAAGATAATGAAAAAGAAAAAGGGAGAACCAGGAATTACTGTAACTAGCAGAACAAAGTTTATGGCAAATCGTAACTGGCAGCCCATTTGATGAACTGAAAAACAAAACGTCATCAGATAGCGAACCTCATCCCTACTGCCCAGCACCAACATCCATCTGGACATCAGGATCTACAATCAATCTAGATTGAAAGCAGCATGTTGAGGACGAAGATGAATTATTCTGTTTTGAGGAAAAACTACCCTTTTGTGCTATGAAAGGGTAAGTGTGTATACAGCCTATGTACACAGCCTGTATCTCACTGAAATAGATTGCTACATACAAAGCCAGTTCTGCTGGCTATCACCAAGCAAGCCCACAGCTGCCAAAGCTATAGTCAGCCCTTGCCCTGTGTGCAGATTCACCTCAGAGTCAAAGAATGGTTTAGTTAGTCCCTTTAATAGGAAAAGTGTCAGGGTCTCTATTCGAACCCCAGAAGAAAATAATTTTGAACTCTGATGGATGAACAATCTTTAGAAGTATGCTACACAGGTGAACATTAAATATGGACTATCCTGCTCTGCCTCAACAGTCAAGGAACTTAACCTACATTATACAGCCACGTGAGTGGCTGTATACTATAGCCAGTGTGGATTGTTCACATTCCGCAATGTTAAATTGAAAATACCCCCCATGCCATTCTGATGCTTTAATGGGGAATTTTCTATATCCACACATATATAATCATAGATATTAAGGATATATGTTTTATGATCATAAGGAATTAAGCATAGGCCTGAAGGCCTGTTGAGAACAGGCTCACAGAGAGCCCTGAATTTCCATAGGCCTCAATTAGGATCTGTGAGAAAAACAGGCAAAGTAAACTTAGTTTGAACTCTTGTGTTCTTGCCAAATCGGCCGGTGCATGAGCGACATATACTAATTGGTCTATTGTTCTAATTCAAGCAAGCATATAACTGGTAAGCAGTGATTAATATGATATTGGTTTGATCCAAAAAGAGAGGTTTCTTGTGTAAAGCAATAATGACATCTAGGGGAAAATTATGAAGCATGTATTAGAAGTTATAAAGAAGAGAAACAGTGTGATTTTACAATGATTTTAAAATAATCCAGTGTGTTATATTTATAACTTTATAAGTGTGTTTTCATTAAGAAAAAGGTACTTTGGGGTGGCCTGCCTCCTCTATATCTCTGAGGCTGAAAAATACTAGTTAGCCAGAGTCACCCAGTCTTTTCCTTAGTCTGTGTGGCTTCAAAATGTAGCTCAGTGGTTTAAACAAAATCCTCTTTCATAAGTTATGCATTTTATAAGTAAGGAAATGGGATTTCTGAGAAAGTATAAGAACATATAAGACCCCTATAGCTATTAAAAACCTGTGATGCTCATGAGATTTCAGTTACCCTGAGTTGAGGTAAAACCCAAGCAGGTGTACCTGAGTCAGCCTGACCCATCAGAAACAATGAAACAATGGTTGTACCAACTATGCTTGAAAGCATATTCACAACAGCAACTGTTCCAACTAGCAGAACAATGGTCATATTAACAAGATGGCCAGGATCTTGGAATCAGGAGAAGGATTGCCTAATGCTTTCTGATTGGTTTGGAACAATTGTAGAGAGAAGGAACTGTGATGTTGTGTGGGCAGGAATTTGTGAGATTGGTGAATCACTGTCACATGCTGTAACTGTACACTATAAAAGAGCTTGCACACAGTGCCTCAGTGCAGTCTTTCCTGGATGTTTCTGGGAAGCTGACCCTTCATATGCTTGTAAAGAATAAAGGCCTACCTTTTTGCTTCAAGCCTGTGTCCTGAAATATTTTTTTAAGGACCCCCAGCAAGATATCCCAATGGAGAAAAATTCTCCATCAGCTTCCCATAAGCTCATTTCAAACAAAACTTTACAAAACTTATAGTCCTGAACTCAGAAACGCTTGCTTAACAATCCTCTCAATTTTCATGGCGATACACAAAACAGTCAGAGAGAATTGAGAGTTCAAAGTCTAAAGAGAGAAAAGAACCCAGACCCCTTTGGGACTTTTTTCTCTGAGAGTTCTCATAATCTGTTGAAATGCATTAAAAACAGCCATGTTCACAGAGGACCTGTAATCCTGTTACTGACCTTGCCCCATACTCTGACCTTCATCTGCTGCAGTTTAAAAGTTTAAAAAATGCCTGGCTGATTTTTAATTAATTTAATAAATTTTGCATTGAACTGAATGATAATGTCGGGCATGCTCAGTAAGAACCAACTACCAGTGTTCTAAAAGCCAGACTCACAGCTGCTTGTCTTGTCTTACCTAATCAGGGGGCCACACCCACACCAGACTTTGATTTCATGTGAGACAGTCATGGCTTCCCTCAGAGAATCCTGGGAAGTGTAGTTTGTGAAGGGTGCTGAGAGGAGACTCCTATTCCACTGACAGAGCTTCAGCGGCCAGACTGGTTTAACAGTCAGCCACTCTGATTGAAGCTCTGTGAGGGGAACAGGGCATATCCTAGCAACTCTCAGCATCTTTCACTAACTACACTTCTCAGGATTCTTTGAGAGAAGTCATGACTGTCCAAAGTGAAAAAGGTCTAGTGTGGATGTGGCCGGGGACAGCTTTCGTTTAAATTTGAGTGAGAGGCTACATGTGCCTGCTGTAGAAAAGGTGGAGGAAACCCTGAAAAGCAATGATACTGTTCACCATGTTTTCCTTTTGGAAAGGAAAGGGGCTTCCCCTCTGCCCAGTGCCCACCTACCCAATCTCCTCCCCTCTCCCTCCTCCTACCTTCCCTGCCCCTCCCCCAGGTCAGTGTTGGACTACGACCCGGGAGACCAGGGTTTGAATCCCCACACAGACATGAAGCTCACTGGGTGACCTTGGGCCAGTCACTGCCTCTCAGCCTCAGAGGAAGGCAATGGTAAAACCACATCTGAATACTGTTACCATGAAAACACTATTCCTAGGGTCGCCATAAGTCGGGATCGACTTGAAGGCAGTCCATTTCCATTTTCAAACATGACTGCACAGAAATAAGTCCCACTGAACTCAAAAAGTATGCCACTGATCAAACCCACCCTCCCTTCTCCTCCCTCTTGCTCCTTCCCTTCCCCTCCCCTTCCCCTCCAATCGCCTCCTTCCCCCTCCCCCTCTCTAATCGCCTCCTTCCCCCTCCCCCTCCCCACATGATCAGTTTTACCTATCTTAAGCATGAACTCAATAAGCATGCAAATGATCAAACCTGGCCTCCCCTTCCCCTTCCTTTGCCCCTCCCCCTCCAATTCCCTCCTTCCCCTTCCCCCTCCTTCCTCTCCCCTCCCTTTCTCCTTCCCTCTCCTCTCCCCTCCCTCTGCTCCTCCCCCATGGTCAGTTTTACCTATCCTAACCATGATTACATAGGAGTAAATCCCATTAAACTCAATAAGCATGCAAATAATCAGACCTGGCTTTCCCCTCCTTCCCCTCTCCTCTCTTCTCCTCCTCTCCTCTTCTCCTCTCCTTTTGTCCTCTCCTCCCCATCCTCTCTTCCTTCTTCCTCCTTCCCTACCCACTCCAGCCATCCCTCCCTTCCCCCCCGGTCAGTTTTACCTATCCTAAGCATGATTGCACAGGAGTAAATCCCACTGAACTCAAACATACAAATGATCAAACCTGTCCTTCTCCTCCCCTCCCCCTTCTGCCTGCTCCCATCTCCTACTCCCCCTTGCCCTCCCTCCCTCCCCTCCCTCCTCCTCCTCATCTCCTGTGGTCAGTTTCACCTATCATAAGCATGATTGCAGGGGAGTAAATCCCACTGAACTGAATAAGCATGCAAATGATCCATCCATGCTTGGCAAGCTTGCACTGGATCCCATTTCTTACCTCCCAGATTAAAAAGCAGAGAAATTCACTAACAGGCAAAAAACCTTGCGGTTTAAGAACGTACCTATAGCCCACAGATATTTCTATCAAACTTTAAAAAGCAGAGAAATTGGGCAGCTATAGTGAATGCACCAGGGGAGCAGGACATCTGACCTCCTCTCTGAGATATTGGACTGCCTTACAAATTGTCAAACTACAAACACAATTTGGGTTGGTCTTTCAGTCCAATCCACTTCCTGTGTAGCTTGGAAGAATTTAGTAACATGTGCCTCTGAGCAGATAGTGAATGGTGGCAACACCTGCAATCAGCCCAAATAATAGAAACAAGACATGTGCTATGCTGATCTTGTTTTAGCAGGGAGGAAGTAACATTATTAAGACGGTTGACATAGTTGAGATAGTCACTTTAAATATGTCTGATTTCCTTTACAATTTTAGTGAAGTTTCCTACAGGAAATCATTTTCTTTTGTTTCTATTTCTGTGAATATGTGAAGTACAGCAACACTTTGCAAAATTTACACTAAAAAACTCCAAAAATAGTTGTGGAATAATGGCACTGATTATTCTGCAGAATAGTCTGCAGTGGACATCAGGAGTGTCTCGGTTTGCACAAGATAAAACAGTGGGAGGTGAAATATATTCTAGCAAAATTCTAGGTGTGCTCCATGTTTTTAATTGACTGTGCCCACCTTGCCTTAAATTAAGTGGTTTAAACATAGCAGGCTGAAAACATGCATCTTGGGCAGGTAACTTTTTTCCAACAGCTAGAGTCATTCCTGAAGCAGCAACATATTGTAATCAGTCTGATTTTACATCAAACTGCAGTTTCAGATTCAACTGTGAATACACCCAAAACAGAAATAGAATATAACCTCCAATTTGGAATGCAAAAGGCTGTCTTCACCATCATATGACACTGACCAATAAAAACGCTTTGAAATTAATAAAAATAAATTTGACACAGGTTTCTAGGATGATGAGAGAAATATAATTTTCTAGATAAGATTTTCTGTAGAAACAGTAATAACACAGGAAAGAAGCAAAGTAAAAACACCAACATACAAAAATATAATTCTCTATCTTTGAAGATGGCAGGTATTGCTACCACTCACCATATGCTCAGAGGCACATGTTACCAAATTTTTCCAAGCTACACAGGAAGTGGATTGGACTGTGAAAGACGAACCCAAATTGTGTTTGCATTTTGACAAATTTGTAGGGCAGTACAGTATCTCAGAGAGGAGGTCAGGTCTCCTGCTCCCCTGGTGCATTCACTATAGCTGCCCAATTTCCCTGCTTTTTAAAGTTTGATAGAAATACCTGTTGGCTATAGGTACATTCTTAAACCGCACTTTTTTGCCTATTAGTGAATCACAACAAAGGTTATTCTTGGACAGAACAATTTAGAGGCAGGAAACAACTTACAAGTTCAAGCTGTAGAAACCAGTATCACATAAATTCAAGGTGTGGAAAGTTGCAAACTTCACATGCACTTTTGCTTTAGAAATGAAGGTGCATGTACATCCAGAAATCTTGTAACTAGCTGCACATGACAAATTCTTTGTGCAAAGGCTTTATAGAAAATGCTTGTGCTTGTTTCTCTTTCAGTCTCCTTAAAGTCTCTTTAATGTTTTAAAGGAATTTACACAAGTAGTCTCTCCTCAGAGCTGATGAATCTTAATTAATTTCAAGAGGCCACAGATGGTGAAATGATACTCTCAAACAGCTCCCTGAGGAATCTCATTTCCTACTGTTATTAAAAAAAATAGAAAGAAATCATACTTTTTTCAGAGTTTCTTTTACTCTTGCAGCAAATCTAGAGAAAGGTGAGTTAACATGGTACTTCTGCAAACAGGATCCCAGGCCCTTTGGTAAGTCCTATATTTCCAAGGCGTGCAAGCAATATTTGCATGTTTGGAAGGATGCATTCTTTGATTTATTTCAGGAGAAAAATAGAAATGAAATCTGCATTGGCAGCAGTTTAAAAAATACACACAATAAGGATGAGGATAAGGATGCCTTTGTAATATGTATACATATAGAGTTGCCAGATTCAGGGCCTGAGACTGATCCTGTATCTTCAGAAGAGAAAGTCAGCCAAGTGCAGGTGTTCTTGCAACACTGTAATGGGAAAAACCACAAGGTGGAATTCTC
The DNA here is from genome assembly GCF_030035675.1 of Rhineura floridana. Classification (NCBI taxonomy): domain Eukaryota; kingdom Metazoa; phylum Chordata; class Lepidosauria; order Squamata; family Rhineuridae; genus Rhineura; species Rhineura floridana. The sequence goes on along the minus strand of NC_084481.1, from coordinate 145,801,398 downwards.
CCTCCCCCCTGCACTACTTTCAAAGATACATAAGACCTCTTGGAGGCCAGAACTGGAACTTGTATATCCAGCTACTGAAACAGGAACACTAGAAGCTGCCAAGATCCTAGACCAAGCCAGATCCTTAGTTCATCATTTGGTTCATTATGTTCACACTATCCAGCAGACGGTCTTCTTTCAGGTAGGGATACTGGCATCTCCAGCCATACCTGGGAACGTCTGCATGCAAAGTAGGCTTTATCTGTGCTCTACCACTGAGCTATGCCCCCCTTCCCTGTTCACAAAGCCTTTTGCAATGCAAGTGCTGAAAACAGGATGCACAACTCATACCCCCACCACCATCATGTGAAGCCATTCTATGTAAGTTAGCCTAAACTCATGAACCCTTACTTGGGAGTGAGAGCTGCAGCGTGAGAAAGTTATGATGGTAGAATTCTGGACTATACTACTTCAGTGGGTATTCTTGGTTTTTTAAAAAAGGCCTTCCTTTTTTATCCAATATGTTGTAAATTGCACATCAAAAAGCAAATACTGGTATATTCACTGTGTCAGTTCCTTAACACGTGTATGGAGTTTTTCTGTGAAATGTATGCATGCCCACTAAGTTCAAGAAGGTACATATATATAGGATTGCAGCCCTAGTCAGTTGTGCAGACAGTGGCTTTTCCAACAGCAGACCGTTGCATTTGAGGCCTTCTGTCCCTGAATGTTTACATTAGTAAGCATTCAAAACCAGGCATGACTCTCCTCCCCTCATAGTCTCCAAAGTTTTTGCAACCTTAGGGTGTTTTTTCCCTCACTACTTTAGCAGTATGGGCACACTGCATCACAGTCTCTTTCCAGACTGCAAATATGGTACCGGAATTTCCAACACGTGTGGGAAAAGTACATGACACGGATTCCCTGCACAGGTGTTGCCTGTCCCAGTAACTGAGGCAATGCTTCTGTGGGGAGGGATCCATGCTGGTGCCTCTCCTCATGAAATCTAGATGGCCCCACACTCTGTTATTACCTTCATGGCATCATAACCCATGACACAGAAGGAAGCCCATGTGGAAGCAGTTCCCATATGGGAAAGAGAGCAAAAGGGCCTTCTTTTACATCTTCTTAATTTGAAGCCTTTCTCTGGGTGCCCCATCTCAAGGAGGTTTGGAGGAGTAGCAACAAGGGGCAAGGCCTTTTTTGGTTGTGGCTTCCTTTCTGTGGAATGCTCTCCCCAATGAAGTCTGCCTGGTACCATCATTAACAACCTTTCAGCATCAGGTTAGAACTGATCTCTTCTCCCAGGCATTTGATGGATTATTGCAAGCTGGGTTGATGGTTTATTTGATGGGAATGCTTGTTTGTTTATTTATTTATTATTTAATTTATATCCCACCCTTCCTCCCAGCAGGAGCCCAGAGCAGCAAACAAAAGCACTAAAAACACTTTAAACCATCATAAAGACAGAATTTAAAATATAATTAAAACAAAACATATTTTAAAACATTTTTTTAAAAAAAAACTTTCAAGACATCTTTTTTTAAAAAGAAAAAGGTTAAAAACATAGCGGTTTTAAAAAAAGGTTTAAAAACATATTAAAAAAGCAATTCCAACACAGACACAAACTGGGATAAGGTCTCTACTTAAAAGGCTTGTTGAAAGATGAAGGTCTTCAGTAGGCACCGACAAGATAACAGAGATGGCTCCTGTCTAATATTTAAGGGCAGAGTATTTAAGGTAATGTTCTTGCTGCTTTGCTGCTGAAACGCCGCTGCCGGTCAGTGCAGACTCAGCACTGATCCAGCGCTGCTAGCAGCTTTCTTTGTTCCTATGAGAAAAAAAAATCCCTCAAATTTTCCTTGTTCATAGTCCGTGTGAGGCTAGAGACACGCAGCCTCCTCCCCACTCACCTGTTTCGTTTTCTTCTTGGCCAACAGTTTAAGCCATTCGTTTGATTTGAATTTTTGTTTCTTGCCAACTATATATCAATTTGTGTAGCACTAATTTTATTAACCTACTAAATCTCTCGTAATTCGGTCCTGTAAAATACATTCAGAGACAAACAACTCCCCCCCCCGGAAGACGTTCACAACAAACACTGCGGGAGAAACAGGAATTCCGTTGTAAAAACAGATACTCTCATATAACGCCCCAAAGCTTCCTCCTCCATCCGGCTACGAAAGAACTACAGCTCCCACGATGCAAAGCAGCCCCAGCAACTTACCATGTGACTGAAGCTGTTCGCTCTTCTTTCGCTAATAGGTGGCACTTGGTCACGAGAGAGGGAAGTATGGCTGCAATGGCTGAGGAAGAGTTTGTAGCGCTTCAGATTTTACTGAAAGTAGGTACATATTTCTTAATTTAGGGATAATATTGTTTACTGCAAGATCTCTCCGCCAGATTATTTTTGATGGTGCAAAGCACGTTGGAGTGAAAGGTGATATTGAAAAGCAATTATTTATTATTCGTATGTGGAAGTTCCAACTTCCACAGTGGTACACAGTGTTTAATGTATTGCACCTTAATAACAACCCTGTCACTTAGGTTGGGTAGGGACTGTGGCTGAGAAAGAGAGAGATTTATCCAAAACTATAATAAGGTTATGATGGAGGCGGAATTGGAGCTCAGATTTCAGCAGATTGAAGTCCGTGAAAGGCATTGTTACTTTCTCTCTCTTTAAAGAGCCTGTTAATTAGCAGAATCGTATGTTTTAAGTTGGCTTATTGTTCAGTTTGAAAATGAGCCAGGATGCATTTCTAGAAATGTCATGTTACCTGTAGGAGGTCATAGATGGAATCTTCGATTGATGCCGACTGGTAAGGTGTAATCCCTCAAAATGGAGTTATGTTTTAGATTTTTTTACAGCACATAATACTAACCCGGGGCCATCCAATGAAGCAGAATGTTGGAAGATTTAACATTCTCCTTCACACAGTGCATGGTTAAATTACGGAATTTGCTGCCACAAGATGTAGTTATGGCCACTAACTTGGTGGCTTTAAAAGAGAATTAGACAAATTTCTGGAAGACAAAGCTATTGATGGCTACTAGCTGTGATGATTATGCTATACCTCCACTGTTGGAGGCAGTATGCCCTCACTTCTGTAAGCCAGTTGCTTCTGTTCATAAGTGGGGAGAGTTCTGATGCACTCAGGTCCTGCTTGCAGGTTGGCTACTGGCTACTGTGAGAATAGGATGCTGAGATAAATGGGCTTTTAGCCTGATCCAGCAAGGCTCTTATGTTCACAGTCCTATGCATGTTTACATAAGTCTTATTCACATGCCCATAAGTTTAAATAAGGTTGCATACCTAAACTACTAGTTATGTGGAAGGTATATCTGAAAAGAAAATAACAATAGATACAAGGACATGAAGCTGTTGACCTCTCCTGTTTCTGTTCCCAGTTTCTGATATTAAGAGGTATAATTACTTGTAGATGACATTCAGTTTACCTTATATGGCTAAAGGCTGCTGATAAATCTGGTTTTCATTAATTTGTGTAAAAACACATTTGAGCTAGTGGCCACATTCTCTGTTTTGAAAAGGGTCACTGTCTGTTTCTCTTTGCCAGGCTTCATCAAAGGATGTAATTCGGCAGTTATGCCAGGAATGCTTTTCTAGTTCAGTGAGTGGTTCTGACAAACTGATTGAGAATACATGTTCCAGTCTCTCAATTGCACCAAATGAAGCAAATCAGGTAACAATTCGATTGTAATCCTATGCGTGCTTATCTAGGAGTAAGTCCCATTGAGTAGAGATGTGTTGCACTGTTAAGCCAAGTTGGCTTTCTTGACAGATCCTGGGGAGGGAGGGCTGTGTTAGGTCTAAAGAATGAGCAACGGGAACTCAGAACAGGAATACAAAAGCATCTAGCTCACCCCAGGGGGCGGAGAGCAGGTTTGAAGACAGAGGCCAAATGGGGAACTAGACTGATGTAGTTCAGGCAGGGGAGTGCATATGTGATATTGCATGCTGGTGCTGGGTGGAAGGCAAGAGAGAGATTGTGATGTTTTATTGACTTCATCCCTGAAAGGTTTGTCTGATTATTCTTTCAGTTGATCCGTTCTTTGCACAACCTTACAAGGCACACAGTGTATCATGGACTGTCATCCCCAGAAGAAATCCTTGCCCTCTTTCCAGAAGGATTTCACCAGAACCTAAAAAACCTCTTGACCAAGATAATCCTGGAAAATGTGTAAGTGTCATAGGATCATAGGAAGCAGTGTTACCCAGAGTCAGACCACTGGTCCATCTAGCTCAGTATTGCCTCCACTGACTAGCAGCAATTCTCCGCTGTTTCAGACAGCAGTCTTTCCCAGCCTTACCAAGAGAAGTCAGAGATTGAACATGGGACCTTTTGCATGCAAAGTATGTTCTTGGCTACTGATCTACAGCCATTCCCCTGCCAGATTTGTGGTGTTGGACAAAAAACTCCAATTGGTAGGTTATTTAGGTTTCACACTATTGTCCAATTGTCCTTACTTTCTAGCTGGTTATTTCGTTCGTGGTAACCCTGGATTCCCAAGTAGGATATCACCATGACCTGTTCTGCTGAATGAGCAGTAATTTTTGCAGTCCCTGAATGATAGAATAAGGGTGAAATCCTAACCCCCCTGAATTCAGTAGGACTTGCTTCTGAATAATTGTTAGGATTGCACTTTAAATCACATGAGTTGCCCCCATGGATCCCCTTGCATACTGGAACATTTCAAACAGTTTATTGAAACTGTAGTATGACTGAAATCTGTTGTGTATTAGATTCCTTTGGGTGTTATGGCTCTGAAACGATAGTGTGTTGGGTGAAATGGCTTTCCTCAATCCACCCTGAGTCTCTGTTATGTTTTAAAGACAAATGGGGATTTGTTTTCTATTTTTTTTCAGCTCTGCCTGGAGAAATGAAGCACTAGCCAGTCAAAGTAAGTAGTGGGTTATGCGAACAACTTATGTTTCTGAAATTGTTACTCCTTCATTTAATAAATACAACTAGTATCACCACATGTCTCTAGTGTCAAGAGTGGTGGCTCCTTTTCTCAGATGTTCTCTGTGTGAAGCCATCTTTTCCAGCTTTGCTACTTATCTAACTTGTGACCAGCATATGGAAAGTATGTGCTCTATGGCTGAGTAACCTGTATGAGGATCTTGAAAACAAAATTTATTGGCTCCTGGTAGGAAGTGTGGCATATACTGCCAAGGGCAGTTTGTTTTATGTAAAAGTTGATATGGAAAGTAGGTTAGATCAGCAGATGGATTTTAAGATAAACAAACAAATAAATAAAATAAAATCCTTCTGTCATTTCTCAGCCCACTGAGCCACATGCCATTTATTAGTAAAAGATGTCGAATGACTGCCACAGAACAAAGCAAGAAAGTTCTAAACCATCTTTTTGTTTATATAGTACCATCAGAGTGTGCATGGTGTTTTACAGGCTACAAGAGGATAGGTCCCTGCCCCAAGGAGTTTACGATCTAAATATCAACACAAGGGAAACTGAGGAAGTGGAGGCAAGAGTAAACAGGAAGGCAATATGGGATTGTTACTTACCCGCAGAGTTAACAGTAAGGCTTAGGAAACTTGGCCGTCGTTCACCATATATTGTGGCAGTCCGGTATTGTGGTTTTCCGGTACAAAATTGCCGTGTTCTCTGTAGAAGGAATTAAGGTTTGCTCCAGCCCAAGAGAGGTAGACCTTTAAGGTGCCAAACCAGCAAACAGAGAATTGGGAATGAGAAGTTTTTATTGCAGCCCAACACGTTTTGGTCTCCCTCTCTTTGGCTGGAGCTTTTTTGGGTGCTTCCCTCCTTGCTTTTTTGGTGGAATTACTTTTGAACATCTGTGTGTTGCCTCTGGCCCTTCCAGCTCACACATATGGTGTCTGTGTGATGTTGGATGCAAGGGCTGATATCTCATTCTGGCAGGGAAAAACAAAAACAAATGGCAGCATCTGCCAATTCAAGGTGGACTTAGTTTCAAACAGCATATTGGATGAACTCACTCCAACTCATCCTCAAGCTGTGTTGGCTGCATTATTCTTTTTTGTGCAGTGTTAACAGAGAGAGGGAAGGATAAGTCAACTGAGGATAAGTAAATTATGTTTTTTGGTGGCATGGAATCTATTATTATTATTTATATAATGCTGTCAAAGTGCATAGTAGTATAAAGACTTACACAGATTAAACACAGAAAATGGTAGTATTCATACATTTAGTACAGAAGCCATGCCACCAAAAATGGTGAATTGGTACCAAGTGTGCTGAATAAGGTTGAATGTGGGTTTTTTGCAAGATCTGTACTGCAATAGTTGGAAAATAGGTGGTCCTCTTGTAGTTATCATTGTCTTAGGTGGGTTTTTTTATGATCCTGAATTTGGTGTCCAGTTCCTTCCCAGGTATGTTTTCAATAGATTGCTGCATGAATAGTCTGGATAATTTATTTGACCCTACACTACAGAATGAGTTATGATACGCCATCACATATCTGCATCACTGGGGATGATCCCCTTCGAGATGCAGCATTATTCCCTGGGGCAAAAGGTTTTTTTTATGTAACATACATCAATGCTCAGACCACAGTCCACAGTTAAGAATAAGGGAACTGTATCTGTGCACCCCAAAATAAGCATTGGGCCACCCCAAATGATACCTCCACACCACCAGAGGAATGTCCTCTACAGCATGCCACAGAGTTGAATCTGGCCTACTGCTTTCTTTTCCGCAAGGCACTGTCTACTATAGCAGCTTCACAAAAACTGCACAATTTTACATGTTAACTGAAATGATTATTTAGTTTCTAACTTGTTCATTTTAAAATTAGTCATCATAATGTCAATCCATCTTATTCTCAAATTGATCTTCACCATCCTCTGAACTCAAGTCCTGGTTACCACAGTTGGGGAGTTTGCACATAGCAGTGCACATGAGCCCATTTTTCATGCACACCTATTTTGGTAGCTAACACGTCTTTGTGCAATTGCAGGCTAGTAGATCAAGCATGGCCTGAGGTGCCAGCAGACCCTCTGTCCAGTGTACAACTAACTGTTAAGTCCCATCTCTGGCTTCCAGACCCTGCCAACAGGACTTGGTGTTCTCAGGTCCTCCTCTAAACACTGTCTCCATATTGCGCCCTGATAGTTTGCACATTGAGCATGTTTCATCAAGCAGCCCCTGCATGGTGGCAGTTGATATTACTCCCCTACTCTGTGAAAACACGTAAGGGCAGTAATGAACTCATCAAGATACTGAACAGACTTGGACATGGGGTATCATACTCTCAAATAAAGGAAAATGACACTGTGCTATGTTTAAAAATGTTTATTGTGTTGGATTGTTGCTTGTATTTTAGTATTGTTTTGTTATTTATTGTATTTTTATGCTGTTTTATGTTCACCGCCCAGAGAGCTATTGCTAGTCGGGCGGTATATAAATTTAATAAATAAATAAATAAAATAAATAATGTCTCCAGAAGTTATCAGTCACTCTGACTCAGCAAGTTCTTCTACCAGTTACCATCTCATAGTGATGGGTTAACATAGACAGGCTTAAAGAGTCTCACAGGAAGAGGTACATCTCACAGAGTGAATAGAATAGCAGTGCAGAGGAAGATCTATGGACATCTACTTCCCAAATCTCTACTATGCATTCTGATAAATAAGCAAAGAGCCATTTCCACAGAAGATGTTCATTTACCACCATGTACTATTGGGGAATGAGTTGGACCTCATCCTTTATAGTAGTCAAAGGTGGTCTAAATTATAAATATAAAGCTGCACAGGTGGCAAGGAACAATAATCTGACTGGGTGCTTGCAAAGCTGGTAAATATAGAGAACTAGAAGATCCCAGTGTGAACAATATATGTACTAGAGACTCTGTTAACATTTCAGAGGATGTTATTGCTTACCTCCCCAAAATCAATGCACTAACAACTGGTTTATCCGCTGTCTCGCAAATTATGACCCAGACTGAGCTGATCAGAAGACAATTACAACTGCAGAGTATTGTGGTAGTCTTTGATCAAGCAAAGCTACAAAGATAGCTTGGAAAAAAGAAAAACCAGTACACTAATGTTATCCTAGGAATGAAGACATTTCATACCATCTGCAGTGCCCTCTCCATCCTAGGGAAGCACTGAGGATGCTGGTCTCAAGGTCATATGCATAGAAGCAGGAATTGTGGCAGAAGGTTCTTGTTGGCCAGGTGCTTGAGGGCAAGATGTACAACCGTGGTGTCCGATTACACAGGTACTTGTATGAAGCTCTGATGAGACTAGGGCTCGAGGGAAAGTCAGGCAATGATGAGTATGGCTGGGGAATTAGAACACCTCTGACAGCCTAACGCACCATCAAGACTTCTCTGATTTGAGCAAACTGTGGAAAGAATTCCTACAACATCTTCATGAAGAGAATGGCATACTGTACATATTCTGGATGTCATATGTTGACATAGTGGAAGTCTTGCTTTTCCGTCTGTGTGCTTCTCATGAGGGGGACTGGGACTTATACCCACATGGCATTTGATGGTGATTTGCATATGACAAAGTTAAGCATGCAAGGTATTTGCCAGCATATTATGCTCAGATGACTAATCTTGCAGAGGAACCTTTTGATGTGCTCAAAGCATTCCAGGTTGGATACTTCTCTGCTCAGATCTCTGGTAACAATCCATTTAGATGCATTACCCATTGATCAAGCAACAGAAGTGACAATGAACAAGGATACACAAACTCCAGGGGGCAAAAGATGTTTTAGCTTCAAAAACGTTGCAGTGAAAAGGTACTACATTGCTGCAGAGCATCTGAGTGCTTTCCTTGGACATCTGAGAGAGATGCTTCAAGGCAACAAAAGAATCTTAGCCATGCAGACCTGCAAATGACAAGAGTGTATAAGGATGAAGAAGCTGTATCAGCAGTTATAAGCCAGGAAGTCATGACCATCTCTACTGCAAAGTTAGCTGCTCGGAACATTGCCTGTGATTTAATAAATGCCTTGCTGTTAGTGACAGATGCTATGCCACATTCCAATGGGAAAGGCTAGAAAATCACCCACCCATCAAGAAATTGCATGACCCTCTGACAACAAATAGACTGAAAACTTTTAGCACCAAAAAAGTTCCAAAAAAAGAAAGTGAAGTCCATGGCAAGGGAAATTGTATTGAAACAGACATGTCACTATTTGGGGACACTATTGTAAATGCACAAGGATGTGATCTGCAGATGGTAGATATCCTCTCTTATTGTTGGGTCCAATGCCATGGGCCTTGTCAACACTAGAAGGATTATATAGAAAGACAAATAAAGCTATCCTAGCTAACTCATTGAAAAGGAATGCCAGAGTAGAAGAGGACAAACCGAGAAGTTCAGCAACCATAGTTGATGGTGTGGCTCTAATGCAGAGGGTAAAAGGTGGGGAATCTAATTTTGAACAGGTTGTACAATTTTTTCAGTGGCAATCGGGGAAGGAGGTAATAGTAAAAGAATTGACATTGTGTTTGACATTTACCAGGCCACGTCAATCAAAAGCTGTGAAAGATCACTTAGAGGTGAAGAGGGTGGAGATAACCTACAGAAAATCACCAGTGCATAAATTGTAAGACAGTGGGGAAAATTTCTGTCAAAAGTAGCAATAAAACCAGTCTGATCATAAATGATGAGTGGCAGAAGAAAGATTACAAAGAGAAGCTGTGGGAGAAACTGCTCTGCACAGTTGTAAATGGGATATGCTATAAAATAAAAAAAGATGGGAATGATGAGGTGCCTTCTCTGGAGTGTATACAGGAAGAAGCAGATGGGCAACTGCCGCTGCATGCATCACACGCTACTGAAGAGGGCTGTGAAGTAGTTGTGACCTGCTCTGCTGACACATGCATTTGTTATGTGCCTGGGATTTTGTGACAGAATTACTGCACGCTTGTTCCTGAGATGTGGTGGTAGAACTCACACCATTATGTTTGGCAAAACTCGGCTCAAAACTCGGAAGAGACTTTAATTGGAAGGGCTTTCACAGGATGTGATAGTGTAAGTGTATTTGCTGGCAAAGGAAAACATCGTGGAAAACAGGATGAAAAGAAAACATTTTTTGAGCTAGGGCAAGGGTGAGATCTGTCTGCAGGGCTAATGGAAAAGCTAGGAACTTTCATTATTACTTCTTTATTTTCCAGAAGCTATCCGCAAACAATAAGAAGCAGCAACTTGTGTGGTTCACATTTTTTTAATTATTATTAGCCAGCCAAACCTTGTGGGCATATTAACCAGCATTCTGAGTTAAGAATCATCATCATCATTATTTTTTCCAATTGCTAACCACAGTGAATATTATTAATATTAAATAGTATTTTTATTTTCTCCTCACCTGCTGTTGACAACCTGCCTCCTATGTGACAGGGTCTTTTTAAAAAAAAAATCTTCCTTGGAAAAAGCAAATTTTAAAGGTGGGTAGCATGAAAACCTCTGGAGCTACCCACCTAAAATTCACATCCCCAAATTTCATGTCCCTATGTGCATATTATCTCCATGGCACTCCCAGTCTGTACCTGCCTGATGCTACCTACATGTGTCTAGTATTGCAAACCTAATTTTTTAAAATCCTCAACTTTTTTCAAAATCTTGAAGGGAAAAACAGGAAACAGAAGCATGAGAATTGGCATGAATGAGCACTTAGGTGTTTTTTTAAAATGTTTTTTGGCAAAAGCAAACTTTAAATGTCGCTAGCATGAAAACCCCACAAGCTACCCACCTGAAATTTGGCATGATTAATGCTCTCTAGGCTACAATGTCACCAGATTTCATGCCCCTGTGTAATTTTTTTAAAAAAATTATGTACGTTTTAATATTAAAATATTTTAGACTTAAAAGGTGGCTAGCATGGAAACCCTTGGAGCTATCCACCTACAGCTTGGCAGGTTTAATCCTCTGTATAAAAGCTACCGTGTCCCTAGGTCAAAAAACAGTTACGGCAATTTTTGGTTTTGCAATGTAAGTCAATGGGATTTCTGGAGATTTGTAATACGTGGATTGTAATTCGAATTTAGATCCGAGTCAGATCAGGTCCAAATCTGTCCCAATCAGATTGGGCCTGATCTGTACAGTTGGGCCCCGCTTACTGGCGTTCCGTTTTGCGGCGTTCAGCTAATGCAGCAGCTTTCACTTCAGGGAAATTCCCCGTTTAAAAGCCGATTTTGCACTTTTACGGCGTTTTGTGACATTTTTGCGTCATTTTTGCGTGACGTGGCCCATTATATTCAATGGGTTCCGCTTTACGACGATTTCTGCTTTACGGCGGGAGCCTGGTCCCTAACCCGCCATATTAGCGGGGCCCTACTGTATTTACAAACTGGAGCCACAAATCATATGGGGGGGAGAATCTGTGCAGAGCCCTATTATAGAGTCCCAAATCTGGGACAGAGGCTTTCCGTTCTCTGCCCATTTAGGCTTTGTTCTTAGGAAGAGATTTCAGCAAATGTTACTGAGCAACAAAAGAAATGTGAATATAGCAAAGCTAACATGGAAACTCTAAATATGGTGATGCTAGGATTTTGGTTTCAAATAAGGACCAAGTTATAAATCCTGAGCTGGTTTTCATCTGTGACTTGGATAAACAGCAATTTTGCAAATGACTTGCCCAGTAAGTTGAGCAAGCCCCATTCTTTAAGAGAATAATTCCAAATATGTTTGTTTAGAAGCAAATTCCAGTGAATTCAATTGGAGTTTACCCCTGTTGTGGGATGGCCCCGTTTTTAATGTATGTATTTCCCATCTTTAGTCTTTACAATATATACATTAATCTTAATGTATAGAATATTATACATCCAGATATGCAGACCTCCTCAAGTCTAAAAGAGTCCAAAAGGGGGAAAGGTTTTCTGCTGCCTCCTCCTTTGTTCTGGACAGTCAACCAGAGTGCACTAGTCAACAAAAGATTTGACTAGTTGTTGATGAACACGTTAGTCCCCCCCCTGCTGTCTCTAGCAGGCAGCACACAGGCAGCAGGTGTCGACATTAGCTGACAAGGCAATGTCCTTGAGACTTTTCCTATAAAAGGGAGACAATTCTCTGTAGTTTTATCAGTCATTCAGACTGATCCAACATGCTGCTAGCTGAGAGATCTGAGGCTTGCCTCACACAGGGGTGAAATTGTTCCATTTCTTTAAAGATAGAAATGTGTGGAAGTGTACTAACCTGTATGTTGATTCCTTGCAATATAGCTTTACAAGTATTGCAGTGTAACTTGTATAACGTGTAAGTCTGGATTAATAGCACATTATACTGTAAGATTTATTAAATGTGTTAAATGTAGAAGCCTAATAATTTATACGCCTGATATAAGACTGAGCTGTAATAAATAAGAGATCTACTGCTAAGGCCACTGTAAGCCTTATGGATGCCATTATGAGCTAAAACCAGTCAGGCCTTTGACCATGACCTGTAAGATTCTGATTTACTGGCTGTATGTATGAAATTACTTGTATGTATGAAATTACTTGTATGTATGAAATGAATGTATAAAGAATAAATAAATATGATATGATTTATAAAAGATGTTCTGCTGTGGAATTCCCATTATTTTTCCTGAGATACACCTAAACCTTAGTATGGTCTCTGATGGAACCTTGACTGCAGTTTGCTTAGACAGAACTAGCTGCTGGCAAAATCCGTGGAAGCTCAGGTGACCGCAGTGTTTGTCATATAAATTGTCTGTGTGGATATAGACTAGGGAAGTCTGCAAGAACCCTCAATCCTGTGTTTGTACAAGAAAGAGATGATTCAAGGCCATTTCACCCATAGTAAGTATGCTTAGGATTGTATTCTGCAGTGTATTTGGGATTTCTTGCTTCATAAGCATTTGCACTATTGCTGCTTTTTGTAGCTTGAATTCATTGGCTCTGGTCTACTTGAAATAAGGTCATGTTGATCTCAAGGAGTCACCCATCAATTGGAAGCTATCCCATGCTCACACACTATATCGGTGTCCTTGTATTAGCAGGCAACCTGATTTCAGAACCTTATTTATCTTTGCCTGTTGAGTGAAGTGATACCCACAGCTCCTCTCAAATTGGAAACTTGTTGGAAGGGAAGTTAAAAAATGTTTTTTAATGTATGCTGCAAGTCAGTTCAACTAGGCTAGATACACTTGGGCACCATCTGCACTGTATATTTAAAGCACCATTATCCCACTGTAACAGGCTTTCCCCAAAGAATCCTGGAAACTGTGATTTATTAAGGGAGCTGAGAGTTGTTAGAAGACCCCTATTCCCTTCACAGAGCTACAGTTCCCTGAGAAGCTTAACAGTCAATCTCTCTTCCCAGGGAACTCAGATTGTAGCTCTGTAAGATGCATTATTTGGCATCAGAATTAACTCAAATTCTATAGTGTAGAATCCCAAATTGTACAATTGGAATAAATAATAGCACATGTCTGCCTAGACACAGTGCAAATGATTTTGTTGAGGCTTACTCCCAGGTAAATTGATATAGGATTGCTGGTTTCTGGTGCAATCCAATCCTGGGCACTGCCTGACAGGGTTTAACAGTCCAGCGGGGTCACTACCACTCATGCCAGCCAGGATGGAATGCCTGACAGAGGAGGGCAGGCAAATCACTGTGCCAGCTAGCACTGTGATCAGGCCCGATGCCATCATGTGATATGATGAATCAAGAAGGGATTCGCAAGGAACAGAGCAGGATTTAACCCCTACTTACCAGCTGATGATGACCAGGATTTAGCCCCCCTCTCATCAGCTGGCAAGCAACAGGTTAAATCCTGCTGCTTTGGCTGCACACAGACATGCACAGCCAATGCAGGATTTAATTGCGCCCATCAGCTAACGTTATGACATCACCTAATGGGCATGGTTTGGGGAAAGTGGCTTTTCTGGCCATATTGGACAGGCACAGGTTTCTCCCACACACATGAGGTATATCTTCATATATTTTGACCAACTCATTCTGCTTCCAAGCATCCAGAAAATGTCTTGGCAAGGGTTTAGTGAGGCCTTTTAAAACTTGTCAACCTTTAACTGGAGATGAGCCTGGGGATTGAACCTGGGATGTTCTATGAAACTGTCTTATACCAGGTCAGACTGTTTGTCCATCTGGCCTACTATTGTCTACTCTGATTGGCAGTCTCTCTCCAGGGTCTTGGGTAGAGGTCCTCAGCATGATCTGCTGCCTGACTGGGGAGAGACCATAGCTCTGTGGTACAGCACATGCTTTGCTTGCCAAAGGTCCCAGGTTCTGCTCTTGGCATCTCCAGGTAGACCCCTGCCTGAAACCTTGGAGAGCCACAGTGAGTCAGTGTTGACAGTCCTGGGCTAGATGGGCCAGTAGTCTGGCTCTGTATAAGGCAGCTTCTCATGATCCTTTGAGCTGGAGATGCTGGGACCTGCTTGCTGGGCGTGTGTTCAACTATGGTATGCCTCTAGGTGCATATGTTCTACATCTGAGCTATAGCTCTTCCCAACTTTGCATGGGGGTGAGTTCTTATATCAAAGCTACCATATTACAGTTAGCTTGCAAGCTTTTCAGTTTTTCATTTTGGCAAACATTTGTTGCAGAGAAGAGCTTTACACATTTGGAACTAGGGATAGGCTTTCTAAGGAAGTATTTATGCAGGAGATACCCCCTGAATCGCCCTGAAGCTACTTAATGGCCCCTGTAGTCATTCATTCCATTTTACTTCCAGTTTCCCTGCCTCGGCTTGTGGACATGGATTGGAGGGTGGACATCAAGACCTCCTCGGACAATATCAGCAGAATGGCTGTCCCTACCTGCTTGCTACAGCTGAAGGTATCATTTTTGGTTGGGTATTCACATAGAGAGCCATTCATTTTCCACTTTATAAAGAGAAAACAAACAGGCAGCTTCTTTCTCTCTCAAAAAGGGCTATTTTTCCAAGTGATATTTTTTCCCAGAGTCTGCAGAGAGCATCCCTGTGAAGGTTGTGAGCCACAAAGCTTAATGCAGCCCACCTATCAGCAGTGTACTGGGGACCATATTTACCAGGGGCTGACTAAATGTCTCGGTTTCACAGCTTGTTTGGGGATTGTGAAGCCACTGACAAGCCTCAACACAATGGCTTGCAAATTGTGAGCATCTGTGATGGCACCATAATTGCCTGCGGCTACTATTTTCCTGGCCTCTAGTTAGTTTTGCCACCTTCTCAAGTTCTACTTGCACAGTGGCTCAACCACACGACCTTCAGGTCCCTGGAAAGTTTTCTGGATTGGATCCAGGCTAAGTTAATTGCACTTAGTTCCTACTTTATGGAATTTTTTACTTATTGAAATCCATGGGACTTAAGTGCAGTTAGCTTAATCTACATCTAACTCACTGCCTTTATACTGACTTATTGATGGTTATCACCTGATGAGAGGCAATGAGGATGACCATTATTCACTGATGGGAACTTTGTAGATACTACAAGTACTAGCATTTTGCTCATACCTTGTTCCAGAGTGAACAGCCATACCTTTGCTGCTAAGCCACATTCAGGCAAAACTGGAAGGTTTCTGGGCAGCAGCCAACCCAGAAAAGGGAAACCATCTGATTGGTCTTTGCTAAAGTTTCAGTCACGTCTTTTTGAAAGATGGCTTGATAAAATGAAATTCAGGGGTGTTGAGAAATGTAAGTTGAAAACATTCTTTAAAACGGGTAGCCAAGCCCACCTGATGCTGTTGGACTCCAACTCCCATCAGCCTTAGGCAGCAGGGCCGGTGGTCGGGGTTAGTGGGAGTTGTAGTCCAGCAACATCAGAGGGGGGATCATGTTGGCTACCGCTGCTTTAGAGTTTCTTGCCTTTACACCAAGCCATCCTTCCTGTTTGTGTTTGCCTCTTTCAGTGCACAACTTCTTCACTCTGTGTTCCTGGAGGATAGGAAGGTATTATATTTCTGCCAGTAGAAGACTTTCGAGAAGGATGGGATTAAACTGGCAAGGTGGTTTTTGGAAAGATTTCAAGCTCAGTTCATTTTTGTTTTTTTCCAGATTCAGGAAGATGCTGTCTTGTGTGGGAATGACTTCCCAACCTCTGCATTGACAGTAGAGTTGAATAAGCAAACGTTGGACACTATGCTAGATGGCCTAGGAAGGATTCGGGACCAGCTTTCTGCTGTTGCAAATAAATAAAGCATTCTGGGTACAGAATTCCAACAGCCTTTCATATGCATGAAAGAACTTTCCTGCCTTGTTAACTTGGATACGATATCGTACAAACAACCAGTCTTTTGGTTTCTCTTCCTTCTCATAATCAAAATTGTTTTTTAAAAACTTTTTAACGATAACTTTTTTTTTCCTTCAGAAGCAGAGACTTTAACATGTTCTTGGTCTGGTGCCTGGAATAAGTTCCTAATGTTAATCAGGTCCTCGAGAGGCTCATAACTCAGCTTAATCAGAAACAAGAACAAAGAGCAACCAATGAAGCAGACTCTATCTCTTGGCTCTGAAATGGGGAATGAAAAGCGTGAATGCAGCTAATAGGCCAGCTTCCAGCCTCAGTACACTCTTAAAAGGCTTGTGCTGAAGAGCGTGGTATATGAGACTTTTCCTCTTTGCTGAGGCTCAGCTTTTGAAATGGGACAACTATGCTGCTGTGTTCTGTCTCTCAGAACTTGCCTCAGAAATACCTTTTGTGAATTTTTCAATTTTATGTTTAAAGGGTTGCAACGGATTTAGTGACAAGTAGCGCCTACCTAGTGATGGAGAAGAAAACTCTTTGTCAAGTTGTATTGGGATTAACAGGAAGCGGGAGGCTCTGTGAGAGACTTGGAGGCACTGAAAAAGGTTGCTAATGGCAACTGGTTCCTGTAGCAGCAATGTCACCGCACATACTTATGAATTATTAAGCATTTCATTTAAAAGACAACAACTGTACTAAATTCATGTTTGTTTTGAATTAACTCCCACTCCTTCAAAGAGTCACTAAAATAGGCCCCTTTTGCATTCTTTTGTTTTCCTGGAGATTAAGTTCAGTGTTTTCTTTCAGTACTTTTCAAGTAGCCAATATTGTGCTGTGTGAGGTTTACTAATATTATTTCTTCTTTTCTTCCTGCTTATTTCTTTAAGGTTCATGGTATATCTGTTTCTCTTCCATTATGCCAAGTTTAGCTGATCTTACCGAATATTCATATACTGCTACAGAACAGTATTGGGTTAGGTAAACTTACCAGGCTTTGTTTAAAGGTGTAGCCAAGGATACTATTTAGGTGTTTAGCCCTCCAGTGTGAAGCATACCCACTGAAAGTAGGTCCTACTGATTTCTCATGGATTCCCCACCCCCCACTGCCAAGTACAGTAGTTTGCAGTTCCTCTTTTAAAAAGATTTTTTAAAACCCTCTTTAATTGCTTCTAGTACAAATAGCATATAAATAGCATAGCTTCACATCAATGCCTGTAGTACTGAATCCAAAAATGAATTGTCCTGCAGCTCCTGTTAGTGCTTTAGTAACGGCGGGAAGCCATTGTATGGACTCTGCTTTAATTAATATAAAATAAGAATTCACTATTTTTGAGCTGGGCACAGGCAATCTTACCTGTCACTGTTGCCGCCACTTCCTCCTGCCATGAAGTAGATTAATCTAAAAGCTTCCTTTTCCCTTGGCTGCTCAATTCTACCACCTGCTCTGGGACCCCGTGAAGGATGTCCTTCCTTCCATGATCTTCAGGACCAGGTTGCTGATGGTGTTACTCTATGTTCTTACTCTCCGAAGCCTGAAAATGCCTGTTCTAGACCCTTGATCATACAGTTCTGGACTCCTCAATTTCTAATGCTCAGGCTGTACCCACCAAAACACTCTATGCCTCCCTTAAATCTGCAAAGGTAATATCTCTCCTCATGTAGCCCAAGGGACCATGTTATACTGGATCAAATAATGTTGCCCACCTGTTCATATTTGATGCTATGAAGGAGGGGGAAGTGCATCGTGCTGGCAATTCCTTATATTTCCCTGCATTACATACTGTCCAAAGCTGCCCTAATTTCTCATTGTGCAATTAGTTTTCTGCTTTAAAAAAAGTTATTACATGCCTAGCTTGCTCCTTTAGAATGTTTTAGTGGATCATGTGTTTAATTCTTACGATGGCCCTCTCAGCATTAGTCCTCCTAAGGGGGGAACACTGAAGAGATAGTGACTTGTCTCTGATCAGCTGGTGGCATCAGGGCAGAAGTGAAACTTGAATGAGGGACTTCTGGCTCACAGCTTGGATGCCTAGCGGTTGGGCTATACTAGCTTTCAGCCATGGTTTATGGTGTTATGTTTTGTAGATGGTAGAAGCTGTATTTAGTCATTCATCTGTTCAAGTGATGGCAACAAGGGATAGGGGCTGCCCTTTAAATATTCACATGATTGGCACAAAAGTCTGCAGGGTGTCAATTGAACATGCTTAGAAACTTCCACCCTATTGGGAACCTGTACGGGCTGCTAATCCTAATCTGGGGACATTGGGGTTTGGGCTTTTATGCATGCCCCTGCTTCCATTCATGGTTTACATTGTACCACACTGCAAATTCAGGCTAGAACGCCCCCTTATTTTGAGGAGTGTAGAAAGATGCCTTATACTGAGTCAGGCCATTCGTCCATCTAGCTTAATATTGTCTACATTAACTGACAGTACCTTTCCAGGCTTTCAGATGGCTTGTTTGTTCATTGATTGATTGATTATTTGATTTTTTATTTGATTTATATCCCGCCCTTCCTCCAGCAGGAGCCCAGGGCGGCAAACAAAAGCACTAAAAACACTTTAAAACATCATAAAAACAGACTTTAAAATATATTAAAACAAATCATCTTCAAAAACATTTTTTTTAAAAAACTTTCAAGACATCTTTAAAAAAAAGTTTAAAAACATATTGTTAAAAAAAGTTTTAAAACATATTAAGCAATTCCAATACAGACGCAGACTGGGATAAGATCTCTACTTAAAGAGGAAGGTCTTCAATAGGCACCGAAAAGATAATAGAGATGGCATCTGACTAATATTTAAGGGTAGGGAATTCCACAGGGTAGGTGCCGCCATGCTAAAGGTCAGTTTCCTATGTTGTACAGAACGAACCTCCTGATAAGATGGTATCTGCAGGAGGCCCTCACCTGCAGAGCGCAGTGATAGACTGGGTATATAAGGGGTAAGACAGTCTTTCAGGTATCCTGGTCCTGAGCTTCATAGGGCTTTGTACACCAAAACTAGAACCTTGAACTTGGCCCGGTAGCAAATGGGCAGCCAGTGCAATTCTTTCAGCAGCGGGGTGACATGTTGGCGATACCGTGCCTCAGTGAGCAGTCTCGCCACTGCCTTTTGCACCAGCTGCAGCTTCCGGACCAACCTCAAGGGCAGCCCCACATAGAGCTCATTGCAGTAATCCAGCCTGGAGTTTACCACTGCATGGACAACAGTAGTAAGGCTATCCCAGTCCAGAAACGGCCAGAGCTGTCTTACCAGCTGAAGCTGGTAAAAGACACTCCTAACCACTGAGGTCACCTGGACATCTAGCCACAAAGATGGATCCAGGAGCACTCCCCAGACTTCGGACCTGCTCTTTCAGAGGGAGTACATCCCCATCCAAAGCAGGCAACTGACCAATTATCTGAACTCAGGAACCACCAAGCCACAGCGCCTCCGTCTTGCTAGGATTCAGACTCAGTTTATTGCTCCTCATCCACCCCATCACTGAGTCCAGGCAGCAGCCCAGGGCTTGCACAGCCTCTCCCGATTCAGATGTTACAGAGAAATACAGCTTGGTATTGTCAGCATACTGCTGACACCTCGCCTCAAATCTGGTGACTGCTCCCAAGGGCTTCATGCAGATGTTAAACAGCATGGGGGACAAGTTGGTACCCTGCGGCACCCCACAGCACAACTGCCAGGGGGCCGAAAGACCCAGTGCCTCCAATACCCATCTCACCAAGTCAGCCCAGAAGGATACCATGGTCAATGGTATCAAAAGCCGCTGAGAGATCAAGTAAGAGTAATAGGGTTGCACTCCCCCTGCCCTTCTCCCGATAAAGGTCATCCATCAGGGCGACCAAGTCCCATTCGGTCCCATAACCGGGCCTGAACCCAGACTGGGATGGGTCAAGATAATCCGTTTCATCCAAGAGTACTTGCAATTGCAGCGCCACAACCCTCCCAATCACCTTTCCTAAGACGGGGGTATTTACGACCAGTTGGTAATAGTCACAGACCAATGGGTCCAGGGTGGGCTTTTCCAAAGGTGGTCGAATCACCACCTCTTTCAGGGTGGCTTCAACCACTCCCGCAATGATGCATTGACCACACCCTGGATCCACTCCATCAAACCCCCTCGGCAAGCTTTAATAAGCCAAGAAGGGCAAGGGTCGAGAGGACATGTTGCTGGCCGCATCATCACAAGCACCTTGTCTATGTCATCAGGCTGCATCAACTGAAACCGTTCCCAAGAAGTTGCAGCAGATGTTGCACTGCACACCTCGGGGACTACAGTAGGTGTGGATTGGAGCATCAAGACTGCTACGGAGGCAAGGAACTTTACCCTCAAAGTTTACCCAGCAAGCTCGAAACTCCAAAAGAGGCAGACTCCTCCACAGAATCGTTGTGGGTGGTGATACCGTGCCCCAGGAGGGACTTAATACTGGGAACGATCTATCGTCCCCCTGATCAAAATGCTCAGGGAGACCTTGAGATGAGATATGAAATTGAGGAAGCATCCAAACTAGGAAATGTGGTAGTAATGGGTGACTTCAACTACCCGGACATAGACTGGCTGCATATGTGTTCCAGTCATGACAAAGAAGCAAAGTTTCTAGATATTCTAAATGACTATTCCCTAGACCAGTTGGTCATGGAACCGACCAGAGGGACGGCAACCCTGGACTTAATCCTCAGTGGGGACCGGGACCTGGTGCGAGATGTAAGTGTTGTTGAACCGATTGGGAGCAGTGACCACAGTGCTATTAAATTAAACATACATGTAACTGGCCAATTGCCACGAAAATCCAACACGGTCACATTTGACTTCAAAAGAGGAAACTTCACAAAAATGAGGGGATTGGTAAAAAGAAAGCTGAAAAACAAAGTCCAGAGGGTCACATCACTCGAAAATGCTTGGAAGTTGTTTAAAAACACTATATTAGAAGCTCAACTGGAGTGCATACCGCAGATCAGAAAAGGTACCGCCAGGGCCAAGAAGATGCCAGCATGGTTAACGAGCAAAGTCAAGGAAGCTCTTAGAGGCAAAAAGTCTTCCTTCAGAAAATGGAAGTCTTGTCCGAATGAAGAAAATAAAAAAGAACACAAACTCTGGCAAAAGAAATGCAAGAAGACAATAAGGGATGCTAAAAAAGAATTTGAGGAGCACATTGCTAAGAACATAAAAACCAACAACAAAAAATTCTATAAATACATTCAAAGCAGGAGACCATCTAGGGAGACAATTGGACCCTTGGATGATAAGGGAGTCAAAGGTGTACTAAAGAACGATAAGGAGATTGCAGAGAAGCTAAATGAATTCTTTGCATCTGTCTTCACAGTGGAAGATATAGGGCAGATCCCTGAACCTGAACTAACATTTGCAGGAAGGGATTCTGAGGAACTAAGACAAATAGTGGTAACGAGAGAGGAAGTTCTAAGCTTAATGGACAATATAAAAACTGACAAATCACCGGGCCCGGATGGCATCCACCCGAGAGTTCTCAAAGAACTCAAAGGTGAAATTGCTGATCTGCTAACTAAAATATGTAACTTGTCCCTCGGGTCCTCCTCCGTGCCTGAGGACTGGAAAGTGGCAAATGTAACGCCAATCTTCAAAAAGGGATCCAGAGGGGATCCCGGAAATTACAGGCCAGTTAGCTTAACTTCTGTCCCTGGAAAACTGGTAGAAACTATTATTAAAGCTAGATTAACTAAGCACATAGAAGAACAAGCCTTGCTGAAGCAGAGCCAGCATGGCTTCTGCAAGGGAAAGTCCTGTCTCAGTAACCTATTAGAATTCTTTGAGAGTGTCAACAAGCATATAGATAGAGGTGATCCAGTGGACATAGTGTACTTAGACTTTCAAAAAGCGTTTGACAAGGTACCTCACCAAAGGCTTCTGAGGAAGCTTAGCAGTCATGGAATAAGAGGAGAGGTCCTCTTGTGGATAAGGAATTGGTTAAGAAGCAGAAAGCAGAGAGTAGGAATAAACGGACAGTTCTCCCAATGGAGGGCTGTAGAAAGTGGAGTCCCTCAAGGATCGGTATTGGGACCTGTACTTTTCAACTTGTTCATTAATGACCTAGAATTAGGAGTGAGCAGTGAAGTGGCCAAGTTTGCTGACGACACTAAATTGTTCAGGGTTGTTAAAACAAAAAGGGATTGCGAAGAGCTCCAAAAAGACCTCTCCAAACTGAGTGAATGGGCGGAAAAATGGCAAATGCAATTCAATATAAACAAGTGTAAAATTATGCATATTGGAGCAAAAAATCTGAATTTCACATATATGCTCATGGGGTCTGAACTGGCGGTGACAGACCAGGAGAGAGACCTCGGGGTTGTAGTGGACAGCACGATGAAAATGTCGACCCAGTGTGCGGCAGCTGTGAAAAAGGCAAATTCCATGCTAGCAATAATTAGGAAAGGTATTGAAAATAAAACAGCCGATATCATAATGCCGTTGTATAAATCTATGGTGCGGCCACATTTGGAACACTGTGTACAGTTCTGGTCACCTCATCTCAAAAAGGATATTCTAGAGTTGGAAAAGGTTCAGAAGAGGGCAACCAGAATGATCAAGGGGATGGAGCGACTCCCTTACGAGGAAAGGTTGCAGCATTTGGGGCTTTTTAGTTTAGAGAAAAGGCGGGTCAGAGGAGACATGATAGAAGTGTATAAAATTATGCATGGCATTGAGAAAGTGGATAGAGAAAAGTTCTCCCTCTCTCATAATACTAGAACTCGTGGACATTCAAAGAAGCTGAATGTTGGAAGATTCAGGACAGACAAAAGGAAGTACTTCTTTACTCAGCGCATAGTGAAACTATGGAATTTGCTCTCACAAGATGCAGTAATGGCCACCAGCTTGGATGGCTTTAAAAGAAGATTAGACAAATTCATGGAGGACAGGGCTATCAATGGCTACTAGCCATGATGGCTGTGCTGTGCCACCCTAGTCAGAGGCAGCATGCTTCTGAAAACCAGTTGCCGGAAGCCTCAGGAGGGGAGAGTGTTCTTGCACTCGGGTCCTGCTTGCGGGCTTCCCCCAGGCACCTGGTTGGCCACTGTGAGAACAGGATGCTGGACTAGATGGGCCACTGGCCTGATCCAGCAGGCTCTTCTTATGTTCTTATGTTCTTATGCCTTCCAAACAATTCACAGTGGGCCTCTGAAGAGTCTAAAACTCCATTTCCTGGAGTTGATGTTAACAGACCTATGACAATACGGAAAAGCTCCACTGGACAGCTACTTGAGGATGCGATGGTGATAGAGAAGTGGGCCTTCTTCGCCACCCTCACCGCCACACGGTAGGCAGAGTTATGATGTTTTACTTGTGCCCGATCAGATTCACAGCATGTCACAGCGCTCTAACCATCTTCCAGCCTGTTTCATTGCCCTTCGCTCACTGGTGTACCAAGGTGCAGACCAGGCTCCACAATGCTGGAGAGCGCTCGGGGCAACCGTGTCAAGAGCCCAACGCACCTTGCTGTTCCACAGCATGACAAGGGCTTCAACAGGGTCACCTGCTCTATCTACTGGGAACTCCGCCAGGGCTTTCAGGAATCCTGTGGATTCCATTAGTTTCCAGAGGCAGACCATCTTAATCCACCCCTGCAGAGAAGGATCGGAGCCATAAGTCTAAACTTCACCAGAAAGTGATCTGACCATGACAATGGAGTGACATCCACCACTCCCCTATTTCCAAACCACCCCTTCCTCCATCTGGGGCAATTCTGCCTTTCACTGCCGAAAACAAGGATGGGGAACCTTAGGCCCAGAGGCCACATGCAGACCTCCAGGGCTTTCTCTAGACCACACCCCCCCTTCCCTGGGCTATATTCCCTTTCACCCTGCCACAGCATTACTTCATGCTCTCCCTGAGTGCTTTTGCCAGGCTCAAATGTGTCTTTCAACTATGGTTGTTGACTAGATGGAGGTAGGTGTGTGTGCATGCATGCGTATAGACTGTTACAGCTTTTGCATGGCTGGAATGTAGCCTACTGTATAAAGATAAGACTTATTTATTGCTCCACCCACTTTTGCCTCTGGCTCCACTGACTGCTGGCATGTAGCCCTTGAAAAGTTACCTGTGGTGGAATGTGGCCCTTGTGCTGAAAAAGGTTCCACACCCTGGACTAAAATCAAGCACATGTGTTTTTTAATACATGCAATTTTGTTGCCTTCTGCTGATTTTTTATTTTATTTTATTTTATTGCATTCAGTATGTTAATTCTATGCTATTAATTACACAAATTTTCCTGCATTCTTCCCTCTTTGAGGACAATCTCGTGCATAAAATGGCTGATTTGTTTTCTGTAAAGCCTTGTGTGGCTGGAATTGCTGAAGCTTTATTGAATATCCGTCGCCCACTCAATGTAACTCGATTAAGGTTTAATAATTCAGCTGCCGATAAGCTCACCACTTTCCAGCAACCACAGTGTGGATACTAACCACCAGGTTGGCAAACTACACTGCTTCCCAAGCAGCGCTCTGCTTTCCATTCTAACTGTATCCTACGGCAATTTTAGAGGTGGTTAATCGTACTAATATGTTGTGTTTATATGGCATCTGTTCCAACGTTATTAAGCCAGCTATACAAATGGGGGAAGCTGAACTGCAGAAACTGTGAAGTGTTTTATCAGAGGTTCTGTTCCTATAATAAATCAACCAGCTGCAGCACTGGGGAGGCAGAATTGGGAAGTGCAATTTTTTAAAAAATTCAAAAATGTTATGCCTTTATGGTGAGCTACAGTGACTGTGAATTGCAGAGAGGGAGAGCGCTGTAGCACCCCGGTTCTGTTTGCGGGCTTCACTGAGAAGAACACAGTGTTGGACTAAATGGGCCACTGGCCTGATCCAGCAGGGGTTGTCTTGTGTTCATATGTACAGCACCAACCTAAGAGACATGCACTTGGGAAGGAAGCTCTTCCTTCTTCCTTGGCATGCCCACTGCAGTTTTCTCCAATACATAGTTTTCTGCCAAAGATGTAATGACAAATGTCCTAATAAGGATAAGAGCGCTCCTGTATGGAGCTCCCTAATCATGGAAAGGCAAGGAGTCAGGATGACTTCTCTCCCTTCCCAGTCACTCTTGGTGGTGATATCTGTTCTGCTGCTGACACTACATGCACTCTGCCTCTGCTGGACATCCCTCCTTATGTGTGATGACTCCACCCTCCTTTTATATATATTTTTTAGAATTCTATTAGAGGGGACTCTGTAGTGTGTGCAGAGTGCTAGATGGAGCTTGGGAGATTATTTTTAAAAAGTAATAAATTACAGTTACGATTACATGGCCCAAAAAGTAGTAATTACCGTTACAATTACAGTTGCTTTGAAAGTAAATGATTGCTTTTTCCCAGAAGTAATCACTACAATTGCATTTCAGTTACTGTTTTTAAAAACCGCCTACAAGGTGCTGGCTTTGGCTGCTGCGCATCTAAGTAGCCTAAAACAACATTAGAAATAAACACACACATACAGAGGTAGTAGAATAATTCTTTTTATCCATAAGATAGCAATGGTGGTCTCTCCACCGGTAAGGGAGGTGGGGAGGGAGGCAGAGGCCACTACTCAGATCTTTGCATGTCAAACCAAGGACAACCTCCCCCCCCCCTTCAGCCAGCAAGCATAATCTGTCTCAACCACTTCCCGGACCCTGCCCTGCCACCAACTAGGTGGCACTCACCCAAACAAACATTTTCCCCTGAGATGCAAAAAAGTTAAAATACTGCAAATGCAGTACAGTAACCAGAGAGGGTGGTGGAGGCCACTTTGTGTGCCAAGTGCAAACACAGTATACACACACATCATCTTTCACCTCCACAGTTCTTTATCTCCATTGTGCTGCTGCCTCCTTCTCCTTTATCCATGTTCTTGCCCTCCAGCTCCTTTTCCCCTCCACTCCATTCTTCACCACCACCATCCATTTTTTTAAACAACTGTTTTCTCCACTCCACCCGTCTCACTCTCTACCTCCTCCCTCCTTGCCTCCTACCCACCCACAGAGCATGAGGGAAGAGTGATGCTGCACAGAAGCCCAGTTTGAGGCACATGATTTTCATCCACAAATCAGAGGAGCAGATGACTTCCCCTGCTCCTCCCCCAAGTAATGCCCAAAAGTAATGGTGGAAACATTACAATTGCTCCACAAAAGTAATAAAATCACTCCTAGTTCTATTACAATCAAAATGTAAAGGAATTACCCACTCATTCCTCAAAAAAGTAATGAATTACAATTGTTACTTGTAATGAGTTACTTCCAAGCTCTGGTGCTAGATGATGTGTGCTGCCCACAAACGATCATAGTAATATCAGACTTCCATATAGTTATGAGCCTGGTAGAGGGCTCTCTTCCGTGCCTCCCTCTTCTTCCCTCAGTGCAAAACACTTGGTTCACATTCTCTCCTTTAAGAGGTTACTGGCACTTCTTAAGATGTTAGAAAAGAGAAAGGAAGTCCCAGGCATGAAGCATTTATAGTGCTGCACTGTCTTTAAGAGATCTTTCTTTGCATGCATGCACACCAGCCAATAATATTATGAGGAGCAAGCTACATGTTGCATGAAGTTAAGTTTTGACTTCATTTTAATGGGAAGCAACTATGGAAGCTTCTGTTTTGTGTGGAGGTATGGGGGGGAGAGGGGTGCATAATCATTTTCCTTTTGGGTGGTTTTCTTTGTCACCCCCCAAACTGCTTTTTGCCTCTTTAAGGAAACGCAACTGAGGGGCATTTTGAGGAGGCACAGTTAAGTTCCCCTGCCTGTTCCCATGCTCACGATTGCAGCCATTTGAGGCTGTTTTTCTTTCTTTTATTTTAAGTATTTTTTTCCCTTTCAGCCATTCAATTTGCCGCTGGCCTGGGATAAATTGCAATGGTCCTCAGCATGAGCAGCCAATAGCCCATTGCTCCTATCTTTCCATGCAGCTTTTCCTTTCCAAAGGATTTATGTGTAGGTTTTGTAGTGCTGCATTGTGTTAGGCCAGTGCTATGTTGGCTCAAGTATTTCACTTGTGGCCTTTGATTTTAAAATCCCTTTGATTGCATTAGGAACTCATCAGGCATTTGCTGAAACGTTTCCCATTCAAATTAATAGGAATAAAAGTGTGCAAGGCTGCTGTCCTAAACACAGTTACAAGGGAATAAGCCCCACTGAAGACAGGAATTTGTGTCTGAGTGCATAGGATTGCGCCGTCTCTCTGACATCAGCTAAGGGAAGGGCCATAAGTAAGTAGCAGAGCACCTGTTCTGCCTGCAAAAGAGCCTAGGTACGATCCCCAGCACCTTCAGGTAGGGCTCAGCAGGATTTCTAATAGTCAGTGTAGACAATACTGAGCTCAGTGGACCAATGGCCTGACTTGGTATAAGGCAGTTTCTTATGTACCCACTTATAAAGGTCCTTTGCCGTTTCAGAAAAGTGTTTGGGCTTGGATTTTGGTAAGCCCTCAACAAGGAGAGAGTTCAAAAATGAAGAAATAATGACAGCGAGTGCAACTTGATATTATTGTTATTATTTATTACATTTGTATACCGCCCCATAGCTGAAGCTCTCTGGGCGGTTTACAACAATTAAAAACATTAAAAACAAATATACAAATTTTAAAACACTTAAAAAAAAAATTTAAAAACACATGCTAAAATGCCTGGGAGAAGAGGAAAGTCTCCTTTCTTCCTCTGTTTTTGCACGTTGGGGAACATGCCTTTCCTCTCAAGAATCTACCAGGCAGCCATAGCTTGTAACATTACAAAGGCTTTCTGCAACTAAAGAGCAATACTGACAACATGAAGAGTTCGAATTTGAGTGACTTGGACACTTGGTTCAGTGATTAAATTTGATACTGGGTGACACTGGGTGTCCAATAGCTAGGACTGGGTGTCTAGGCACCCAACTATTATTTAACTAGGGAGGCTCTGCCCTCCTGCTTACTCCATTTGCCAGCTGGGGACTCCCAAACACAGACACACAGAGACACACACATGGACTCCCAACCCCCTCAGGGACTCCTAAACACAAATACAAACACAGAGACTCCCAACCTTCCCCCAAGGACTGTCAAACACAGACACACACAAACACACCCAGGGACTCCCAAACAGGTCACTCTCCCCCATTCCAGTGGGTCGCTAAGCTTCCTTCTGTCCTCCTCTTTAGACCTTCCCCTGGGAGGAGGAGGAGGAGGGAGGGAGGCAGCCAGCCAGCCACCTGAGGCAAGCAAGACAGGAACAGTGGGGAACAGGCAAGGCAGCTCTTCAGCAACCCTCCCTCTCTCCTGCCGCTCCTCTCCTCTTTGCCTTCTGCTGTTGAGGCTGTCAGTGAGATGGGGGGCAGCAACAGCAGAGCAGGAAGGTTGATGAGGAGCTACCCCAGGCCATCTTGACTGTTCCTCTGTGGCTCGCCTGGGCCGCCTTGCTCTCCCACCTTGCTTCTTCACTCGCCTCATACCTATCTCGTTCGCCCACTGGTCTGCCATCCTCACTTGCCTCACGCCTGCCGTGCCTCCCTCCCCACCCTCATGGAATGCTGCTGTCATGCTGCATGATGACATGACAGCTTACCAAAATATTATATGCAGGGTTAGATAGAAAAATGCCTTGCAGTTGTGTGGTCCTTAAGAAAAAACAAGGCTGCATACTTTCCCTCAAGAGTGACATGGATTATAAGAAGCTGTTTCTGATTTGGTCTCCTCAGTTTCCCCACCCTGTATTGACTTGTATGGGATCCAAACATTGCTACAGTTAGGAGGTAGAAGGCTTTTCTTGAATGTCAATGGCAGCTACTAGGGGTGAAGCAATGAGATTGGTTGAGGACCGTGGTGTTGTGGGGAAGTCTGTCCCGTGACCAATGCTATTTGCCCTATAAAGTGAGAACATGAAGATACCAGTTGTTGAGAGGGTGGGATATGAGACAGCTCTCCCCTTGGTGGGGCCCAAAGTGTAGTTGAGTTCACACTAATATCACTCAATGACCTGATCAAGTATTAATTCGCACATGTGAAATGGCTGTTACAGGGTACTTTCATATCACCTGATCTTGTCACCAAATGCAATATTTTTGGATGGAGGCATTTCTTATATTCTGACAAATACTTGTATGAGTTCCCATAGTTCCCATTTACGTATGGGCAATTTATTTTATTTTTATTTTTTTTAAAAAAAACATGTTTATGCAGTGGTGTCATGATGGGCCTACAAATTTGGCCAATCTGTGCTTTTAGTCTAGTCTTACACTTTGATTGTATCTTACTCATCAATATTCCAAGAAAGAATGGACGAACTGGCTGGAGGATGGGAATGAAAGAGACAAAAGCAGTTTTGCAAAGCTCTTTTGTGTCTTGCAGAGTTTCCCCAGAAGATGGCACCCCTGGACTCTGGATTTTACTACATAATCTCATGGAAGTGCAAAATTGACAGTGGGTGTGTAGGGTGAAGCAAGGATATAGGAAGCTGCTATCTACAGACCAAGCATCCTCCTAATCCTGCATTGTCAACACTGATGGGCAGTGGCTCTCCAGAATCTCAGAGGTGTGTTTCCTAGCCTTAACAAACCAAGAGGTGTGTCCCAACAAACTGAAAAGCGAAGGGAAAAATTGGGAACCAGAAAACAACTAGAGATTGCCAATAATGAAGGTGTGGATCCTTAGTAGAAAGTTATTTTAAAAGAAATATATCACTATCACAGCTGATTAATCAAAAGCAGATGTAATCAATATATACAGCAACAACTGTTGAAGTAAAATATCACAAATACATAACCAATACAAAAACGGCTTATAAACCGGAATATCTAAACACTGAAGAAGACCATGTCCAAACATGTTTGGTCACATGTTTAGGTATTCCCTTTTCTCTAGTTTAGTTTTGCTTCCTCAGACTGGAGCATTTCCTCAGAATAAGAAGAATCTTTCTCTTCTTCTCCCTCATCCTCTCTTTCAAGGAGGGCTTGCAATAGCAGCAGTGGTGAGTTCATTTTGTATGCAATTTGTTTTACAGGCTGACAGTATCACTTTATGCTGATGAGACGGTGGAAGTTCAGTGCCAGCTACTAGCAACAGAATTATAATAGCATCCATTAGGGTTGTTAAGTAGAATCTGCCACTGGTTCTGTTTGTAATTTAAGGGTGATAACTCAGCTATGCAAATAAGATTCAGGACGCAAACTGTGTAATAAAAAAAAACTCAAAAAACCCCACAACCCTTAAATGAGATTTTTAACAAAATGGGATAGAGATGAAAAGCACCACCAACCTTTCTGGTTGATCAGGCTGAAGGTTAGTGACAGACCTAAGGTTGGCCAGTGAGGGTGCAGATTTGAACCCAGGTCTCCTTGCTCTAAGCTGGATGCTCTAATCACTTCACTACTCTATTATTAAAAGATGGGAAAACCTTTCTAGCAATTCAAGAGATGCCACCCTTTAAAAAAAAAAAGAAATATAGTATTAATCATTGTGAAACACAATGATTTGCAGTGCAAATAGTCATTATGGTGCTGTCCAGATGTTGTTGGACTCTGTCTCTTGTCAGTCCCAGCCTGCATAGCCAACAGGCGGTGGTGATGGGAAGTGTAGCAACATCTGGAAGGCACCGCTTTGGCTCCCCTTGACTTACAACTATTTTTTTGAAATGGCATTTCCTACTTCTCTTTTACAGAAAGACATGCTCCTTCTAAGATGGTAGCTACTGAGACATGTATGACTAACATCTTTTAAAAATTTGTTTTATCCATATGCCAGTCAATACTGATCATTTGATTAACATACAATTATTTGACTAGGATTATTTTGTAATAGTCCTGCTGAGGGCGTATGGCTGAATCTGTTCACAATTGTCCTCCCTAGTCTTGCCTCCTGTTCATCCCTTTACTCCCCATCCTTTGTCTCCTGCACAGTGTAATCCTATAGCACTTTCCTAGGAGTAAGTCCCTTGAATGTATTGCTTACTTCTGAGTAGACATGCATAGGATTATACCATCACTGTTGAAATTTAGACCGTAAACTCCTCAGGGCAGAGTCCTGCCTTTTTCACTCAATGACACTCCACAAAACAGCATGTACATAGATGGTGCATTAAATCTGATCAGCAACCATCTATGTATTGACAAACAAGCTGTCCTGGCCATTGTGCTGAAAGCATTAGCACTATTTTTTAATATCTTTTCTTGTCTAGTTTCAGTTAGAGCTTTTTTACATACAGAGACTTTTTTTTCACCCTATCCTGCACTTTTCGGAATGGGGCAATTTAAATAAAGGGAGGGGGAGGAATCAAAAATTGCGGGATCAATAGCATCAATATACAATTTATGCTAAGTAACAGATTTGAACCATGTGCTTGTGTGTTTTTTCTTAATTGGGGGAGGGGGGTTGTGTTTAGAGGCATTATAAACCGTGGTCATTGTTACTCTTATTTTCACACGGGCTTGCACTGGCAGCAAGCATTAAAATGTTGCTAGGATGTCACCTGGAAGAAAGCATGCTTTGTTCAAATAGAGATGCAGTAACAGATCAATAATAGATCAGCTTGTGCTGAAATCCACAGAGCTAAGGGTGTTAAAATTGATGAATGCATTTTAAATCAACACACATCTCTTCATTTGTAGCAGTTGGAGGGAGGAGGGGCTGGGATGTGTGCACAGCCATCTGTTTCTTAGGACTTTTTTTTTTAACTGGGCACAGATGGCAAACATCAAATACTGAAAGTGTTCCTATGTAGAACAGCAGCAGTATGAGCATTCCTAGATACAGATTTCCATCTGTGGGCTTTCCCATGACCTTGTTTTTCACAATGGGTCAGCATGCCAGATTAGTGTGTTTGGGCTGAATCTAATAGAAAAGCATGCCAGATTCTCTGCAAGAGTCAAGAGACAAAAGGATTTCATTTGTTTCTCATATAACCAAGGTTAGCTATACTTATGAATCGCTCTCCTTCCAGAAATCAAGGATGTCACCTGGAGTTGTGATATGAGAAGAACTTAGGAATGTAGGATGCTGCCATTGGTCCATCTAGCTCACTATTGCCTACCCCAGTTTTCCTCATCTTGGCGCATGCCACATGTTTTACATTACAAGTTCCATCAGCCCCAGCCTGCTGGTTTTCCATTGATTGGCAGCACTCTCCAGTGCTTCAGATGGGGGGCATCTTTCACAGTCCCACCAGGATGTGTGTGGGACTGAAGCTGGGACAACCTCCGAGCCAACCATGTGCTTAACTTCTGAACTCCAGGTCTTCAGCACTCCAGAACCTGAACAGGGTTTGGTTGCCACATGGTTGGTGGAAAGAATAATAATCAAGAGGCCTTATTACAAGTCAATTTTACCAAGTGGACAGTGACAGGAAAATGCTACATTAATCCACAGTTGCTTTTCCCTTTCAAAATGATTTCAAGATCCTCTCCAAGAAAGTGAACAGGAAGTCCTGCAAATGTTGCTCCTCTTGTCTTCTTAGAAATGGTGGAGCACCAGTTCTCTCACACAGTACAAATGCAACCCTCCACATGAATACTCATCAGAAGTCCCTCTGATTTCTGTGGGACTTACTCTCTAGGAAGGGTGTTTAGGATAGCAACCTAAAGGTCTAATTGGTATAGAATCCACATATCCAGAGTTCTCATGTATTAGAAAGAACAATATATACAGTCTCCTCTGGAGTCTAGCCTCTAAGTATTTATCCCCATTTTCAGGCTACAGAAGATACCAGGAAGTTGCTTGGAAAGATGAGCATTTTCCCCTACCATTTTTACCCCATAGGTCTTCCTTTCCCTTGTTATTACAATTGTCATTCTCCTCAGGGTGCATCCAAAGGACTGAGACCAGTTGGGGGATCAATTTTGGATGCAAGACGAATAACCAGTCATGAGACGCATGCTTTAGCTCCCATGCTTGTAATGAGTTGCTGCTTTATTATTTCCATCAGTATCAAAAGGACACCTTAATTAATGGGTTTTTTTTTTTTACTAGGAGACAAAGAACCCAGCTCTGTCTGAATGGCAAATGGAGGAAACAATTTTATAAGCTCATTACACCTCTCTCTGCTGAAATCATCTAAGGAGCCACAAAGATTACCAGTGCCTGAAAGACAATTTGACTTTCAGGTAAAGAAATCTGATCAGTCACAGTTCCTGAGCAAGGCAACTTGGAGGGAAAAAATCCAGATCACAAGCTGTATCTGTCAAAAACCATGGAGCATGGAAAAAACTGCTCCTCTGTGATAAGGGCAGGTATGCTGGAGGGAGGGAAAAGATGTGATGACCATAGGTAAGACATTCTGATTCCTCCCACTGAAGTGCAACCCAAACTCCAACATCAGTTCCTGCTCTGTGATCCTTGGAAGGGGTCCTTAATTTCCCATATTTGTCTAATGAATGCAACATTAAGCCTTGCATACCTCACAGGGGCACTAGAACAAGTTATGCTTTGTATTTGTATAAGCATCATTTCTAAAAGCTGTCCAAGTCTTAATAAATTAGTTACCCATAGTGAAAAAGTGAAAAAGACAATGGTGTTAGATGTAAAAATGTCCAGTAGTGAATGATTACAGGATCCTGTTACATCTGCCAACTGCTGCTTAACAAAAGAGGGTGCCACACTGGCCCACTTCTTTTTGCTCCCCAATTACAGTATCAGCTGAACCATTTGGGATCCATTTTATTAAGCAACTGTGTTAGTGAAGAAGGTCAATGGGTATCAGCACTTCCAGGATCAAGGGCCTGAGATGACATACACACCAAAGCTTCCTACAGCTTCCTAACAGCCACATCATGCTGATAATATGCAGTGGAAAAGGAGGACCTATTCCACCTCTCCCATCCCACAGAGCAGTCCCATTGCTGATGTTCTTACAGCTTTCTGTGCATACAGCCTGAGAGCTGGCTTGTTGGGAGAAACCATGCATATGGGTAAGGATATGTGTCCCCAAGCCTGATTCCATATATGTATGGCATCTAGCTGAATTGAGACACATGCCTGTAGCAGAATCAATAATGTGGCATGAGCCCTGCTCCAACATTTGTGTCTTGATCATTATACAAATGTGATGGAGACAAGAAAAGCCTTCTACTTCCTAACTGTAGCAATGTTTGGATCCCATACAAGTCAATATAGGGTGGGGAAACTGAGGAGACCAAATCAGAAACAGCTTCTTATAATCCATGTCACTCTTGAGGGAAAGTATGCAGCCTTGTTTTTTCTTAAGGACCACACGACTGCAAGGCATTTTTCTATCTAACTCTGCATATAATATTTTGGTAAGCTGTCATGTCATCATGCAGCATGACAGCAGCATTCCATGAGGGTGGGGAGGGAGGCACGGCGTGAGGCAAGTGAGGATGGCAGACCAGTGGGCGAACGAGATAGGTATGAGGCGTGTGAAGAAGCAAGGTGGGAGAGCAAGGCGGCCCAGGCGAGCCACAGAGGAACAGTCAAGATGGCCCGGGTAGGGTTGCCAGGTCTCCGTTTTTTGGCCGGAGTTTCAGGGAAAAAGGGGCCGTCTCCGGCCTCCGGCAATA
Source organism: Rhineura floridana (assembly GCF_030035675.1). Taxonomy (NCBI): domain Eukaryota; kingdom Metazoa; phylum Chordata; class Lepidosauria; order Squamata; family Rhineuridae; genus Rhineura; species Rhineura floridana. The sequence goes on along the minus strand of NC_084481.1, from coordinate 145,766,776 downwards.
CTTTGCTTAAACTGGATGATCTCCGGCTTTTCATTGGCCGCCTTCCCGCCCTCTGTCATTCTCCCTCCTGCTGTGGGCGCCGCTGGGACGGGAGTGGCCGCGATGGAGCTCGGCAGTGGCGGCGGCGGCCGCCGCAGCGTCTCTGGCTGGGGAGCGCATCGCGGCCGCTGCTGCCCAGCAGCGCCCACAGCACGAGGGGTGAAGCGGCCGGGCGTCCTCGGGGCTAAGAAGGAGCTGGCCCCGTCCGGCGTCCACTGCTGCTGTGGGTAGCAGGCTGGAGAGAGAGAGAGAAAGAGAGAGAGGCTGGAGAAAGAGAGAGATGCTGGAGAAAGAGAGATAAAGAGAGAGAGGCTGGAGAAAGAGAGAGATGCTGGAGAAAGAGAGATGCTGAGAGAGAGAGAGAGAGAGAGAGAGAGAGATGCTGGAGAGAGAGAGATGCTGGAGAGAGAGAAAGAGAGAGAGGCTGGAGAGAGAAAGAGAGAGTTTGGCCCTAATCCTCAGTTTCTTACTATTTCCTCTGGATAATTGCACTGCTGGAAACGGACAGAATCATCATGTAATTGTCTTTTCTTGACAGGATGTGGGAGTGAGATTGAAATGACAACAAATAGGAATGTGTGCCATTGTTCCATTTTTCTGCACATTTCCCATCTCCCCAAAGCAGCCTTCCCCAACCTGGTGCCTTCCAGATATCTTTGGGCATACAGCTGCCACCAGCTAACATCTGGAGGGCACCAAGCTGGGGAAGTCTGCCCTAAATTGTCAGCTGCTTCAGGTCTATCAGATCTAAGCATATGGTCACCCTGTTGTGGGAAAGTTCCCATTAAACTGACTCGTGTTGTCTCATTAAGTCTCTAATGTGGCAATTTAAGCGAACAGACCTGATCTTGTTCTGGGTTTTGGACTTCCAGCAGGGGCTTAGACTAGAAGGACTAAAAGGCCCCTTCTAGCTCTGTGATTCTATGCTACATGTAAGTGTGTGTGTGTGTGTGTGTTACACACAAACGCACAGGCACACACACAAGCATACTTTTTTTCTTTGATCAATTTTGCTTAGAAAAAAAGTGTCTTGTTCTTGTCAGTTGACTTCCTTTTTTATTCTTTGTATGTACTTAAACAAGCTGGTCTGTTTTAAAAGAAAAGCTTGGTGGTGTTTGTGAGAGCCCACGAAAGAGCAATTTCAGGTAACTGCCACAGCCAAATGGTTAAGAATTGGCCTTATGACATAATGTGTACTGGCTGGTCTCTACAGAATTCCAAACACCATTTCAGACTTAAGGCTGCCATCTATTATCCCAAAGGCAGCCAAAGTAGCATCCTCCAGATATTGTACTAAAACTCCCATGAGCCCTATCCTGCTTGGCCAGCAATCACAATAAAGTCCAAAAACTTGACTGCATCTGTTTAATTATATGCATGGAAATGGAAATGGACTGCCTTCAAGTCGATTCCGACTTATGGCTACCCTATGAATAGGGATTTCATGGTAAGCGGTATTCAGAGGCGGTTTACCATCTAAGGCTAGTACTCCCCACCTGGCTAGGGCCTGCTCAGCTTGCCACAGCTGCACAAGCCAGTCCCTTCCTTGTCCGCAACTGCCAGCTGGGGGAAACGGCTCCTTGCGACTATGCACCTTGCCCACAGGTGGCAGGGCACATAATCCCTGAGCCACTCACTGTGGGGGTGATCTTTAGCTGGCCCTTGACATCCAGGAGACACGAGCGGGGATTTAAACTCATAGACTCTGGACTCCCAGCCAGGCTCTCCTCCCCACTGTGCTATACCATCTGTTGCATGAGCATACAGTTAACATACAACTGACTTCATAGCACCATGCAGATAACAACTGGCTCATTCTGCATTAGCATAGCTGCTGCAAGCACTCTTAGTTCATTTTTACAAGATAGTTCAACATGCTATCTTGTTCATTAAAAAAATGCATTCATTCCTGACTTTACCTCTCACCACTTCTCCAGGCTGTAAAAAATAAAATAAAACACCTTCCACTTTCCTTTTTTGTATCTTTAATTCAGTTGTTGATGTGCCTTCAAGTCAATTTCAACTGATGGTGACCCTATGAATCAGCGACCCCAATAGCATCTGTCATAAACCACCCTGTTCAGATCTTGCAAGTTCAGGTCTGTGGCTTCCTTTATGGAATCAATCCATCTCTTGTTTGGTCTTCCTCTTTTTCTACGCCCTTCTGTTTTCCCCAGTATTATTGTCTTTTCTAATGAATCATGTCTTCTCATTATGTGTCCAAAGTATATGTGTCCAAAGTCAGAGGAAGGCAATGGTAAACCACCTCTGAATACCTCTTACCATGAAAACCCTATTCATAGGGTCACCAAAAGTTGGGATCGACTTGAAGGCATTCCATTTCCATTTTCCATCCATACTCCCTAAGATGGTGAGAAGGAATGACCTTGTCACTTCAGCTGGACCTCTTTTAGGTAAGATTTCTATTTTAATTTCCAATCAGAAATTTTTTTTTTAATGGTATGCTGCACGCAAGTGTGGTTGATACAATGTATCATGCTTCATGATGTCACTAGAGCCCACCCCGTGACATCACTAGGGCCCACCCCGTGACATCACTAGGGCCCACCCCGTGACATCACTAGGGCCCGCCCCGTGACATCACTAGGGCCCACCCCATGACATCACTAGGGCCCACCCCATGACATCACTAGGGCCCGCCCTGTGATGTCACTAGGGCCCGCCCCATGACATCACTAGGGCCCGGCCCATGACATCACTAGGGCCCGCCCCCATTTTCTCAGGTTTTTGGATGGTTCCGACCTGGCAACCCTAGGCCCGGGGTAGCTCCTCATCAACCTTCCTGCTCTGCTGTTGCTGCCCCCCATCTCACTGACAGCCTCAACAGCAGAAGGCAAAGAGGAGAGGAGCGGCAGGAGAGAGGGAGGGTTGCTGAAGAGCTGCCTTGCCTGTTCCCCACTGTTCCTGTCTTGCTTGCCTCAGGTGGCTGGCTGGCTGCCTCCCTCCCTCCTCCTCCTCCTCCCAGGGGAAGGTCTAAAGAGGAGGACAGAAGGAAGCTTAGCGACCCACTGGAATGGGGGAGAGTGACCTGTTTGGGAGTCCCTGGGTGTGTTTGTGTGTGTCTGTGTTTGACAGTCCTTGGGGGAAGGTTGGGAGTCTCTGTGTTTGTATTTGTGTTTAGGAGTCCCTGAGGGGGTTGGGAGTCCATGTGTGTGTCTCTGTGTGTCTGTGTTTGGGAGTCCCCAGCTGGCAAATGGAGTAAGCAGGAGGGCAGAGCCTCCCTAGTTAAATAATAGTTGGGTGCCTAGACACCCAGTCCTAGCTACTGGACACCCAGTGTCACCCAGTATCAAATTTAATCACTGAACCAAGTGTCCAAGTCACTCAAATTCGAACTCTTCATGTTGTCAGTATTGCTCTTTAGTTGCAGAAAGCCTTTGTAATGTTACAAGCTATGGCTGCCTGGTAGATTCTTGAGAGGAAAGGCATGTTTGTCCCAGAGAGGGTTGTAGGAGTCAGGAAGAGAAGAGTCAATACCTCTTTCATCCACAGGGGCAGACTGGAGGCAAAATCCCCCTTTGTACAGCACAATAGAGCTGCTAGTGCTATCTTTCAGCCACTAGGCAGTCACTCAGGGGACAGGAGACTTCACTTGCTGGTTGAGCAGCAGCATATTGGGCCTATAACTCTCTTATGGCAGTGGGTCTCTTGCTCAGATGTCTCTTTGATGGTCACCTCCCAAGTTGTACGGGATTGTTTTTTCGACTGAGTGATTACCTGATCTGTGAAAAATGGACCAGAAAACATTATTACACACACACACACCGTGTTGTTGCTTTTTTCCTTTTTGGCTAGGGTTACTTTCTATGATATGGGAAGGGAAATTGCATATGCTCAGAGGCCAGGCTTTAATTCCTAAGGAAAGTGCTAGGGCTCAAAAGTTTAAAACTGCCTGAAGACTATGTCATCTGTAGGGTTGGCAGGCTCAGGGCCTGAGACTGCTCCTGTATCTTTAGGGGGAATTATCTCTTCCCCCTGCATAGCTTTTAAAGATACAGAACACCTCTTGGTTGCCAGGCCAGCCTCTAAGAGGTCTTCTGTATCTTTAGAAGTTGTGCAGGGGGAAAGGAGAATTCCACCTTGTGGTTTTTCCCATTACAGTGTTGCAAGAACACCTGCACTTGACTGACTTTCTCTTCTCCTAAGGATACAGGATCAGTCTCAGGCCCTGAACCTGGCAACCCTATCTGCCCTAGAATCCCTGCTGCTTAATTTGATCAATGTAGGTCTATGGCTTTTACTTAGGATGAGGGAGGACCTGTTCTTCAAATATGCTTAGAGGGTCAGGATGGAATTTTATTATTAGTGGCTCAGTTTGGTATTTAAATCATATTGCTCCAGGACTGAATTCCTGGAATTAGAGATGATGGTGATTTTGCTTTTTCATTCATATATTTACTGGTGGGTGAGCAAGGTAGTAATGCTACAAACTTGTGTAAATGCATTTGCAAGGTTGTATTCACACACATACCCTTTTTTAAAAAATCACTTTTGCCTCAATTCAAATGTCAGGGCTTGTAGAGAGGTAGAGAGCCATTTGAATGGAAAAAAATGGACACCTGGTAATAATTCCTTCAAAAATGGACTGCATGACTGCCTATGTGAATTCTCAACAATCCTCTCACAGTTTTGAAAAAATGTTCTAAAAACAGTTTTAAGTCAGAACAAAAGAACTCTAGGCATTAAGGCCTATGCTAGTCACACCTAAATATATGCATGTGCTTTGCAACAGTGCTGCGTGACACTTCTGGATACTCGTTTTCCAGAGTATATCTTGGAGTGCTACAAAACTGGAGCCCTTATCATGCATACATCACATGAACACCCACTGTGAAGGAGAGGGGGCCAGCCACCATGCTGCCTCTGCTATGGCCATGCTGGATCTGTTTCCAAAGTCTGTGCATTAAGTGGGATGTGTGAAAAGAGTTCCTGTATATGTACAGCATGCACAGGCATTGCACATGTTCATGCAGGAACACAAAAATTTAATGCTTGTGGGGATGATTCATTCATTCATTTGTATAATGTACATACCACTTAATATAACAAAATCTCTGAGTGGTTCACACAAATGACAATAATAAAATCACAAATAAAAAGTAAATACACAGTATATCAAAATGCAGTAAAAATTCAATAAAAGAGATGTGAAGAAAATTAAGGGCCAAGGAAAGCCTGAAGAAACAAGTACGTTTTTAGGACAACAAAGCCCACCACAGTGGGTACCACTTGGATTGCACAAGGAAGGCTGTTCCATAGGGTTGGTGCCACTCCAGAGAAGGCCCTTGTTTGAGACATCACAAGATAACAATTCAACGTATGTTAGATCTGCTTTGTTTATAGGCTAGTTTATTTCAACAAGTCTATGCTTACTATTTAGCACTCAGGATACACAAAGGTACCATCCTTTTCTTTCCCCTTCCCTCCCTTTTTTTGAAGCTCCTACTGGCTTACATTGGTGGCATTGGGTAAATAAGTAGCTTTTTGGGTTTTCTTTTTTGCAGGAAGCTTGATGCAACTTTCCACAACCTTGGCAAATATTGGGGGCCCTTCAAGACATACAATGAGTCTGGGTGAGTCACTATCACTTGTATGAGGGGTTTCATTAGAGAGGACTGAAGGTTGTTCTAATGTTCTTAGAGGAATAGGTGCCTTAGCACATGAGTTGATCCATTTATAGTAATGGTGGAACAAGGGACAATGTGCTCCAAGATGGAAGGCCTTTGGTATCGTTCATCACCACAACACAGAATGGTGAGGAAGGCACGTCTGAAAGGCTTGTTCAAGAGTGCTTAAAGGAAGGGATTCAATCCTGATTGATGTACCCCAGCCACAAAAGAGCAGTCCGTATCTGACCAGGAACTGCATAATGTATGGAAGGGTCTGTTATGTTTATGATAAAGAAGGTGCCCAGTATAAGCAGAAACACCCCATGAGTAAACAGACGGTCTTAGATGCTTTGTTTTCAATCTTTGTAAGATGTGTGCTACACTGATCAGGTTGGTGTGGCCTCCCATCTGCACGCTGTAGACTTCAGATCTGGTGAGCATGCTCCCTGGCTGCAATATATAAGATAGTAGGCTAGCACTATTAGCAGAAATGGAATGTAGAAGGCGATCACTGAGCAGATGATAGCATAGGGCTTGTTGATCATAAATATGCAGTAAGTTGAGTTGGACACATTGTTGAACTGCTTTTTCTATATCAAGACCATGATGCCAATGCTATTCCAGCCTTGCATTATAGGGAGAAAAGAAATAAATATTGGAATTCCCCAGCAGCCACCCAGCATTAGAGCAATGTGCAGTGGTGTCAATCTTATTCCTCTAAACCAGTGGTTGGCAGCAAATAGCATAATACTTGTCTAGTGAGATACAGCAGAAGTGAACAATTGATGCTATAGTGAGGAGGACATCTAGAGATGTGCAGAGCAGGTAAAACATCCTTCCATAAATCCAGTTATCTTGAACCAAATCAATGGCTCCAAATGGCATCACCAGAACTGATACCAGCAAGTCAGCAAATGCAAGAGAATCTATGAAACAATTGGTCTTGATTTTCCTGAGTTGCCTGTCCTTGATGATACTCAACAACGGTGTGTCCAAAGCTCTGGAAAACTACTATCTCTGTACTCCATACATGAAGAGCTTGTTTTCATGTCTGCAGCACACTGGACACAGATTGTATCTTACATTCGTGGCCTGAAAGAACAAAGCGATTTCTGAGAACATATAGCAGCCCTCCATAAGTGTACAGCATGCCTAGGGACCAGTGCCTGCTGGTGCCAGGGACTGATCATTGATTTAAAAAAAAAGTCACAGAATGTGACTCCTCATTCAGATGGCATGCGCGCTCAGTGCTCTTAATAGTCTTCTTTATAGATCTGTTAAGTGGGTAAACTGAAAGTGAAGAGGGATGGCAGTGATTTCTCTTAGCAATTGAAAATGTGTCTGCATGAGCAGAAAGGAATTTTTGGTATTACTAAATGGATCAAGGCTGGAGCAGGATTAACTAGCACAAAGCTTTGTTTTCGCAGCTGGGCTACCCTGTTCTTCAGATTGCCTTCTTCTGTGCAGTGTTCACGTCATAAGTTTAGAACAGTAAGCGTTGACCTAAAGGGCAATGCAGCTTCCATGCAATTCCTTTAAGACTACCCATGCCTCATTAAAGGGCTTCTCCTGACCCCAGCACGGCAGGGTTTCAGTGGAATTTGTAGGCACAGTCCAATCCATTTTGTGAGGAGACATTTGGCAAGCCTGTATCATGGCAGTCTTGGGAGTAAAGCAGAGATGCCTAGCAGCCAGATCTCATTATGAAAAAGCAATTTGTCAGGGACCATCAGTGAGAGGTTGCTGAGGCTAGCTGGAGTTGAAAGGCTTCAGAAATTAGAAGAGGAGAAATCAAGGCAGTTTCAGGTCAAGGGCCAGAAACAGGTCAGAAGGCAGGAGGCCAGAACTGAAAGACAGCATCCTAGAAGCCAAAGCAAATCAAAACAGCAAGGGGCAGAGACCAGGGCAAGGAATGGAGGTTGCAGTGGGAACAGCACTTGAACCAAGAGCAAGGTAGGAGGCAAGGGACGCCCGTTTGTCACTATTGTGCAGGAGGTATTTAAGCACATAGTGTAACGTAAAGTTTGTGTAGTTAGAGTGAATTAAAGGGCTCTGTTTCCCCAGCACAAGAAATCTGCTTCAAAAAAGAATCAGACCATTTGCAGTTGGGAAAGCGATGGGGAAAAGCGTTAGAAAGTGTAGGATGAACTAATGATTAACAGGATGTACAAACATCCTGCAAGCAAATCAGGATGAATGCAGGGCGAACACTCATTGGTGTATAACTGCACTGCAAACAAATTAGAACAAATGCTAAGTAAAGAACAGATATAATCTCACCTCTGGATAAGCTTTGTGCAAGCAAACCAGGATGAATACTCAGTAAACAGGTCTTTTGGAGGAGTCCTATATTGTAAAGGGACTATACCACTTCTAAGTTCTGTGCATTGTGCAGAATTAATGGCAATATCATTGCTATTCTTCAGCATTTATTTAGCACTGTTTTGGGAGCAACTCGACCCTCGCTGATAAGCCGGCTGAGGAAACTTAGAATGTGCTGCCACTGCGGCTCCACTAGATGAGATGGAGGAACATAGCAAGCTACCTTGTACTGAATCAGACCATTGGCCTGTCTAGTTCAGTACTGTCTATACAGACTGGCAGCGGCTCTCCAGGCTGTCAGACTGGGAACATCCCCAGTCCTACCTGGAGATGCCAGGGATTGAAGCTGGGGGCTTCTGCATGGAAAGGAGATACTCTGCCACTGAGTTATGGCCCTTTCCAGAGACACACTGCTGGGATGACACTCAGCCAGAAGTCCCCTGGCCTTTGTCAGCTGAAAGCTCCATGGGTGTAGGTGCTCCACCTGCAATGTTTTACTGGCAGGGCAGGGGCAGGAGAGTGTGCTGGGGTCATGGCAGAGGTGGAGACTTCACAATCTAAACTGTTTGAGATCTCGAAAACACCCGGGAATTAATGTGACTCTGTGCCAGCTCAGGGGTTGGTGCAGAGAATTTCTTCCCGTAGAAGTCAATGAGAGGGTAACAGAAAAGCTGCCCCATGTCTCCTATCCTGCCCATTGTGTAACGGCAGAGTACAGAACATGGCAGAGCAATGGATGTCTCTCCCTCACCCCCCCCCACATCGATGTAAGATAGTATACTGATTGCAATTATGAAAATGCCATAACTTTATTTTTAAAAAATAAAATCCATTAAAACCCTGTCTCAAGGACACAGTGCTGTCTTATATTTTGCTTGTCAAACCATTTTAAAAAATGCTTTGAAATTTTCCCTAGAGCCCTTTTGTACACTACACTTTGCAATTGTACACACCTTCCTGCCATAATGTTTGTTAAAACAGTGGTTGCTATATGTGCCTTCTGGACACAGGGATGGGCCAGTTTACCAACTCGAGCGTATTGGGCCTCTCTGCTCTGCTCCACTCAGTTAGGGTTTCCACCCCCTCTGAGTGCTGCTGGAAATTATGCCCTGCTGCAGCTGTGCACATGCAGTTCCACCAACCTTTGTTCAAATTATTTTATTTTTATTTTTTGCAGAACTTTTGAAAGTTAGGATATGTAAAGAGAGGGATTGGAAGCTGGTGTATTCATATATTTAAATATCAGATATACAGTTTGTTCTCTGCTTTAATGTATGCTTTTGATGAACAGAGCATTTTATGTGGGCGTATCCCAACTGCTGAGCTTCATCTCTTGACCCTTCCCCCTTGGATTCCATCCCTGGGCATTACCTAATGCCATAGTTTTGTATTCTAAGAGTTGGTACCCCTATATGTGAATTATCCTAGTCCATCAGCATTTAACATGGAAGCTAAAGTTATTTGTGGTCCATGTATAACCAATGAAAATTATTGTTATTATTCACATAACAAAAAATAAGCTTTTGGGGCCACAGCATGACTTCTAGGCAACATAGGGTTTGCCATGTGGTCTTCTGACATCATAGACTAGATAGGTGTTGAGCTAATGAAATGAGCACTATGTGTGCAGCACTCATATACCTGTGCACTATGTACTATGATGGAGCACTCAAATGATGGACATATGACAGATCCATCAAACTTTATCACATGACAAGTTATAATGAGCATTGGTCAACTATCTCTTTGGGATTTTGCTTGCACCCATGTTCCTACCCTCTCCTGACCTCTCACTTCAACTTTAGTTGCTCAGAAGCCATCATTACTTAATTAGCAGTCTCTACAGCACTATAGCAATAGGCTAAGCAATCCGAAGGAGGTCAGGGAGGAGAGTCTATCTATGGCAGCTAGGGCAGAAGGTGAAAGGTGGCTTTTTACCATTTCCACTCCTTTTTTATTGCTTTTTATATTTTAAATTCCCCCTCTCCCATTGTTTCTAATGGGCTGGAAAATAATATAGCCCTGCTCCCAGTTGTGGTGGATCCAAAGCCTCCCTCAATCCAGAATGCTTCCCCCCCCCTTACTGCCTGTGGAATACCACCAGCAGGGTCAGGCCCGACACTGCTGCGGGCCCTTGGGAATCAGTCCCGTGCCCCCTGCCACCCTCTATGTGTGCACGCATATATGCATGCCTGAGCGTCCACATGCACACAAGCCCCTGCCACCATTTTGGGTGATGCCAGGCATGCACACTGATGCATGAAGTGAGGTGCCCACTCTCTGCATGCGTGTGAGGGGATGATGTTGGCTGGGAGATCCATTCCACCATCTGGTTGCACCTGGGAACCCGATGTTGTCGGGGATCATGGAGCAGGAGTTCTACCCTCCCAGCCACAGGGACCCTTGACTAACGGCAGGGGACCTCTGCCGGTGCCTGACCTGGTCACCTGCTGGCACCAGGCCTGGTCAGGGTAGCCATGGCATAGGAACATCAGAAACTGCCTTATACCAAGTCAGATCATTGGTCTATCTAGCTCAGTATTGTCTATACTGACTGGCATCAGCTCTCCAGGATTTTAGACAGAGGTGTCCCCAAGCCTTATCTGGAGGTGTTGGGGATTGAACCTGGGATTTTTTGCATGCAAAGCAGATGCTCTACCAGTACTCTGAACTCCATCAATCTCTCTCTTCCTTTGGAGATACGGCTTTCTCCCTGCCTCATTATTTTTAGGTAACATCTGAAAACACATCTTTTCACACAGACATTGGAGAAATCAACGACCCATCTAGTCCAGGATCCTCCTCTCACAGTGGCCAGCCATGTCCATGGGAAGCCCAAAAGCAGGGCGGAAGCACTAGAGCACTGTCCCCTCCTGCAGCTTCCAGCAACTGGTATTTGGAAGCATTTTGCCTTCGACTGTGGAGGTAGAGCAATAGCCATCATGGCTAATAGTTTTTCTTGCAGTTCATGGCTTAGGAAGTCTTGTTAAACCTGGTGCAGCTTTCATTTGTGTCCACTGCTGAATGATTGTATTGGTTTAATGGTTTAATGGTGTTTTAACTTGATGTTTTGTTTTGTTCTGTTCACCAGATAGAAGATGGTCTTAAACTTGGAGAATCAAACTGGAGATTAAATTATAGGATGATGATATTAACCAATCTTCCTAAAATGCCCTAGGATGATTTTCAACAATGAGCTAGTATATCCTCACCTAGGAAAGCTGTAGAACATTGATTCCATTTCAATGAAAGAATGAATGAATTTGCCCACATTGTTCATAATAAGAAAGTTGCCTTGCCAAAGCAGCAATCTGCTGGTTCACTGCAGTGGAAAATTGTTTCTTTTTTCTGTATCCCGGGGCAACACACCACTCCCTGAGTCATCTATGCCAGCACCTTGAATGCTTTTACCCGTAATTCAATCCAGTGCCAGTCCAACTCAGAAATAAAAACCTGACAATACACCCTGAGGTGGTATTGCTGCTTTATCACTCAGTCCCTGCATCAGTGCGTCTGCCTTTGAAAATAATCCAGATCATCTTCCTCGGCTTCGTTTTTTCTTTTTGTCTCAGTAGGCTCTTTTTCATGCCTTGTTAGCACATTTTAGCCAGTTTGAAGAATGCTTTGAAGGGCGGGCCTGCCACCGGAGCCCAGCACCGGAACCCTTTGATGTTAATCCCGGCTTTATGTGTCTACATGACATTACTGCGGACAGGCTGGTGTTCTCTCGTCACCTGGCAGACACTATTACTGAGCAAGTGACACCAATAACACTCCAATTACTGCCGTTTTTCTTTCAGTTCATGGCTGAGAGCTCTAGGAGGGAGAAGAGGCTGCACTCATGTGGTGTCCCCATGGAAAAAAGATGGGCTGCTAGACAGCTGACTCCAGAGAAAGGATGTGGCAGCATTGGTCTCAGGTATAGTTCTTAACATTCACCAGAATCATCTGGTAAAGCTGGATGGTATCACTTGAGGCTGTGTGTGGGCTGCTGCCTATCAGAATGTGCATAAACGGGCCTGCCACAAAATGTTGCAGCATGGAGTACTTCATTCAGGGTCCCAGGGTCTCTTCCTCTCTGCTTCATCCCCCCACTCCAACAGTAGGGATGGGGTTCACTGCATGGTGCTGATCCGCATGCAGTTCGATAGTCCGTCGTTTCTTTACCAGTCCATCCTTTTTTTGTTTTTGCTTTCTCTGGCACTTGCCGATACAATCTGCTGCAAACGTTTTGGGATGATTCAATCCACAAGTGGTTTTTTTGGGGGGGGTTGCAAAAATTACATAATTGTTTTCATAGATACTTATGTAAATGACAGCATTCCACGTAGCTAATTTTTTTTTGCATTATATTGCAATAATAACAAAAAAATTAATATATAATGGACAAATAGAAATCCTGTGGTTGACACAACATCTTAATTACGGGAAAAATTATGTAAAATAGGGGGAGGATTTTTTTGGGGGGGGGGAATCTTGCTGATTGCAATCGCAGCTGCAAATTCCATGCTGATTACAGCCGTGGCCCTCCGCAAAAGATCGGTGCCGCTCCAAAGGGATAACGAGCCAGCAAATTCAGTTGAGATCCAGTACCAGGTTCAATTTTGTCAGGTCTCTCCTAGCCCTACCTGGTGATACCAGGGATTGAACTTGGGTCCTTCTGCATACAAAGCAGATACTCTAACACTGAGGAGATTGTTCTTTCTACAGTTTTTATATCTGTGTCTCTTCCTTCTTCCTTCCTTCCAAGCCACTCCATTCCATCCTCTCTTCTACCCGGTTGTCATTTGGCCCCTCTCAGATGGTCAACATTCTTGTTTTGTGAGTTTCCTCCTCCCCCATTTTTGAGGCTCACGATTACTGAGGTGCCAGTAGGACTGGACTAGTGGGTGCAGTATCAGGGCCCCATGCAGCCAAGGGGGACCCAAAGAGGGATGAGGGGGTTCACCTTTCTCAAAGGGGTCAGGGACTGCCTCTTATTTTAAATGTATGAGGGTTGTTTTCAGTTTTTTAAAAAACCTTTTCAACAAGGGTCTTGTGTGGCGCACAGTGGTGCGAGCCCCTCTCTGCTCTCTCTTTCGGCCTACATTTCCTAGAAGGGCTTCAGACCTGACACAATATGATGGCCACTCCACTCCAGGAAGTGTGGCTGGGTTCTCCCCCCTGTCCAACATCACGGACTGGCTGGAGTGATGCATATAAACTGTGTTACTCAGAAGTGCTTCTAGGAAGTGTAGGTGGAAAGAGCGGGGATGGAGGGGCTCAAGCCACAGAGAGTGGTGCAAGACCCTCATTTAAAAAAAATTAAAAATATAATGTCCTTTGTCCACCTTGTACATTTAAGGTAAGAGGGAATAGCCAGGGATGGTGGTGGTGCTGGAAAGCATCTGGTTTGGGCCCTCCTTTAACATGTCAGTGCCTCTACAGGTTACTCTGAGTCTGCTAATACAAACTCCCTCTTGGGTGCAGGTGATGCTATTTTGGCATGGTAAGATTTGAATTGGAAATAGATAGAATTGGAACTCCCTCCTGGTACATATCAGACCAGCATTGTCTCTCTAGCCTTTCTGGCGCCTCTTGAAGACCTTCCTTTTTCAACAAGCCTTTTAAGCGGAGATCTTTAACCCAGTCTGTATCTGGATTAGATTTAAAATTGTTTTTGCATACAAAATTGTTTTAAATTGTTGTTGCATATGCAAGTAATTGTTTTATATATGAAGCTGTTTTTAGGTTCTTAAAAAATAATAATTCTCTCTCTCTATGAAATTATGTAATTGTTTTTATTGCTGCTGTTTTTGTGAAATCGCTTCAAGATATTTTATGGGAAGCGATTAATAAAAGGAATTGAAATGGAAAGGGACTGCCTTCAAGTCGATCCCAACTTATGGTGATCCTATGAATAGGGAGTTCATGGTAAAAGGTATTCAGAGGGGGTTTACCATTGCCTCCCTCTGAGGCTAGAGTCCTCCCAGCTGGCTAGGGCCTGCTCAGCTTGCCACAGCTGCACAAGCCAGCCCCTTCCTTGTCTGCAACTGCCAGCTGGGGGGCAACTGGGCTCTTGAGGGCTATGCAGCTTGCCCATGGCTGCACAGGTGGCAGGGCACATAACCCCTGAGCCACTCACTGTGGGGGTGATCTTTAGCAGAACCTTGATACCTAGGAGACACGAGTGGGGATTTGAACTCACAGACTCTGGACTCCCAGCCAGGCTCTCCTCCCCACTGTGCTATAGCAGCTGTTAAATTGGGTTAAATAAATAAAATTATTTATGTATGAGACACACACACAATCTCCCTGCTCAGAGAAAATTAGCATGTCAAGAAGAAAAGTTCAGCCAAGTCTTCTGTTGGCAGTTTCGCTACCAATTCCTCCAATACCACCATAATTTCCCCCCAAGCTTTCAATATATTTCAATTCCTCAATTCTTACTTCATTGCAAATTTTTGAAAGGCTTTTGGTTGTATTGAGGTACATCCTACACAGAGTAGACCCATTGAAATTAACAGATCTAAATTAGTTGTTTCTATTAACATCAGTGGGTCTACTCTGAGTAGGACTAGCATTGAATACCATCCTTTCTTTTGAAGTGGACTGTTGTTGTTATGTGCCTTCAAGTCGATTACAACTTATGGCGACACTATGAATCAGTGACCTCCGAGAGCATCTGTCATGAACCGCCCTGTTCAGATCTTGTAGGTTCAGGTTTGTGGCTTCCTTGATGGAATCAATCCATCTCTTGTTTGGCCTTCCTCTTGTTCTACTCCCTTCTGTTTTTCCCAGCATTAATGTCTTTTCTAATGAATCATGTCTTCTCATGATGTGTCCAAAGTATGATAAGATAACCTCAGTTTCATCATTTTAATTTCTAGTGATAGTTCTGGTTTAATTTGTTCTAATACCCAATTATTTGTCTTTTTCGCAGTCCATGGTATGGTCAAAGCGCAAAGTGAAGTGGCCTAAGTTATGCAAACTAAACACACATGTGCAAAACTGCTTATCTTACAGATTATGTTATGCTATAACGAGAAAAAGATTTATTTGTCATAGGACCAAATGAGCACGCTGGAATAGTTTAGGAGAAAGCGGGTCGGGGGTTGTTCTCACCAACAGAAACTGGTCAAGTAATGTGCTTTTCACAGTACAACCCCAGTTAGTTCTTGAAGTTTGGCGCAACACACAACTAATCACTCCAGCCTAAATCATGCCAGGCAACATAATCTACTGAAGATCTATCCTGAGAGCTCAGAAGCACTAAAGCTGAGGTATTAGCAGTTTAACAATAAAAAGGTAAAGGTGACCCGCACTTATAGTGCAAGTCGTTTCCGACTCTTAGGGTGATGTCTTGCGACATTTACTAGGCAGACCGTATATATGGGGTGGGATTCCCAGTTCCTTCCCCGGTCTTTCTTTACCCCCCAGCGTATGCCGGGTACTCATTTTACTGACCACAGATGGATGGAAGGCTGAGTGGACCTCGACCCCTTTTACCGGAGATTCGACTTCCTCCTTCCGTTGGAATCGAACTCCGGCCGTGAGCAGAGCTTTCGGCTGCGTTACTGCCGCTTACCACTCTGCACCATGGAGGATCACAGTTTAACAATACTCCGTGCCAAAAAAACTGCTTACTTCTCTGAAGAGTTTTTCAGGTAGGCAGAGCAAAATAATGTTTAGCCCACATTGTCTAGTTCTCTCTCTCTCTCCCCCCCCCCTTTTTCGTGAGCCTCAACTCTTATCTGCCATGTTCCAAAGTACTGGAGTATAAGGCCAGGATCATTAATTTTAATTTTGCTTTCCTCAGGACTGGACAGAGCAATTTCAGTGCACTACATTCAGCTCAACTCCCTGCCCAGCCTCCTAATTCCCCCTTATCTAAATTCTTTCTACCTATGAGTGATCACCATTTCTTATTTTTTTCTGTCAGGGTTCCAGTGTCCTGAATGGGCAGAAATTCAGGTGATACTTTCTCCATCCATACATCTCCATGTCTGGAAGGACTGCTCTTGTTTTATTTCTACCTGTTGTGTTTCTATTAAAGTCCAAGTGCAGCCCCATTCTCAGTCTTCCTGAGATGTGGTGGCAGGTTACTAAATAGTTCAGTCTGAGAAGATGCTTGGTAGAATTGATTAACTATCTTGTCTTTTCCATGAAGTAAAAACCTAAGAGCCCTGCTGGATCAGGCTGGCCAATGGCTAGTTCAGGCTGCAGGGCGTCTTTAGCAGCCATGTTTGTAAGACTCCATCAGGCTCCTCCCTCAATTGCCATCTACAGTAGCCATTCCATCAGGCTATGAGAGAGAGAAAGACATAGGACTGCAAGGCCTTTCCATTTGCTTTCTGAAAGTCCAGCTTCATCAAGTTTCTCCCTCAGCTGTCATCTACAACAGCTCTTCCAAAAGGCGATAGGAAAGGTAGGGAGATGGGATGGCAGGGCCTCTGTTGGAAGACCAGCAACATTTGGCTCCTTCCAGGGGCATCACTACCAGGGTGCGGAGGGTGCGGACCGCACCCGGGTGACACCCTAAGGGGGGTAACACCCAGAGTCGCTCCCCCGCGCTGTTGGCCGGCAAAGGAGCCGAGAAGTGCTCCAGGTCGGCGGAGCCAACTCCTCCTCAGAGGCGGGCGGGCGAGATCGACAGCAGGCGCCCGCTTGCTGGCGGTGAAGCCGGGACGGGCCTTCCACCACCTGCCTTGAGCGTGTGGTGAGTGTGTGTGCACGCGTGCGCACTCAAGACCAGCCACCCCTGTCCATGCACCTGGAAGGGTGCGCGCTGGAGGTCCGCACCCCCCCCACACTCCTGCTAGTGACGCCGCTGGCTCCTTCTCTTCAGCTGCTGTAGTTTTACTTGTTTGTAGAAATTGTGAATTTTGTATTAGCTGTTGTTTGCTATGACTTTTAACCTGCAGTCCTATAGACTCTGGAAAGACATCCCATGGGCCATAGGAAGCATCTGATATTTTTTTCTCTGAGGATGGAGAAGATCAAACCTCAGTGAGGGCAAACAATCTTGTACAACTCTTTCCTGCTGCTGTGGAAACTTCTGCAGCCCTTGCTGTACTGATGTCAGTAGGTCTGAAAATGGGATGGACCAGAGGATGGACCATGGGAAGGCAATGGATCTAAAGTATCCATAGCTTTCCCTACCCTCTGACTGGTCCACAAAGCCAGCAATTTCCCCATCCCAGTATTGTATAAATATCTCTAAAGATCCAGGCAAGTGCAAAGAGGACCACATACTACAGTCTGTGCAATGGGATAGGCATTTTTATTTATGTATGCTTTTGTTTTGGCCCTGCATTACACTAAGGTGCCTGATGCCGTCTGTTTTCATTGTTGCTAAGCTCTCAGGATCATTAGTGGATTGTGTTGCCTGGCATGATTTAGACTAGAGTGATGAGTAGGAAAGTGGGTGAGGCTCCATGAGGCAAGAGGTTGAAAAGCATATTGTGGGATCAGTTGTAGAGAGTGCAAGATGCTTACTATTTAGTTTACAGAGCTATAATTGGAGGAGGATGCAAAGCAGAAACAATACAACTGGGTGAGAGGGAGTGCTTCCATATTTTCACATATGGCAGCTTGCCTATAATGGTATCAACAAATCTATTTGTACTTTCTTTAATCTCTCAGATGAAGCTTTTTGTGTTTGACATTAACAATGTAGCACATTCCATCTTCTGCCAGTCTGATGGACATAAGTGGAAAAATCTTTACTCTGGGCAGTTAAGAAGCCCATCTCCAACACATCTCTCTCTGCCACTGAGGCTTCTGCTACTGTTCAAGAGGGTAATTTAAGCTTTCACACCTACAGTAGCTGTAATTGAACCTGACACTGGAGTGCTAAGAGTCTTGCTCTCACACAGAGCTCCCGAGAATACATTGCTCCATTCATTTTGATGGTCATTGGGGCCTGATGGAAACCTGGGTGAAGTGGAAATGCAACATAGAAGTATACACTTGATTTCCCCCACAACATTAGTACCACAATGGATGGTGTGGTCTTTTTCCTTTCCAGTGGATAAAACACCAAAATTGATCTTGAGGGTGTGATTATACCAGTTCTTTTCCCTGAATATGTTCCAGGAAAAGAAAGTGGTTATCATTTACACCAAGGCCTGAGTGGAGTCACAGGTTACAGCTCTCCTTCCAGCTTTGGGTGTAGGAAAAGTGATATACTTACTCATTAATCTTACTTCCCTGATATATTCTGTCTGCTATTTGAACAGGTACTGTGGGACCTGCTGGATCTACTGACGTGCTCACTCATGAATAGATCTGTAGGTGTGGTTGGTTCCAGCTGACTACTTGAAATAGTGGATTGTACTAGCAATTTGGAATGGTTCCAGGTGAAGCTGTGCCAGCCAGTGATTCTTCTGATGCTCTTTGCTGTTGCCAAGTGCACCCCAACAAAAAGCTCCAAGAAGAAAAATGTACTAGGAGAACTAGGAAGCCAAGCTGGTTTCAGATCAGTACTCAAAATATGAGGGAAAAGGTGGTGGTGGCGGCAGGCATAATAAAATCCACAGGCCCTACACCCTGTCTTCCCCCAATTGTGGCCAAACCAGGACTTTCTTGTTGCTTTCAACAAACAGTATGGGGAGGCATGGGGAACCTTCGGGCCTCCAGATGTTGCTGAACCACATGTCCCATCATCCCTAGGCACTGGCCATGCTTGCTGGGGCTGATGGGAATTGTAGTTTAGCAATGTTGGTTGGTTGGTTGGTTGGTTGGTTGCATTTGTATACCGCCCCATAGCCAAAGCTCTCTGGGTGGTTTACAACAATTAAAAAACCCCCACAAATATACAAATTTAAAAACACATTTTTAAAAAACAATTTAAAAACACATGCTAAAATGCCTGGGAGAAGAGGAAAGGCTTGACCTGGCGTCAACAAGATAACAGTGTTGGCGCCAGCCGCACCTCGTCACAAAAATCATTCCATAATTTGGGGGCCACCACTGAGAAGGCCCTTTCCCTTGTTGCCAGTCTCCCAGCTTCCCTCGGAGTAGGCACCCAGAGGAGGGCCTTTGATCTTGACCGTAGTGTACGGGTGGGTTCATGTCGGGAGAGGCTTTCCATCAGGTATTGTGGTCCTAAGCCATGTAAAGCTTTATAGATTAAAACCAGCACCTTGAATCGAGTTCGAAAATATACAGAGCCAAATGTTCCCCACACCTGAGTTCAGGGAACCAATTCAAAAGGTAAGGATAGCTTAGTCCCTCTGGCATCTCTGTAACTTGAGCTTGGTTTCAACTGGAATTAAATGACTCTATCCCTTCCTCACCCCTCCCCACTTTTGGCTGATTCTCTTTTCTCTCTCTCTCTCTTAACCTTCCAGGCTGTAGTCTCTTGGCACTCTTAATTGCCTTGAGCTCTGAGCAAGGTTTGCAACCCCAGCAAGCAAGCGGTAGTTCCCACTGCTTCCAGGCTTTGGCTGCAGCATCTAAAATATTACGAGGAACTGGAAGAAGAAAAACAAATTAGGGCAGCATGAGCATTTAGGACAGCTGGTTCAATAAGCCATGTGATGTGTTCTTAATAACAATGAGGGGCTGCTGATTTTGGTAGCAGATCTTTTCTTTTCTTTTTAATTTGCTCATCAGCTTAAATTGTGATCTGACAGTAGCTTAAGCCTCATTGACTTGACCGCTCTCCTTATTGGTTTCCTAGTTTGAATCTATGCCATTTCTGTTGCTTAGGAAACATGCTGTCTATTCTGTGGAGAGAAAAGAGCAATAACATTTCATATAACTTCTGCTGACAGTAACAGCCTCAAACCTGAAGGGGATTGAGGGCAAAGATCTCATTTTGCAATAGGATGATATCCAGTTTTTTCTGTTATTACGTAGGGTCAGAAGATCTCTTCTTTGTCAAAGTCAGCTTTGGTTCCGGGGAATTTGCAGCAAAAAAGGCAGTGCTGCTTTCTACAGAAAAGGTTAATGCAAGCAGGAGGGATGGAAGAATAAAACGTTATAATTATACCTATGCACCTTCACAGTCATATGATAGCTTGCTATGCCAAGCAAGTTTGCTGTTTTGCCACGATTATTATTTTTATTAATTTCCTCATAAAGATAACTACAGCAATATTATCACCCTATAGCAGTTACACTTACACTTTGGCCTGTAGGCCTAGTGCTTTGGCCCATTTATTTATTCATTTATTTATTATTTGATTTATATCCCACACTTCCTCCCTGCAGGAGCCCAGGGTGGCAAACTAAAAACACTTTAAAACATCATAAAAACAGACTTTAAAATACTTTAAAAAAATCTTTAAAAACCTTTTTTTAAAAAAGCTTTCGAAACATCTTTTTTTAAAACAAAGTTAAAAACATTTTAAAAAAAGGTTTAAAAACATCTTAAAAAGGAATTCCAACAAAGACGCAGACTGGGATAAGGTCTCAACTTAAAAGGCTTGTTGAAAGAGGAAGGTCTTCAATAGGCAGCGAAAAGATAACAGAGATGGCACTTGTCTAATCTTTAAGGGCAGGGAGTTCCACAGGGTAGATGCCACCACACTAGAGGTCCGTTTCCTATGTTGTGCAGAACGGACCTCCTGATAAGATGGTATCTGCAGGAGGCCCTCACCTGCAGAGTGCAGTGATCAGGGTATATAAGGGATAAGATGGTTGTCATGGAGGCCATGAAGTCCCAAGCCAGAATACTAGAGGCAGCCTCAGCATGGACATTGAAATCACCCAGGACTATCGTTCTGGGCTTCTCCAGTACCACAGCCGAGATGGCCTCCGCCAGCTCAGTCAGAGAAGTTGCCGGTCAGCAGGGTGTACAGCACACCATCAGCAACCCTAGGTTACTGTCTCCTTGGCCCGACACGAGGTGCAGGCCCTCACAGCCAGCTCCAAGACAGAGTGGTGTCTTGGTGACAGAGATGGAAGTTCTGTAGACCACAGCAACTCCTTCCCCCAATCCCTGCAGCCTGTGCAGGTGTTGCACCAAGTATCCAGGTGGGCAAAGTTGGGTGAGATCAAATCCTCCCAGCTCACGCATCCAGGTCTCAGTAATGCACACCAAATCAGCACCTTCATCCACGATCAAATCATGGATAAGTGTGGTCTTATTGTGTACCCATCTGGCGTTAAACAACACACACAGGCCAGTGGGCACAGCAGATGAGCAACAAGGAACCCATCCATGAGAGGAGTGGCAGCAAGAAACAAGGCGTAGATAGTGTTGCCCTCATCTTCTATAGTAATTCACCACCTCCCCACTTCCCTCTATCCGTGATCACTGAAATTGGGGTGGCATCACCCATGTCCCTCCTTACTAACACTCCTCCTAAGCACCTGATATGGACCCAACAAGGGCCCACCAACAAAACCTACCTGAGCCAATTATCCCAGTAGGCCTCTGCAAGGATTGGGAACAGTCAGACCCACTCAATATTTTTCACACAGGGCATGTCTACTTAGCTGCTTATAACAATCATCTTTATTGAAGGATAGGGAACCTTAGGCACAGGCCTCTCTGTTTGGCCCTTGGAACTGTCCCCAGACCACACCTCTCACTGGCCCTGCCATGCACCGCGAGTGCTTTTGTCTAGCTGGAATGAGTCCTTAAACTCTGATAATGACTCTTGCTTTTCTGTAGGAAGGAGAGATGTGTGAGTGTGTGTAGATATTAGACTACTGTACAAAGGTAACATTTGCCACCCACTTTTGCCTCTGGCCATGCCGTATGTGGTCCTTAGAAGATTACCCAGAAGGGAATGTGATGTTCAGGCTGATCGAATCAATTGGCCAAATAGATATGTTGGTGATCCCAGGAAATAAACTCATCGTGCCTGAAAAATTGGGGATAGGGTGGGGACACAGGGGCTGGCACCAGACTGCCCCTGGCCCCGGCACACACACACACACACACACACACACACACACATGCTCCACTTTCCCTTGGTGAATGATGCACATGCTGTGCACGCATGGCTGCCATAAACCAAGATGGCGGCCGAGGCTTCCCTAGGTTGATGGCACACATATGTGCTACATGTGCGCATCCCTGCTATCAACCAAGATGGTGGCAGAGGCATCAACCCCTTAGGGAAACCCTGGCTGCCATCTTGGTTGATGGCAGGCTTGCGCCTGCAGTACAACCAGCTTTTGTGTCAAGGGAGAGGCAGGTGAGGCATGCAGGTGGGCATTGGGGGCCTGTGCAGCAATAGGAGGGGTGCCTGGGAGCTCCCTCTCATGATCTGTGGCAGGGTTGGGAGCTGACACTATCGTGGATCGTGGAAGGAAATGCTACCCACCCACCCTAAGTAGGGGCCCTTAAGGGGCCCCTTGGGACCCAGGCACCCTCGGCCAGGGCCCTGGACACAACATTCACTCTTTGTACAGAAGTGCCTGCCCTGCCCTTAGCTTTGGTACTTCCTTCGTCCACACTGATGATCAGTACTGATCATCTTCTGGAAAACAGGTATCAGGCACTAGATGCTGGCACTTTTAAAACAAATAGGTGACAATCCTCATTTATTCTAGAATACGCATATCCTGCTTTGCAGCCCCAAGATTAAAGATTAGCACAATATAATCACATTCAAGGATAGTGTCAGCATGGTATTCCCTTTTGGTGCCAGCATTATTTGGGCAGCATTTCCTGGCCTCATCTTTGGCCTTACCGTTTGGACATTACCTACTGTGTTTCCCCTCTCCCCTAAAATATGCTGACACGGGGATGTTGCCCAGAAGCTTATTATGGATCAAAGGTGTGCACAGGATATGGAGGCCCTGATGCCATTCTGGTATACCATGATGCATTGCTTTTGGTCAGCACTCAGAAGCATCAGCTGGAGAGGCTGTTGACTTCATGCAGAATGCGGGGGAGGGAAGCGACTGGTGAATCCACAAAAGATGCAGTCAGGAAACAACAGATCTTAGCACCAAAACCACTCAAAGTCTTCAGCAGAGTAAATCGTGCAAATTGCACTCTGTTATTCATTTTCTTAATGTATTCCAGAAACAAATTCTGGAGGTTTGTGGGATTTGGAATGTCTATAGAGATTGGGCTGATGGAATGAAAGAGCAATGACTGCACTTGGGAGAGTCTATCATCCAAACCATTAGAAGACACAGAGCAGGCTCACATCCACATCATAGCACATGTTTAAAGCACATGGCTTCCTCAAAAGAACCCTGGGAACTGTGGTTTGTTAAGGGTGCTGGGAACTGTTGCTCTGTGAATGGTAAACGATACTTTCCAGGACTCTGTGGGGGAAGCCATGCACTTTAAACATGCATTAAATGAGATTTAAATGTATGGTGTGGATGTAATCCAAATGTTTTTAACTGCTTACAAACATAAGCACTAGAAACTTGCTTCCCCCTTTTTTGAATAAATAATCTTATTTCTAAAAACTGAGACTTGGATATGGGATTCTGCTGTTCACCAATAAAGGCAAAGCTTTTTCTTTCTTTGCTGAGACATCATTTTTAAACCTACCAAACCATATTTGTTACATAGAAAGGGGTTAGTTGGAAAACTGATTCAGAATGCCTTCATCTGAAAATGTAAAACAACCTTTTTTTCTTGGTTCAAGCCAAGGATTTATTGTCAACTGAATAATGAACCATATTTCATCATCTGGTCCAGTTTTCAGACTCTGTTTCAAGAACTGATGCCTCTTTTTTACTTTCCTTGTCTATTAAATAACACAGAAATATTAATATGGGCAAGGGGTCACCAAATTTTTCCATAAATTCACTGCCTATGATATAGACCCTCCAGTTTTGTTCCTTCTTTGTTGTGCTACAGTGTTTCACAAAGATCAGTCCTACAGAACCAACTGGTGCTGCTTTTATATTATTTTAATTTTATTCATTAAAACTGACAATCTGCATCTATAGTGTCTCATAAACCTTGGTTGTATTAGATTCACGCTCTACGTAACTCTCTAGGAGCTTGACTGATTTGTTTAAAAGGTTATATACATCTTCCTATAAGGGCTCATAATGTGGACCTGCAGCAGAAATTCACCTAGAAATTCTAGGGATAAGGAACATTTTTCAGTTTGAGGGCCATATTTCCTTCTAGACTATGTTCCAGGGGCCGCATGCCAGTGGTGGGCAGGGCCAGAGGCAAAAGTGGGCAAAGGAACAAATATGACTCTTACTTTGTACAGTAAGCTACCATGCACAATCAGAAGTTTCTTCACCAATATATATCCGGGCAAGCAAAAAGCATCATAGCAGTTGGGCACATTCCAGCCAGGCAAAAACACTCAAGGAGGGTGTAGAACAGGTCCAGTGAGGCATGCGGTCTGGGAAGAAAATGTGATCTTGGGAGAGTCTTGAGGGCCTCATTTGACCCCCAGGCGTGAGGTTCCCCACTTCTGTCCTCAGTGAACAGATAGAAGATGAGTGGGACAAATCTGTTTCCTGGGTTGTCCTTTGAGTGAAGAGTACACAGTTAATTCACTATACTGAATAGAATACACAGAGCAAAACACACACACTTAGATCTGCATACAGACCTGGGCTCCTGATGGGAGGAAGGGCGGGATATAAATCAAATAATAAAAAAATTAATAAATAAATACATATAGGCCCGGCACGCCTGCAGCGCCATACTACCCAATACCTCTTCCCAATGCAGATGGCGCGGAGCTTAAACAAGTCTGCATGCCCCACCTCCTCCTGCATCAGGGTGTCATTGTGCACGCCCTGCATGCTGGGTGTGCATTCCTGCCATCACCCAGGATGGCAACAGGGGTGTCAACCCCTTAGGAAAGCCCCCCCACCATCTTGGATGATGGCAAGCATGCATGCACAGAGTGCACGGCATGCACACTGATAATAATAATAATAATAAAATTTTATTTATCAGACGCCCATCTGTCCGACCGGACGGACACTCTGGGCAACGTACAATATAAAATACAATCTCAACATATACATAATCATCATAATATTAATATCATAACATCTCATCTAACAGACCATCCTACGCTAATACAGTATAAAATCTAGCCCACCCCAGAGATCCCATAGGCCTGCCTAAAGAGCCAGGTCTTCAAGGCTCGGCGAAAAGTCAACATCAGGTAGGTGGGGCTGGTGGGCTTATTTCAGCCAGAGCCTCCTGTATTGGGGGATGCTGAAAGGCAGCTCCCGTTCTGCAATCTGTGGCACCATGGGGTCACTGGATCCCACAACCCCATGCAGGCGTGTTACCTGAAGCAGGAACTCCATCTTTCCAGCCTAAGGATGGGCCCTCCAGGGGCCCTTGGGCAGGTCCCAGCCTGGCTCACTGCTGGCATTGGGCCTCCATGCAAGCAAACGTTTCATGAGCAGTAATGTAATTTGGCTCCACCCCGTTCTTTTCTTCTGACACAAGCAGGCTGGTTATTCAGTCTGTCCAGCTCACTTGCCCTTGTACAGATGCTGAGGAAAGCTCCATAGGCCTGTATAGTCCCGTCATATCACAGCACAGCTTGGATGAAGACATAGGGGGCTGGGAAGAGGGAGACATTGCCTGTAGTATTCTGCCCATTATTGGCTTAAATGTCCCTACACAAAGAGCTCTCTACCCACATTCCTTTTGCCACTGTGGGAGACAAGAATTGCTCTACAGGGCCCTCCCAATCCCAGCTTCCATTGCTATGACAAGCAGAAAGCTAGGATTGGACCTCATGTTCTGACCAGTAAGAGAAAAGAAGGCCATGTTTGCCAGGCTGCACAGTAGGCTTGGTCAGGCCAGCAGAGATGTTAGAAGCACTGTCCAATAGGTAGCAATGACAGTCACTGAAGAAAAATCACAAGAATGCTGATAGTGCTCCAAGGAGTAGTGCAAACATGGTTATTTATTTATTTATTTATTTGAGCAAGCCATTCATCTAGCATTGGAAGCATGAATCCGTAACCCTGAACCTCAGTTACAGAAGGAAGGCCTACAATGAAAGGAGTGATGGTGCTAATCTACTGGAGAATGAGTTACTGGGAAAACAATGGGATTAAAAAGGGTGATTAAAGCTTTGGCCAAGGTGGTGGCAACCTCTTGAGTGAACCGGCCAGATAGGGCAAATATTGTGAATTCTAGTCCCTTGAGGCAGCCTCTGCCAATCTGCCCTCCAGGCAGCTGCTTTGGACTACAACTCTCCTGTAGCCTACAACTCTCCAAAACAGCTGGGGGGAACCAGGTTGGCGAAGGCTGCCCTGAGGCAGAGACATGAGCTAAAACAAGTAGGAAGCCTTTGCCTGAGGGACTTTATGCATGTTAGAGTAGTCTGTTCGCCTTCCCATTCCCCTGCCTCACCCCTTTGCCTATGTTAGACTGTGTTTTTTTGGAAATAGAAGTTCCCCCGTATCTGCACTACAACTATTGCAGATATGCACCCCTCTTTTCCATTCTCCTCCTGCACCTGGGCCTCACTGGCCACCTCTTGTCACTACACATCCTCCATTTGCCCGTTGTCACCTCTACCTGAACTTGATGCAGTACCCGCTTATTGCAACATAAGCACACTTAATTCAAAGCCAACACCACCCAAAATAAAATATCCCATCTCTCCAACAGGCAATACAAACACTGTATTTTATCTAAAGTGGCAAAGTGGCAAAGTAAATCCCATTTCATAGGGATTTAGAGTCTTAATTCTATCCTAAATGTTTGCATAAGACTTTGCATTCCCTCAGAGTGTTGGAGCAAAGCTCTGGTAGCAGGGCCTGAAAAGCTTGGAAGAAAATAAGTTTTGAAGAAAGAGAAAGGGAAATAAATAAAATGCTCCTTTCTTTCTTTAGAGTTTCTGTAGCTAGAGACAAAATTGCTCCACACTGACAGGCTAAACAGCAATAGTTCCGCGTTCCTTTTTGATCACTTCCTAGATCCAACTGTTGGATCACGAGCAAACTCTCAATTGTGGAAATCACTTCAAAGTTTTACAATGCCAGGACCTATTAAATGAGAGAATTGCCAACCTCTGTTTTTCATTTCTGTTCTGATTCACCCACATCTCCATGGTCACACACACCCCGCCACACTCAGCTGGCAACCTAAGTCAACGTTCACAAGAGCATTCAAAATATAACTGTGCATAAATGCTTTTGAACTAATATATCTAATGAATGAATGAATATACTGCCTTCAAGTCGATTCCGACTTATGGTGACCCTATGAATAGGGTTTTCATGAGGCTGAGAGGCAGTGACTGGCCCAAGGTCACCCAGTGAGCTTCATGGCTATGTGGGGATCTGAACCCTGATCTCCCAGGTCATAGTCCAACACTAACCACTACACCACACTGGCTCTCAATATATCTAATAAGAACATGAAAAAATGCAGTGCGGTTTGTCTGTTGTCAGAAAATGATGCACCTCAAAGCCGCTCGTGCAATTCTCCCAACCCACTTCCCCTTGCCTCCCGCTTGAATCAGAAAACACTGGCTTGCTTGTAGTCTGGGAGAAACAATAAATAAATAAATAAATAAATAAAGCAGCAAACATTTCATGCATTTCAAGGAGCTGTTGTCAAAGTCACTGGGCAACACCTAGGTGAGTTTATTTATCTGTATTCTCTACTTGGGAAACTACAGGTGAAACAGCCTTTCAGGGTATAAAATTAGCCAAGATTATTCTAACACACACACACACACACACACACAATAACTCACTGCCACTAAGCCAGCTACACTCACCCAGACCCCTTGGTGGAGCCCAGGTTCCAAGAAACTAAATGGTAGGCCTGCTGTGGGCCTGCTTGAGTCCACAGGCTAGCTATGGATGTGATTAACAAGCAGCTGCTGGCAGATGCAGCTTATCTTGAGAACGCACAAAGGCAGCGGGTAAGCAGGCATGAAAAGTGCACATTTTTCACTTGCAATGCCGCTGCTGAGCAGGGAGGTGGAAGGCAGAGATATCTCATGCCTTTGCCACAGACTGCCAGATATCCATGGCATGCATGACAGCACATCCAAGATCTAAGGGGGACTCAAAGAGCAGATTCTCACTGAGCTGGAGAAAAAGAGCCTTCCTTCCAGCTCTGCCTTCTGAAGCCTCACCTGGCACAGACAGTTCAAAATGAATCTCAGAAAAGTAAAAGGTGGGCAGAGGAGAGAACTTCTTGTATCCACTTGCCAATCTAGATGCTGCCAATGATGGTACAGCAGAAGAACCTAAATGAAATTTGAGGCTCAGTGAAATGGTATGAGGCAGGAGATGACAGACTCAAATCAGATTATTTAGGGAGCGGATGATATGCAAATCAAAGTGTGAAACGGCACTTTGCAGAGTGATACAAAGGGAGAGCTGTTGGCTCACACTCACAAAGCAGCCCTGACAATATCTATTCTTGAGGGATATTGGTGTAATGGGACATGAGGAACCATTATCACATCAACTCTGAAGTTCCACCTCTCTATGGGGAATACAAATCCTTACTGTGGTTGTGTACATACTGCCATTTTGATACGTCCCATGTTTGCATGTTCTTCATGTCCATATGATCTTGTCCTTATCCAAATGTCAGCCCACATTTCCCCTCCATGTATCCTGATCTGCAGATAATGTGGTAAGGAAAAAAATCCAACATAAAATCACATCCTACCCAACGGGGATGTACTGAAGCACATTGGGTAAACGGATGTTTTTTATATGTGTGGTGACACTTCTGTGGGTGCCATCTATCACCACACTCCTTATTTCTGTTGGCAAAGGCCTCCTCAGAGAACAGCCTGTGTGTGTGTGTGTGTGTGTGTGTGTGTTTAACGCAGTGTTTTGTGCAAGTCTGGTATATCAGAAAGCTTGTATCTCAAAAATAAATTTAAAATTGGCTGCATGCACAGGTAGACAAAAACTTGCCCACATGCCCACAATGGATCTCAGGTTTCCCGAACTTAGGGAGAGTGGGAAAGTAAGAATTGAGGGGAGAGGACAAGAACACACAATACAAATATATCACCACCCACTATTATGGATAGGAAACACTGAGATAAGAGTTTTGAAAGCGCTCATCTGTGGAAGAACGTACAACAGCACACACAGAAAAAAATGGATCTGTGTGACTCACATGCGCATTAGCACTGATGTGTACATACCTTGTGTTCAGCGTAAAATGAATGAAGTAGCACAAAATCCTTTATTAATCAGTATATTGGGATAAAGATTCCAAGACCAACCCTTACCCTAATAATTTGGATGAGTCAAGAGGAGAATTGCCTCTAGTCTGGCAGGTCAGTGCCTCTCTACCCCTAACCCTTGTGAATGACAAGTGCTTAAGTATCCATCTCTATCAAAGGGCAGACACCACACATATTCTTTTACTGCCTTTTGAATGAGTATCTGTTCCCCCTTGAACGCCACGTTAAACAATAAGGTGGTTTTAGGTGTTCCTTGTCTGTTTGCTGGATACACATCCATTAAAGATATTCTGCTTGGAATTAGTGAATCTTCCTTACATAATATATCAGTTTAAGATCAGTTAGAAATCATTGTTTATTGTGTTTTTAATTCAGGCTATTATTTCTTTCATTTTCCATATTGTGAATTGTTTAATAAAAGACTTGAATTCAAACTCTGGAAGTGACTGAGCACTTTCTTAACTCAGGATCTGACTCCCTCGCTTGTTTAATCACTTATTCATGCTCCAGGCTTTTAAGGAGAATTAAAAGTAGCAGATATGTCCCCTTCTCCATAATGATTCAAGCATCCAGATTTAGGAGAGTCAACATGGTGACAGCAGTGACTAAATTAAGAAGGAAACATCTCTCACTTTGTTCTAACTCACAAGAATGGTGTGTCTGAGTGCCTTTCTGTTATACTTCCAGACAGGCCCAAATGTCTTTTCCATATTTTTCCAATATGTCTTTTGGAAATCATATTTTCCCAGGACTAAACAACAATATTGCTGTGTACCACCCCAATTTCTGAGTAGTGTGAGACTTTCAGAGGTTCCTGCGCTTACCCAGGGTTTGGTTTCCTTGGAAAGAAGGCCAGCGGAGACTGTGGTGTCTTTTAGGAAATATGGTTTTTATTTACATACATTCCAACCTGACCTTAAGAGGGAGGGGTTCACAGCAGTATCAGTCCATCAGATCTTGCTCCCCGTTGGCCATTGCTTTGGCGGTCCAGAAAGCAAACAAGCCTCTCTGTCTGTCTCCCTCGTTCCCAGCTTTTTCCCAGCCTAGACTAAAAACACACAAGCCTCCAGGAGAGAGGGGGGCAGGCCAGCCCCTCTACTGAAAACAGTTCCAATAGCTACAGAATCTCTCCATGCTGTCTTCTTACATATGCTAAATGGTGGCCATTTGACAAACCTATTAGCTTCCAGGCTAGCTGAACAAGGAAAATTTTCCACTGCAGATGTCACTTCCAAATTCAAGGTAGCAGGCTTGAAGGGGATCCAAAGAAATCATCTATCTGAACCCCCAAACCCATAACAACATTTTGTTGTTGGGAAAATGTGATCCCTTCTTTTCTAGCATTCCTGTTTCAACAGTTAGCACGGCATAGGATATTATCAGATCTCACCCGCTTACCTTTTTACTTACAACCAGTCCAGGGGGTGGTATTATCAGTTTCCTCCTCCTCAGTCATCCACACTAGTATTTACTGTGGATTAGAAGCTCCTTGAATCTGACTAAAGACTAATCCACATGGTGGTTTACTGTGTGTTTGGTGCTACTTGTATCTCTTTTAAATTTGCATGGTTCACATGACGTTACTGGCAAACAGAAGCTATCACACAGTTTCCCCTGCTGTAAATCCATGCTAACCCAACCCACTGATAATATGAAAAGGAAAGAAAAAGTCTTCACTCTGTATCTCTAGTGCTCGCATAAGCTTTGCTCCCATGCACAGATTGAAGCAGAGAGAGCACAGAGTGATTCAGAGGCAGACCAGATTTTGAAAAAATGCACAGATACACGTACGAGGTGAATATTGGGGCCCATGTAACCCTTAACATATATACTACCTGCTTTATCCAGACAGACTCTGCAGGGCAATCATCTGAACTGGGAGTGGGGAATGATTAAACTTTTTTTGTAAGATTAATTAACCTTACAAATCTCCAAAACAAAAGATCGGGATAATTTTTTACATTTCCATCATGGGAATTGCTTCATGGTCTGTTCACATAATATTTGAAAACTGGAAATATAGGTAGGTATTTATTTATATAGTGCTATTAGTATGCATGTTGCTTTACAGTGTAACATGAAGATCTCTGTCCCAAGGGGCATGCAATCTAAAAATGCAGCCTGCAATCCTAGCCCATCTCTACATTATTAATATTTCAATATCCATTAGGATAGATGCAAGCTGTACTTAATGATGAATGATGGTGCCTTAAACGTGATTAATGAACTATAGGGTTAATGTGGGCTCTTGACTGACTGAGATTGTCAGGCATGATTAAGGGAAACACCCATCATATCTCCACATCCCTTGTCAGTCTCAACATTTTAAGCAGAACACATTTGGGATGCTAATTAAACTATTGAGCTTGTTAATATTTTACAGTTTCTTTGAGATTGTGCACTGCTCCTTCCAGTGGTCATCTTTACTGTGGACCACTAGTTCCTAAATTCTCATTAATTTGTTACTTGCTGTCTCAAGTGCCCTCAGATCTTACCCAAAAAAGTGTAATTAATGTGGGAAACTGCTGGACCTGAGTGCTATCCCTTGCTACCCCTCTCCTCTTCCCCCCATTTCATATTTTTCTCCAAACTAGAAATGAAAATACATTTATTTTTAATAGAGAGGTAAGATGAAAGAGAATTTTCTGCCGATCAGAAGCTGCTACTATGCCGTCTAATTAACTCTGAAGGAGGGGAAAAAATCAAAAAATAATTTCAATCCACTTTTCCTGCCCCTTCTTCCCGTAACACACACTTACAATCACCTCACTTTTGATGCACTATTAATATAGAGATAGTGGGGATGATGCTTTAAATTCTGCACCCCAAATATATGATCAAAGAGCATTCCTGAACTCATTTTCAAACAAACATGGCATATTCCATATTATCTGGGCTTTTTTGTTTGTGTGCATATTGTGATTATGGATTAAATGTTTTCATTGTTGCAAAGGGTTCAGTTGTATGTCAGCTGGGGAACCCAGGTTATTGGGCAATTAATAAATATTTATTTATCTATCTTATTTATAACATTATTCCTGTACTGGGCATATCATAAAATATCAGGGTGGTGTACAACATTAAAATATAAAACCAATACAGATAATTATTCACATGACTGGCTAATCAAACAACTACAAAAAATTAAACAGCTGCATAAGCCTGTCACCATAAAAAGGTCTTCAAGAGACGCCTGAGAGTCAAAAGCAAGGATGGATGCTGAATCTCTGCTGGAAGCATGTTCCACAGCATGGTACTGGTGACACCAAATGCCTGGCTTCTACTGGAGGCCAGTTGGGCCTCTGTAACATGGGGGACAACTAACAGCACTCCTCCAGATGATCTCAGTGATCAAACTAGGATATAAGGGCGCAAGAGATCCTTAAAGTATCCAGGACCCAAGTTGTTCAGGGTTTGCATATGCATACAGTAACTTTTGGTCTAAAAGCACATGAGCAGTCAAATGCAGTTGTTTTAGCAGGGGCAACACACAAATGAACAAAAAAGGTGGAGGAGAAAGTCAGAAGAGGTCCATCCATGATGTAAGATCTGTGATGACTTTTTCGCACACAAATGTCATCACTTGATGTCACATCAGACAGTTGATGGATATACGTGAATGAACTGATCTTTTCAAATAGCAATGCTGAAAGCATAATGGAACCATCACTTGTGAGCTTCCATTGCAACTGCTTGTAGTATCAGGAAAATATAGAGTTCTAAATCAACTCATATGTTTTTGCACATGGACGTTCTCACACTAGAGTTTGAGAGATGCAGCGTGAGGCTCCGCAAGGAAGGCTGTTTGTTGCCCTAACATCCATGGAAGAGACACTTGGCTGTTGCATTGGTCTGCATGGCATTGGTTGGTTCATTGCCCTCCAAAGAAAGTTTTTTATTCCTAAATTGTCAAAGATTTTTACTTTTACAACAACGGCATTCACTTGGTTTGCTTTTGCAATGGTCTCATTTTGGGCTGAGTGAGTAGCCATGGCGCTGTTCTGTAAATTATATACCCATTTTTAAAATTTCAAGTCAGTTTCAGCAATGAACAAACAAATACAGTAATACTTCAGTTAACGAAGTACATGCGTTCCTGGACATTACTTCTTTAACAGAAACTTTGGTACCAGAGGTAAGAATAATATGGGAAAATAGCGATAATTTTCTACACCACAAAAAAGAAGAGCAGTTAAACATATTTCAGCAAACTTTTTATTCAGAACTAACAATGCGCATGTCTGAAATGAAACAACCAGGTCAAGTAAGCCTCGCATACACACCACTTGAAGGCTTCTTCCAAAATGCAGCCAGGAATGCCTGCCTTTTCTTTTATCATGCAGCATCTTGCTGTAACAGTCTAAAGATCTGAGCACAGTTCTCTTCTCTGTACACTTGACCTGGCAGGCAAGGGGCAGTCACACACACACACACCGCGTGCTTGGCCTCTCTCTCTCTCTCTCTCTCTCTCTTTCTCTCTCTCTCCTACAGTTGAGCAGATGCATCTGCAATAAGCAGTGCTTCTAGGGCACTCAAAGCACTGTTTACTACTGAGCGCCAGTCCAGCCATGCACACCTCTTTTTACTCTAAAACCGGCTCTGATCAGCTTGAGTGTGTTTTTAAAAAATTCACTTCAGACAGATTTTGCAACTGATTGGTACATCAACCTGTTTGCTTTTCAGGTGTGGCCAATGGAAGTGCTTTGCTTTGAGCTCAGGCAAAGACAGTGATTGGCCCAACACAGCTATGGGCAGTCCTGAAAGGTCTGGAATCAGCAGTGGGGAAGAGAAGTGTGGCCAGCAGAGGGCAGAGTTGCTTCAAAACACAACTTGCTGCTTTTGAAACAGCTAGTATGCCCACAGCGTCACACAGCAGCTACCATCTTGTGCCCATAGGAGGAATTTTAAGTCGCAGAAGCTTAAAATATTCTCTGTTTAAATTGTGAGCGGAAGAGTACTTTCAGGAGGACTGTCACTCTAAAATACAGGTGGAGATTGCAGGCCAGGTAAATTCGCACTGCAAGTCAAATATATTTGAACTTGAGAAAGAGAGTCACCACATCTCAACCAAAAGATAGACACTCAGTTACTATAATATAAATCACAAAAGGGCTCAGTCACAAAACAATTTCAGCATATGAAAATGACAGGGGAAAGTTAATGGTTATGGGAAGAGGCACTCACACATATTGAAAAGACATGGCTGTTTAGTGCTCTCCTCCAAAGGAAAGAGATCAGCTGATCAACAAATCAAGTAGAATTTGATGGTGTTGAAAGTGGTATGTTTTCTATATATACTGGCCTTCAAAATAAAGTTTGTACTCTCTGTAACCCATCAAATATTTATGGGTCTAGTGAAGTTAAGCACTGATTAAATTTAAGCCTTCAGTAAAACAGGAAGGAAAGCTCCACATGCTTTTGTCTTTGGTTTTAGGGTCACAACCCTTATCCTGATTGGGCTTAGACTGGCTGAGCATTTATCAGGACTGAGCTATTGTGAATAAACTAAACAGATGGTCAGGAGAAAACACTACTATTATATTCGCTTCCAGACATGATGATAAATCCAGAGCTTGGAAAGGTTACTTTTTTGAACTATAACTCCCATTAGCCCCAGCCAGCATGGACACTGGATTGGGCTGATGGGAGTTGTAGTTCAAAAAAGTAACTTTTCCAAGCTCTGGATAAATCCATAGCAAAGGACTGTGAAATGTTATTTATTTGTATCATACTTATATCTATGCTCAGAGATTCTTTCAGTCCACTGGTTTAAGGCGAAGAATGGTTCTGCTTACACATAAATGGCTAAAGCTGTCAGGAGAGTCCCACAAAGATCACGTATGATAGACCAAAAATAACTATCCTTATTGGGGCTGAGAGTGGGAAGTGTGGTTAGAAACTCATTCTGTGTGGTAAAGAATACTCTGCAATAAGCAAGCCATGGAAAGCATGTGGTAACCATTTTCAGATATCTTCTGGGACGCAGGCCACAATGTTAAGAGTACAACTAATGGTTGATTTACATTTGTTTGTTTTTTTACTTAGAACCATAGAGTTGGAACGGGTCTTGTAAACCATTTAACCCAGCCTTCTCCTCAGTGTAGGAAATCCAGAGCTGGTAGACCATGTCCAAGAAATGGATGTCTAGCTTTTGCTTGAAGACCTCCAGAGACACCACCACCTATGGGATTACTGAACCACTCTTACTATAAAGTTGCTTCTCCTAATCCTTTCTAATCCTTTCAGCTGATTAGATTTTGTACTGTGCTCTGTGGAACAGTCATTCAGGTATACTAAGAACACATTGACTGCACAGTGTTGAATGTGAAATGTGCCCTGTGTTAATTAGAAGTGAGGTGGGTGATTTGGATTTCCTGCATTGTGATCCAGGCCAATGCATAGTTGCTTGGAAAAAAGTCCTGCTGTGCTCAATATGGCTTGCTCCAAGGTAAGTATATGTGCAGCCTTACATATTAAAATACCTTGTGCTAGCCATGATGGCATCTGAAAACAGAAATTCCTTCCATGCATTAGGTTGTTGGAAAGCAATACTCAATCAGACTGTTTTTATACCAACTCAACTGCTTTCCCACTAAGTTTTATAACTGAGCAGGGCCTTGAACTACTAGGGTCTCCATGGTCTAACCCACACACTGCATTTACTATGCCGCACTAGCTTTGCATTGCCTCGATTGCTATCTCCAGATCAGAATGCACATTCCAAGTAGTAGTAGTAGTAGTAGTAGCAGTAGTAGTAGTAGTAATAATAATAAAACACTTGAACACAGCAGAATGAAGGCACATTCCCCCAAGAATATACCATATATCAAACACTTAGCAGACTGTTCATAAACAGTTCAGAAACAACAGGAGGCATATAATTAGCCCACCATCTGTGAAAATGTCAGTACCCTTCATAGGTGATTAGTCCAGCACCATTGGGAAGTTATATTAATATCAATTAAACAACTTTAACCATTGGGATATTTTCTTATAAGGCAAATTTCAATGCCTGCTATATGGATTCCATAGGAGCTTTCAGGGCCAGTGAAGCAACTTTTTGTCTGCATAAACCTCCTTTGATGCTGGGGGTCTGCCTTTTGTGTTGATGTAGATGGGCATTGTGGACATTTGCCTCCTGAATGGTCTGCTTTTTCTACTTGGCTTAGGATTTGCATAAGAGAGATATGGTAATGTTTGGGCAGGGGTGAAAAAAGAGCTGAGAGACTATTCCTATGCAAAATACATTCTTAATTTCATTTTTTCCTTGATTTGTCTCATTGCTGACAAACAGAGCGACACCTAAGGCTGTATGTTTTGTTTTAATATGCTGCCAAACTTTCCTGTGGCTGCATGGGGGTGCTATTACTATGGTTTTGTTGTTGTTTACCCCTTGCTGGATTGTCACCATGTAGTGGTGAGTGGGCTTGTGTGTTCCAGTGAACCCTATGAGCGATGCAGTGGGGAGTCATGTATTCCCAGCAGGGTCACCCATAGCAGTAAGGTAAAGGGAGAGGAAAAAGACAAAGAACAATACAAGGATGTCCTCAACGGCAGAACAGGTGGAGGATAACAATGTGTACTTTACAACGGTTGTGAAGGCAGATGAAGACTGCAGTAGATAAAAGACTTCCAATTGTCCTGGTATCCATGCCATTGGATCAAAGCCTTTTTCTGTCAAGATTGTGTGTTGATTGTCATGCGCCAATCTCCCCACATAAAACAAGTTCATGCACAGCCATTTTCCAACCAAACCAAACCAAAAGTCCCATGGCGATCGACGAATGGTGACGGAGGCAGCACTGTGAAATCCGGAAGCCCCCAGTCATGGACCGGCACATGGGCAGTGGATACAGACTCAGTCGCCCTGGCTCAAGAACTGAGGCAGTTGAATAGTTCAGCAGCTGTATCCACGACTGAGCAGTCCTATTCAGGAACCACTCTGCTCACCCCGTATGGGGAAGAGGCTAGAAAAGGTGCCCTAAACATAGTCTGCCTCATCTCTCTCCCTGACTGGATCACCGCATCCAGTGGGGTCACCACTTAGCGGTTGCAAAAGACATTTGAAGTTTGGAACATGGAATATAGGGACATTGCTGGACAACACAGATAGTGAACGTCCTGAATGCAGGACTGCCATAACCACAAGGGAGTTGAGACGTTTTAATATTGACATAGCGGCACTCAAAGAAACTTGAAGAGCAGGAGAAGGA
The DNA here is from genome assembly GCF_030035675.1 of Rhineura floridana. NCBI lineage: Eukaryota > Metazoa > Chordata > Lepidosauria > Squamata > Rhineuridae > Rhineura > Rhineura floridana. Next base: position 145,729,492 of record NC_084481.1, on the reverse strand, counting down.
CAACTGAAGGAAGAAAAAGGAGGTTATATCTTCTTCTGGAAAGGACTGCCTGAACAAGAACGATGAATACATGGAGTAACCTTTGCTATTAAAAATCATCTTGTGAAGCTCTTGTCAGAACTTCCTATTGGCATTAATGAACGACTCTCAACTCTCCAGTTAAAACTTGCCAAAAACCAGCAGGCAACTATTGTAAGTGCTTATGCACCAACATTAGATGCTGATGAAGACATAAAGGAAAATTTTTATAACCAGCTGGACACCATCTTATCAGAGATACCTAAGGAGGATAAAATTATCCTCATGGGCAATTTCAATGCAAGAGTTGGGCATGATTTCGATTTATGGCCAGAAACCATTGGGAAAGAAGGAGTTGGCAATAACAACCTGAATGTAATTCTACTTCTGATGAAATGTGCAGAGCATAATCTTGTTATTGCAAACACACTCTTTTGCCAGAACGATAAATTTAAAACATCATGGAAGCACCCTCGGTCAAAACACTGGCATCTCCTGGATTACGTAATTGTCCGTGCCAGAGATCGTCGTGATGTACTCCTCACTAGGGTCATGACGAGTGCTGATGACCGCTGGAAAGATCGTCGATTAATTCGAACCACTATGGCCATTAATATTGTTCCTCAACATAGGCTCCAAGGAAGAAAACCAAGGCATAAAATGAACATCCATGCCCTTCAAGATCCTATTAAGCGAGCCTGCTTTCAAACAACTCTCAAGAAACATCCACCGACAGAACTCCCTGAAAATGTCGAGGAACACTGGATTAAACTGAAGACATCCATTATTGCAGCATGTGAACAAACTATTGGATACCAAACTAAGAAACATCAGGATTGGTTTGATAAGAATGATAGTGAGATTGAACATATCATCGACAAGAAAAGGAAAGCCTTCCAGATATGACAGAAAGACATTAACTGTGCTGCTAAGAAAAACATCTATGCCAGTGCAAAGGCTGAGCTCCAAAGAAGAACTAGAAACCCAGCACTTTGCAGATGCCCATGATGCACGGGGGTTTTTTAGTGCCACAAAGGCCATCTATGGATCAACAAATTACAGTACAAATCCCTTACATTCAGTGGATGGTACCAAACTTCTTAAGGATAAAGAGTCTATTGCACGGTGCTGGAAAGAGCATTACCACGACCTCCTCAATCGTAACCCTATTGTGGCTGATGAGGTCTTCTCGCAAATTCCACAACAACAAACTAGAGATGAGCTTGCAGGATCCCTAATTTGGATGAAGTCAGTAAAGCCATCAATCAAATGAAGAACAACAAAGCTAGTGGACCTGATGGGATTCCTGCTGAAGTCTTTAAAGAAGGTGGGCCTGAACTTACACAACTTCATAAACTCATTGAAAATATCTGGACGAGGGAGGAGATCCTGGAAGACTTTAAGCACACCATAATTACACCCTTTTTAAGAAGGGTGATAGAACAGATTGTGGGAACTATCAGGGTATCTTTCTTCTTGCTACCGCAGGTAAAATCCTTGCAAGGATTCTCGCAAATCGGCTCCTACCAATCTCAGAGGATGTCCTCCTCGAATATCAAATGGTTTCTGCCCTTCCAGGGGGACAATGGACATGATCTTCACTGTACGACAGCTTCAAGAAAAATGCCGGGAGCAGAATCGACCTTTATATATGGCGTTTATTGATCTGACTAAGGCATTTGATACTGTGAATCAAACCGCTCTCTGGACCATCCTTTTGAAAACTGGATGCCCTGATAAATTTGTGAATATTTTACAACTCCTCCATGACAACATGACAGTGACAATTTTGGATAACAATGGCTTTCAGAGTGATCCATTCAGGGTTGGATCAGGCGTAAAACAGGGATGTGTCATTGGTCTGACCTTATTTGCTATCTTCGTTGCTATGATTCTACACCTTATTGAGAGGAAACTTCCTCCTGGTGTGGAAATCATATATCAAACAGATGGAAAGCTTTTTAATCTCAGTAGGCTGAAAGCAAAAATTAAGGTAATGTCAACCTCTGTCGCAGAACTTCAATATGCTGATGATAATGTAGTCTCCACACATTCAGAGAAAGATCTTCAAAATATCCTAAATGTCTTTGCAGAAGCATATGAAAAATTTGAGCTCTCAATTAATAAAAAAATCAAAGTGCTTCATCAACAGGTGCGAACTAGTCCCTCTGTAGCACCATCAATCCAGACACTGGAGAACATTAATCACTTCCCCTATCTTGGCAGCCATCTCTCTGTAAAAGCTGACATCGATGCTGAAATTCAGCATTGTCTGAGCTCTGCGAGTGCTGCATTCTCCCGAATGAAGCGTAGAGTGTTCAAGGATCGGGATATTCGCAGGGAGACCAAATGTTTATTTACAAAGCCATTGTACTACTGACCTTACTGTATGCCTGTGAAACACGGACCATTTATAAATGCCACTCCCAACTTCTTGAAAGATTCCACCAACGCTGCCTCCAGAAAATTCTGCAAATTACTTGGGAACACAGATGGACTAATGTTAGTGTTTTGGAAGAAGCAAAGACTACCAGTGTTGAAACAATGATCCTTCAAACATCAGCTTCGCTGGACTGGCCATGTTGTTCGAATGCCTGATCACCATCTTCCAAAGCAGCTACTTTACTCCTAACTTAAGGATGGAAAAGGGAATATCGGTGGACAGCAAAAGAGGTTTAAAGAAGTTCTTAAAGTGAATCTAAAAAATATGTAACATGAGCATCGAGAACTGGGAAGTCTTGGCCCATGAACGTCCCAAATGGAGGTTGGCTATTATCAAAGGCGCTATGGACTTCGAAGAAGCACGGATACAGGGTGAACGGGACAAACGAGCTAAGCAGAAGGCACATCAAACAAATCCTCATAGCGACCATCTTCCATCTGGAAACCTATGTCCTCACTGTAGGAGACTGTGTGGATCCAGAATTGGCCTCCACAGTCACTTACGGACCCACTGTTAAAGACCTTATCTTGGATGACAATCTTACTCGGCCACGAGTCATCGCCAATGAACGAATGATGAGTTGTTTATTGTTATGTTTTTATAGCGTGTTTGATTTGTTTTTGTTTTGACATTGTGTAAGTCATTTGGGGACCTTTGGGTATTGAACGATTAATACATCTAAATAATAATAATAATAGCACTAGTGCAACTGGACTTTCTCCACCTCTCCTCCTAATCCTTGCACTAGTGTTACTATTTCGTTGAATATTGTCCCCAGTAACTGAAATATATGGGAGACTTCTGAAGCCAACTTCAAATGCACTTTTGATGTTACTGAGTTTGAGATTTCTTGTGCTACTCAAAGCAAAACAAAGGGAAACTAGTATTGGACAGTTCTAAGGATCTTTCATAATTCTTTTAAAAGTGTGCTTCCATGTCTTTGTTTTAATAAATACATCCCTGTTTAAGGTAACTGAAATTGACTGCATGTGTGGTTCCTAGAGGGCTTGTCTAAGGCCTAACCATCTGAAAGCACAACCTGAAGGATGTACAGGATAACCCTCGGTCTGTCAGACGCTGCTGGTAAACCACTATGCGCATCTCAGGTTTCCAGAGTGTCTGGTTATATAGAGTAATTGTAGTAGGGGCAGTAAAACCCTAGTTCAACCTCAGGCTATCACAGAAGGCCTGGGATTCTTGTGACAAACATTTCAAGTTTTCGAAAGGTAAAAAGGGAGAGAAAAAAGGGAAAGCCACTTCCCTTGTGTACAGTTCATCAGGAGTGTCTGCTGCACAGCCTTCCTTGAAATGAATGGGAATGGAAATGGCATAAAAACAATTTTGCTCTTGACTACTTCTATTCATTTCAGAAGAATCCTAGCAGGAGAAGATCCTGGTGGATTGTTCCCATTACTATTATTACTGCAAGGGTATTTTTTATAATATAAACAAAGAATATCTTGTTATTTGTAACAAATTGTCTTAGCTGAAATGGGGCAAGACATCTTGCTACTGACGGCCATACCTCTGCTACTGAATGATCAGTCACACGTAAATCAAGAGGATTTGTGGGTCACAGTAAAACTTCTACTATGGCCAGCAAATGGGATATGAAATTTTATTTACCTTAAGGCAACCAATTTAAAGAGTTACTCCTTTCAAGCCAATGTGTAAGTAAAAAAGTTATTCTGAATTGATTTTCACATAGTAGAACTACAAGGGGACTTCACTGGTTTTCCTTTTAGTTGATTCCCAAGAGTGCTTTTGGAGGTTGTGTTTACTGAACTGAGTTGATCATAAGCATCAGGTCTTGTGACTCTTCTACAGTGCTATTTAGCATCATTTGGTCAATGACTTAACATTGTGATATACAATCCTGAGATCAGTGGCATATGTCTTTTAACTACACTTCCCATACTGACTTATCTAAGACTCACGTGTAATCAGCATGATATGGCTGCAGTTTTCCTGCATGCTGGATCCTATACTGTAATGCTCAGAGCTTGGAAAAGTTACTTTTTTGAACTACAACTCCCATCAGCCCAATCCAGTGGCCATGCTGGCTGGGGCTGATGGGAGTTGTAGTTTAAAAAAGTAACTTTTCCAAGCTCTGGTAATGCTTGAGTTTCATGGGATGGATCGTAAAAGGAGGATGGTACTAACATTGAAGGTTTTTATGTGATCTACCCATTAGACATCATTACATGTTACTGGGTGGACAAGATGGGATCTTTCTAGCAACAGGGAAGTGGTAACCACTATTGGCACTATTTAATTTAATGAATGAGCACCAAGTCATCACAAAGAATTAGACCGAAGAAAAATGGCATGTGAAGCACTATTGATTGTACTTGTAACCACAGATTAATTTATGCGTGGACCAAAAATACAAAGGAAGCCACAGCTTTACACAGCCTAAAGATGGCAGATAAACTACACTTACAGCAGTCCACATATTTGTTGTTGGCTACTCTTCTCTGCTTTTACTCTCGTACACACATAAAAAAAAATCTGTAGAGCTCCAAGGCTCAAGTTTATGTCTGCATCAGTTTAGTTCTTTCTGTCCCAAGATTCCATGTTAAGTAGCAAAACTAGTAGCTTACCACGCTGCAGATGGATCCGCAATAGCTCCACCAACCTTAGTCCCAAAGTCTCTTACTGATAAGTAGTTGTAACCCCCTCCATCGTCTCACTGGTTCTTCCCAGCCAAGAGGTGCGCTGTTTGTCCTCAAGTAGTTCTGCCAGTAGCTAGGGATGGGGAGAAAGGCAATTTAGTTTACAGCTGAATTTTATCTGAAAAAATATAAGAACTGAAACATAGCCATCCTTCAAAAGTAACACTTATCCACATTTTGTTATGCAGTTCTCCAATCAAAGTTGATAAAAATGCATATGTATATATTATTAGTGAGAATAGCATACAAAAATGCATTATATGATGAGAAAGTGCTTGCAAAAACTGTGTTCGTTAGTCAAAACTGCAGACAAAAATGTGTTTATTAGGAGAAATTCACACCAAAATGCTGAATAATTTTCATTCGGATTTAAAAAACGAAAACAAATGCAAACTGCTGCAGAAATATGGAGAACTGAATTTAAGACTGGAAAAATTAGAAACGGAGAGAACCAAAATGGACAGATCCTTCCATGCCCATCTGTAGCTTTTTCCTTCGCTTTTTCTTCCTTCTCATTAATAATTTCGTCTAGATCCAAACTTCTGTACACTGAAAAAGAGAAGGCTGGTTTAGATGTTTCCCCCTGACATACTATTTTTACAAGTCAAGGGAGTTTGTTTTTATGCGGGAACATTTAACAATCGACATCCCCACCAGAAGCCTGATGTAGGCTTATATCCAAGCACTAAGTAACTAGTTCCATTAGCATAAGCACTGATTGTTGCACAACAGAACTCCCCCCCCTCCGCACACCCCCTAAATCTGTTCTGGGTTTTCCCCCAACCCTCCAGAGCAGATTTTGGGAGGGCACAGGGTAAGAATGTCATAAAGGAAAGACCAAATGCCCATCTAGTACAGCATCCTGTTCTCACAGTGCCCACCAGATGCCTAGGGAAAGCCCACAAGCATTTGTTCAAGCATAAATTATTGTAGATTGCATTGGATACCACTTGTATCTACTACCATCCGGGGGGGAGGGAATTACTGATTGCATAAACTGGACCTCTCCTATCATAAAAGAAAATCTGGACATTTGCCATGAAAATTGGACAGTACCACTGAAACACAACGGGCATTGTTAAGCTCTTGACATAGGGCTAATAGTTGACATCTTTGATGCTTGAAACAAACAAAACAGAAAAATGATTTAACCTTAACCATAAACCAAATCAAATGAGGAGAGCAAAGAAAAAAATCTGCAAAAATAACACAATTTCTAATTTAGTTTAGGAACATAGGAAGCTGTCTTATCCTGAGTTGGGCCATTGATCCATCTAGATCAGCATTGTGTACCCTGGCTGGCAGTGGCTCTCCAGGTTTCAAGCAGGTGTCTCTCTGAATTCTGTTTGTATTTGTTCCTTCTTAACCTCTTTGTTAATTTATTTTAATGCACTCTAACATCACTTGAGTGACACAAATGCCACAATGCGTTTTTCCTTCTTAAAGGTGGTCGGCGTTGGTAAATCTGTATAATTGCCTCTCAGTCTTTTTTTTCAGTTGTTAAATGGGTTATTACTTTCTCTGGTATTGATGGATAAGCGCATGCAATTTCAAAATAAAATAATCCTAGCTTTTGATTTTAAAAGAGATATATAATAAAGGGTTGCACATTTTCCTTATGAAAGCTCTCCCTTGATTTACTAGCAATCAATAAACCATCTTTCTAGAGAATCCAGCACATCAAGCTTGTGTGGCCTTTAGCACTCTTGACTGACAGGCAATCTAGCCTGAAAGATTATATTGATTGTTTCTAGACATAACTTGAACAGCTCATCAGTATGGAATGGTGAGCTTATCATTTAGAATGTAAGCATCACAACTAAAAAAAATACTGAAATAAAAATTATCAAATGTAAATGCTGAATCATCAGGGAGCTCAAGTTAGTGAAAACCTGCAAATTCTCATGAATCAACATACTGCCAAACCTCTGGTAGCCTCCCATTTTAACATGTCATCAGCACAGGTCAAACAGACACTTATCTGTCAGTATTAGAAAATCTAGTTACTTGTCTGTATAGCATCAAGTAGTTTTTTTAGTGAAAAAGTGGTCTGCAAAACAGGGGCACTCTAGGCTATATTGCACTAAACCAGCCAGGTATGCAACCAGAGATACCATGTGCAAAGGTCACAGGAGAATCATTCCCTTTCCTCCCATTTCACACCACACCGCTAGTTTTCAGGAACTAATTTCTGTCCAACCAGGACTGGCTCTACCATTAGGCAGAGTGAGGGGGGGGGAGAAAGGGAACATGTTACCTGGGCCCAGAAGTCTGGGGCATCCTGTACTGTGGGGTTAATGAGGCTGAACTCTGTAGGTGATGTTTGAAAGCCTTTATGCCAGCTTATTTCCTTGTATCTCTCTGAGTTGTGAAAGTCTTACGAAATTTGCAAGAATCAGGGGAGGGCCAGAGCTCAGTGGGAGAGCCTTGGCTTGGCATGTAGAAGGTTCCGGTTTCAATCCCTGGCATCTCCAGGTAGGGCTTGTCTTGCAACCGTGGTGCGCTGCTATCACTCAGTGTAGACAATACAGAAGTCGATGGACCAATGGTCTGATTCAGTATGAGGCAGTTTTCTATGTTCTTATGTTAATAGATCAGAATCAATCAAAGCTGTGTCAAAAACGCCACTTTTGCAGTCCCATTTGCAGGCCTCCAAAGTGAGGCAGCATTTTTGGTAATATTCTCAGGGAGCAACAGAAATTTTTACAATTTTCAGGCTCTGGAGGATGTTTAGCATAGTAGGGGTGGGAAGATTTTTGTGTGTGTTCTTGTGGTGACAGAGCTACAAATCAGTGCCCCATTTCACCCCACAATACATCTAGAGGACCTCTACATCATGATGCAGCCCCTATCCCCCCAAGTTGCTGAACTGTTCCCCTCCATTTCTGTCATCTGCAAAAGGGAAGGTGTGTCACCTGTCTCTTTAAGAGACATGACTTACCTGTAGGGAAAAGTCCCCTTCCCTCTGTTGGAATTGGCTAGAACTGGTTGGAAGCTTTTCCTTAGACTTAGATTTTGTGTGTAAGGCAAGTCCCAGTCCTAGCTACTATGCTCTGCTGAGATGCTGTTCTGTTTACTATGAATAAATACAACCATTGAAGTTCTCCTGACTCCTGCTGCTTCCGGGTATTAGGGCAGACCTGAAGTAAGGTTTCTTCACACAGTGAGTACCTTTTCCCAAACCCACGAGATAGTACATTTGGGAAGGGCATTTCAGCTGAGCTTTAATATAACCCAAACATGCCAGCAAAGATTAGCTTCCATTAAATTATAATTCACCAGAAAAAAGAGAAGCATTTGCAAGCAAGTCAACAAAATAGAACTCTGCACTATTATTGTGCAATCAAGCAAACAACAAAAGCCTTGTTATTTCAGAACTTTCCTTTCCATCAAGATGTTTCCTCCCCAAATAATTTCACTGTAGAAGTCTTGATTAAAAACATTTCTTGCCCTTATGTACAGTGTATGATGAAAGAGACAATTAAAGGAGAATTTCCATGCACATAATGAAGCCCTGTTTCTGACAGGAGCCATCAGAGGGCAATGCTGAAATGCTAATAAAGGCAAAAGTACAAGCTGCTTCAACCTGTCTATGTGCAAATACCATGAGACTTGGAAATTAGAAAGGGAAATAAAGGCATCTTCTTTGCATTTAGTAAATAAATTAGATTAATTTCTCTTCGCCCACTTTTTTTTGCACATAGCTTTAAGAAAGACCATTTTTTAAAAAAAGATTTGATGCTGAACAATAAGGTAAAAAAAGTGTAGAAAGTACCACGCATATGTCAGAACCCAGCCAAGTATGACAAAAACATCGCTAACCTTCCAATAATGCAAAAATGGCCATAACTATAAAGAGCTGTCAAAGTGACAGCAAACAAGACTATAATGTGAAACATTTCCAGATTTTGGCAGGTAACATTAACCAGGCATGGGCTTACATCTCCAACTTCCTGCTTTGTTTTTTTATACATAAAATTCAGATAGCAAAGTGAAAAATAAAACCAGGCAGATTAAAAGCAGAGGGGCACAGTGTCTCCATGGGATGGAGAGCAATGGAAAATAAAGGGTTGAGTGGATAAAATGATCAGCATTTTCACATAAGCTGCCAATACACAGATCAAATGTAGCTAGAGAGATTTCCATCTTCCATATTGGGTGGAGGATTGAATACATTTTTTTCATTGAAAGAGGAACCTGAACCAAGACTGTCTAGTTAACTGCTTGGAACACTTATGTGGATATTATGTTTTAAGAAAGAATGTTTCCTGAGGCCTTCCCCCATGAAGGACTAGCACTCTTTCAGAAAGGGAATGGAAGATGGTACAAATGGAGTAGAGCATGAGACCCAGTGTTGCTGTAGTGCAATTACTTTTAAGTACTAAAAATAGTATGTGCAATGTCTTTGCCTCTTTCCAGATACTGTGGGAAAGTATACATCACACATCTCTTGAGTTGCAACCCTGAGTAGCCATGAAAAAAGGATGGCGATCTTACTTCAATTATTCAAGCTCTGATAGCCTCCAGTTTAGATGACTGCAATATGTTGTATGTAGAGCTGATTTTGAGAACTGTCCAGAAACATCATTTCATCCAGAACAGGACAGTGGCATTCACTCTGTTCCCAGACCCAATTCAACATATTGGTATTGATCTTTAGAGTTATACAGGGCTTGAGCCCTGTATACACCTCCTCCCACAGGTACATGCCCCAAACCCTAAGATTATCTTCAGAGGCTCTTCTCTGGCTGACCCCACTAAGAGAGATGCAATGGCTAGCTATAGGAGAAAGGGCCTTTTCGGTAGTGGCACCCTAGTTATGGAATGCTCTCCCCAGAGGAGTTCATTCTTAGTGGTCTTTTTGGTGGAAGATGACCTTTTTATTCTCCTAAACATTTACATTTTAGATTTTGAACGTTTGAATTCATCAAACTTTAGAAATGGCTGTATGTATTTTTAGTGATGTTGAGTTGGATACAGAGAAATAATCGGGGAAGCCTTTTTCTATGACTGCTAATGGAGTTTGCTGTAGTGCGCGGTCTCAGGGGAAAGAGGGGATATCCCCAAATCGGGCAGAGACACCTTCCTAGAGCTCCCATGCATGGAAGGTGCTTCCTTCCCCTGCAGATTCCATACCACAGTCTGCTCCATTCAGCAGGGTTCCCCAAACCCCAGGCGTTTCTTCCAGAGAGCTCAGGGGGCTGCTGGGGAGAGAAGGGGCTGGAATATTACCTTCCAACAATCCCTTCTGTGGGAGTTTCTTAGGTCCCAATCTGCTGTGCAATTCTTTCCACTGGTGAAATTTGTATGCCATTTTTGATTTCACATTATTATTGTATTTTAATATTTATTGCTTGCAAGCTGCCCAGAGAACACAGTTATTCTGGCATAGAAATGCTGTTAATAAATAAATAAAAAGGTTCAGTTGTCAGGTGGACATGGCCAATAGTGCATTTGCTTTCCATTCTTTGGCTCAAGTTATGGCGTTTTCTATTATGTTTCTGGCAAAGCAACTTAGATCCTGTATTTGTTATTTGAAATGGACAATCAAGTTGCATAGGAACACAGGAAGTTGCCTTATACTGACTCAGCCTATTGGTCCATCTAGCTCAGTATTGTCTACACTGACAGGCAGCAGCTCTCCTTTTCAGACAGGAGTCTGTCCCAGCCCTAACTGCAGATACTAGGGACTGAATTGGGGACCTTCTGCATGTGAAGCAATTGCTATCTCACTAACCCTTAAAAAAAAGTTCACTTTTAGGGTTTCTGAAGTTCATTGTTGCTGAATTTTCTCTTTGGCTGCATTGCTTTTGTAATTAATTAATACAGTGGCTCAGTTTAAACGAAGTCTTGGCATTCCTCTCTCCTCCCCTCTTCAGTTCATGGGCTCCTTCTGTTCTCCTTTCCTGGTTTGCGATAACTATAATGTGCTGTGGCATCTGACTTAAGCAACCACTGGTTAGCACTCATGTGGAGCACCTCCAAACCATGATGTAAAACCATGGGTTGGAAGTAATGTTAACACCAGGGCTTTTTTTGCGACAATACTCACCATTATGGAGTACTGGCACCTGTTTTTTTGCTGCCCATGGCAGTACTCAAGATAAGAGTACTGGCACCTTATATATTTTTGGCCCCCTCCCCCCAAAAAAAGCACTGGTTAGCACTAACCATAGCTGGGTTGAGTTGGACATCATAGCAAATGAAGGTTATTGTAAACTAGAAAAAAAAGAGATGGGAGGAGCAGCTTATTTGTGAAGCACAGTTGCCACCTGCTAAACCAAAAATTGGCAAACTGACACCAGGACATCAGAAATGGGCTAATCTCTTTTAAATGGCTTTAATCAGCATCACTATGGCCTGGATCAGGGGTCACCAACCTCTTTGGACCAAAGGGCACATTTCAAATTTTGAGGGAGTGCTGCAGCACTCACAGTATTTGCAGCCATGAGAGCATGGCATAACACAAAATTAGAGAGCAGTCATGCTGAATGCTTTCCCATAATTGTGTTTCCATACCAGAAAAGGCTTGATATGCGGCGCTTTTTGCCGCGGTTTGTGCTTTTCCATCGCCGCCACCGTGGCTGTGCCCTCTGCTGCTGCTGCTGTTGCTGTGCTTCGTTTCCTGTCGTGGCTTGTGCTCCATTGTCGCTGCGGCTTCTCTTCCTGCTGCAGTTGGTGTTTCCTTGCCGCTGTTCGGCCTGTGTTTTTCCATCCCTGCCGTTGCGGTCTATGCTTTCCATTGGCGGCCCATGCCTCCTTGCCACCATTATCATCTGGACTCCTCGAGGGTGGCGTTTTTTGTGGGAAGAAGAGAGATTTTGGAGCCGGTGTCTGTGTGCACAGAGTGCGGGACTATGTTTGACGTGTTGGTCTGAATTGGATGAGTGGGTGTGTATATGAGTGTGTGTTGTGAGTGTGTATGTTTGTATTTATAAGTTGTTTGCACATATAAGTGTTTGTATATATAAGTTTTATTATGTGCCTCGGAAAGAGGTTTTTCCATCAAGCGGGGGGACTTGAGGGGGCCCCAATTACCGTAGTGACGGGCAGAGGGAGGTATGGCGTTGTGAGAAGGACGTGCCAGGTAAGGGGAATGTGGCCCAGACATGTGGTGGCTGTGCCTTGTTCCTGTCCTTCTCACACCTGCAGGGTCGTTGGTTGTCCTCTCAGCCAACTCTCAGATCTCCAGTTGCTGCTCTTAAATGCCAGATCGGTATATAATAAAACCTCCCTCGTCCACGATTTGATTGTGGATGAGGCAGCCGATCTGGCATGTATAACCAAGACCTGGGTGGGTGAGCAGGGAGGAGTTAGTCTCTCCCAGCTCTGCCCACCGGGGTACTTGGTCCAGCATCATGGTAGATCTGAGGGTCGGGGAGGTGGGGTTGCTGTGGTCTATAAGAGTTCCATCTCACTCACCAAGCACCATGTCCATGCAGTTACCGGTCTGGAGTGTTTGCACCTTGTGCTGGGCCAAAGAGACAGGCTGGGAATCCTCTTGGTGTGCCGCCCACCTTGCTGCCCAATGGCTTCCCTAACTGAGCTGACGGAAGTGGTCTCGGAGGTATTGCTGAGATCCCCCAGACTATTAGTACTGGGGGATGTCAACATCCATGCCGAGGCTACTTTGTCCGGGGCAGCTCAGGACTTCATGGCTTCCATGACAACCATGGGGCTGTCTCAATATGTTAGTGGTCCAACACATGTGTTGGGGCATACTCTAGACCTTATCTTTGCTACTGGACATGGGGATAGTGATCTGGAAGTGGGGAGTCTTACATCTCTCCCTTTGTCATGGACAGATCACTGCTTGTTGAAGTTTAGACTGTCAGTAGCCTTTGCAAGGGTGGGGGACCTATTAAATTGGTCCGCCCCCGGAGACGAATGAATCCTGAAGGTTTTCAAAGGGCTCTGGGGGATTTTCCGGCTGATAGGACTGGCGCTCCTGTTGAAGCCCTGGCTGATCTGTGGAATGCGGAGATGACCCGGGCTGTTGACACGATCGCTCCTGCGCGCCCTCTCCTGTGTAGAGCTCATACAGCTCCTTGGTATACTCCAGAGCTGAGAGCGATGGAACAAGATAGGAGGTGGCTTGAGCGGAGATGGAGACGAACTCCTGACGGATGCAATTATGAGCTGGTTTGTGCTTCTACCAAGCTGTATGTAGGAGCGGTGAGGGCGGCAAAAAAACAGCATTTCGCTGCCACTATTAAGTCATCTCTTTGCCGCCCAGCGGAGCTTTTCAGAGTTGTCCGGGGGCTACTCCATCCAGACCTTCAGGACACGGTAGAATCATCGGTGGCCCGCTGTAATAGGTTTGCTGAGCACTTCCAGCATAAGATCTCATGCATCCACCGGGACTTAGACTCCCAATTTATAGCAGTTGATCCTAACGAGGTGTCCGGAGCACAGTCTTGTCATGTTTTATTGGATGAGTTCCAGTTGGTTCAGCTCGAGGATGTGGACAAGGTACTTGGACAGGTACGTGCAACCACTTCGATACTGGATCCTTGCCCCTCCTGGCTAATAAAAACTAGCAGGGATGGAACAGTTGGCTGGGCCAAGGAAGTGATAAATGCCTCTCTATGAGAGGGAGTGGTCCCTGGCTGTCTGAAAGAGGCAGCGGTGAGACCACTTCTGAAAAAACCTTCCTTGGACCCAGAAAATTTCAGCAGCTACAGACCAGTAGCGAATGTTCCATTCCTGGGCAAGATCTTGGAACGAGTGGTTGCTGGCCAGCTCCAGGCACTATTGGATGAAACCGATTATCTAGATCCATTTCAATCGGGTTTTAGGCCTGGTTTTGGCACTGAGACGGCCTTGGTTGCCCTGTTTGATGACCTATGTCGGGAGAGAGACAGAGGGAGTGTAACTCTGTTGATTCTCCTTGATCTCTCAGCGGCTTTTGATACCATCGACCACGGTATCCTTCTGGAGAGGCTCGCGGAGTTGGGAGTTGGAGGTACTGCTTGGCAGTGGTTCCACTCTAACTGGGCGGGCCGTCTCCAGAAGGTAGTGCTTGGGGAACATTGCTCGACACCATGGGCCCTCCAGTGTGGGGTCCCGCAGGGGTCGGTTTTGTCTCCCATGCTTTTTAACATCTACATGAAGCCGTTGGGAGCGGTCATCAGGAGTTTTGGAGTGCGTTGTCATCAGTACGCTGATGACACGCAGCTCTACTTCTCCTTTTCATCTTCTTCAGGTGAGGCTGTCGATGTGCTGAACCGTTGCCTGGCTGCGACAATGGACTGGATGAGAGCTAACAAACTGAGGCTCAATCCTGACAAGACCGAGATGCTGTTGGTGGATGGTTTCTCTGATCGGATGGTGGATACATATCCTGTCCTGGATGGGGTTACACTCCCCCTAAAGGAGCAGGTTTGTAGTCTGGGAGTCTTTTTAGACTCTTCCCTTTCACTTGAGGCTCAAGTAGCCTCGGTGGCACGGAATGCGTTCTACCAACTTCGGTTGGTAACCCAGCTACGTCCCTATTTGAGTAAGGAGGACCTTACATCAGTTGTTCATGCTCTGGTAACCTCGCGTTTGGACTACTGCAATGCGCTCTACATAGGGCTGCCTTTGAAGACAGTTCGGAAGCTACAGCTAGTGCAAAATGCGGCGGCCAGATTGTTGACAAGGACCAAGCGGTCCAAGCACATAACACCTGTTCTGGCTTGCCTGCACTGGCTACCAATATGCTTCTGGGCCAGATTCAAAGTGTTGGTATTAACCTATAAAGCCTTATACGGCGCGGGACCACGATACTTGTCGGAACGCCTCTCCCGATACGAACCGGCCCGTACTCTACGTTCTACTACGAAGGCCCTCCTCTGGGTTCTGACTCATAGGGAAGCCTGGAGGGTGGTGACAAGATCTAGGGCCTTCTCAGTGGTGGCCCCCGAACTGTGGAATAGTCTCCCCGAGGAGGTATGCACCATGGGCACCATGGGCAACAGAATGGCAACCCCTGACTTAGATCTAAACTATAGGATGGAAATTCATCTAGAAAACCTAGCAGTTATGTATGAGCAACAGCCATTCAGGGAAATTGTGCTGATTCGCTGTGCAGTAGTTTGAGCTGGGGAGTGCAGCTTATTAGTTTCATGAATGTTCACCTGCAGGGCCATAGGTCAGTGGTAGAGCATCTGCTTTGCATTGCAGAAGGTTCCAGCTTCAATCAATCCCTGGCATCTCCAGGTAGGGCTGAGAATATCCCGTCTGAATCCCTGGTGAGCTCGCGTCAGTTAGCACAGAGAACCCCAAGCAAGAGGGACCAATGGTCTGACACGGTGTAAGGCAGCTTCCTATGCCCCTCTGCTATACAGGTCAGATAAGTTTGCCACCTCACTTAAAATTAAGCTAAAGGTGTGTCAGAATGGGTGTACTGGCCATCCAGTGAGAAAGCCTGATTCGCTCATGCTTTGTACGAGGGTGATAAGAAAAGTGTGTGTTGTTTTCTCCCACAGATTTCAGACTAGCTCAGTATTCTAGTAATAGGTAGTAAAAGCAAATATGCAGCTTCCAGCTAGCATTAGCGGAAAATTAGTTGCTGCAACTTGATTGCCATTTTATTTTCACAGCAGAGGTAGTTATTATAAATTGGGAACAAAAAGGTCTATCCTTTTAATGATCAGCATTTTTTCCATATTTGCTACTGCCATTTGTCCCCTAGTAGTAAAACCCTTTTAGGATTAAGCCTTGATAGTAATAAATGTTGTCCTGCAAATCTCACTTCATTTCAGATATATAGACCAGAGGTGGGCAGAAGGTAGATCAGTATCTGTTGGTAGATCTCTGGGAGTTTTGCAGTAGACCAGCAAGGATTTCTGATCCCAATGGTTTAAAAGCAACACCTCTTCCCTGCTGCCAAATTAGACTACTGAAATGAAGAATGCTTGAGGGTAGTCAGGAATGGATTTTTTGTGTGAAAGGACTGTGAACTCAATTCTGGGTCTCAAAATAAATCTCTGGGTTCAGCAACTGCTCAGGTAGAGACACCCTTACTGTTCTGCCTGTTCCAGTGCATCTCCACCTCTATTTTCTGAGAACGGGTGTACACGTTGCTAGTCAAAACCTGCCCGTTTTTACTCTAAAACCTGGTTGGATCAGCTCGAGTGCATTTCTTAAAATTCAGCTTCAAACAAATTTTGCAACTGATTGGCAGAGCAACACGTGGCCCCTCCAGGTGTGGCCAATGGAAATGATTTGCTAGAGTGCCCACAGTTTAAGTGTATGTATTTTGCTCCCAACTATAGTTCATAGCTCTTGGGGTTCTAGTAAAACACAAAGTAGATTCTGCATGACTGAAGTCTGCCCACCCGTGTTTTGCTGGATTACAGTCCTACTATTTAAAATTTACCACCAGAACAAGAGCTATGGGTCGTGCTTGCACTAGTGTCAGCCAAATGACTGGTGCTTCAACACTGGAAGAAAAAGCCATTGCCTTCCATATACTAAAGGAGATTCACAGTTTACAGTCTTTATTTGAGCTGGCAATGTGCCTACATGACTGCAAAGAAGAGAAATAAAATGACATTTGGTCAGCTTTTCTTGAGACATGCACCAGTTCCAGTTCATATGTTCAAAGCACTTTAGCTCATATCCCCCTTTTCTATTTTAACTTTCCCTTTTCATTTGAATGTTACTTTAATTACCTTGTTCAAAAATTGTAATAAAAGCTTGTTATTTTTTTAAAAAGGAAAAAGGGCCGATAATTAGCTCTCTGCAGTACTTTATGTGAATTGTATTTGGAACTGTATTTCCTTCACCCAAGTCCGTATTCTTCTGCCTGTGTGTGTGTCTATCATTGCAGGCATTTGGCCCCTGGAGGGTTGGCCAAGGGTTAATGCAACCCTCACATTAAAAAAAAAAAAAAGTGTAGCCACTGCTGGTTTATAGCCTGCTGATATGATAAACATTATCAAAAGGAACATAATGGTTTTTAAAATGAAAGCTATAATTCCTGGAATATATAACTATTTCACTGATCACAATTACCATATATTAGACTAAGGATGGGTAACCTTGTGGCCTTGCAGATGCTGCTGGAGTCCAACTGCCATCAGCCCCAGCCAGCATAGTCAATGATCAGGTATGATGGGAGTTACAGACCAGCAACAAAATCTGGCAGGTCAAAGGTCCCTCTTCCCTGTATTAGTCAAATACTGTGGACTGGGATCAAAAGTTCCTCATGGCCATGGAGGTATTAGGCTTGTGGTTTTTACAGAGCTGTTCCTGTGCCATGTGAAACTGGAAGGGACAAATATGTGAGATTGCATGAGTGTCCGCTATTCCAAGGAAGAAGCAGTAGTAGTCTATACCAGGACTAAGTGCACAAGCACTTAGGTGTTCCTAAAGTAGCTCTTTGGATCCTGGCCTATGGTAAATCATAATACTCCAAGAAGAAGAAGAAACTTAGCTAATGCATTGTAGAAAAAAATGCGCTATTTATGCATGACTATTTAAAATACGGCTTTAAACCACATCTTAACCCAAGATTTGCATTAAATCCCATCATGAAATGCACAAATTCTCAACACACTTCAAAATTGATAGCCTCTTGAGGGGTTTAATGTTTCCACATTAGAGGACATAATAAATATTAAGATATATGAATATGAAAATAAATCTGCCTTTGAAGGATATTTTAATATTTACCAAATGTGCACAGTAGACATGCTAGTCTTATGTGTCCTGTTACCAAGCAATTTCCTACACTGAGCTCAAAAAGCACAGTCCCCTTATACTGCCCTATGTATACCTTATTCATATATTTTTAAAAACTGCTCTAATAACCAAGCACATTCTTAGTTTGAGCAGGGAAAATGAAAAACATACCATTAAAAAAGTATTTATTTTAGAAGTCCAAAACTAAATATTTCAACACAAATGTACAAATATACAGCCTAAAGAAATGCATTGTACAGTAAGGACAGTTATTAAAAGAGGAAACACTGCATTCGATTAAAACTTGTAAATGCAGTACCTTAGTTTCACTGGTTAAGGGCTATCTGAATGAAGCCCTGATCATTTTAAAGACTGAGCCACACCATGCAGCAATGAGTGCCCTGTGTGTACCAGTGTTCGCAGTGGTAAACACTGTACAGTGTACAGCATAGATGCATGTTGGTAATCATTCAAGGACAAGTTGTAGCATGTACCTCCTCTTTGCACTTTATTTATATGCCTGAAAATGCTGGTGTGTATGTAGCAAATGAGCTTGTTGCGTACAGTGTGAATCATAATTTCATCCAGCAAACACTATGAAGAATAAACAGGATTTTTTTCTGTATGAAAAAGGTCTAACTCCTAGGATATCAAAAGTTATTTCCTGATTAGCTACAGCTCTGAAATTTGGTACCTGCATATTCCAAGGCACTTCAAATTACAACCAAAAAAAGGCGGGGGGAATGAAAACATGATCTCTCTTAAAATGGGGAAATTAAAGCATGCTTCTAAGTGGTTAAGGTATTTCTGAGCAACCAGAAAAATAAATTTTGGCACACATATAGCCTGAAACATCTTAATTGCCAGAAAAGCTTGAGAGTGAGAGAGAGATTCGTACATCTGTCAAAGCAGGACTCAAAATGAACCCCCTAAATGGTTAAGCTATTCCCATGCTATATTGGAAGCTGAAATCTGTTACTCTTGTAATGCAAGGCACACTAATCATTGCTACAGAAGTCTGAAAGAGAAACTTCTCAAAGTCTTAACCACTGAGGAAAAGGATGACATTAGGTACACTGTGATTACTAGACGAGTCTGGAGATTGGACATTTTTCCATCTAACCATCAAAACACGGACATAAAGTCTCATAAGAGAGTTCAGGATTCTAGCATAAAGTAAGTAAATCAAACCGTATGTAGGGCAGAATGTTTGGCTCTATGAGTTCTACTGCCTCTTCAGGCTTGGATTTTTTTTCCATGGTGGGGCTTCCAGTAACCACCAGCAACACAGATCAACACTTGCATAATGCAAGCTTCATTTACTAGTATATTATATACATACTTACATACATAAATATACATTTTAAAAAATCCAGATAGAGATGTTTTGAAACACAGGAATATATCTAGGCTCACGTGTATGTATTATATTATGACACATGCACACGGTCAATACCCTTCAAATATTTTAAAAGCATGATGTGTTACAGAAAGTCAGAGTGAATCTGAATTGAGACTCTAGAACTGTTCCCATGAACTCGAAACATTGAAATCTAACATGGCTGAGGCCACTAGTGTCATTTTCCTGTTCACAGTCCCTTGAAACAAGTGACATAAGTTGTTTTAATGGGGCTTGCACAGCTCCAGTTCATTTCAACAGGGCATGCACTAGTGAATCTCCCCAATACACTGCAGTCATTGTGTAGAAGACATCCAAGTGATTCTGCACTTCTGAGGTCCAGTCCAACCCCAAACAGACATCCATAAGAACCTCATAAATAACTTTACAGTGCTCTGACAGAATCTGAGTTGATCAGTGTGTCACTCTGCTCAGCTGTAATTGCACACAGTGCATTATGATAATCCATACTGGCAATGGTGCTTCTTGTTCGACTTCTTCCCACAGTCTCTGGACTTCTTGCTACTGTAGCATCTGCACTCACAATGCTTCCAGTCCGAGATCGATAAGGAGGAAGTTCTATATGATTCTGGGATTCTGATTCTGAGGAATAAGGAGGTGGAGGAAGATCAAACCATGGCGGTCGGCTGCAAGGTATAAATGAGATGGCATATTACTAAACGTAGCTGAATTTTGTTATACCAAGTTATACAGTTAATGTACTGGAATAAGGATACTGACATACATACACTTCATGAGTGGCCAAGCTGTTCAGTAAGTAGAAGTACACTTAGTGTTGTTTACAGACAAATAATTATCTGTCCAAGAAAACCTGTTCTACCTATGCACAGCAGTGGTTTGCTGGCTCCTAGAACATAAAGGATTTCAAATTCTTTAAATTTTGTTTCGTAAAATGTCATATCAATATTTAAATGAATACATTTCATGCAGCACTTAAAATAATATATTTTTAAAAGGTGGGCCATCTGCCTAAAACACGAGATGCAGGACAGATAACTGAATCAGCATTCCAACTGCTGATAAGCACCATCTATCAAATGGATTGTGTATGTGTGTTTGAAAGCTGGGCTTACTCAGGCAGAAAAACAGAGACTGGCAAGTCCTGTTTAAAGGTAGTTTTGTAAGCACCCTAACATGAATAATGCTTGGCATATATGTGGCAAGCAATATTTCAGTTTTTGGCTCCCATTCACCCTTCCAAATATGAAAATGTTAAATTAATCACATACTTTGCACAGGTTGATATTGGGCTATAGAACATTTCATTTTGCATGATGCCAGCCATTCTTCCTAGCCCCAGAACAGCAATGATGTAGACTGCTGGCCTAAGATGAAGGGATGTTGGAAATCCATCAAAATTACAAAGCCGCTGCCTGCTGCCACCAATCACCACTGAAGCCATATTGGTCTTAGTAGCAAAGCCAAGAAATGAACAAAATGGCTTCCTATTTTTAAAAGGCGCAGTTGTAGCTATGTATCTCCCACAACAGACTGTGGGCAGAAAGTGTTTTTATTGAAACAGTGTCTGATGATGGAGCAGGCATGCCATTAAGTTTCAAGAGCTGCATTTTAAAATCTAGGGAAAGCCAAGCCAAATTTCAGAATAAATACATGAAGCCACTAATTAACTGTTAGCAGCCACAATTAACTTTGAGCAAAGAATCCTACAGGCTAGGTCTTTTCCTAGGTGTTTTTCTTTTTTTTCTTACACAATAAATGAGCTTTGTTTACTCATCTGTTTTAGAGGATCTAGATGTCTGCTCTCAAGGTAACACTTCTATATAGGGATGACACATTCTCCTAGGGCACAAACCTAAATATTTTGTGCCTGGGAAATACAATTTCCCCTCCCACATGTGGGAATTATGACTATGAGTGCTCTGCAGAACAAGGCTGCAAGAATCTCATGGGCAGTTAGCAATGCCATTAACAGTGAAGGACAACTCCCTACACCCTTGCTAGTGTGCAATCTTGTAAAAGTTTAATTTTGTTTTGAATTATTTATTCTTCAGACGTTGCACATTCCAATGCTGTACCATTTGAATGGAAAAGTGCTTGTGCAGTGCCTTACAGGAAAAATGGTGAATGGCAAGAAAAAGTGGATGCCACCTTCCTCCCTCCAGCCCCTGACAACAATGGCCCAGCATTTTGCAGTTTAGTTCTTTGAAGGCTCTTCATTCTTCCTATTCCATCAGAATTGCAGACATCTTTCTGGATTTTTTAAAAAGGCAGCAACAAACTTAATCCCTGAATTATTATTGTCTTTCTTCTCCATTATGTGGAGACAGAATATCACATTTATGAGGCAGGAATGACCCTGAGTATAGCAAGTATCCCCAATTAATGTTAATTATTTTTTATTATTTATTTATTATTACATTTATATCCCACTTTTCCTCCAAGGAGCTCAAGGTGAAGTACAAACCGATTTTATCCTCACAACAACTCTGTGAGGGAGGCTAGGCTGAGAGACAGTGAATGGCCCAAGATCACCCAGTGACCTTCATGGCTGAGCAGGGATTTGAACCCTGGTCTCCCAGGTCCTTGTCTGACACTCTAACCACGACACCACACTGGCTCTCAGTGAAACAGTAAGTGTTACAAAACATAACTCCATGTATTTTACATTACATATTTCAATAGGGCAAGGATAGCCAACTACAATTCCCAGCAGAATGTAGTTGAATTACAACCCCCAGCAGCATGACCAATCGTCAGGGATGATGTGAATTGTGGTCCAACAACATCTGTAGGGCACCATGTTGTCCATGCAATATGGAAAAGGATGTTTTTCCAAATTGCCACAAATGACATTAAAAAGGAAGTGATATCTAGTAGACATTCTGCCAATTCTAACATAACCCAGTACTACCAACTAGTTATTGAGTTCAAGTAATTAAAAAGAACGGCACTGTCCAGGAGAGTTATACACAAAGATCAGTACAAATGGATTAAGAATGGCAAAATTATTATGGGAAAACAGTCAAAACACTGCATGCTATAAAAGAGAATAAATACACAGCTATGTATAGAAGCAATGGTGCCACAGACTTGACAAGTGGCAGCCATTTTATATTGATTTAGTGCTGGGATAAATGCTTGCTACACATACCTTTGATCTAGTACAGCTTCTGAATAAGATGGTGGGGAGTCTAAATCTGGTGGCCTATGGTAGGCTTGGTTGGACATGTACTGGACGCCATTGTTGACATTGTAGGTGACGCTGCACTGATGTGGATGGTCAAGGACAACCAGCCGGGACAGGAGGACAGGGTGCTGCAGTCGATGCACAGGAAGTGTCATAAGGTTGTTGCGTTTTCGTTGGTGATGCAGGACCAGGGCGAGAAGGGCCACTACCAGAACAAAAATAGCTGAACTGCCAATGACCGCATAGGTAATGCTGGGATAGAAGATTAGCTGAGGCTCTGTGGTCACATAATTCTGGTCACTGCTAGCTTCTGCAAAGCAGAACAAAGATAAAATTAGTCTTTGTGGAAGAGAAGCTGCACTTCTGTTCCCTAGACATATTATTCGCTAATGTACCACTGCCTGGCTAGCTTCCCACAGAGTTTTCATCCTCCTTTAGGAAGTGTGGAAAATGAGCTTATCCAGAACATATGCACCCAAAATGGAGACCAGCTGACTGAAATTGCACATTCCCCTTTGTGTGCTTCAGATGTTTCTGCTTTGCACAGATGTGTTCAATGACTGTGGAGGGAAAGAAAACTCAACAGGAAAGACAAGAAGATTTATTTAGCCATGTATCAGCACTTATGATTTAACTTTTAGTAAACAGCTGAATGGAAAAAAGTCACATCCTGTTTCCATGTGGTAAAGTTTAAAACAGAATGTATCTTGCCTGAATTCCAGTGCAATGCTAATCCAACAGACAAACCCACAAAAATTACCAGCTGTTCACCTGCCCCCACACCCTCACTTACTTGGTGTTAAAAATAAAAAAAGGAATAAACATTTTTATTGCTTCCCTGCCTAACTGCCTGGACGTGATTCTTCCTTGCTGTAGGTAATCAGGTGAATGACAATTTACAATTCTGTGTTAGTCACTAGAGTGCTATCTCTATATTGTCTTCCTCAGGATACAAACTGTTTCATTGCAAACAAAACAAAACAAAACACATATATATATATTTAGCAAAACCAACAGCCTGTAAGGAAAAGGTAATAATGATGAAATATTAAAGTATCTGCTTGTTTGGCACAATATTGTATGAAGACAATAAGTGGTATCCATTTATTTTGTAAAAGCTCTTGTTGATGCTGGTAAGCCACAGGCCACAATATACTGATGATAACCTGTCAGCTGGTAACAAACATCAGAAGCTTCTATGGTTTTGTAAAGATTGAAAATGGTTTCCGAGAACTCAACAAAAAGCTTTTTTCTGAATATCCTAAAGCCAAAACCTACCATCCCTTTCTGCTTTAAATTTCAGAACTTCAAATCTTTAAATGCAAGTTACATATTCTGTGGCAACTTAAAACAATTCCCAATCCAGGAAGATGGGATTTTAAATATAATCAATTAATTAAATTCAAACTTTATTTAAATAGAGCTTGCTGCACTAGGTAAGAAAGAAGAGAATATCATTAGGGAACATGTAAGTCATACTTTGCTTTGTTCTGTGTCTATCTGAAGAAATGCTAAATACGAGCCATTAATATCCTGTGGCATTTTATTACTGAAAAAATCTTTCCTGTTACAGACCAAGTCAAAACCTTCCTAAGGAACCCAGCATTTCCTGATCGTGACATTCTCCTCTTTAACTTGAGGCAATTTAAAAGAAAGGAACATCAATGGGAGACAACCACTCACCCCAGCAGAACTCAGTTGCTGCTATTGCTGCCTCTGGGCTTATTACTTATAATCCCACCACCACATGCTAAATTTGAAGGGAGGGGGGAGAGAGAGAGAGAAAAAAAAACAGAATAGTGATTTTGACTGCCATACAATGCTGTGCAATTGCACTAAGACAAATAAGTGGGGAAATGAATTAGTAAGTGCTGCTATCTTTAGGATGGTGCATAGTCTTTGATTTACAGCAAACTAGCATCTCTTGAGTTTTACCCCAGGACTTACTTCATAGTTCTCTCCAGTCTGGCAATTGTTGTCACATATACACTTCTATAAAGATATACAGAAACAGCTCAATGACTGAAACTCAAGAGTATTTGAGAGAAATGCTAAATCAGTTTTTCACACACTCTTTTGCAACAGGAATATTTCATGCACTTGCTTGCTCCTACAAGTGGACAACCTTGACCGCTTGACCAAATAGGATGGCAAGCAGTGGTGCTTCCCAGGAGGATCGCTCCGCCTGTGCTGCCTCTGAGACGGGATCCCGTCTTGGATGAAACTTTTTCAGTTTTAAAACCAGTCAGAAGGGCTTTTTGACTGGGGATAATTTCTTCCGGATAAGGAAGAAACGTAGAGATTTCCCACACAGCTTTGTTGTGTTTGTTGGAGACTGGAATTCATTAGAATTGTCTGTGAAAGAAGGTCTTCCAGCAGCTCGGACGGAGCTAGGATTTCTAGCTAGCTCAGCTGATTAAGTGAGCCGTTTTTTTTTTCTTCAAAGAAAAATGGATTAACAGGCAAGCATTCTCCTGTCTACGCTCATTATTTTGTTATCTATACAGCTAAAGAGATTTGTCAAAGAACCAGCAATTAAGAAACCCTGGGTGAGTCATAACCTTCTCTTTTATTCACGGAACTAAGGGGAAGAAAATAAAAATAGCCTATCTTTTTTTTTTTTATTGCAAAAAGCTGGCATGGAAATCAGCATTATAAAGATTACAAACGGATGAGGGGTTTCTAATTGGAAGAGAAAAAAATTTTTTTTTATTTATAAGACTTTTGAGTAATATATGTCTGGGACTATTTTTTCCGGTCTACTTTCTTCTTTCTTTTTTTTTTTGACGAATCTGCTCATTCTTTCTGCTACTAGTTATTTGGATGCTGTGAACTAAAGCTGTTTTTGCACTTCTGGACATATAAGAGATAAGGAAGTCCGTGCTGTCTAGAGTGTGACGTTAGTTGGTTTGAAAGATTAACTCCTTTGTAACTGGATAAAGAAATAAACTGTTCTTTGCTTGGGACATTGAAAATTGAAGGAGTTTTGTTCCTTTGGTTTTAAGAATGACAATTAAGAAGATGGTTGAGACCATGGATGTACAAGAAGGGACTTTATCTTTAGATATGTTTCAGAAAATAATGAATGGGATTAAGCTAACAAAACAAGAACTGAGAAATAACAGACAAGTGTTGAAAATTGAATTTGGCGAAATGAGACAGGAGCTGAAAGAAATTCAGGATTCTATGAGAAAGGAGAATAAAGATAGATCTGGAAAACCAAAAAAGGATGAAAGAAAAATTAAAGGCAAGGTTCAAACTATGGAGATTGGATTAAATATGGACTTGGAAAAAGATTTGGATTTCCTGGCTGTGATGGATCCTGGAGACAAATATTACGGTTTGGAACTCAGCGCTGTCCCTGAAGGAATTGATGAAGAGGTTGGAGATCAAGAATTTTTTCGAACCGATAATATCTTTGACTGGAAGGATTTGATGGAACTTGAAATGGAGAAAGTGTACAGAATTAATCCCTGTTTTGTGTCAATGGAAAAACCTTCAAGAGATGTGCTAGTGTATTCTGTAAAACAGGAACAGAGATGCGGCTTTGCAACAATACTTCAGTGATACGTTCGGAATTGATGGCAAGGAAATATCTGTGATAAAAGAAATTCCTATCAGACTCTTATTATATGACTATGACAGCAAGATTATTGGGTGTGTAAAGATGGAAGATGGAACCAACATGGATAATGGAAGAGCGATTTGAAATTACTGGACTTAGTAGACTTGATGAGTTGGATTAATTGACATGTCTATCTAGAAAAAAATTGATGGACATATATCTCAAGGATTGGAAACTCCTCTTTGACTTTTTGTGGAAGAATAAAATGATATGATGTTAATGAGATTTGATACCAACTAAGATAACCGCTGGAGGAAGGTGATTTTATAATCTATTAAGAGACAGGCTTGTTATATATTATAGACATAGCTGAACTACGACAAATCGGAAGTCAATAGTTTTTTCCCCTTTTTTATTGTATTAGTTATTAATTTGTGTTTTTTCTTTTTGTATTGTTTTGGTTTTGAAAATTTGAATAAAAAAATTAATTAAAAAAAAAGGATGGCAAGCAGTGGTGTATGATTCTACATGTATAAATGGGTGCAGCGACCCAAGGAAATAAGAGGAGAGCATGCAATAGCTACTTTACTCATGGAGGTCCCACGCTCCCATGCTGAAGATTAAGCACTAACAATTATCATAGCACAGATCAACTGTTGGTTGAGTCTTATGTTCAACAATTACTAGCTTTGTCAGAACTGACAGCTGGGAGTGATGAGTTGACAGGCAGTCTGCATACTATGCACAAGAAAACCAGTGGACTGAATGTTGGACCTATGAGGAAGATCTGGGTTCAAACCCTCCCTCCACTATGAAACACACTAGATGACTTTGGGCAATCACCACCTCTCAGACTAACCCCTCTGTTGATAGTTTAAAAAAAAGGGGGGGGAGAAGCCATGTATACTGCTTCAGTCCTCCTGGGATACTAACATAATGAACAGTTTAGCTAGTACAATTACTGAATTTACACTGGCATGGTAAAAAAAATCAGTATTTTATTAAAAAAAACTGTGGTATTCAATTACACCAAACCTATACAAAATTATTACAGTAAGGATAAGTATTCAGGACAACTGTTAGAAAACTGATGGCTGGCCCTTTCTATAGCTGATGTTCCCTATGCCTGAAGTGGAGATGAACAAAGGAGGGCAGGTGGAACACTGCTTGTACTTCCGCCTGCTCCTGGTGCTAAATACAGCCTTTCCCTATCTTCAGCCTTCGAGAGGGCAGATCCACACCAGTTGTTTCCCGATTGCTCTCACTGGATGGTGGTGATTGGGTATAACACATGTTAGTGGGTGGAAATAAGGCAGCATTTTGTGTAGATATTCAGTTTATCATTTTAGAGAAATATATGGCCTTTTAGTTCTGCTCTAATAACTTTCAGCAAATGTTTATACATCGCAGACGAAGCCACCAAATTAGGTTTCCTGGTAATACAGAGGAACAATTTCTCTGTGAAGAGCCAGGTATGACATGGGAAGATTTATAATACTGTTTGTTCTCTTTCACAATAACTGAGAGCACGGGCAAGCGGAATTAACTCAGATTCATGCAACTCCCACTCTTCTCTGGTTTTCTTAGCAGGATCTATGTATTTTAACAGCACTAGGTAGAGATAGTTCATCAATGCCACTTTTGCCTATTAAACCTCATTATAGGAAGCACGCTGAGTGTGCAAACGAGAAGCTTTGAGGATAAATGTATGTAGAAAAGGTCTAAATAGTTAAGGCTGAACAGAAGGATAGTAATGGAAAACATTACAGGGTGTACTCATAGGACTGTTTTATTATCCTTGAACAAATTACACCATCTTAAAATTATTAAAAAGGTCTAGGGCCGATTGTATTAAGCCTCTTAAGACTCTAGAATTGGAGAGGCCATTACTTTGTCTCTCCTGAGCCTTTGCGCAGCCTAGCTGTTTCACACTTCATCAGAGCTAAAAGCTTTTCAAACACATAATTGGAGCAGGCACCTGCAGCTTTAATGACAAGTCACTGTCCATCTCCAACAAAAGATACCTGTTTGAACACCCAATTAAATTTCAACAGATTCAAAAATGTGACAGCCACTTAAAAGGTTACAAGAGATGAGAAAGCAAAATCATCAAGGCTGCTGGCTAGCACACATTATTTGTACAGGAACTAGAGCTGCCAGATCAGAGCTCAAGGTGGCCCTATGGATTCTACCATTCCTCTTAATTCTGTAGTGCTTCATAATCCAGTAGAGAGCCAGTGTGGCGTAGTGGTTAAGAGTGTTGGACTACGACCTGGGAGACCAGGGTTCAAATCCCCACACAGCCATGAAGCTCACTGGGTAACCAGTCGCTGCCTCTCAGCCTCAGAGGAAGGCAATGGTAAATCACCCCTGAATACCACTTACCATGAAAACCCTATTCATAGGGTCACCATAAGTTGGAATTGACTTGAAGGCAGTCAGTTTTGATTTTCATAATCCAGTAATGCCATGTAAAGTGTGTCTGCCTATGTTCTAAGGGGTAAGCTTTGAGTACAGGTGTGTGAGAGAGGGGTGAGGATGGGCAGCTCCTCAAGAACTCTTGTGGGAAAAACTTCACACATAGACTAAAGGCTCAATTCACTGCACTGGTCTTATTCATCAGGGTTAAGTAGAAATATGCTCTTTATGTGAGTCACAGGTACTAATCAGGGCAGGCGGCAGCCTATTCAGAAAGGTCTATTTAGAGGGTGTTGTATCCCCTCTTGTTAACTTCCTATTGTGTACCTAAGCTCATTATTTTAATACTAATGAGTACATAACAAGTATGGTGGACCTGTTTACTTTCCCTTCCAGAAGCCCATGTTGTCCCTGATACCTTGTAGCAAATGAGGATCTCACACAGTATCTTGCACTTCCTATAACCTTTAAAGCACCATTGGGAACACCACTGGACATGTCTTTTCCATGAATGGAGTATTGGTGCACTGTATCAGAACCCCAGGTGTTGCAAGTTGTGTAACGGCCAGAGGACTAGTTTTGGCAATAATCAAGCTAGCCTTCACTTTACCCTGAGGTCCCTGGCAGGATCTGCTTGCCACTGAAAAGCTGTAAAAGGACAAGGTGATGGGCAGAGGAAAGAGGCTCTTGGGATATCCTCCTTCTGCTACAAAGTGTGACATTCTGAAGATGAGGAGGTACAGAGCATGGTTATCAAACTTGCAGATGATACAAAATTGGGGGGCATAGCTAATATTGTGGAAGACAGAAAGAAAATTCAAAGGCACCTTGATAGGCTGGAGCATTGGGCTGAAAACAATAGAATGAAATTCAACAGGGATAAATGCAAAGTTCTACACTTAGGAAAAAGAAACCAAATGCACAGTTATAAGATGGGGGATACTTGGCTCAGCCATACGACATGTGAGAAGGATCATGGAATTGTCGTTGATCACAAGCTGAATATAAATCAACAGTGTGATGTGGCTGCAAAAAAGGCAAATGCTATATTAGGCTGCATTAACAGAAGTATAGTTTTCAAATCGTGTGAAGTATTAGTTCCCCTCTATTCAGCACTGGTTAGGCCTCATCTTGAATACTGTGTCCAGTTCTGGTCTCTGCACTTCAAGAAGGATGCAGACAAACTGGAACAGGTTCAGAGGAGGGCAACAAGGATGATCAGGGAACTGGAAACAAAGCCCTATGAGGAGAGACTGAAAGAACTGGGCATGTTTAGCCTGAAGAAGAGAAGACTGAGGGGAGATATGATAGCACTCTTCAAGTACATGAAAGGTTGTCACACAGAGGAGGGCCGAGATCTCTTCTCAATCATCCCAGAGTGCAGGACACGGAATAATGGGCTCAAGTTGCAGGAAGCCAGATTTCAACTGGACACAGGAAAAACTTCCTAACTGTTAGAGCCATACGACAACGGAACCAATTACCGAGAGAGGTAGTGGGCTCTCTGACACTGGAGGCATTCAAGAGGCAGCTGGACAGCCACCTGTTGGGTATGCCTTAAATTTGGATTCCTGCATTGAACGGGGGGTTTGGACTCAATGGCCTTATAGGCCCCTTCCAACTCTACTATTCTATGATTCTAAGAAGTGAAGCTGACCTCAAAAGCCCAGGTAGGATGGAGCTTGTGTGCTGACTTCTCTATGTACTTCACTGCTGATAGGGAAACTCAGTCCCCATCTCAGAAGCAGTGCTGGTTTAGAGGTGATGGGTAACCACAGGATCTTCCTATCTGTCTTAGTAACAGTGGCAACATAGTCACTGACAAAGACACTTGAGATGCGTTGCCTAGAGTGGCTTTCACCTCTTGGCATGCTGGAAAATGAGTAAAAGGCAGAGGGTTGTTAAGTGTCACTGACCCATCACTCTTTCTCCCTTACGCGCATAATGAGTGCACCTTCATTTTCTTTATTATACAGGTGCTTATTATACATACAGCAATTTGCTAAATATGTTATCCAAGGCAATACATAAGAAAGAAAGTCTAGCAAGACGGGCACACAGAATCTTTCTCTTTTATGTACCTGAACCTGGAGATTTGCAGTGGAAGCCAAAAAAGGATCTGTGCCTGCAGAATGCAAAAGGTTATACACATAAGATCCATCTAGTCCAGCAGTGTCCAAAGTCAGATGCCTCTGAAGGGTTGCAGGCAGGGCGTGAAAGGGGTGGTCCTGTCAACAGTTCTCAGTGTTTGGTATTCAGATATAAACTACATTTGTACGCAGAGGTCCCTCACTCAAGGAGGTGCTGCCCACCTTCATAACTGCTCAGAGAAATGGAGTCCAGCTCAAGTACTTCATCCCAATGATAGTGGATAAGCTGTGCCAAGAGTCTCAGAAGTTGCTGCTTGAGCTATGCTGGCTCTGAAGGCAGTTCTTCAGCTATGCACCCAGGAGGAGAAAAAGAGAATCTGCCTCAGCTGGGCAGCATGTTTTATAGTACTTGACCTGCAACCTCCAGTAAGGGGATGAGAGCTCTTGACCCCAGAGGAAAAGGCCGTAACACATGCCAGAGAGGGTCCACAGTGAATGTGTCTACTGCCAGAGTTTTGGAACAAGACTCTCTTTGCTGCCTAACCTTGGAGAAGAATCCTGCATTCCATTTTAACTGTGTTAACTGCTCTGGAACCTATTTTAGACATGGACAATACAGATAGATTTTAAACACAGCTACCGTAGTTAATGGGTGTTGAGAGATCAATCTTCCATAAATATGTCCAATTAATTTAATTATTTATTTTATTAAGTTATTTATAAACTGCCTTTCAGGGCACAACTGCCCAAGCCAGTGTAAAAAATTCCACAAATGATCACACACACATACAAACAAATAAGAGAGACATCAAATGAAAACTAAACTCCACCTTTTTTAAACTGAGCCACAGCAATTGAAATTTATCACAGCAATTAAGTAGATTGAAATAAAAATGGCATCTGTATATATTGTAATGTTTTCAGAGTCAAAGGAACACATTTCTTAGTGTACCGCCAACCACTAATTTAGTCCTTACCACATAGAACTTTCATTAAGTAATTGATGGCACTCCACAGGAACAGTGCTAGTGGCTGCATAGTTCATTTCAGCTATTGCTTAGCCCTGCAGGATGATTGTGCACTGACTCATCAGACTGAAGACCCAGAACTTCACCTCTCACCTTCTCTCCTTTTTTATTTCCTACAGTGCTGGATAATTATCCAGAATACCTCTTCTGTCCCAGTTTCAGTGTGCAAGGATAAAAAGGGCACAATCAGCAAAGTGAGAAAATATATTGAGAGCACATGAATACTTAGTTGCAGTTCTAAAATTAATCTGAACAGCTATAAAAAGGACAGGCTTTGATTACATCAAGTGCTATACATGGTGTACAAAACACATTACAAAGCTTAAATGATTTATCACCACAAAAGGTCTTAAAAGGTAGGCTAGAGGAGCAGTGCTTCTGGGACGATTCACATAACTATCTCAGTCCCCAATACTCGCAGGAAAAAGGCAGTCCAGCATGGCTTGCGTACCAACCCAGACATATATCTACTGCAAAAGAGTGAAGTCAGCACAGATGCTGTGTGAACTGGTCTTTACTATATAGGACATCCAGAGAATGTCATGACTGCTGGGATGAGCACCTAGTTCTCTCAAGTCCAACAAATACTCCATTCAGCTGCAACCTACTGGTTCAATTTCATTGCCAAAGCAAGTGTTCCTCAATGAAGAACACTGACACACATTTTACTAACATGCAGGGGCTTTCCAGATGTTATTTGGGGTACAAATATGCCTTATAAGGCCAACAAAGTTCCCAATGTCATGCATGCCTTGTAAAGCTAATACAGTGAGTCAAAGAGAATATCTTTAGGGGAAATTCGATGGGTAGAAGGAGCAAGTGCATAGCTGTTCCCTGGTTGCCAATTTTCCCCTGCAAATGCCTGCTCTGGCCATTTGTAGCCCATTTTCCTCCAGCAAAGTTCCAAGGCTGAAAATAAGCCTGGCTTGGAGGAAGATGACAGTGAGGAGAATCAGTGAGCACAGGAAGGGTTAAGCACTCCCTTCTTCCTGTCTGTTGAACTTCTCTACACTCCTGCAAACCTTCTACGCAGGAAGCATACTACTTCATGTTCCGTACAACATTTAGCCTACTGAGTGGACACAGACAGAACAAATCTGATGTTACCTAAAAATAGCAAATTAACTTAATAGTGAGATACTATGTTAATACTATGATACTATGTTAATAGTACAGACAATTGGTTTGCATGGGAGGGAAGGCAGGGTGATAATAAGACTCAGTTATAATGCAAGGGTTTAATGAGCCTGCAGAGTCAGCTGCAGTAGGCAAGAAATATTGCTAGCTTAAGTGTGATTTAGATATACTGTAAAATTTAAATGCAGCATTCAAAGACTCAATTTTTTTCCAGAAGTGATGCTCTGAAAAACTGCTAGCACAACATCTATCTGCTCTGGCATATTACTTTTATGAACACAATTCCTTTAAAGAAATGCTCTAGGGAAGAGATCCTCCTGTCAGATAAGTAGTCCATACAGTTTCATTCTTCAAAAGATAGTGTCTGGATGATTTAGAAATTTGCAGCATCCTGTGACTAAGGCTGAAAATCAGTCCAGAAAGCAGAAGCAAGCCCTGTTAGGTCACACAGGGCCTGATTAGACATTACCTCCAACCCTTAATCATAGTATTCATTATCTAGAGTGCCTTGCAAAAGTAATCAGACCCTGATCAATGCTCTCATATTACTGAATTACAAATGATACATTGTAATTTCATTCTGTATATTTTATTTTGAAACACTGAAACTCAAAATCAATTATTGAAAGTTGCTTGCAAAAAAAAATTCAACCCCTGTGCTGTGGATGCTCCTAATTTACACAGATGAAAGAAACTGCCTTATTGAGGACACAATTACCTTACCAGTGGCCTCCACCTGTAAGCCATTAAAGTTGCTGTCACATTGTCAGGATAAAAATCCCACTGTTGAAGGAGCATTGGTCAGGCTGTGGATCTGAAGGAAAATGAAGACCAAAGAACATTCTGCAGAAGTGAGATATAATGTACAATACGGCCCTGCTTATACGGTGGGTTCCATTCCGGACCCCCGCCATAAAGCGGAAATTGCTGTAAAGCGGAACCCCATTGACTTTAATGGGGCACGTTGTGCGAAAATGCCGCAAAAGCGGCTTTAAAAGAGGGGAGGAAAGCCGCCGCATTAGCGGAACGCCGGGAAGCGGAGCACCGGGAAGCGGAGCACCGGGAAGCAGGGCCCTACTGTAATACAAATGCATAGATTAGGAAAAGGGTACAAAATAATATCCAAGTGTTTGGATATCCCAGTGAGCACAGTTGGATCAATAATCCAGAAGCGGAAGCTGCATCACACCACCCAGGCACTGCCATGAAAAGGCCGTCCCTCAAAACTCATCACGTGAACAAGGAGGAGACTTGTGAGAAAAGCCACAGAGGGGCCAACCATCACTTTGAAGGAGCTACAGAGTTCAGTGGCTAGGAGTGGAGTAATGGTGCACAAGTCAACCATATCAAGAGCTCTGCATAACACTGGCCTGTATGGGAGGGTGGCAAGAAAGAAGCCATTACTCAGAAAGTACCATCTGAAAGCATGTTTGCCAGAAAGCATGAGAGTGCCCCAGCTGCAATATGGGAAAAGGTTTTGTGGTCAGATGAGACCAAAATAGAGCTTTGTGGCCAAAACTCAAAGCACTATGTGTAGTGCAAACCTATCACTGCCCATGTCTCAAGACACACCATCCCTACAGTGAAGTGTGGTGGCAGCATCATGCTGTGGGCATGCTTCTCATCAGCAGGGTCTGAGCATCTTGTTAAAATTGAAGGAAGAATGGATGGAGCAAAATACAGGGAAATACTGCAAGAGAACCTGCTTCAGTCCACTAAAAAACTGAGGCTTGGGAGGAAATCCACTTTTCATCAAGACAACGATCCCAAGCACAAGGCCAAAGCAACATTGGAGTGGCTCAAGAACAAAAAGATGAATGTTCTACAGTGGCCCAGTCAAAGTCCTGATCTCAATCCAATTGAGAATCTGTGGCGCTCTTTGAAAATTGCGGTCCATAAGCGACGTCCAACCAACCTGAATGACCTGGAGCAAATCTGCCAAGAATGGGCCAAAATCCCTCCGACACTGTGTGCAAAGTTGATACGTATCTACCACAAAAGACTTAAAAGCTGTTATTGCAGCAAAAGGTGGCTCTACCAAATATTAATGTGTGGGGGTTGAATATTTATGCAAGCAACACGTTTCAGTTTTTTTATGTTTCTTACAAACATTTCCCAACATAAAACCAATGTCACCTTACAATAATTGATTTTGAGTTTCAGTGTTTCAAAATAAAATATCATACAGAACAAAATTACAATGTACCATTTGTAATTCAATAATATGAGCGCACTGGTCAGGGGTCTGATTACCTTTGCAAGACACTGTGTATAATGTCTATAAATAAGAGTTGTACAAAGCCTCACTTCCAAGTATTGTGAAACTGGAAGCGGCCTATAGGATCTCACATTTCATCCCCCCTCACGCCCTCCCCAGATCACATGGTAGAAGGTAACATCCAAAATGGGAGATTCTACAGTTAACTGAAAGCAGGATCTCCCTTACTCTATACAGATATTGCACCCACCTTACAATTCACAAAATCATGAATTAGGTCCCAACATACAGCTTTGCTACCCACCTGTGCAGGCAAAAATGTTTGCAAGCATTAGGTATATACTGGAGAATATCATACATCATTAAGACAGGAAAGGAAGTTCATCAGACAGCTTACATAGGTAACCAGGAGAAAGAAAACCAAGACGGGCAATGCTGACTTGCCCAAGATTTCAGGAATCAGCAGAGAATCCTTTGGCCATAATGGAACATTATATGTTCAAAAATAACTGAAAGACAGCTGAGGTTCCATGATCACCAAGACAAACACTGCAGTCATGCATTTGTTAATTTATGTAGATTTTATTCTTGATGGCATCTCAATGAATACTATTTTGCATTTATGGATTTTGACTAACAAATGGTCATGCAAATACATATCAGTAAAGTAATATTTGCCTGGCCATGTTATCAATATTGCTCCTAGAAAAAGAAAAGTGGGAGAAAAGGAGGAGGGGGACAGGAAACCTCTTTCAAAATCCATAGGAAGTCTTGAGTAATACAAGCGAAAAATGCAAGAAGCAAACAGAAGATCATCCAAACTGAGTGTTGTTGTGCCTTGGTGGGAATGGAATTTCCAACCTAGTTGGTGCACTTCTTCGGTTTGAATTTGTTGCAAGCACTGGTGATGCTGATGACATACTGCCAGAGACTAAACGACTTGGTAACTACCATACTTGCCCTGTTTTCATATCTACCAGCTAAGATGCTATCATACATTTCTGTTATTTCTAGTGTCAGTAGCAGACATCGAGGATAATTTTTTGGGGTCTACACTTTAAAGCAAACCAGCTTAACGTGCAGTTCCTGGATACGTAAATTGGAAAGCAGTCAGACTGCACACTTCTCTGAATGGTGATACAGTTTCATTAAAAAATGCTTACAAAAATATGTATTTTAATGGGAAAATGCATACAAAAATACATTTTATGGGGAAATGCATAAAAATACAAAAATGCATATTCTAGGAGGTAAATTCATACAAGCATGTCTTAGAGAACATGTGTACAATTGAAACACATTTTTTAATTTTTTTTAATCTGCAGAATGGGCTGATGACTGAATGTGTGCCAAATTGAAATGGAACAGAAATAGTTTCATCTGTCTGTTTCCAACCAGTAGGGAAATCTGACAACCAGAAGTGGCTTGGACAGTGCAGCAGAGCTGCAACACAACCTTCCCAGCAAGTGTGTTGCTGCCACTTACTGGGAGGAAAAGGGATGAAGTGATGGGGAGACTGATGCAGTGCTGATAAGCAGCAGTGACACACCTGCAGGGGGGATGGCAACTGGAATTGCATTTCTGTTTAGTGGCAGATGGGGGTCCTTAAAATTAAAACATTATCTAGGAAGAGGGACTCCTGCCTTCCCATATTAGTTTTGTCTCATTGGAAGGAAAAGGAATATCAATCCATCATCCAGTGATTAATTAGATAATTTTTGCCTCCCAATTACAATATGTCAGTAGATCAGGCAGAATTTCTTAGGCTCACTGTAATCCCCTTGAGGTCATTTGACCTGGCCTGTACTTACAGCCAAAGCAGCCATATATCGAGAGCGGATTCACTCCCTGCAACTGGATGGGCATATATCACCAAGCACAAAACCACAGCTATCCAGCTGACTAGAAAGTTAAATGGGGGTATGTCTCTGAGCCATCACTGCAGCTGTAGACTCCTCTTCTACTAATGGGAAATAGACACCAGCTTAAGGTGTCAGGGATGGATGCCATTTTGGACGGCATAGTACTTTGAGCAGAGCAATCAACTCCAACAGTATTCACAAGCCAATTGATGCTTTATGTACCCTAACTGGGCAGCAGGAGGGCTCAGACCATCCACCCATCCTCAACATGCTCCCTTGATTAAGCTATTTCATATATGGTACTAAAATATTCATCTTGATTCAAGAACACAATCTGGTTCACAAATTCCCCTAGGTCCAAACTGACTGGGGCACAGCTAAATGAAATACTAGCTGAAATCAGGGCCAAGAAAAAGGCACTGCCTTCTGTGGAGCAGGAAGAGTGCAAAGTTTCGAGGACATCTCAGTCCTTTTAACCATTCAATCCCTCTAAATAGAAGGGTTGTTACTGCATATAGAGTCTCTGGTGTGGATCACAATACCACAGATTTAGTGGCTTTCTGGGTTAGATTACATATGTTTGTAGAGATGCTATCTGGATATAAGTTAGACACTACTATATTGATAAAGGGTCCTCTGCCCAAGGGCATTCTGCGGCAGAATGTTCTTAATCTTGACAGTTCGGCCACTAATTATTCCCTGCCAAAGGACAATACAGCTACCATACATCCCAGTTCTCAGGCTACTTACTGACACTATGGAGACAAAAAGAAATTTTGTTACTTAAAGGAAACTTCGTTACATTCTTTATAGCGTAAGTAGGGAAGCTTGACCTTAGTCATACAATAAAACATTAGGTGCTTTATCATCAACCTATCTATATATGTATCCAAAAGATCCCATAGTTCATAGAGCTTCGGCTATGGGGTGGTATACAAACGCAATAAATAAATAAAAATAATAAATAAATATAAAAGACTTTCAATTCTCATACATAGACAAATATTTTCATATGCCTGCCAGCAGTGCATGGAATCATGTGAACAGAAAGTAAAACAAAATTATGTATTAAAACTGCACCACCATGAATTTCTAATACTTATGAGCACATAATAGTTTATTTCAGAATGTACTTATGTGTTCTAGCATGCAGTTGTGAAAATGGAAACTATCCCCAAAGGTGAGTTACTGACATGTGACTATACAGCATGACATCTGACAGTTTACTTGATTTGGATGCTCTACCATGCACGATCAACTGTCATGGTTAGGAATTTTAACTTTTCACATCGATTTTTTTTAAAAAGGAGAATACATGAACAACAAAAGTTTGTGCTAACGAGTATGTAGGATGCACATAATTTGCAAATTTCAAGAGAAAGATGGTTGGTCTTCACAGAACTTTAAAATGCTATTATGTCTCAATGATAGTGGCAGTGAAAGGGTACACTTTCATACAAAAGCTACTGGTGTTTTACAACACGTGAGGCATCCTGAAACCACAAAATAATGTTAATCTATTGCAAAAAAAATAAAAAAATTAATAGTCACAGAAGATAGGTAACAAGAAGTTCATCAAGCCTGAAATACAAATTTTGCTATTACCAAGCAGCAGCATAGTTCTCACTAGCCAAGGGAAAAAAAGGGGGAGGGAAGGATTTCAATAGTTTTCACTAACAATTTTTATTTCTGATTACTGATGTTTTTCCTTAAGGAAGGTACTTTTTTAAAAATTAAGAGTGGCATTTTAAATACTAACAAATGTACTATGGCATTTTGTTTCCTGACTCCCAACTGAGCAGATCAGAGGGAGCTGTGTCAGCTGGTCCAGAGGAGATACAAGCGAGCCAGCTCTCAGAGAGCGAGCAAACAGGGAGAGCTAACAGGAGTTTGGCAGAGAAGTTTGGTGGGGGAGGTCCCTAAATCCCCCCCTTGTACAGCACACCACATACCAGTGGGACTCTCCTATTTTCCCTGAAGGAGGACAGGACAAAGCACAGGCCATTCTAATACAAGTAGAAAGAAAGAAACAAAAGGCATTAGAGACTATGGATGGGAAGGACTCTCCAGTAGTGGTGACCTGCAAGTTGTGTGCAGTGTTTGTCTTCCTGCCTGCCAACAATATGGTGTACATGTGCAACAAGTGCAAGCTGGTGGCAGTGTTGGAAGAAAGAATGAGGAGCCTGGAATGGCTGGTAGCCATACTGAAGAGTATAAGAGAAGATGAAGAGTTCTTAGATAGAATACTGGAACAATAACAGCAAAGAGAAGTACAGGAGGTGGGAGAACAGCAGCATGCTGAACCAGAAGAGGAGACTGTTGTGGAGAGCAACAACAAAGTGGAGGAAACTCTGTGGAAAAGGGTGTCAGGAGTAGAAGAGCGAGACGACAGCCATCACCGGTAGAACTATGGAACCACTTCCAGGCACTTGAGGATGAGACTAGAGGGCAGTCTGAAGGGGAAGAATTACAGGAGACCCCACGCAACAGCAAGCAAGAGGCTGAAGCTCAATCAAGCAGGGCCAATGAAACCATACGCCATGACAAGAAGAAGAGAAGAGTAGTAGTGATGGGAGACTCCCTACTGCGTGGGATTGAAAACCAAGTATGCCAAGAAGGTCCATGGACTCGCCAGGTATGCTGTGTCTCGGAAGGATGGTTTAGAGATGTGAAAGAAGGGTTGCTATCACTCATAAAGTCCACTGACAGATATCCCTTTCTTCTCATCCATGTGGAAATAAATGATACTGCCAAGTGGAGCTACAAAGAAATCACGTCAGACTTTGAAGCTCTGGGAAGGAAACTCAAGGACTTTGGGGCTCAGATAGTTTTCTCGTCCATCCTTCCAGTACTTAGAAGAGGAGTGGAAAGAGAAACAAAAATACTTCAGGTGAATGACTGGCTACAAAGGTGGTGCCGATGCAAGCAATCTGGGTTCTGGGACCACGGGCTACGCTTCCTGAAAGATGAACTGCTGGCAAGTGATGGGTTGCATGTCACAAGGATTGGGAAGAATGTGTTTGGCCACAGCATGAAGAAATTCATCAGGAGAGCTTTAAACTGAATCCTAAGGGGGAGGGAGATGAAAACTTGGCAGCAATGACTAACAAAGGCTTGTGCACAGTAAGAGGAACTGAGGGAATGGCTCTAATGGGGCCCAGTAATAGTCTTCATAAAAATGTAGAAAGGAAGCCAAGCCATAAATCACATGGTCTTTGATGTCTGTATACTAATGCCCAGAGTATGGGAAATAAACAGGATGGACTTGAACTCTTAATACAGGAGCATAAATACGACTTGATAGGTATAACTGAAACTTGGTGGGATGACTCGCCTGACTGGAATACAGCAATTGAAGGATATAACTTGTTCAAAAAGAACAGAAGGAATAGAAAGGGAGGTGGAGCAGCACTGTATGTTAAATATATATATCCCTGCACAGAAATACAGGAGGATGAATTTGGTAGTTCCACTGACAGTATCTGGATTAAAATATACGGGACAAGGAATAAAAGGAACATGGTGGTTGGAGTCTTCTACTGACCACCCAATCAAGGAGAAGATGAGGATGAAACTTTTGAAAAGCAAATTGCCACTGTTTTGAGGAGGTAGTAGTAGTAATAGTAGTAGTAATGGGGGACTTCAATTACCCTGATATCTGTTAGGAGATGAATTCTGCCAAACATGGCCCCTCCAAGAAATTCCTGACTTGTGTTGGAGATAACCTTCTTCTACAAAATGTGGAGGAAACAACTAGACTTGATTCTCACCAACAGAGATGTAGCAGTAGCTGGTTAAATACTGGAAATGCCTTTAAGCCAATGACCCAGTTTAGAATCCTTCCAGGTGTTGTTGCCACCATCTTTAAGTTCTACAACACATTCCATTCTGAATAGCACATATCACAAATTAATAACTTCTGAACCCTACCAAAGCCTGTATCTGACCAATCCTCTCTGCCAAGACAGGCTGGGGGAAGTTATCCACAAGTGAAACTTGCTGATTCTTTGTTTTGGAAAAGAGGTGGGTGACAGAGTACAATAGCAGAGGTGGACCTAACCCATGCAACAACTGATCCATTCTCATTTATTAATAATGAATGAAATGGAATTCATATAAGTATTGCCTAATTCCATTCAAACATACATTTTAGATTTAAAAAGTTTTTCACTTCATATGCACATAACAGTGGATGCAACTGGATAGATTAGCAAACTCACTCAATCACCTGCAAAGCTGTCATATCCCACTGATAAATGCAAGGAGTAAATACTCCTATATCAGCATGAATGCTTTCTGAATTTCTAGCTACTGCAGAACAGAAATTCCATTAAAATGTCGCTGATGTGTGTGTGTTCAAGTATAATTAATTATATACTGAGACAATTTTCTCTAATAGATTCTCATTTTGCTAGTTAAATATATAAATGATGTATTAGAAAAATGACACGTTTCTATCAGTTTCGTCACCCAGCACAAGAGAGGACCCAGTGCTGGGAGACATTCTGAACCTATTTAAATGGCAAATACCTTTGAATTATGTCAAAGGTGTTTGACATAAATATAATCTCATCCCAATACCAATTTCATTAAACACAATTGACAGTTCCATAAATTCTAAAACTTTACAAGCAAATCACAAGCATATTAAAATATTTGCCTTTTGAAACAATGTGTAAAGTTAACTTGGATTTCTTTTGTAGATGGATTCAGTTAAGCATGTCTGGCAGTAAATCAAGATATTACAATCCCTGGGACTCTCTCCAAGCTCCTTATTTCCCATTTGATGTACACACTGCATAAAGATTCAGTCTGACTTCACCGAGTTTTCACAGAAAAGAATTAAGCAAAAGATTGCTTTAATTACAGAAAGGAAAAAACTGCTTCACTTAGCAGGAAGTTTCTTCTACTTTGTTCATTTCTTTTTCTTTCTTTTTTTTAAAAAGCTATTGCTGGCAACAAAAGCATGATTGAAGTGAATATATTAAGCTTGTCCACTTGCAGGGAAATGGTTTCCCCTTTGGCCATAAAATTGTATTAACTGGACACTGCTGAAGACAAGGTGCTGGATAAGGTGGAAC
The DNA here is from genome assembly GCF_030035675.1 of Rhineura floridana. NCBI lineage: Eukaryota > Metazoa > Chordata > Lepidosauria > Squamata > Rhineuridae > Rhineura > Rhineura floridana. Next base: position 145,687,720 of record NC_084481.1, on the reverse strand, counting down.
TTTGATTCAGTCCAACAGGGCTTCTCTTATATTCTTAATGGAAACAAATACACATATACAACAGACCTGCGCAACCTGTGACCCACCCATTCTGAACACTATGTATTACAGGAAGTTATATCAGCCATAATTTATTGAGCTCTTAATAGACTGTCTTCAGCTTTGTGGGTCACAATTTATGAGGGCTTAATTAAGAATAGGGAAGACAAGTGTTAAATTAAAAAGCAATACAGTAGGGCCCCACTCATATGGTGGGTTATGTTCCAGACCCCTGCCTAAAAGCAAAACCCGCCAAAAAGCGGAACTCATTCAATAGAATGGTGCCCGATGCCCAAAAAATGCCATAAAAGCAGAACAAGCGCCGTATGAGTGGGGCCTTACTCTAATTGAAAGCCGCTGTATTAGCAGACTGCCATAAAGAGGGCTGCCGTAAAGCGGGGCCCTACTTACAAGCAATGTATTCCAAAAGATAGTAAATCTTATTCAGAATAGGTGCAAATCTACTGATTACTGTTGTGGAACATACTCTGACCATTTTAGTGGTGATTTGGGCAGGAAATCAATTCAAGTCCTATTTAAACTAGAGAAAATTGCTGCCCCAGTAGGAGTGCTTGGCAGATTGTATTCTAAAGTATACCTTTGCAGCCTAAGGTTTCAAATTCACTGCTATATCCAGTATTTTAAAAGAAGAAAAAACCATTCTGGCACATTCTTGGTTCGGTGTTTAGAATTACAACCAAGAAACCTAACAGAATTCTTCTTTGTAACTATGGTGCATTAAAAAAGCATAAGAACAGCATGTTATTCCTTTCATTAAATGTTGTAATATCACATTTTGTGTACAGTGTACAGTCTGAAGAAAAAGCAAATATGGTAAAGAGACAATGAAAAAAATGAATGTGAAATTAGTTATAAGCAACCAAGGGGAAATGATCAAGAATTATCCAAAAATATTACAATTGTATTAAGATTGCAGGCTTTAATTCATATGACTGACACATTGATCACTGCTAGTTTCTGCCCCACAATCAGTCACCCACCTGTTACTACAATGCATTCTCAGTCTGTACCAGTGCTGGCTGCCTAATGTAAACTTAGAACATGCGTGAAGGGCAGAGTTGGGAAATCCAGTGGATGGCCTGACAAACAATGGCAGGACCATCATAATCCAGATTCAAATGTGCTTCAACAGAAAAACGGGAGCAAAAGTACAAGCAACCAGACAACAAAAGCAACAAGCAAGTCAATTCAAATACATGTATGTGTCTTTTGTAGACATTTGAATTGCCTTGTAGCCTGTGACCTATTTATTGCTTTTGTCATCTGGTGTCACCTGCTTGCTTGTACTTTAGAAAATATTGCTACCATTTTAGAGATGAAGCATATTGAGCCCAGCAATGGGTGACCAGCCCAAGATCATTTAGTGTATAATGGCAGGGAATTCTTAAGCAAAAGCAATCAAGTAAATGAGTGCTTCTGAGCATATGCAGAGTGCCTTCTTCTCACTACTGAGCAACTGTAACCTCCTCTCTCACCACACACTTAGGATTTATCTGTGGATATACAAACTACAGTTGCATTTATCAGTAAAGAAAGGAGGCATTTTCCCTCCTCACAGGTTTTTTATTTTTAGAAAAATAGGGCTTACAGAGTAATGACTTATGTTCCACACAGATTAAAACCCCCAAAAGCTCCGTCTTTAGAAATCAAAACAGTTGGAAGAAAACTACAGCCAGAGAAAATATATTGTTTTCTTCCACACAACAATCAACTTCTTGTTCCTCCCTGCCCCCCCCACCATCCAACTGAGACTATATGAATTAAAGTAAGTGCAGAATGTCTTTCCTTAATCATCAAGCTGCAGTCCTGTTCCCCCAGGCACTGAGCATTCAGAAGCAGAATTTCAAGCACATGCTCAGTCCAGGATATTCATTACGAAGGCTGAGTCCACAGCTTTCCCTGCACAAATAATCCACTTCTGGTTTAGTTTTTCTCTCCAGAATTTCCTTGTTCTAGCACCCCAGTTCACACACACAAAAAGATGCCTTCCCATTCCTTAAAAAAAGAAAAGCTAACCAGCACAGTGGAAGAAGATGCTTTTTCATTTTTAATGTTCATATTTGATTGATGTAATTTATCAAATGAAGGGAATGGATCTCGGAGAGCTAAAACTCTTGCCCAAGTTTTTCACATTTTCCATCCCTATCTCTGCAAAGATGTTGCAGTTTCAGATTACTTTTTCCCAATCATGGTGGATTGGGAGACGTTTTTCTCCCTTTCATACAGTATTAGAACATGAGTCAACCTGAACACTGAGAGATCTAGGGCAGACAAAAGAAAGTACTTCCTCGCAGAGTGCATAGTTACAGAATGGAATTTGCTGACACAGAATGTACAGGGAGTAAACAATTTGGATGGTTTTACAAAGATTTCTTGAAACACCTTCGTAAAGAGCATACAGAGCCATCACTTCAATGTGGGAATACAAACAGGTGACACTGATGTAAAATGTACAAATAGCAACTTCTGAACTAAAATTCAGATTTGGACAGAAAGGATAGAGAGGCAGGGAATACTTATCCCCAACCCATTAAGGTTTGAGCAATTTCATTACTTTCTTCTTTTCAGCTAGGCTTAGCGGCCCTTTGCCAACATATAAAGCACACAGGATAACACACTTCAGACAAAATGTCTACAAACAGATTTTTTAAAAGTATAATTAAGACTTTATTCTGGCCTTGGACAAAAGGCCAAACAGAATGGCATATTTTAAAAGCTGTATTATTGATAGCAGAAGAATGCTTCTTCTCAGCTGCATTTCACATGCACACAAAAAGCAAACACTTTTCTTTTCAAATACCCAAAATGTTAAGTTTACATGAGTTTGAGAGAGCTTTGCACACAGAAAATCAAGAACTGAGGGTATTAAAGTGTAACAGCTACCCAACAAGAACTGAGGGTATTAAAGAAATGATATACAGCCCCAAAGAACTCTGCAAGTGAAAAATGGAACATGAAATGTCATTTTCATATCCTAGCGTACAGGTTATTTTCCCGGAAATTTTCTAATAGTTTTGAGAGGATTAAAACAAAAAAGCAGCTTCCATAGCTAAGCCAGCTAAAAGTTTAATTAAATACAATTGCTTGCTGTGCTTGCCTTCTCAAGCTGCCTCATGCATATTCATCGGTGTAATTACAGCAGTAGGGGGAAAAATCCCACATCTAATTATACCATACTCCTTGTCTTTTACACATGCCTGGAATTTTTTACATAATTAATACTGAAATTAATTGCAAGTTACTTAATCTTGCACTCTGTCCTTTCATGCTTATTTGAAATCTGGATCCTCCCCAAACTCATATGCAATGGTTTACACCAGAAAACAGTGAACACTAGCATACTTTCTAATTACATGCAATAATAAGGCACATGGAATGTTGTAAATTTCAACCCCTCACATAATGTTTACCATTACAAATACAGAGTTATATTCAACTTACTCAGGGTAGACTGATTGAAATTAATGAACCTAAGTTAGTAATGTCCATTAACTTCAATGTGTTTACTCTGAGTAGCACTAGCAATTAATAACACCCATAGTATTTGTAAGACAAGTTGTTGCATGTCCTCTTGATATGCAAATTCCAATTGCACTCTACTGCTTGACTGACACAGTTTGAACCTAACTTGTTCTTCCCTCTGGAGAAGTATTTAATATGGCATGAGGGGTTGTGGCACATAGGGAAAACCATATCAGGACTTTTGGATTTCGGTTGTATTTTTAACCTTTGGACTTACAAAAAGGAAGAGAATGAATCAATCCCAGAAGCTTTATCACCACCATTATTGGGAAAGACAGACTTTTAAAATGCATGTATAATCCATCTATAGTGCATGTAACTCAGAAACCTGCATATTCCTTCACCAGAGATGAAAGATAGCTTTTTATCTATTTTCATGGCAAGTGCTGTACTGACACTGACCTGAACTGGCAAGCTATATAAACAAACTTGATGCAGTAAAATAATCAGTTGGGAAAAAACTCCAATATCATTAGTATCCCTGAGTAAGTAAAGTCCAGCTACAACCATGTTTTTTAAGTTCATTAACAAGAGTGGTCACTGAAAAAGAATGCCATGACATGGAAAACAAATGGGATGTTTAATGTAAAAAGCAAACACTAATTCCTCATTTTAAAAAAAGTTTCTAAATGCAATGCTAGATACATTAGAAAGAATGGCTTGTGAATAGCTATAAATATTGTTGTTGCTATGTGCCTTCAAGTTGATTCCGACTTATGGCGACCCTATGAATCAGCGACCTCCAATAGGATCTATTATAAACCACCCTGTTCAGATCTTGTAAGTTCAGGTCTGTGGCTTCCTTTATGGAATCAATCCATCTCTTGTTTGGTCTTCCTTTTTCGCCACTCCCTTCTGTTTTCCCCAGCATTATTGTCTTTTCTACTGAATCATGTTTTCTCATGATGTGTCCAAAGTATGATAACCTCAGTTTCATCATTTTAGCTTCTAACGATAGTTCTGGTTTAATTTGTTCTAACACTCAATTATTTGTCTTTTTCTCAGTCCATAGTATCCACAAAGCTCTTCTCCAACACATTTCAAATGACTTGATTTTTCTCTTATCTGCTTTTTTCACTGTCCAACTTTCACATCCATACATAGAGATCGGGAATACCATGGTCTGAATGATCCTGACTTTAATGTTCAGTGATACATCTTTGCCTTTGAGGACCTTTTCTACTTCTCTCATAGTTGCCCTCCCCAGTCCTAGCCTCCTTTTGATTTCTTGACTATTGTCTCCATTTTGGTTAATGACTGCTCTAAGATATTGATAATCCTTGACAAATTCAATGTCCTTGTTGTCAACTTTAAAGTTACATAAATCTTCTGTTGTCATAATTTTAGTCTTCTTGACGTTCAGCTGTAGTCCCGCTTTTGTGCTTTCCTCTTTAACTTTCATCAGTATTTGTTTCAAATCATGACTGGTTTCTGCTAGTAGTATGATATCGTCTGCATATCTTAAATTATTGATATTTCTCCCACCAATTTTCACACCTCCTTCATCTTGGTCCAATCCCGCTTTCCATATGATATGTTCAGCATATAGATTAAACAAGTAGGGTGATAAAATACACCCGTCTCACACCCTTTCCGATGGGGAACCAATCGGTTACTCCATATTCTGTCCTTACAGTAGCATCTTGTCCAGAGTATAGGTTGCCCATCAGGACAATCAGATGTTGTGGCACCCCCATTTCTTTTAAAGCATTCTATAGTTTTCCATGATCTACACCAGTGGTTCCCAACGTGGGGGCCGGGACCCCCAAGGGGGGCCGTGAAGTAATCCAGAGGGGGCCGTGAATAGTAAATAAATGAATTATTTATTATTGTTTTTTAAAGAAGTCTTCACTCCCTCGACACTGTCTGCTCCCCACTGGCGCTGCAGATGACACCTCCCCCTTGCTCCAAATAAGAGGGGAGGCCTTTTGCTGAAGCGCCAGAGCGTCTTTCAGGCGCACTAAGGGCAGGCATCTGCCTATAAAATACATGGCAGATGCCAAAGGAGGCTGAGGGTGGAGCTACCAGGAAGAAAAAGGGATTACTATCACTGATTCCCATCTCCTTGCACTGCCGCTACTGACAGCGCCCTTACTTAGAATGAGAGGAGAGGGGTTTTTGTGAAGCAAAAAGAAGCAAGGCTTCACAGAAAGGCTGCTTTCCCCCTTCCTTCCTGGCAGCCAGCCGCCTCCCTGGGGGGAGGGGATCATTAATTTTTTTCAGCTTATAAAGGGGGTCCTGTGCTCATAAAGGTTGGGAACCACTGAACTACACAATCAAAAGCTTAGCTACACTTCATGAAGCACAGGGTGATTTTCTTCTGAAATTCCTTGCTCCGTTCCATTATCCAACGTATCTTTGCAATATGATCTCTGGTACCTCTTCCTTTTCTAAATCCAGCTTGGACATCTGGCATTTCTCGCTCCATATATGGCAAGAGCCTTTGTTGTAGAATCTTGAGTGTTACTTTACTTGCATGGGATATGAAGGCAATAGTTCGATAATGACTGCATTCCCTTGGATCCCCTTTCTTTGGAATTGGGATGTATATTGAACGCTTCCAGTCTGTGGGCCATTCTTTAGAGGAGGAGTTATGAATATAAAATGAGATATAAGTTCACAGCACAGAACCACCCACAACATTCTTCTGTGATTAGGCTCTTTTAAGATTGTATGGATTGGATCCTAAATTGCTCTTCTCTTCATGCAAGGGGGAAGAGAATTTCCGGAAACTCCCCAATTTATGTCCCTCTCTCCATATCCCACACCTTTCACAAGAGTCTCCAAACTTTTAGGAGTAATGGGGGCCACAGAGGGAATGCCCCTTCTGTGAAGGTGAAGAAGAATCCAAGCCTTACATTTCCAAGCACATATATCTGAAAGAAACTGAAGACATCTCTGTGGCTCCTTACCTGTGCAACCATTTCATAACACATGGTATTAAAAATCTGCATGCGTTTTGCAGGTTCGGGATCAGCACCTGGCATTATAGTGCAACTGCCAAGCCCCATGGGCCTCAAAAAGCATCCTAAGGCTGACACCAGTTGCTGGCATCTCCTTTTTTTTCTTTTCTTTCTTTTTAAGCAAAGCACCAGGCCAGGCTGCAGTCACCGACTATCTTCTTTTTCGCAGAATGTTCTGAGCCTAGAGTAGTGGGGCACAGAGGCATTGTGGTGAAATTAAGATGGCAAGTACTATAGTATATCTGGAGCTTTGTTTCACAGTAGCGGACTGAGAGGCACCAGCCAACTGCCCTAGTGAAAATGTTTTGAAAAAGAGATGCCAGTCCCTGCTGCTGGCTGCCACTGATTGCCCAGTTTACTGGGGGAAGACCAATTCACCCAGGACTGCCTCAAACTTGGTTGCTGGCCTTGGTGTTTGGGACATGACAGTGAGCAACTTCCATACACCACCTTCAAGTATTTTGTGCAAGTCTATGCTACTTTTGAGTCATTCTTCTTCTGCACCAATGTTTTAGAGTTCAAGTCTTCAAAATGTTATGGAACTCAAACATTTTTGTTAGCCGTTCTCCAACTTTGTCCCCTCCCACTTTAGGATTGCTGGGGCAGATGGGGACTTAATAAACTTTTTTCTTCAGTGCAGGCAAAAAACAGCTCATTATTTGGATCAAAGCCAGCACAGCATTTGGACCCAAAATCACACTGCTAAGAAGGGCTCCTTTAACTGGTAATTTTTGAGATAAAATTAGTAGACTGCATCAGCTCCAAGTTACAAAAATCAGAGGCCCAGGGCCACTCCTTGTCTTGAAAAGGACCGATGGGGCACTGGGAGAGGAGGGGAGCACGCACAGTGAGCAACTTGCTCTGATAAATTCTTTAGTGAAGGCTCTTATACATCCAGTGACCTGTTTCACCCCTTTCTTGAGGAATGGAAATGAGGGACAGGCCTCTGACTTGGAGCCTAGCACTGTCCATCCTGACAAGGCCTCCACATGTATTACTGGGTTAACATGAGGATGTGGGTCACTGGTATGGAGGGGGGCAGTTCCTCAGGGTATGCTGGCTCCATAGGTTCTGGCTCAAGAGCCTTTGATCCTCTGGGCTCAGGCTACAGCTGGGGACTAGGTTGTCCTCCAGTGCTGCTGGACCAATGGATCAGACCAGCCTCTCCAAGTCAAGAGTTAGAATCCAGGCTGCTACTCAGGGCAATGATCTTGACATCTGTCTCCAATGACAGTGACAGATTCAAGTGGACTTTCCTTGCTGGAGACAGAGCCCAGGATGTTACTTCGGCTGGGAGTCCTGACAAATGGCCTCAGTCTCTGTTGTCAGAAATCAAGTGCAGGGTCAAATACAAATATTCTTGATTATTCCATAATATTTGCATAGACTATCTGAATGGAGCTCATGGACCATTTGGAATTTCCTGATCCAGGTTTTGGGCATAAACACAGAAATGCCATGATCACAACACAACCTCTGCTTGCTCACTTATTCAAGTGTGGCTATGGGCTCTATTCAGCCAGAAGTAGTTTTTAAGAAAGTAAAATATATGAAAAAATGCAGCTACACTATTTCCTGCCTCACCCTTTCTTACCCTCAGAAAGAATAACCACCTGTCACTGTATTTTTAGAACTATCCTGGGGTGTTATACTGTCTAGACAAAAAACAAAGAACAGAATACATAATAGTTTTTCATTGTCAACAGCTTTTATCTAGTTGCTCCTATGGGGAGTTTTGTCAGTAAATCAGGTTCCATACACTGAAAATCATGTCTAACAGAAAAAGAGCAGAACAAGAGGATGGGCTCTCCACAATTTAAATGACAGAATGCTTGCTTGCTTTCGCAATTAGAGCACCCTGTCATGACCCAGAAGGAAAAGACATCAGAAAACTGGTGATCTGAATGTACCACTTATTCCTCTTCAACTCTGTTACACAGAGGGAAGCAGCTGCTATTGCAACTATTACTACAGTATCACTTTTCATATACAAAGTGCTTCACAATTTTAAAGTTTACCTTCACAATTCTGCAAATGTTATTTTTAAACTGAAGCGACTTACACAAAACACTGCAGTGGGTCCATAACCTGAAGTCATATTGTCCAGGCTCAAGGGATAACCCTTTATTCATGAACCAAACTGGCTTTCTGTGCTCTTACAGGCTCTATACAGGGAACTCATTTTACGGTGTTCATACAATACTTACATCTAGACAGGTTTTTTTTGACAAAAGTTACATCAGAATAATCTATGGCAGTGTCCTTCAACCTGGTGACTTTCAGATGTTTTGGGCTACAATTCCCATCGTCTCTGACCACTGGCCATACTGCCTGGGGACTTCAACACACCTGAAGGGCACAAGGTTGGGGAAGACTGATTTCTGGCTTTCTCCAGCATAGTCTTATCATGCACTGGGGGTAAATATTCAAGTAAAGTTTGATGGTACATGTACACACCATTTGTCCTTATGCATTTTCCAAGAGCTTCAGGCCAAAGGAAGATGGGATTCTCAGAAAAAGATGTTTCACTTACTTGCCTCATTCAGAACAAGAGGACTGCTGCTGGAAAACCTGGGAATCTCTGATCTATAGTTGATCAAAGTGGGCTAGAGGATTCCCAGGTCATCTAGATTTTGCCTTCGAGTTGCCTCACAAACTCTCGCCATATAATGTCTTAGGCTTCATCCAAACAAAAGGAGGGTATTGCAGAGAGAGGCATCCCCTGATAGCCAGTAATGTGCCCCATTACTGAACTGAGTACGTTCGGTTGAATGGGGTGTCTGGCCTTTTGTGAAAATGTTTGGTAGTGGCAAAACACATTTTTCACTTTGATGATTTATCAGGTAGCAATATATATATATGAGTCTTTGCTCTTTCAGAGAGAACAATGTTGATCCAGGAAACATGATGCTCACTCTCAACTGGATTCTTCATGTTGCCACATAGCAAAATCTGATTGGCTAGATCGGGGTTGGGAACCTCCAGCCCCCCTCCATTTTGCCCATGAGGTGCATCAGGTGTGGGGTGGATAAAGGAGGAGCTTCAAAGGAACAATCAGGAGCTTCAAGCAGGCTGATTGCTCCTTCGCTGGATTAAGGCATGCTCACAACCACCTACCAGATTATTGGGGGTAGTAGCGCGCCTTGCTCAAGGAGGAGGGAAGTGGTTTCCATTCAATGGGAAATGCTTCTTCCTCCCAGTGCTGCTCTTTGAAACCACCCTGCACTGATCCTTTCAACCTGTGATATCTTAGGCTGAATGATACCTGATGCTGAAGGGATCAGTGCAGGGCAGGCTTTGCAACCCTTCCCAAGCTCCCCCTTGGCAGCAACGAGGGTGGGTGGCTCGGGAATGAAGGGGAGAAAGAAGCTCTGTAGAAAGCACAAGAAAGAAGCCTGCATTTTAAAAAGCAGACTTTTTCTCAGGCTTCCCTCACCCACAGTGGGCACTTTAGAATGGCAACAGGTGTTTTGCAAGCCTTCCCATGCTTCCCCTGCTGCTGCCCCGGGGGGGGACACACAAAGGGGAGCCTCACCTTTGTCTCCCCCTCCTGCCACTGCTGCTACTGCTGGGAGCAAGAGAAGGAATTTTAAAATGCAGGGTTCCTTCTCTCGCTTCTGGCAACAGCATTGGCAGCAGCAGTGGGATGGGGGGCAGAAATGAAGGGAAGAAAGAAGCTTTCTCTAGAAGCTGCCCTCCTGCTGCTGCTGCAGGAAGTGTAAGAAGGAAGCCTGCACGACAACCTACCTGTCATTCATGTGATGTGATTATGACATCACCATGTGACTGACAGCTGGGCAGCCCCACCCCCCTGTCAAATTTGTCCCATGAGGCCAAAATTGACAAGGAACTGGCCCATGAAGCCAAAAAAGTTCTCCGTCCCTGGGCTAGGCAGTGCAATAACATCACTACCAACTGGCTGTATAACTAGGGGAAGGTCTGTGGCTTAGTGATAGAGTATCTGCTTTGCAAGCAGAATGTCCCAGGTTCAATGCCCTGCACCTCCAGTTAAGACTGGGAGAGAACAGTGTCGGAAATCCTGCAGAGCTGCTGCCAGTCAGTGAAGTCATTACTGAGTTAGATAGACCAATGGACTGACTCAGTATAAAGTAGCTGCCTATGTTCCACTAAGGGTGCTGAACCAATGGGGAATGACAATAATGCGAGCAGGGATCAAACATGGTGTACATACGACGTGGAAACATTTCAGCACCCCCAAACTACTTTTACCCAAAATCTAAACAGGTGACGGTTTGGTATTGCTGTAGCAGTTCAATACTAGAACAGCAGTTAAAGTTGCCATATTTTATTATAAAAGTGAAGGCTAGTTTTATGCAAGGGTTGCCTGCCTTTCTTTTTAGGCCACCATTGAGTGCTCCTAATTCTCTTCTTTGGTATCTTAACCACAAATTTACCCCAGCTGGAATGCCCATGATGTATTCCACCTACTGGTGAAAAGAGTTTTGAAACCCTTTTGTTTGTTTCTCTATCATTTTTTTACATCACTATCTGAGAAAGTGAGGGATTACATTACTGAAATGTTCACTAGCGGAGAATTTTTCTAGACATGTCTTAACGCGGTATGCAAGCTGAAAAAATTCCTTTTGGAAATTAATCTTCCTGCCTGAAATCTGATGGCTTCCTGTCTTCCTTCACAATTTATACTTTTTTCTCTTCTCTCTCTCTACTTAATGGAATTAACATAAAGCCTTTTCATTAATTATATAGCCTGATAAAATGATCAGTAGCATTATAAATCATTTTAAAACAAGAAGTAAGCACTACACTGGACAACCCATAGCCTATACTGCTAAACTATATACCTCTGATTTTTATTAAACAAAATTAGTTTAAACTGATCAGTTTCTAAACCAAAACAGAAAACCGAACATAAAATTAACTCTGCATTTGGAAGAAGTATGCATGGCTCTTCAAGAAGGCATTTGGCTGAAGGTTCTGCTGGCTTGTTATTTTAATAGTGTTCCTGTTACAGTTGTGTTTTATGCTTCAAGATTTGCCATTCTATGATTTTTTTTTTGTTATTATGAGGATGTGTTTTGTAAGCTGCCTTGAGTTCACTTGTAGAAAAGGTGGGGCACAAAAGGTTTTTTTAAAAGAAAACCCCCCACACTACATGGAATACATGTTCTTTTATTACACTCTCCCCCATATCATCTTGAGGCCGAATGCAGCAAAAGTATCATCAAACAGCAATTTACCACCACTCTTCATCAGTTGGTTAGCACCCTGCTCATCTCATAAAAGAGATGTATTATAAATGACATGTATTATAAATATTTTGCTATTTTTGTTCTACAGTTGATTTTAGTCTGCATAACCAATATAAGCTAATGGCATACTCAGAGTAAACCCACTGAAATCAGGTACCAGTGATTTCAGTGGGTCTACTACTCTGAGTAACACTGGATCTCACCCAATATCATTACCATTATTGTAATATAAGATTTGCAAAGTATTGTAAAAAATCAATAAAGCCTATATGAAAAATGTAGCATTAGTTAATACTAAATGGAGTTTTCAAAAATTTGTTTCCATTTTTAAAAATTAAAGTAGCTCAAACTGAAATCTGACATATTAAGAGAAAGCACTGCATTTTCTTGAAATGTTTTGGCAGATCACAGTTTCAAAATTCAAGTAAATAACAGGAATGTTTTAACACGTCATTGTGAGAATACCTGAACTGTGAAATTAAAAAAACAGTTTATAGAACAAACACAATTAACAGCATCATCTGAACCCAAGATCCGCCAGGATGAGTGAGTTTGGAATGGGCAGATATTGTGCTGTCCTGGCTGGCCATTGTAACTCCCTCAACCTGACAGAGCAAGGACTGTGATGGCTCAACAGCGGAACTTAAGCCAGCACAAAGGGGTGTTCTGGGGGCGAGGCAAGGAGAGACTAACACCTACTCCAAACCTCTTTTAGCCCAGTCACGACCTGGCAACTCTGTGAAACTTACACTGGAAAAAAGGGTGGTGTAAGTCAAACTCTATTCTAAAGGCTTGTTTCCTCTCTGCCACTAGCCCTGCTCTTAAACACAGTTTGGAATAGGAGTAATTTACACTTACTTTAAGTGTAATTTAAGATTAATTTAAACCAGTGTAAATTCTGCTGACTTCCTATATTTAGGAGTCCTCTGTAAGAGTCTTATGACATCTTAAAGACTAACAAATTTATTATGGCACTTGTGGCATTTGTTAATCTTTAAGGTGCCACAAGACTCTTTGTTGTGCTTGCTGCAAGAGACTAACAAACCAATCCTAAGTACAGGAAGATAGTGTAAATTACCTGTATTCCAAACTCCATTTAAGAAAGGGGGTGTTGCCGGCTGAGCCAGGGGTAGTCCAAGATCCACCTATTCCTAAATTATTCATCCCAGTGGATCTTGAGTCTGGATTGTGCTGTAACATAGCTATCCCTAGCGTGGTTTGGTCATGCTCTACTCTATTGCCTTTTGGTAAGCCATTATGGATTGGCAATGTGATTTTTGTTGAATATTTTGTCATTTCTATGCATTTTAAGCTGCCTCGGGTACAGCAATGAAGAAAAACAATATACAAAATAAAAATGAAATGGAACGGAATTATGGGAATTGGTAAAAACCTTCATGTGTTTTTTATGTGGCAATGTTACAGAGCAACTGACTAATCTCTATGTAGAGGATGAAAATGTATCAAATCTGCCCCACTCCCCCTAAGGAAAGGATGCTTCTTTTTCTTTTAAATGTATGTGGCAATCTCTCTTGTACAGGATCCAATGGAAAGTGTAACATGAAAAATCTCATCAAGAAGCTACCTGTTACTATAACGATTCCAAAATTATTTTGCAATAAACAAACCAAGTCATCTCACAAGCGTGAAATCTGTAGTTAGAAATATACCACATGCCTAAGACCTTAGTTTGATATTTCCACATATTCATTTTCTTACTCTCATGACTGACAGTTGGGAACCTTGGGACCTTCCAAACCAGTTTCTTTTTTTTAAGTATGCCCACTTTTATTTTTTTTCCATATAAGGTACTACAGTAGGAAGAAATCTAATGCATCACCATTTGTCATAATCACTGTAATCCCCCTTTTAAATAATCACTTAATACAATTAAGAATGAATTTGATTTATACCTTATATTCTTTGTCTGGTCTCAACAGGTTGCTTTGCTATTTAAACACAAACACATGCACTTCTGAAGCATTCAAAGGCTTGCACCCATATTTATTGTTCTGCTGCTAGATTATACTGTACCTATTAAATTCCAAAAGCATTTAGGCAAAAACAATTTTAGGTTTATGATGCTACTAGTTTTAAAAAGAAAATGTGAATGAAATATGTGCTGCTTATAGCAAATTGCTAGCACACCAGGAGGTATTTTCATTTCCACAGCTTGTTCAAATAAAAACAAATGCAGTTTCCCCTGATCTGTCAAGCAGTTGTACTGTACTCTACATGAAAGGAAATAAAAATATATACAAAATTAGGAAAAAAGTCTTTTCAAAATAGATATGTCAGAATGCAGTCAATCCCATCAATCCATTATTATATTTGCATATATCCTTTGCCTGTGACCCAATGTCACAGTAACGAGTCTAGGGAAAAGTGTGTACATAGGGAGGAAAGGTCATTTTTTTCAATTAAAAAGTTTCTCAGGTTGTATAGAATGCCATTTGATACTGATCAACAAGCTTGCCTCTTTGGCATTGGAATCACCTATATCCAAATGTGTTTCTACTGTGCATGTGGTTCCTAGTCCAACCTCTGCACCAAAGACCTTGCATCTTGAAAAATTAAGTAAGTCCACAGCTATTTATTCTTTCCAGGTTATACTGTTCCACAAATTTTAAAAGATCTATTAGCTATTTATTTTCACTGTTGCAATTAATGCCCCTATTTTTTCCTCTGTATCCCCTTTTCTTTGTACCTGGAAACTCTACTGCATTGATCACTATTTGATAAAGAGGTTTATATTCCAGTACCCCCTAGCTGAGCTTCAGGCATTTTCTGCAACATATGTTGATGCACCAATGGTTTCATTTCAAGTCCACATAGAGGGTTTTTTAAAAAAGGGGGGGGGAAACAATCACTGTCTGATTCTGACCTTGTAGCCTGTTCTCTGTAAAATCATTTTCAACTCAGTGAATGATATAGATGGAAAATCTCAGCCTGACAGATATGCCTGCAAAAGCTGGCTATTCTAGAAGAAGCTGCCCATTTGTTCCAGACTAGGTCAAAAGAGGTAGGGCCACAGCTTGGAAGATTATTTTGAAAAAGGAATAAATTACAATTACTGTTACATGGCTCCCCCAAAGAATAAACTGCCATTACAATTACAACTGTTCTGAAAGGATTTTATTACTTCACTTTTACTCGTTCACTCTCTCACTCAGCCACCTCCCGGATCCTGCCATGCCATGAACTAAGGTCACATTCACATCATACATTTATTCCACTTTAAACTGTCCAAGCTTCCCCCAAGCAATTCTGGGAAGTGTAGTTTGTGAAGGGTGTTCATGTTCCTCTCCCAGAGCTACAATTCGCAGAGTTCACTGGGAAGAGGGACTGTTAACCTATCAGACAATTGTAACTGTGCAAGGAAGATAAGAGGGTTTCCTAACAACATTCAGCACCGTTCACAAACTACAGTTCTCAGGATTCTTTAGGGGAAACCATGACTGTTTAAAGTAGAATAAATGTATGGTGTGAATGTGGCCTAAGGCACACCTGCCCAAGCAAACATTTTCCCCTGGGGTACAAAAAAGTATAAATGCAGCAAAGTAGCCAGGGAGGGCGGTAGAGGCGGTTTGGCATTTTGCATGCCAAATGCAGACACAGAACACACACACACACACACACCGTTGTCTCTCACCTCTACAGTTCATCTCAATTCCTCTGCTACCTCCTTCATTTACATCCTTGTCCTCCAGCTCCTTTCTCCATCCACTCCATTCTTCTCCACCACCACCCATTTTTTAAACATTTTTCTCTCCATTTCACCCGTCTCGCTCTCAAGAGCAACACTACACAGAAGCTCAGTTTGAGGCACATGATTTTCATCCATGAACACCCAAAGGTAATGCTAGAAACATTACAATTACACCTCAAAAGTAATAAAATTACTCCTCATTCTATTACAATTAAAATGTTCAGAAATTACCTCAAAAAGTAATAAATTACAAGTAACTCATTCTTCCTAACTAATTACTTCTAAGCTCTGGTTATGGCTCATTAACTAAAAAGCGGTTAAGGAGACAGAAAGCAAACATGACATAAGTATAAGAAGAAAAACTGCAGATATAGAAAAATGTGAGCTGTGGCTCAGAACAAAAAGAACAAGTCTATGGGCATTCTCCATTAAGTTCTCTCACAACTTATTTCAAGACTTCACTCAGGTTGGATCTACTCTCTTTTTTCTAGTTTTGCTGGCATAGAAAAAGTTTTTCTCTGTCATATACACAGGAGGAGAGAGTGGTCTTGTGCTCAGGTCCTGCTTGCAGGCTTCCCATGAGCAGGTCCAGTTCTAAAGGGCGGCCAGGTGGGGCACTGGCCCGACGGCCCCTGGAGCTACAGGGGGCTCCTCAGCCACCCCTCTGCTCCCCTTCTGCAATCCGCGGGTCCCCCATGCCCCCCACACACACCCACTTACCTGTCTGCTGTCTTTTACCATTGACCTTAACAAAGATGGCGGCCGCAGTTTCCCTAAGGTACTGAAGCCCCTGCTACCATCTTAGTTGATGGCAGAGATGCGCGCATGTAGCATGCACGCGTGCCATCAACAAAGATGGCGGCGGAGGCGTCATCCCCCTAGGGAAACCGCAGCCACCATCTTCATTAAGGGCAATGGTAAAAGACAGCAGACAGGTAGGTGGGGGGGCCGCATGCGTGCATACACGTGCACACACACACCGGGGCCCAGGGCAAGCTGATGCCCAAGAGCCCCGGCATTCCTGGAGCCGGCCCTGCCCAGGGGCATGTGGTTGTCCACTGTGAGAACAGGATGCTGGACTAGATGGGCCACTGGCTTGATCCAACAGGCTCTTTCTTATAGTCTTATGTTCTTAGTTTTCACTTCTTCCAGGTTCATCACTGATTGCATTTTGGTGTAACAACAAACTATATTGTTATGTGAAATGCATCTCAGGATTATGCACCCTCCATCTTCCTCCCCTGTTGCAGCCATGAGGAAATCTCTCACTTCAATTTTCAGTTAGCCAGAGTTTAGTATTATGTCTCAACCCACACAAACTAGTTAATCTTAACTATGGTTTATTGAAACAAACCAGCTTCATAACCAAAGGCTTGATGTTGGATCATTTTAGGAAACTGGATACCACTAACCACATTTTGTAACACTAAACTGTGGTTAACTCCCTTGCAACCACACTGCAGAAGGAAGGGGAATTTGACAAGACCAAGGCTCATTCATATAATGATAAAGGAGGAGGCAGTGCTTGTCCTTCTCTCCCTCCCCAGAAAAAAATAAAAGTCTGAAACATAAAAACAACCCTAATGTATAAGTGGACATTTGTTAAGGAACATATAATAATAATAATAGCAACCTGTTGTGAGGCTATTCACCCAGCAGCACATTGGTCCAAGTTGCCTGTGAAAAGCCATTTATAGAGGAATTCTGAGGAAGATACATCCATAGGCAAGACAGCTGACCTTCCCCATCTCTCTGAGCATAATGGCTGTAGTCCTCCCCACCTCTCTCCATCAATAACGCGGCAGAACAACTAGAGAGATAAGGGACATTTTGAACACATACATGCACACCACTCAAGAACACTTGAATGCAACAACCTATTTTTATTCATAATCCACAGAGAGAAGAAAACATCAAAGAGAATAGGCAACTTAAGAAAAAGAAGAAATGACTCCTAACTACCTTAACTGGTAGAATGCTGAGATGGCTTCAACACTGAAAAGTTACCATAATTCAAAACCTATGTGTATATATCCATAGATACCAAGATGAACAGCATTTCTTTAAGGTAATTGGTAAAAGTAACTGTTCCTATGAAAGACTGGCAAAGAATCCATGGGTTTCCATCGGGCTCAATCAGTTTCTATGATCTGAATCAATTTATGATGCTAATTTTAGCCCCAAATTAACAAGGTTCCCACAGTCAGGTAATGTGAGAGCACTTCCTTTGAAATGTCTCTTCTCTTAACATAGTAAAACAATGCCCCACTTGTAGTTCATTATAAAATCTGGAACTGAGAGTTATTACTTTAAAGGGAATCGGCAATTAAAATAGGAAAAGGGTACATGCTTTGGTCAGGTATGGTCATTTGCATTTAATAATTACCTCAGACAATTTCCAAATCAAAGTGCGCTTAGTAATTACTCTGAAATGTAAGGTAAGCTATTTTGTGTGTAAGTGATTCTATCACTGTTGATTTTAGAGAGGGCTTGGTATTTTTTAAAAAATGGACCCAAAAAGTACTTTTGCATCATGTTGCACTTTGAACACATGGATCCAGGAATTTTAATTAAATATAGTAGCAGCAACTCTGCCACTGCAGGAATTGTAAAGATCAAAGTTTGTGAAACTATGTGTAGGTATTTGAAGTAAAAACAAGTAATTCCTTCTCCAATCATGGATCCTTGCACTGTACAGAGGCTGTTCCCAAAGGTCCCTTGAATTTCAGAAGATGCTTGTTGGGTGATAGTTTGGCACAAGCTGCTCCAAGTGGAAAGGAGATTGGCATACACAGGAATTTTCCCAATGTAGCACTTTGGATTGTAGCCTCTGTGCTTGAAAGGTCTATACATTTGCCTATACACTGTTGTTGCTATGTGCCTTCAAGTCGATTACAACTTATGGCGACCCTATGAATCAGTAACCTCCAAGAGCATCTGTCACGAACCACCCTGTTCAGATCTTGTAAATTCAGGTCTGTGGCTTCCTTTATGGAATCAATCCATCTCTTGTTTGGCCTTCCTCTTTTTCTACTCCCTTCTGTTTTTCCCAGCATTATTGTCTTTTCTACTGAATCATGTCTTCTCATGATGTGTCCAAAGTATGATGACCTCAGTTTCATCATTTTAGCTTCTAGTGATAGTTCTGGTATAATTTGTTCTAACACTCAATTATTTGTCTTTTTCGCAGTCCATAGTATCCACAAAGCTCTTCTCCAACACATTTCAAACGACTTGATTTTTCTCTTATTCACTTTTTTCACTGTCCAACTTTCACATCCATACATAGAGATTGGGAATACCATGGTCTGAATGATCCTGACTTTAGTGTTTAGTGATACATCTTTGCCTTTGAGGACCTTTTCTAGTTCCCTCATAGCTGCCCTCCCCAGTCCTAGCCTTCTTCTGATTTCTTGACTATTGTCTCCATTTTGGTTAATGACTGTGCTGAGGTATTGATAATCCTTGACAAGTTCAATGTCCTTGTTGTCAACTTTAAAGTTACATAAATCTTCTGTTGTCATTACTTTAGTCTTGATGTTGAGCTGTAGTCCCGCTTTTGTGCTTTCCTCTTGAACTTTCATCAGCATTCATTTCAAATCATGACTGGTTTCTGCTAAGAGTATGGTATCGTCTGCATATCTTAAATTATTGATATTTCTCCCACCAATTTTCACACCTCCTTCATCTTGGTCCAATCCTGCTTTCCGTATGATATGTTCTGCATGTAGATTAAACAAATAGGGTGATAAAATACAACCCTGTCTCACACCTTTTCCGATGGGGAACCAATGGGTTTCTCCATATTCTGCCCTTACAGTAGCCTCTTGTGCAGAGTATAGGTTGCCCATCAGGACAATCAGATGCTGTGGCACACCCATTTCTTTTAAAGCATTCCATAGTTTTTCATGATCTACACAGTCAAAGGCTTTGCTGTAATCTATAAAGCACAGGGTGATTTTTCTTCTGAAATTCCTTGCTCCGTTCCATTATCCAACATATGTCTGGTGCCTCTTTCCTTTCTAAATCCAGCTTTGACATCTGGCATTTCTCGCTCCATATATGGTAAGAGTCTTTGTTGTGGAATCTTGAGCATTACTTTACTTGCATGGGATATTAAGGCAATAGTTCGATAATTACTGCATTCCCTGGGATCCCCTTTCTTTGGAATTGGGATATATACTGAACGCTGCCAGTCTGTGGGCCATTGTTTAGTTTTCCATATTTTTTGACAAATTCTTGTCAAAATTTGGACAGATTCATTTTCTGTAGCTTGTAGCAACTCTATTGGTATGCCGTCTGTTTCTGGTGATTTGTTTCTTCCAAGTATTTTATGAGCAGCTTTCACTTCACATT
This sequence comes from Rhineura floridana, assembly GCF_030035675.1. Classification (NCBI taxonomy): domain Eukaryota; kingdom Metazoa; phylum Chordata; class Lepidosauria; order Squamata; family Rhineuridae; genus Rhineura; species Rhineura floridana. Next base: position 145,667,879 of record NC_084481.1, on the reverse strand, counting down.
CTAAAATTTCTGGTTCTTCATCATATGGTTCCTCCGTGAATGAATCTGTCATCCTGGCATCACTTTTATAGAGTTCTTCAGTATATTGCTTCCATCTTCCTTTAATTTCATCTTGGTCAGGCAGTGTGTTCCCCTGTTGATTAATCAACATCCCTACTCGTGGTTTAAATTTCCCTTTCATTTCTCTAATCTTTTGGAATAGGGCTCTTGTTCTTCCCTTTTTGTTGTCCTTTCTATTTCTATACAATAACTATTGTAATAGTTTTCTTTGTCCCTACGTACTAGTCGTTGTATAGTTGCATTTAGGGTTCTCACCGTGTTTCTATCTCCTTTTGCTTTTGCTTTCCTTCTCTCTTTAACCATTTTAAGAGTTTCTTCAGTCATTCATTGAGGCCTTTCTCTCTTTTTAACGAGAGGTATTATCTTTTTGCATTCTTCTCGATAATGTCTCTTACTTCACTCCATAGTTCTTCTGGTTCTCTGTCAACTAAGTTTAAAGCCTCAAATCTGATCCTTATTTGATCTTTATATTCTTCTGGGATGTTATTTAAATTGTATTTTGGCATTATGATTGCTTTGTTGTTCTTGTTTAACTTTACTCTGATGGAGAAGTTCCATACTTTCTGCAAAAAGAAGACCAGGAGCAGACTGCGGTACAGATCATGAACTGGTCGTATCGAAAATCAGAGTAAAGCTAAAGAAGAAGAACAAAGCAATCATAATGCCTATACATATACATGGCCAAAAATAAATCTTATTTTTTCTTATTAAAAATACTTTTATTGATGTAAAAGAATAAAAATAGAATAAATGTGGATAAACAACTAATAGATTGAGGTGTCTGGTTCCTGTATTCCTATAAGTCCTCCAAGTAGGTTACAAATTAAATGGACAATTAAATCAGCATAAAATCTTACCAAAATTTAAAAGATACAATCAGTTCAACAGATGTACTAAAAGATTGTCATGAGACTTTCACAGTATAATTGATTATATTTCTATGGTAGCTTTGCTGAGAGCACTTGTACGCTGAAGGTAAATGCATAAATAGTGGTGTTTGTGTGTGAGCGCACACATGTATGTGTGTGTTTTACCATCTGGGCTTCTCAATTTATTAGTTGTATTCTACTATATATCTACATTTATTGTTTTATGTCATCGTCTACTGGAAACATTTTTCATGCTGTTTCTTTTGTTCTGATACTGTATTTTAATACTGTATTTAGCAAAGAGAACAATTTTTATACTTTTTGATGGTTTTGATATTGTATTTTATTATTTTAACTTTCTGTGAGCCACCCAGGAAACATTGGGTGGCCTATACATAAAATACATTTAAAATTTCAATTTAAACTCAACAATTCAGCTAAGACCTTCCAACACCTTCCAAAACATAAACATTTAGCTAGCTATCTAAAAACAAGGAGAAGCTACTTTACCAGCTTCAGCTGTTCCTAGACTGAGATAGTTTGGCCACTGTGATCTTGGCACTGGTAAACTCAAGAATGGTCCCTTGGACCCACCTGAAGGGTGATTTTCACAGGTACGCCTGCCATCAGATTGGGTAGTACTGCCATCTAGCGTCCGAAGGCAAGAATGCACTAGAGTTAAAACCTGGGGCTCCAGCCCCTCCCACTCCAGTCTTCATGATGACGAGTCCGAAGTGGTAATCTGAAAGTAACCAAAGGGCAAAAGCCCCAGCAGCAAAGAAAATATACACAGCAAATATCATAGAACTTGCAACATAAGAACAGGTTTTAACTAAAGAAAATCAGACAGAGCACGAAGCACATAGATTGAACTATATACGAAATACTGAACGAATTTCCCCAGAAATCCCCCACAAGGGAGGGACGTGATGGCAGGCGTACCTGTGAAAATCACCCTTCAGGTGGGTCCAAGGGACCATTTTCCACAGGTAGCCTGCCATCAGATTGGGATGTACCAACGTAGCCCCCTAATAGGGAGGGATTCCTAGGAAGTTACAAATCAGAAATAACGTGTTGCAGGACACGTCTCCCGAAAGAGGCGTCAGCTGAAGCATAGCGATCAATCTTATAATGCTTCACAAAGGAGTTAGGGGTAGCCCATACCGCCGCTCTGCATATGTCTGTAAGAGGAGCATTAGTTAGGAAAGCCGCCGTAGTGGCAGCAGACCTGGTCGAATGGGCCGTGATGTTAGACGGCACTGGCAAATTAAGTGACTGATATGCAATAGAAATACAGGCTCGAAGCCAACAGGACAAAGTGGATTTGGACACCTTTTTTCCCAAAGATCTCGGATGAAAGGATACAAATAATGCGTCTGTCTGTCTAATATCCTGGGTGCGAGAGAGATAAACTTTGAGCGCTCTCCTAACATCCAGCGAATGCCAGGCCTTTTCGAGGGGATGGACAGGCTTTGGACAAAAGGATGGAAGTACAATGTCCTGGCTACTGTGGAAGACTGAGTTGACCTTAGGACAGAACGATGGATCCAGCCTCAGGACTACAGAGTCCTTATGGAATACGCAGAGATGACGGGCCGATGACAGGGCCTGTAACTCCGAAATCCGCCTCGCTGAAGTGATAGCCACAAGGAAAAGGACTTTAAAAGACAACAGTCTTAGAGGCACTGAGGCAAGAGGCTCAAATGGAGGTCGCTGTAATGCCTGCAAAACTTTGGAGAGGTTCCAGGATGGAAAGTGGTGACGTACCGCTGGAGAGAGGTGGGTAGCTCCTCTTAAGAAGCGTTTGATGAGCGGGTGAGTGCCTAGGGGTGCTGCCGATGAAGAAACAGACAGAATTGAGGAGAGTTTTGTCAATGTCCTGCCTAGGAGTGATATAGGCGGGAAGGCATACAGGAGCCCGTGTGGCCATGGTGTCGTCAGCGCATCCACTGCTTCCGCCGTTGTCTCTAGGTACCTTGAGAAGTAACGAGGCAGTTGGCAGTTTTGGCTGGAGGCGAAGAGATCCAGTGAGAGGGGGCCGAACCGCCGCTGAAGGAGGGTGAACACAGCTGGATGAAGTTTCCATTCTCCCGGATGGATCGTTTCCCTGCTGAGCCAGTCGGCCGTAATGTTTAGCGTGCCGCTGAGGTGTTCTGCTCGTAATGACAGGAGGTGGGACTCGGCCCAGTCGAAGAGTCGTGTCGCTTCCTCCTGTAGAGCCCTGGACCTTGTGCCTCCTTGTCTGTTGATGTGAGATTTCACGCAAACATTGTCCGTGCGAATTAGGACGTGTTGTAGAGCGAATAGTGGCTGGAAGTGTCTTAGAGCGAGATGAGCAGCCCTGAGCTCCAGCCAGTTGATGTTGTAACTTAGTTCCTGGGTTGACCACACACCTTGGACAAAGGTGGAGTTGCAGTGGGCTCCCCAGCCGGACAGACTGGCATCCGTGGTGATTAGGACTCTGGTTGGGTCCCGGAACGGTGTCCCCTTGGTAAGGGAAGTTGTGGATACCAACCAGCGGAATGATTGCGTCAGAGATTGGCCCAGAGGAATTACGCGATGGTTGGACTTGGAGATGTCCGCTTGAAAGGGTAGGAGAGCCCATTGTAAAGGTCTGCAATGATGTCGGGCCCACGGAACGATGTGGATGGTGGAGATCATTGCCCCGAGAAACTGGGCCAGAAACATGACATCTGCTGTGGGGCGATGTAGAAGTAAGTTTGCCATGGCTGTGATGGAAGCAATACGGTCTGGGGACAGAAAGGACATGGCTAGGGATGTGTCCAGTATTGCCCCTAAGTGCTGGAGGCGCTGAGTTGGTTGTAGATGACTCTTTTCGGCATTGATCAGCCAGCCGTGAGAGTGTAGTGCCTCTAGGGTGAACTGGATCTGCCTGTTGGCCAAGTCCCGGGAGCCTGCTCGGAGGAGGAGGTCGTTGAGATAAGCATAAATGTGGACCCCCTGGAGGCGGAGATACGCCAGCATGGTGGCCATCATTTTGGTGAAGACTCGGGGGGCCGAGGAGAGGCTGAATGGAAGGGCCCGGTATTGAAAATGGAGGTGGCCTAGTGCAAATCTCAGGAACCGTCTGTGACCCGGGCAAATTGGGATGCGTAAGTAAGCGTCCTTCAGGTCGATGGATGCGATAAAGTCCCCTTGTTGTAGAGCCTCTACAATAGATGCCAGAGATTCCATCTTGAAGTGGCGGTATCTGACGAAGCGGTTGAGGCCCTTGAGGTCTAAGACCGCCCTCTATGCTTGGGGACCGTAAAGAGGATGGAGTACACGCCTTGTAGCCGTTCGGATGGGGGAACAGGCTCTATAGCGGCTATCTCTAGTAGATGTCGTAGTGCGTCCTGCATGATCTTTTTGCGTGCCCTGGAGACGGGGGAGATGCAAAATTTGTCCGGTGGTGTCCGCCAAAATTCTATATTGTAGCCCTGGGTGAAGAGAAGTCTGACCCAGGAGATGTTTGTCAAGTTTAGCCAGATGCTGGAGAAGAAGGAGAGTCTGCCTCCAATGGGGATGGAGTCAGAACTGCCTGCGTTGACGGTTTCCTCTGCCATATGCCTGCCTGCTCTGGTATTGGCCCCTGTATTGTGATCGTTGTCTGGACCAGGGTGCCTCGAAGGGACGGAAATTTGTAGGCCTGGTGTCCCGTCCGCGTCCACCGGGTCGTCCTCTCCGAAAGGGTTGGAAGGAACGGTAAAGGGTAAACCGTCGTACGGGTCTGCGGTCGTCTCTTTTGGCCGTAGCTAGTGCAGGTTTACGATTGTCCTTGGGGTCGACAAGGACTGCTTTGAGAGCGTCCTCGCCGAAGAGCATATTTCCCGAGTATGGAGCTAAGGATAAGTTGGTTCTGGCAGTCGAGTCGGCGTCCCAATGTTGGAGCCATAGAGTACGACGAGCTACAATTTCGGCTGCAAGGGTGCGTGCACCGTGATGGGAAGCGTCTAATGTGGCGTCGGCCACAAAGGCAGCAGCCTTGTGTATCTTGAGGATACCTTTCCTTAGTTTGGCGGGATCCGGGTTGGGTTCATCAAGGATATCCTCTAACCACATCATGGAAGCCCGTGAGAAGATAGAGGCAGTAGAAGATGCCCGGATGGAATGAGCAGAGGCCTCATGGATCTTACGGAAGACAAAGTCAAGCCTCCTCTCATAGGGGTCCTTGAACAGTGATTCGCCTTCCTTTGGAAGGAGAGAACGGGATACAAGATTGGAAATAGGTTGGTCCACCCCTGGGACGTTCAGAAAGGACATGGATTCCGGGTCCAGGGTATAGAGCTTGTTGGCTAAGGAGGAGGAACGACGTGGACAAAGGGGACGGGCCCATTCTTCTCTGGTCAGTTTTTTAATGGGGTCTGGCACGGGAATGAAGTGCTGCACTGATCTGGGGGACTTGAGAACTCTGGCACCCTTGACAGGAGGGACAACCGGTTGAATAAGTTCTGGTTGAATGCCAAGAGTGTCCATGACTCTACGTGACAGACGAGAGAAATCCGCCGGGTCAAACAGGCAATAGGAGATCTCTTCCTCCTGGTCAGATTCCCCACTCCATTCATCCAGGTCAGTCTGAAAAACATTCATGTAGTCATCAGACTGAGATTGTTCTACGTCCAATCTACCCCTGACCACCTCATATGGGTTAGGAGAGGGTAGTGGAGCATCAGTATTGTCACCGGGTTGTCTCGCAGAGCTGGGCTGTCGCGAGGTTCCGGGTTGAGAAGACAAATGTAGAGTAGGCTGGGGATGGGATAGGCACCCCAGCAGCTCTCGTAGTTGTTGCAGGAAGTCAGGGGTCAACTGTATCCCTGGGGGAGTGGAAGAAGGTAGTGCCTGTTCCTGAAGAGGAATTTGAGGCTGCCCATGCGGAGTTTGAGGAGCTTGACAGGGGAATCCTTCAAACTCTTCCTCTGAAGACTCAGAAGGAGACTGGAAAAGTGCAGGAACGGCTGCATGGCGAGGTTTCTCTGGGAGTGATGATACGTAGCGTGCTCTCTTGGGCGCTCCATGACCAGACAGGTGTTTAGTCTTTGCTTTTGCCTTGGCGTGTTTATGTTTAGCTGGCTGGGATGGACGGCCTGCTTCAGGGGATATTGTCACCTCAGGGTTCAAATCCGCCATGACAATCTCTGAATGACGCCCACAATGGGGAAGGAGCGGTAACAGAGCCAAGGTAGAAATAGTATAGGACAGACTAGAAACAGTATGACAGGAGTGAGTACGCCCAGTACGAGAAAGGTAACAACTCGGGTAAGGTTGGCGCCAAGCTAAGTACACGCACACAATGGGGAAGGTGCGAGACCGCTAGTTACACTGCCAACTTGGCCTTGAGCTAAGTACACGCACACAATGGGGAAGGTGCGAGACCGCTAGTGACACTGCCAGAGAGGTAAGCTTTATTTAAAAATCGCAGTGTGGCCAAGGTTAGATACACGCACTCAATGGGGAAGGTGCGGTACCACCAAGGTGCACAGACTAGTCAATTGGATGTGCACCTACAAATATACACACACACAATGGGGAAGGTGTGGTATAACAGGGCTACTGGATGTGCACCTACAAATATACACACACACACTGGGGAAGGTGTGGTATAACAGGGCTACTGGAGGTGTACCTACGAATATACGCACACACAATGGGGCAAGTGTGGTATAACAGGGCTACTGGAGGTGCACCTACAAATATACACACACACGAAGAGGAAGGTGTGGTATAACAGGGCTACCTGATGTATCTGAAGGGAATACTGATTAAGTGAATATAAATTTGATAACCGGAGACTACACAAGTCCCACAACAGGGCTACTTGCTGTGTCTGAGGGGAATACTGAATAGGTGAGTATATGTTTGTTAACAGGAGAGCACACAAGTCCCAAGTGATTAGAAAAGAAAAAAGGCGGCAAAAAACGAACAAAATGGCGGCCGCAGGGTTTGAAAACGGCTGGGAGTCAGCTGGGAGGATATGCCACCAGAGGGTGCTAAAAAACAGGCGAGAGGGTAAGCGTAATTGAGCCCAAGCCGGGTTGAATGAACAGCAGGGCTGAAGGGCTTCTGTAAAAAAATTGAAGAAATTGCAATGGCGGCCGCCGAGGGAGCCGCAGCCGCAAGCTTCCCTAAGGACAGAAATAAATAACAATGGCGGCCGCGATATAGGGGTTGGTGGGAAAAACGGGAGCGCTACAAGAGGCTTCAGAACGGGCGGGGTGTCTACGAGGGAACCGCAGCCGCAAGCTTCCCTATGTAGAGGCTAAAATATAGACTGAAATAAGGAGGGGGGAGACCGCAGCCGTGGAGCCCCCGCTAAACGAAAAAAAACAGCAACCGCTGCTGTTGGAGCCTAACAGCCGCGGAGCCCCCGCAAACACGAGAGAGCAGCAGCCGCTGCTGGAGGAGGCTGAGAAGGCTGAGTAATAAACGGCAAAAAAGGGGGAGGGGGGGACCGCAGCCGCGGAGCCCCCGCTAAATGGGAAAGAGCAGCAGCCGCTGCTGGAGGAAGTTCTGAAAGCTGAGTAACAAACGGCAAAGAAAAAAGGGGGGGGAGGATCGCAGCCACGGAGTCCCCGCTAAATGTAAAAGCAGCAGCCGCTGCTGGTGAAGCCTCAGGGAAGAACCCCGAAGAAATCAAGAGGTAAAAAGATAAGAAGAGTAACAGAATGGAAATAAGACTTAGCTACGCTCTGTCTAAATTCAGATCTGCCTCGGACGGAGGCAAGAATGAAGACTGGAGTGGGAGGGGCTCGAGCCCCAGGTTTTAACTCTAGTGCATTCTTGCCTTCGGATGCTAGATGGCAGTACTACCCAATCTGATGGCAGGCTACCTGTGGAAAATGGATTACTTCAATGCACTTTATGTGGATCTTCCCTTTGGCTTAACCTGGAAGCTGCAGCTGGTGCAGAATGCAGCAGCAAGGTTGTTGACTGGGCACTCCACTGACATCATATAACATCTCTGCTGAAGGAGCTACACTGGCTACCAATATGCTACTTGATGCAGTTCAAGGTTTTGCTTTTAGCATTTAAAAGCTCTAAAAAGTTTGGAACAAGTGTATCTAAGGTACTGCCTTGCTCAAGATATCCCTGCTTGACAACTGCACCCCTGAAAGTACCATATGCTTAGCTTGTACTAGAAATCAGGCTTTTAGTGTTGTAGCTCCAGTTCTCTGGAATTGATTGCCAGCCTAAAATCAGATAGGAGCTTAAGTGTGATGATGTTTAGGTGCCTACTGAAGACATTTTTATTTAGGAAGGCTTTCTCTGAGGTGTAATCCAGTCATATATGAAATATTAATTTACATCTGATGAAACTGTTGTATTGTTTTTTGAATTTGTATTGGATGGTTTTATAGTTTTTAGATAATTGTGTTTTTGTCTTTCATTCTGTTTTTATCTTGTACCCCACCTCAATGGCTTTATGCTGTGAAGCGGTCCATACATTTGAATAACAATAACAATAGGCAGCCCACTTCAGACAGGGAGGACGGATCAATGGGGGTCCTGCTACCCAAGAGCTGCCACTTTGTATCACCATATTTCCAACCTCACTAAAGTATGACACTTGCAGTCTTTCAGATGACATCCTCAGCAAGGAGAAGGAACTATTATGAAAGGCTTTCCTTTTAAGTACCACAGATTCATGCCGTATGGGCGGACTAGCAGTTTGAATTACATCTGAAAACAATGCAGAAGCCTGGCATGTTTCCTGCTGCTTCTCCGAGTTAATAACAAGACTGCAATATTTTTACATCAGTTGAAATTTCCAAAACATTTAAATATCTTAAAGAGTACAGACATGTACCTAACAATGTATGGCAGACTGAGCAATATTTCTTCGCTCAGAGTAATAAGCTAAAAAAGATTCCATGTTCTGCTCTGAAACTGCCTCCTGGCAGTTGCTGTGTTTCTCTAACATTAGCTGAACTGAGTATGGCAAAGCTTTCCAGTAGCTAATCATAATTACTTTAAAAGTACAATCATGCAGAAGTGTGGAAATGGATCGGTGGTTTATTGTTCAGAGATTACTATAAAACTCAGTAATTGTTCTGGCCTCTGTTCTTTCTGCCTTTTCAGCTGAGAAAGTTATGCACTTCAAGGTAATTTTTCTGACCCCATTTGTTTTGATTTTTCAGCTTGACCAATCATTTGCTTGAAAGGAAGATACAAAATTGCACAAATGCATTTTTTTTTGAGGTTCACACTGACAGTCACTTAGTTCCCTTCATGTTTTGGTAGACACAACTGGCATTTCCAGGTACAGCTGGCAGAGACTCCTGCCTGAAACTCTGGAGAGCAGCTGCCAATCAGTGTAGACAATTTAAATATTTAGATGAACCAATCGTCTGACTCAGTGTAAGGCAGCTCCCTATGCTCCTATTTTCAAAAGGAAAACTGAATACCTTCAATTCACATGTATTCCAAATATATACACAATATATTATATAATTAATACTAAAGAGATTTTTCAAGAATAGCAATATATGTAAATCACTAAATATCTGCAAACCACACGAAGCCAATAATATGCCTCCAAGTAAGTCTGAAGTGTAAAAGAAGCCCCATCACCTCTTTCTCATCCAAGACTTCATGTTCTCTCACTGCCAGTCGCTCTTGGATTTAATACAGTTGAGAAATTATTTCTATATATATTTTTACAGAAAATTTCCAAATGGTTAAGGAAGATATCTGGTATTTAACCTTAAAAACACTTCCTGTATCTTTCCCAAACAATTTTGCTCATGTATTATTGTTTTTTTAAAAAAATTCCATACATTATTCTGGTCTAGGGAAAAGATATTCAAATACTTTAGTTTCCTCACTCAAAGGTTTTGTTTCTTCCCTTAAGGTCCCAATGACCTCTTTCTATGCAGCTAGGGCCGGTAAGCCTTGGAAGAGAATACAAGAACTTTTCAAAACAGCATGTGGTGAACAATCCTTAATTTATTTCAAGCTGTAGAGTCTGCTCTACCGTTATTATTATACAAATGTAGCGTAAAGCCATTGAATCAGCGTACAAGATAAATACCGAATAAAACATACAAGCACAATATCTAAAAACAATAAAATCAATCCAACAATCTAAAAACACTAAAATCATGCATACAAATTCCAAAAACAAAACAGCTTTATCAGATATAAAATTGATCCCATGAATGACTGGGTTAGTTTGATAAGAACACACAAAAAGGAGGAATGCCAAGAATGTACATTACAACAGAATACCAAAAATGTCTACCTAAACATATAAACATGCAAAAACATAACTGTGTGGGCCTATGTGCTATCCAAGATGTCTGAACTGATGGAAAAAAACACTGTGTAGGCTATGTAGTGCTGAGGCCTTTCCTATGCCAGTCAATTGAAGGTTCATAACATGTCTGGTCACTGGTGGTAGGTAGTATGGACTTTGCAGCCTCAGGTTCTGCAGTCTCAGAGCTCTGCATTCTCCTTGCCATTGCCAACATTCTTATTCCATGCCTTTTTCTCACTTTTGGCGTCCCATTCAATGGTAGCAATATAGGGGCAATTGTTAGTACACAAATGCTTTCTTAGGCCCCTTTGATCTCAAAGGCCTGAAATGCAAACTTTTATTCACGATGCTGTGCTTAACTTAGGTTTGCAAAATAGAATCCTAGTTCTATAAGAGACTTTATTTCATGGAAGCCTATTTCTAGAATCTGGTTATTCAAGCTTTTCCTACAAGAGTATAGGAAAACTAAAATATAAGGAAAGAGGTGGAAATGCAGTTAATTTCTCTTTACCATTGTTACTTACAGCAGAGAAGTAGAACAAAGAATACATTTTTTGTATTAACATTCAGCCACACTCACTACTCATATTCCTGTCAATTGAAAATACATGCAAATACAAAAAGGCAAAGGAGAACTGCACCTTTACATACTTTGCAGGAAATGAATGAAAATGTATGAAGCAGCTACCTCTTTGAAGAATTTTGAAGAATGCTGCAGACTAAATGGATTTTGCATTCAATTCAAATCTGCTTAGCATGGAGGTCTTTTGAAAAACAAAGCTCTTTAATTTTAACAGTTTTTCACTGTGTGAAAGATCAGATTTATGCAAGATTGAAAATTCTTTTACAAGAGGATGTTTTCATGAGAGATTCACCTATATTGCCAAAGACTATATTGCTGGGAGGGGTGTTGTTACTGTAGAAACTTTCTCCACACCTTGGGCTGGGGATGCTTCCAGGCAGGTATTTATTGTGGGAATTGTCCTCATTCCTGAAGTTTTTTTGCAGGGTCCACATAACCTCACTTGCATCAAAATGCCAGTAAACTCCCCCCCCCTTTAATCTGGATTTATTCTTTCAGGGGGAAAATTGGATATGTTTACAAAAATCTGTTGTCAACAACCCATTTGTGATATCGTAACGATCAAATTATGCACCTGTATAGAAGCTGACTGGCTGGCTGGCTGGCTTATTATTAGATTAAATTCCTTTCGAAATCAGAATTTGGTACTTTTGAAACATGGGAGAGCTATGCTATAGCCTTTTGCTATTTGTCTAATAATTTACATTTAAATTAGAATAATAATGAATTAAAATAATCTCTTTCTACAAATCTTTCACCACTGCCACCTTCTTGCTCTTGTGCCCTATCCATCCCAACCTTTCCTCCCCATTTATCTACTAGACTGTCCACTCTTTAGGAAAGGGGAAAATGTGTTGTAAGTCACTTGGAGACCTTTGGTAACAAACCACTAACAAGTCAAATAAATAATAATAATGTAATAAATCACAACTTCTCACTGAATGTTATAGTAAATTTATTTTTTGCCCTAGTACATGGATTCCCAAACTGTGGTCTGTGAGCTTCAATCCGGTGATCCTCAGCACGTCTTCATTAAATATATTGATTTTGATTGTAGTTTTATTGCTTATTTTGTTTCTTATATTGTATTTCTGGTATTACAAGTTGAATTCTATGGAATGCAAATTGTAATACAATAAAATATAAGAAATAAAAGCAATAAAATACAATTAAAAATCATACAGCATCTAGCACAGTGCTTTACAATTGCTACAACAAGCAAAAAAATAACACCTGTCAGTGGTCCACCAAGACCATCAGCAATTTTCAAGTGGTCAATGGGGGAAAAAGTTTGGGAACCACTGTCCTAGTAAATTAATTTCTTATAGGGCTTAAGAGAGTAGGCACATACCCCACCATGCAACTATATGGAGCATCATAAACTAAATTTAACTTTTTAATGGACTGATTCCTCTAGCAATGTTTCAATATGGAGGATCCTGTCTTAGTTACAAGGATTTGACTAGGCTCCTTTGGGGAAAAGTGTGGGACAGAATTCTAACAAACAATGACAACTATTTTCAAAGGTCCTTTCTGTCTCTAGAGAAAACATACCTCAGCTTATATGATAATAAAAAATATAATTTCTGGACAGATTAAGAGCTGTGCTAAGACATAAACTACTATTCTGGTTCAAATACATTACAAATTTAAACCGGTCCATAGTCCAGTTCTGTTCTGGCGTATTTGCTGCAGCTTCACAGTCTGATAAAATATGAGTTGCTTACCTCATTACAATGTTACAGAATGAACAATTAAAAACACTGTGGCTCATTGAAGAGTGCTATTGATTCTAACTAAAATAATTTTTCTACAGGAAGTAGGCCATAAAATATCATGACGCTATTACTATATTTAGTCTCATAGGAATAGTATTTTGATATGCATAAGAAGAATGCATAAGAATGCATAACAGGAAAAAGGCACATGGCATACAATTAAATTAACTGCCTGAGTAACCATAAACCTATAGTATGCTTGAGATGGAAACTGTACCAGTGTAAACCTTCTACCCCATGGCTACACTTGGTTCAGAGACTGTAAACATGACCATAGCACTGCAACTACTCTACCAACTCAAAACATCACATATCTCTCACATATTTAGAGGTCCCTTTAAAAACTGATTTATTCTGCAGCAGTTTCTAGATGTGCCAATCATGGATTAGAGGGATGTTTTAAAAGAGGTGGTTGAAAGACACAACGAAAATAATGCCATCACAAAGCCATCATACACAACTGCTGGTAAGGGAGTAACACTTAATAGCAATTCATTGGGTGTGCATACAAGAGAAAACTCTTACCACACACAAAGCAGTAAGACTGATATCTCTTAGTGACTTTCAGTACCATCAGTCATGGCATCTTCCTGGAACAGATGTCAGAGTTAAGGGGAGGAGGCACTGCTTTGCAATGGTTCTGCTCCTACTTGGATGGTTGATCCCAGGTGGTGCTGGGAGATTTTTGTTCAGCCTCATGGAACCTCCAGTATGGGGTTCTACATGGATCAATTTTATCCACTATTCAACATCTACATGAAACTATTGAATGGGGTTATCCAGAGTTTTTGAGTGTGCTGCCATAAATATACAGATGACATGCAGCTCTCTTTCTCACCTCAATCAGGTGTGGTGGTAGGTAGGCCAGATCAGTGCCTGACTGTGGCAATGGACTGGATGAGAATTTATAAGCTAAGGCTAAATCCAAACAAGATAGATTCAAGTAGAGGGTGGTTCCTCTATCTGGACAAGTGGTATTCAACCATTTCTGGACAGCACTGCATTCCCCCTGGAGGATCAGGTCCATAGCCTGCGGACACACTTGGGTTCTTCATTCTCAATAGCGGCTCAAATGGTCTTCCCCTGCTGTCAAAAAGAGTATGCTTCTGAATGCCAGCTGGTGGAATTGATGGGCAAGGGGGTAGAGAGCTGCTGTGCTCAGGTCCTGCTTTTGGACTTTCCATGGGTGTCTGGTTGGCCACTGTGGGCCAAGTAGCTGGACTAGATTGGCCACTGACCTAATCCAGCAGGTTCTCCTTATGTGGCACAGAATGACTTCTAACAGCTTAAGTTCACAGCCCAGCTATGCATCTGTCTGGACTGTATTTATTGTTTGATGTTTTAAAACTATTTTGTGTCACCTATAGATTGTGGCATAGTTAATTCATAAATTGAATTAATAAATACTATTACTACTACAACTAATAAGTAATATAGTAACAAGAAATGACTGGTTTATGTATGAATATCTGAGTACCTTTGGCAATGCCAGAGTAGGATCAATAAAATAAAAGCATAGGAAAGTAAAAGCAAAAATATTATGCCATGATTAAGTTCTGTCATTATAATTTGTACTAATAATTAATTAGTAGCAGGAGTGGTTTTTCAGATTGTTTATTTTATTATGTATTATATATTGTTTTATGCTGTATCCTGCTCTGTTACTGATTTTAATGAAGTGTGGGTTATAAATTACCTAAATCAATCAAAGCACATCCACACACCTGGTTTTTGCAGATCTTCCCCATCATACAATCTATTGATTTGTATTTATAGCCTACCCTTCACCAAATGTTTCCAGTGCAACTTTATAGTTTAGTCCTACCTGAAGTAGAAAAGAATCAGTCTGAGTTAAGTAGATTGAAAAGAAACAGCCAATGATATGCAGAAATGTTTGCTGATTATGACTGAAATAGGCACACCAAAAATAGGATATACTTAAGCTATTTTCACAAAAGCTTCCCTCCACCACCGCCCCCTCCCCAAAAGACTAGGAGTCTTCTGCTGTACTGCATTCTCTGAGGATTACGTAAACTTTCATTCAGATTCAAAAAGGCACATTCCTCCAAATCCCGGTGGATGATAGCAGCATGCTTACTGATACACTATTTTAGTTCTGATGTATGAATTTTTCAGACCAAACCCATTTGTTTGAACAGAGAGAGAGAAAAGCCGCAGGAATCTTGAGTTAGATTTCCAGCCTCACTCTCCTTTTTTCCTGTGCCAGAGGGACTCCAAAACAGAATTGTCTGACAGAAAGCTGGCCACTTGGGAACATCACCAGTAGAGAGTGAAAAAAGAAGAAAAGACTCCAATGGTGTACAGGCAGTTGGGTCAATTCCTACATCAGTTACCTGCATTCAATGCCAGAAGGCAAAAGAGCAAAATCCAACACTTCCAGCAGTTTGAGTCCCACTTTTTGCCATATGACAACCAGGGCAAGGGCATTTTGGAAGAGAGGAAAAAAAGAAGAAATAACCCTTGTCAGTGTTGATCGGGACCAGAGGCTACAGTGGGTGGAGCAATGGATGAGAGTCCTATCCCTGTACATTCCAGACATATAATACTCAAATGTTTCTACACCCACACCAACCCCTCCATCCAGCCACACCACATCTTTCTGTCCTCCATCCAGACAAACAAAGGGCATTATCAGAGTTAAAGGACACATTCCAGCCAGGCAAAGGTGTGGCCTGGGGAGAGGGGATGCAACCTATGGAGGAGACATTTATTTATTTGTTTGTTTGTTTGTTTGTTTGTTTGTTTGTTTGTTTGTTTATTAAATTTATTAGTCGCCCATCTGGCTGGTTGTCCAGCCACTCTGAGCGATGTACAGATAAAACAGTAACTAAAACAATTAAAAATTAAAAAACAGTACAAACTTGACCCGTCCCAAAAGCCTGCCTGAAAAGCCAGGTCTTCAGGGTCCGGCGGAAGCTCATTATAGACGGGGCATGGCGTAGATCATTTGGGAGAGAATTCCACAGGGTGGGGGCCACTATTGAGAAGGCCCTCTCTCTAGTCCTCACCAGTCTAGCTGTTTTAACCAGTGGGATCCAGAGAAGGTCTTCTGAGGCTGATCTTGTTGAGCGGCATCCCTGTCGATGCTGGAGGCGCTCCTTCAGATAAGCTGGGCCACAACCGTATAGGGTTTTAAAGGTTAAGACCAACACCTTGAACTGGGCTCGGTACACAACCGGTAACCAATGCAACTCATTCAACACAGGAGTGATGTGATCTCGCCGGCGGCTGCCTGCAATCAGACGCGCCGCCGCATTCTGTACCAGCTGTAACTTCCAAACTGTTTTCAAAGGTAACCCCACGTAGAGCGCATTACAGTAGTCTAGGCGAGTGGTGATCAGGGCATGTACCACTGGTGGGAGCAGATGATTGGGAAGGTAGGGGCGTAGCCTCCGTATCAGATGGAGTTGATACAGAGCTGCCCGGCTCACAGCCGAAACTTGAGCCTCCATGGACAGCTGGGAGTCAAGAATGACCCCCAGGCTACGGACCTGGTCTTTCAGGGGCAAACGTACCCCGTTAAGCACCAGGTCTATATCTCCCAACCTACCCTTGTCTCCCACAAACAGCACCTCGGTTTTGTTAGGATTCAGCTTCAGCTTATTCCTTCCCATCCAGCCACTCACCGACTCCAGACACTTGGACAGGGTTTCCACAGCCAACCTTGGTGAAGATTTAAATGAGAGATAGAGCTGCGTGTCATCCGCATACTGATGACACTGCAGCCCAAATCTCCTGATGATTGCTCCCAGCGGCTTTATATAGATATTAAAAAGCACTGGAGAGAGGATCGATCCCTGTGGCACCCCACAAGTGAGAGGCCAGGGATCCAAAACCTCCTCCTCCAGTGCTACTCTTTGGTATCTCCCAGAGAGGAAGGAATGGAACCACTGCAATACAGTGCCCCCCACTCCTAACCTCTGCAGGCGGTCCAAGAGGATAGCGTGGTCAACGGTATCAAAAGCCGCTGAGAGATCGAGGAGGACAAGGAAGGTGCATTCGCCTCTATCCCACGCCCTTCTCATATCATCTACCAAGGCGACCAAGGCTGTTTCAGTCCCATGCCCCAGTCTGAAGCCCGATTGAAATGGATCCAGATAATCCGCTTCTTCCAAGTGTGCTTGCAACTGCTTAGCCACCACCCGCTCAACTGCCTTGCCTAAGAATGGCACATTTGAGACTGGGCGTAAGTTGTTCAGATCTTGAGGGTCCAAGGAGGGCTTTTTTAAGATTGGTTTTATTATCGCCTCCTTGAGCACTGATGGCATTATTCCCTGTTCAAGCGATGCATTTACCACCAGCTTGATCCTCTCCCCCAGTCTATCTTTGCAGCTCATAATGAGCCACGAAGGGCAAGGGTCAAGTAGGCAGGTGGTCGGCTTTAGAGTTGAAAGCACCTTGTCCACTTCATCAGAGGGAAGAAGCTGAAACCGATCCCACGCCACCGGAGCAACACTGATCACCTCTGGCTCACTCCCTGTATCCACAGTGTACGGAATATTGCTTTTAATACAATCGATTTTATCCGCAAAGTGTTTAGCAAACTCTTCACAGGAGACCTTGTCATGTTCCACCAGTTCCGGAGCAACCGGACTGACCAGGCTCCGGACCACTTGGAACAGTCTCCTGGGACAACACTCTGCAGATGCAATAGAGGCAGCATAAAAATCCTTTTTTGCTGCCCTTATTGCCACATGATAGGCTGCAGCAGCAGCTCTAACATGTGTTCGATCGTCCTCAGAGCGAGACTTTCGCAACCGGCGCTCTAGCCATCTCACCTCCCGCCTCAGAGTTTGCAACCGTGGGGTAAACCACGGTGCCGTCTGAGTTCTATTCAGGGGGAGAGGGCGTTTTGGAGCCACTCAGTTTAGTGCCCCGGTGATCGCGGCATTCCAGCCCTCCACCAGGGCTTCAGCCGAGTGGCTGTGTGCTTGCTCCAAAGTATCCCCAAGCGCATTCAGGAATCCATCAGGATCCATCAGACGCCTGGGGCAGACCATCTTAATGGGCCCTTCAACACCACAGAGGGTTTGTGGCAGCGAAAGGTCCATCCTCACCAGGTAGTGGTCTGACCATGACAAGGGGGTGATGGATGTATCCCCAATTTTCAGACCACTCCCCTCCTCTCCCGAGACAAACACAAGGTCGAGTGCATGACCGGCTACATGGGTGGGCCCCATTGAAATAAGGTGCAGCTCCCAGGAAGCCATGGTTTCCAAGAAGTCCCGAGGTGCTCCAGTGAGACTGGCCTCCGAATGTACGTTGAAGTCCCCCAACACCAAAAGGTTTGGGGACTGCACCCGCACATCCGAGACCACCCCCAGCACCTCGGCTAGGGAGTCCATCGTGCAGCGGGGTGGACGGTACACGAGCAGAATCCCTAGACTGCCCTTTGGGCCCAACCTCCAGTACATGCAATCTGCCACCTTGGTCTCATAGAGTGGGGGTCTGGTGAGAACCAAGGACCTTTGATAAATAACCACCACTCCCCCTCCCCCTCCCCTAGACATGGCCTAGAGAGAGTCCTGAGGGACAGAGAGGCTTGGAGGACTTTGTTGGGCCCCACCCATTTGACATTATTTCAAGCCCTGTGTATGATTTAATTTAACGATTTCACTAAAAGGGCATTGGGGTCAGGAGCCAAAATAAAGGAGGGAGGGATGCAATACTGCACATCCAATTGCTCACCCAGGTATTGGAGTCTAAATTATCCCAGCTCGCTGTGCAATCCTATGCCACTGGCATTCATATTTCTTTTAACAGAACAGCAACAGGAGATTGCTTCCAGTCCCAATAGCCTTTTATTGCCCTTCCCTCTCTATTTCCTATAATTACAGCTTTCCTTTCAGGCTTGAAATTACTGGAATGATTCCTTAAATCTTACCACACCTCTATGGCATCAAAGGAATGCATCTGTATGAATATACTGTCAATAATGAAATCTGTGTAAGTGTTCAATGGTAAGAAACACTGCACAAAAGACAGGAATTCAAACCTATATGATGTGGAGGACATGCAACATAGTTAATAAATCAGTTCTTTCTTAAAAAAATAAAGTATTATGTTGCCTTAGGTCAAATAATAAAATAATTAATTTATTGAAAAGCTCTTGATATGATTATTCATTTGTGATTTTCGTTCCTTTACCACTTGTAAGTGGCTGTTTGGAAACACTGGAAACTTATAACCAAGCCATTTTTTCCTTGTAAAAAACCCAGGTACCATTTCCATGGCAAACAGATGGTCAGGTTTTCTCCAACCAACTTGACAGCAAAACATCTATCAACAAGATTCTGTTTCTGCTGCAATAGACTAAGGATTACTCTTTTCAGTGAAAATCTGATTAAAAAACCTGTTGTAAATGACCCCATTTGCAGTATTACAACAATTAACCGCCCCACACTTAGATGCACCCTAATGCATCTATCTCTCTGGAATGTAACTTTCAACGGGGAATGAGATGCTTGTATTATTAATCAAGAAAGAGAACATGCAAGGATTGCTTTTATACTCTAGAATGTACTTTGATGTCAGTCATTTGTTAACCTTGTCCCATCTGGATCTCTTTTCCAACTGAATTGGAAAATTATATCTTTCAAGGCATTTCTATTGCCCCCTACATTTTTAATTTTGAATAAGAGCTATAGCCTTGTTCCCTCCCTTTTAGCCTACAGAAAGAGTGTTTATAGAATTTTGTAATACAAACTTGTGCTTTGGCTGGGTGCGACTACTAGCTTCTCTTTCTCCCTGTTTGCAACAACATGCATTAGGACTTAGTAGCTCCATTTAAAGTTAACGCCTCAGCCCTAAGCTTTGTTTATGATGATACTGATTCCTGCAACAGTAGCGTTTATAGTGAACAGAAATTCTCCAACAATTCATATGTCAAAGCAAAAAATCAGAACCTTTTCAAAGACTCCTTACCTACTGTTTTTCCCACTACATACAGTATTGTAGTATGTATTAACAAGTAGGCTTGTATGACAGTATAAATAAAATGATGAGTGATAAATTTTCTATGGCCAATCTGTACATATGGATCAATCCAATACACACTTACCTGGGAGTAAGTCCCATTGAACCCAATGGAGCTTACTTTTGAGTAAACATGTATTGATTGCAGACTTGGCAGTTTAGGGTTAAATTATAGAAAGTTCCTAAAATGTTTAAGTTTGACCTTTTGTTGCACCCCAAGGCCTCAATGTTCTTTCCTGCCTTCCCTCCTCAATGGATAATCAAGGTTGACTTTTGTTTCATCCCTTCCTGATGCAGTCTAGGCCTCTGTTTCAATTTCACAGGCAAAGATCTACAAATGCTTAACCAAGTCTTGCTTTAGGTATCTTCAGTTGGAGTTAGCTGGTGAAATCCATGCTGTTCATCAAGGTGAGACTGCTGATTCAATGCATAAAATAAGGTACCTGCCTGTGTTAGAAGTTAGGGCAAGTTCAGACACTAATACCATGTTCTATGCATTTTGTTAATATTGTTCATTGAATGTACAGCTAGTTTGATCCAAAGGAAGTCCTTGCCTTGGGCCTTTTAGCCAAGCTACATTAGAGTCCTACTACTCTATATTCAGTACGTGGTGAGCGCTAACAATCCAGTGGGCCAATAGTGGCCAGCTAGGCAGGGTTGTTGGTCATCTGGTTTCCCAATGCTGCATGTCACTGCCAGTTACAGAAAAGCAGAGAGAAGCTCAGCACGGGCACAGCATCAGGTGCATTGTATTGGGTCCGCTCCTGCATTTGTACCATGCTGAACTCCCTGCTGCCATGCCTCACATTGCATTGGGAACTGGCAGCAACAAATGACATTGGGAACCCAGGTGTGCCATGCTGCCCTGCCAGCTGGTACTGCATTGGACTATTATATTGTAGGTTTAATCCTAGTGATAAACCTGGAACATTTTGATGCCTAGTTAAATTGGTCTTTCTAGTGACCCCAGGGGCTACCAAGATACAGAGAGTGGCAAGAACTCTCTAAAGGATCCCTGGGTGTGTTACAAGCACAAATGCAGCCAAGGCACAACTTGCCTGGGGGGGAAATCACTCTCATTCAGGGCCTACGTAGGAGGAAAGGCTTAGATCAAAAAGGGAGAGACCTTCCCCTGGCCATCAATGGGGCAGGAGGTGGGAAAAAACCCTTTAGAAGTAAATTATGAAGTGCTGGGATAACACAGCATACATAGCCATTGCACAATAAAAAAGTAAGAAATACAGGTCACATAGAAATCAGCCTTGGAAGGAGATCTGAGGACTATGCTCCTCAACTAGCAATTGCCTATGCCCCACCTGCATACAAAACAAGAATTTAAAAACAGAAATGGAGATAATGTATCTCCACATTGTAACTCCTTTAATTAAGTTGTTAAGCACAAATAACTTCCTGCTTGGCATTTATTAAGATATCTGCTCCATAATGAACCCTCCAAAATAAATGGTTTTCAGAGTCTTCAACAGCTACACACTTTATAAGACAAATCACATTAGATGTCAGAGACGTTCCCTTGCTTGTTTTATGGCTATATCTGTGTAACCCTAATAGTACTACTTCCTCTTCACACAAAAGGATTTGCTCTGGAAAAGTTGACATTATAATATCAATGGAATGAAGCAGCTTAACGCGCTATTTTTTATCACTGACACCGTACTTTGGAATCCATCTTAACAGCAAAGGAGAATGCAGCTGGAAGGAGGTGAGGGATTCCAATTTTCCTTAAAGTAGAATGGTTCCAAAGTAATCAGGACCTGCTTTGGTATATTAACAGCTTAGCTGTGAGGGGGAAATGACTGAAATGAGGTGTCAGTGTTTGCATGTGTCACAGAGAGCAAATGGTGTAATGGAAAATGTACATACTAGCTAAGAATTCATTGAGAAATTACTCTTTATGTAGGAAGTGTCATGCCTAGCCCTGACCTAGTACCAGACACAGAGTTCTCAGACGACAGACCAGATACCCCACAGGATGAGGGCCTGGAGGATCAGGCAGGCCCCCCTGAATCCAATACTGAGGGTCCTCCTTGAGGCTGTTTGGATTGATAACTGATAAAGAACTGCTGGAACTGTCTGAAGGGTAGGAGGTGGAACTACCCCCCCAATCCTTGAGAGGGTGGGCACCAAAAGCTTTGAGTCCAGGTCAAAGAACAACACAGTATGTACCTATTCACCTGGATTAGTCAGTCTAGTCATTAATAATAGGTCTACTTGAAAGTTAGCAATCCCTGATACTCCTTCACTACCAGCAGCTGTGGTTAGGGAACCGTTTAGGAAGCCAGAATATATAAGGCCTCCTCTTGAACTTTCCAATTGCTGGAAACAAGCTCTGGCTTCTAGTGCCCAGTTCTAATTTCCTTGTCTTGCTGTGTTGTACCTTGCCTGAACTCCCTGTGGTACTGATCTTGACCTTGGTTTATTTGGACTGTGCTGCATGTGCAATCATGCCCTTGTTGGTGAATACTTTGGTAAAAGCCTTGTACCTCCTGTAACTGGGATGCTAACTCCCAACAGCATCCCCTAGACTGTGCAAGTAAGAAAAACACATATCAACATGTGACAAAATGTGCCTGTTTCCCTATATACAACAGCCATTTATGATTTTTCTACCCATGAGTACAAATGGCAAAATGGACACATGTTAATTTAGCACATGTACATATACTTTCCCCAGTCAGCTGAAGGCATAGGGATATCCTGTTCTGGTGTCAAGGAGATGCCCAAAGGACAAGGTGGCAAGGCAAGTTGGTCACTGTAGCGTTAAGGAATATTCCAAGTGAAACTTGGTCTGATAATAGCTGGAGGGGAACAGAGTCCTTTTGATCCTCTGCTTCCAGTCCACCTCTCCCAGGCTCTGCTCCCATTGTTGAAGTACAGTTTCTTAAAAAGCCAACCCTCTGACCTGAAGACTGGCACTCCTACTTTGCTCCATGGCCTTTCCCCTTGTGTAATTCCTGCATTATTTGACTGGCAAGGTCGCATGGGAGGCACTCAATTCCTTGGACTCAAAGAAATACACTTGTGAGGATACCAGTTCTGGTTCTACAGACCCTGGTACTGTCGGATGCAGTTCAGTGTCTTCTTGCCAGCCTGCCTACCAGCCAGCCTCAGGTTCAGTTGGTTCCTCATCCCTAACCTCATGCTCAAAACTTAAGTTGGAAGCTTTAGGGACAAGCAGGCACTCCTAAGGAGGCTAGATGTGGCCTTATAAGCTGTCAGTTGCCAATCTGGGTTCAGGCCTGGGTTTGGACCAAATCAGCCTTGGACACCCTGAGGCATGACCTTAGAGACAGAAGAACAGGGGAGTGCAACCCTACTTCTCCCGTTCAATCTCTCAGTGGCTTTTGATACCATTGACCATGGTGTCCTTCTGGACCTGCTCTGTGGGATGGGTATTGGTGACACCGTGCTACAATGGCTCTGTTCATACCTGCAAGGTCATGTACAGAGAGTAGCACTGAGAGAATGCTCCTAGGGTCCCAGGTGTTTATGCTATGGAGTGCCATAAGATGCTACCTTGTTGCCAGTACTTTTTAACATCTACATGTAAGCTGCCTTGGCTGAAAGGTGAGGTATAAATAAAATTTAATAATAAAAATAATAATGAAGCCATTGGGAGTGGTCATCAGAAGTCTTGGAGTAAGGTGCCATCAGTGCACTTATAATACCCAGCTCTATTTCTCCATTACATCTGAATCAGTGTCTGGATGTAGTGATGGACTGGATGAGGGTCAATAAACTGAGCTTGAATCCTGAAAAGACGGAGGGCTTGTGAGTGAGTGGTTACCATGTCTGGGAGATAAGTCAATTGCCTGCCCTAGGTGGTGTTGCAGTTTCTCTGAAAGAGCAGGTACACAGCTTGTGGTTAACTCCTTGATCCATCTCTGTCACTAGAGGCTCAAGTGAGCTCTGTGGCCAGGAGTGCTTTCTGCCAAACTGCAACCACTCCTGGATCACGATAGCCTCACCACAGTGGTGCAGGCACTCTGATGATGATGATGGTGCAGGCACTGGTAACCTCAAGACTCGATTATTGTAACTTGCTTTAAGTGGGACAGCCCTTGTATCTGGTCCAGAAGTTGTAACTAGTGCAGAATGCAGCAGCCAGACTGCTTACAGGAGCAGATTACTGGCAACATGTTACCCCGCTGCTAAAAGAGTTGCACTAGTTGCCAAATTGCTACCAGGCCATGTTCAAAGTACTTGAGTTAATTCACAAAGGACTGGAAACAAAATATGCTCAGCATCCAAAGAACCACAAAGAAAGAAAAAAAATCCCAAAATGCTGAGAAAAATTTATTACTTGGGAAAGCCCAACACATTTCAGCCTCTAGTATATTGGGACTTCATCAGAGGCTATAAAGGAGACAATACACTACATTAACACATACAAATGGACAATTATAAATCATAACACAAAATACAGCATTAAAACACAAGTATTTAACTGATTTAACTAACTGATCTTTGGGGAAAAAATTGTAAATACATATTTCTATAGATATCTCTAATAGCAAAAATGCTTAAAATTTTAATGGTAACTACAAGAGGAAAACTGAACACCTACAGATATATGTATTACAACACCTGTGATTTCAGGTGTTTCCAATTTGCCATCAAGGGATGGCGTGTGACCATGAACGAAGAATAAAGAAGGGATCTGCAATTGTTTGAAACTACAGTACAAAAGGGGAAGGAATTCCAGTTCCCAATGAAGCCCACCAGGGGTCAGAGTTTTTAGTTCCAATATCCATGCCATCTCTCCTTAGCAAAACATTACTATTTTTGGTATTTAATTTTTCTAAAACCCAAAACTTGAACTCTGAAGAATGATTGCGTTGTATAAAATGGTCAACCAAACAGGTCCCCAATCTCTTATTTCTGATATTGCTGAGATGTTCACATGTGCATTTCTTAATATTTCTCATCTTTTCCCCATGTAAATCTTTGGACAGCTACATTGAATGGCATAAATAACACAAGCAGCATTGCAGGTTGAAAAGTGTTTCAAAAGGTGTCTTTTGCGGCTGACAGGATTTTCAAACTCTGTCATCTTGCATGTGAATCTACAGTAAACGCAATGACTACATGGGTGATGGCCCTTAGGGTCATTTGTATCTGGTAGGATATTGGAACTAGGTGGCTTATGATCCCTAAGTTCACTTTTGACCAAAATGTCACTTATTTTCGAAAGATCAGTTAGTACTTGTTTTAATGCTATATTTTGTGTTGTGATTTATAATTGTCTATTTATATGTATTAATATAGTATATTGTCTTTTTTTAGCCCCTGATGAAGGCCCAATATACTAGAGGCCAAAACACGTTGGGCTTTCCCAAGAAATATTTTTTCTCAGCATTTTGGGATTTTTTCTCCTTTCTTTGTGGTTAATTCACAAAGCCCAAAATAGCTTGGGCCTAAAGTAGCTTAAGGACCGCCTGGCTCCCTATGTTCCATCTCGATCACTGACATCTTCTGATGGGGCACTTTTGGTGACTCCCCACATCTCGGAGGGACAGAGCCTTTAGTGTGGCAGACCCTGCCCTGTGGAACTCCCTAGCAATAGAGGTTTGGCAGGAACCATCCCTTCTTTCGTTCAGGCATCTGTTGAAAACCAAACTTTTTAGATAAGCCTGTTAACATGATTTTTTTTCTTTCAACCAATGCAGTATTTGTTATTTTATTATTGCTTTTAATGATGTTTTAATTGGTTTTTAATTTTATAATGTCCTTGTATGTTGTAAGCTGCCTTGATATAATTTTATGAAAGTGTGGCTTATAAATACTTTAATAAAATAAATAACATTCTTTCCTAGAGTTTGTGTACTTTGCCCCAAACAGCATGTGAACTAATGGTGTACATAAGAACATAAGAAGAGCCTGCTGGATCAGGCCAGTGGCCCATCTAGTAAAGCATCCTGTTCTCATAGTGGCCAACCAGGTGCCTGGGGGAAGCCCGCAAGCAGGACCCGAGTGCAAGAACACTCTCCCCTCTTGAGGCTTCCAGCAACTGGTTTTCAGAAGCATGCTGCCTCTGACTAGGGTGGCACAGCACAGCCATCACGGCTAGTAGCCATTGATAGCCCTGTCCTCCATGAATTTGTCTAATCTTCTTTTAAAGCCATCCAAGCTGGTGGCCGTTACTGCATCTTGTGGGAGCAAATTCCATAGTTTAACTATGCGCTGAGTAAAGAAGTACTTCCTTTTGTCTGTCCTGAATCTTCCAACATTCAGCTTCTTTGAATGTCCACGAGTTCTAGTATTATGAGAGAGGGAGAAGAACTTTTCTCTATCCACTTTCTCAATGCCATGCATAATTTTATACACTTCTATCATGTCTCCTCTGACCCGCCTTTTCTCTAAACTAAAAAGCCCCAAATGCTGCAACCTTTCCTCGTAAGGGGAATACGGATCATATAAGGATCATATGATCCTTAAACCAAGAATATTTACTGCAGAGCCACAAAGTATAAAAAAACCTAAAAATTGGCAGTACTCTGATTAATAATACTAAAATATTATTACTGGTCAGAACATTTTTTCAGTGCACATGATGCACTGAACAAGTCAGCCACCCACTGAATCCAGATAAATTAAACCTGTGTGTTATAGAAACTCTTCCCTTCAATATTCAAGCTGCTGACTCAACATTTATAGATTGATCCCTGGAAAAATACAATGTATCAAGCGATTCAATTATTAAAGATTTAACAAACTACTGTGGGACTAGATAGCTCAGAGGAACTACACACACACACACACACACACACGGGATGGAAGCTCATAGGGATTAATAAGGTGATCCAAAGATGGTTGGTATTAAGCATGTTGTCATCCTAAACCTCTTCACCTCTCTGCCTGGCCCTTCCTAGCCACTTCTTACATAGTCCTATGTCCATTAAGCTCTTCAGCCTTTGTCTCCAGCATCAAGGCATACACCCTTCCTTCAGTTTACTATTCCCAAGAAACAAAAGACATGCGCTATGGCAACATCGTGAAAGCAAATTTCCTTCTGGGAACATGACTGGTGTCCTCTTTTCACTGGAGAGGATCAGCGACGTGTGCTGAAACTACTAGTTTGAGTAGTTGGTCTCAAAATTTAATCAACATGGAACTGTGCTATGCTCTGCACAGCATGCTAAGATAGGATGTACAAAAATATGACTGATTATATTCTGGGGAAATGCAAAAGGGTGGCCAGGTGGGGCCCTGGGGCTACACGTGTGCATCCCTGCCATCAGCCAAGATGGCAGCAGAGGATTCAGCCCCTTAGAGAAACCTCAGCCGCCATCTTGGTTAAGGGCAGTGCTGCGCATGCTGCGCACACAGCTGCAAAACACAGCCGAGAAAGGCAGGTTGACCGAGGGAATGGTGGGAGCTCTGAAGCTCCTGCTCTGCGATCCGCAGCAGCAATCCTGCCATGAATAGCGGAAGGGGAGCACCGGGGCAGGGTGGTAGCCAAGGGCCCCGCATGCCTGGGACTGGCCCTGGGGAACATTATATTTATGTGTATTCATTACACTTGTCTCTATATTGAGTCACACACTATATCCATTTCCACTGGCCACATCACATGGAAAATGACTTGCATGGAAGCCACCTTACATTACTAGTTCATATTTGATGGGTTGCTCATAACTAGGTTGAAATCTGACAAATAGACCAAAAAAGAATTCTTGCGTATGGGGATATTCTTACTACTTATTGACTCCTTAGTATTCTGCTTTGATGAGGCTACATTTAATGAGTCTGACATGAGAAATCAGCGTTCAATCACTGTGCCTCAGGAAGTCTTGTATGACTCTGGTTTGGGAAAGCAGAGAAAGGGAGGGATCTGGATGAATTATGTTAAGGCTACAACCAGACTATTCAAGACAAGCCCTGCCTAACAATCTGCAAAAGTAATACTCAGTTGAAAGCTTTCATTAAACTACTATATTTTTGTTCAAAAACTAACATCTTTATGCTGTTCAAAGCCTTAACGGATAAGATGGCAGGGTGGGGGGAGGGAGGGATAACAGCTTTCGGACAACATTAAATCAATTTTGTATCTATCCATCTAAAGAACTGAAATTGTATGAAAGTACACAGAAGAGGAAATAAACAAAGGGCATATTCTGTATTTCCATGTAGTCAGTGAAAATTGAATCGAAGATATATATTGAGGGAAGTAATATGAAACTTATGAATACTTCTTCAGTTAGTTGCTTTTCCTCTCAAAACAGTGGCTGCAGTTGAATAAGCAGCATAGTTTGCCTCCTTCTGCCATATCCAGCTTTCATGTTGAATATGGCACAATGTTTGGGAGAAAAAAATCAGATAATAATCTTCCAGAGCCCAATTCACAGGGAACTGAAGTCATTACGGCTCAGTTCAATAAATGCAATTTAAAAATCTGACCTGGTATGTCATTTCTTTCTCAACCTTCTTAGCCTTTATAAACGTACCTTGTGGTTTAGCTCCCTTCCAGACAACCCTGGGCTGTAAACTAAGTTTGCCCTACAGTTTATGGCTCATGGTTTGTCCAGGAGAGCTAAATCATGAGCCCAGGTAGAGATGACATGGCTTAGCAGCAGCAGAATGATCAGGGAAGAGCAAAGCAGCCCATCCGTTCATACTAAGCCATAGCTGGCTTAGCATAGCCTAGTATGCCTGCAAGGAAAAGTGAATGAAACAATACTAAGTGGAAATAACACAACAGTACTGTAATTAGTTTGTACACACCACTTAGGTGCATCCAATGTGCAAACAAAGGGGGACTGTATTCCTAAATTAGGAATGTCTATTAACTTCAATGGGTCTGCTCTGAGTAGAACTAGCAGTGAACTATTCAGGATAATTTCAAATGGGATGCAAAGCAGACCCATTAATCTATAAATGTAAGAGCAGCCCTGCTCGATCACACCAAAAGCACATCCAGTCTAGCATTCTATTTCCCACAGTGCCAGAAGTCTTTGAAATACTCATAAGAGAGACATGAATGTATTGGCCAGTCCCCTTACTTTCCAAGATCAACTGCTTCTAAACATGGAGGTTCTATATTACTATTATGGCCAACAGTTATTGATAGGCTAGTAATAAATTTATCCAATTCAGTGTTAAAGTCATTTGAATCCATAGAATCATACATTTGGAAGGAACCTCAAAGGTCATTGAGACCTACAGATGGAGGAAATTTACAGCAACCCCGTTCAATATTTTCCAGTCTCTGCTTAAAAACCTCTAATGAAGGAGCACCTGCCATCTTCCTAAGCAGCCTGTTTCACTTTTAAGCACACTGTATCTTCAAAGAAGTTCATGCAATTTTAAAAAAATTCTGTTGTGGTAATTTGAACCCATTGTAGAGCCACACACAAATATTTTTCTCCAAATATCTTCAAGTATTTGGCTACAGCCATCATATTGCCTCATAATGATCTTTTTCCAGACTAAACGTACAGAATTCATGCAACCTTTCCTCGCAGAACTTTGTCTCTAGGTCCTTCATCATCTTTGCTGCCCTCCTCTGGACATGTTATAGTTTGTCAATATTCTTGAAGAAGTGCAAGTATTATCAGTACTACTTATCATCTAAATACTATATTGACACAGTCTAGAATTGCAGTAGCCTTTCTAGCTGCTGCATCACACTACTGATTCATGTTTAGCTTGTGGTATACTAAAAACCACTAAATCATTTCCACATGTATTGTCAAGCCAGGTAACACCCATAGCCATCGCTACATTTACGTGACAGTTAATCCTATAAATGTTATGCTTAAACACTCTACCAATTTCTTTTGTCTGTTACCAAAGGATTTCATTTAAATTCTGGTATTTGTCTTCACTCATGCTGAGCTGAAAGTTCTTATATGAGAAGGACTAGGAGCCAACATGGATTTATGAAGAACAAATCCTGCCAGACTAATCTTATCTCATTTTTTGATCGGGTAACCTCCCTTGTAGACTGTGGGAATGCTGTGGACATAATATATCTGTGGGGTACCACAGGGCTCGGTCCTAGGCCCAGTGCTCTTCAACATTTTTATTAACGACTTGGATGAGGAGGTACAGAGCATGCTTAACAAATCTGCAGATGATACAAAATTGGGGGGCACAGCTAATACTGTGGAAGACAGAAAGAAAATTCAAAGGGACCTTGATAGGCTGGAGCATTGGGCTGAAAACAACAGAATGAAATTCAACAGGGATAAATGCAAAGTTCTACACTTAGGAAAAAGAAACCAAATGCACAGTTATAAGATGGGAGATACTTGGCTGAGTAATATGACATGCGAGAAGGATCTTGGAATTGTCATTGATCACAAGCTGAATATGAGTCAACAGTGCAATGTAGCGGCAAAAAAGGCAAATGCTGTATTAGGCTGCATTAACAAAAGGATAGTTTCAAGATCGCATGAAGGATTAGTTCCCCTCTATTCAGCACTGGTTAGGCCTCATCTTGAATACTGCATCCAGTTCTGGTCTCCGCACTTCAAGAAGGATGCAGACAAACTGGAACGGGTTCAGAGGAGGGCAACAAAGATGATCAGGGGACTGGAAACAAAGCCCTATGAGGAGAGACTGAAAGAACTGGGCATGTTTAGCCTGGAGAAGAGAAGACTGAGGGGAGATATGATAGCATTCTTCAAGTACATGAAATGTTGTCACTCAGGGGAGGGCCGGGATCTCTTCTTGATCATCCCAGAGTGCAGGACACGGAATAATGGGCTCAAGTTGCAGGAAGCCAGATTTCAACTGGCCATCAGGAAAAACCTCCTAACTGTTTGCAGCCTTTCCCAACCAGTGTGCCTCCAGATGTTGTTGGACCTCAGCTCCCATCAGCCTCAGCCAGCATTGCCAATGGCTGAGGCTGATGGGAGTTGTGGTCCAACAACATCTGGAGGCACACCGGTTGGGAAAGGTTGTGTTAGAGCCATACAACAATGGAACCAATTACCTAGAGAGGTAGTGGGCTCTCAGACACTAGAGGCATTCAAGAGGCTGTTGGACAGCCATCTGTCGAGAATGCTTTCATTTGGATTCCTGCACTGAGCAGGAGGTTGGACTTGATGGCCTTATAGGCCCCTTCAAACTCTACTATTCTATAAGAACTTCTGGCTCAATATTCACAGGAGGGGGCATTATTTGGGCACCTTAAACTCAAGATTAAATAGCACCAATCTCAATACATATCTTTGGGGTATCCCGTTACTTACCTCCCTCCACTGTGAGAAATGTCAGTTTATTCCTAACCCTCTGCTTCCTGTTCTTTAACTGTTTACTGATCCATAGAAGAACCTATTCTTTTATTCTAGAACTACTTTCACTTAGAAACTTTGGTAACAAACTTTGCAAAGTGTTTTGTAACTCAAAATATATGCCTACCTAGTGCCTTTTTTGTGACCGTGCTCACTGGTGTGGAGTACCAGCACTTTTTTTTTGCTGCCCACGGCAACCATTTTGGGTTGGCACCCATGAAGTTTATCATGGTATGAGTACCGGCACCTCATTTTTACCAAAAAAGCACTGTGTCTATCATATTGCCTCTATCTACATGTTTGTTAACACCCTCACATATTTCCAAAAAGTTTCTAAGGCAAAACGTTCCTTTCCAAAAAGCATGCCAGTTTTCCTTCACCAAGGCTTGTGGTTCTAAATGTGTAACAATTTTGACTTTAGTAATGCATTTCTACCAAAGTATCTAGATATATGTTAGCCCAAGAGACCTGTAATTTCCTCATACACACCTCCCTCCTTGGAGCCCTTTTTAAAGATTTGTGCTACGTTGGCTAGTTTCAAAGCCTTAAGGAGCTGATTTAATAACAAATATATATTCTTCTCCATCAAGAGTTTCACAGAAAAAGGTGGTATCTGTCCAATATCTGCTGCTGCGAATTTATTCAGATTCATTACGATTTCACTATCCTCCTTTAATAACCCCTCTTTAATCTAGTAGTCTACAATCCACTCTGACTGGTTTCCTACTGGGTTAGAGGGACTTGCATCATTAGTTTTACCAGAATTTGGGCAGTTTCATATTTTTCTAATTTGGATAGGGCCACTTTTAAAAAATAATATAATGTTCATTCTTAACTGTGCTAACTACACTGCCACTGTACATTTTCCAAAACCATATATTCAATCTGGGCTTCCATTTCGTTTTTAAATACTCCAAG
The DNA here is from genome assembly GCF_030035675.1 of Rhineura floridana. Lineage (NCBI taxonomy): Eukaryota > Metazoa > Chordata > Lepidosauria > Squamata > Rhineuridae > Rhineura > Rhineura floridana. The sequence continues at coordinate 145,636,164 of NC_084481.1, read as the reverse complement.
CATCCTGAAGACATTTTACCTTCTTGACTCTTTTCCAATACTGTATACATCTCTATGTATGGATGTGAAAGTAGGACAGTGAAAAAAGTGGATAAGAGAAAAATCAACTCATTTGAAAAGTGGTGTTGGAGGACTTCCGGGAAGGGTGACTTAGCCTGTGCCTGCTTTTGAGACGGGCTCCTGCCTCAAAAGAAGCTTATTCAGATATATCAGTCAGTTTTTTCTTTTTTTTTGACTGATTAAACTTCTCCCGGGTAGGGAGAAACGAAGAGATTAACCTCAAAGCCTATTTTTGTTGGGACGACCAGATCTCATTAATTTATGGGACGAGGTCCAGCCGACGAAGGTGGGACGGATTTTCAACAGCAAGCTCTATCTGGAAAAGCGAACGTTCATCTTATCTTCTAAGAGAGAACGCACTAACAGGCAAGCACCCTTCTTTCTATATTTTTCTTTTACTTGACTTAAATTGTTGCTGTTTAAAAGAGATTTGCCAGATTGATCGGTTTTTGACATCTCACTGGGGAGCCGTAACTTCTCTCTGCTACGCACTAATTAATAGCTTATCTCTGTTTTTGTTGCAAAAAGCTGTCCTGGATTTGCATTCTAAAGATATACACAGAAGAGGGATTTCTATTCCAGATTTTTATTTTGAAAAATATTATACTGTTTTGAGACTACTCTCTTTTTGGTCTATTTTATTTTGACGAATCTGTTTCTTGACGATTGCCATTAATTGTTTCGATCCTGGGAACTGCATTTTGTTTACTTAACTATTGGAGAGATAAGGCTGTCTGCTCTGTCTATACTGTGATGTCACCAAGTTTGGAGTATTAACCCAATTGTTGCTGAAATAAGAAGTGGTTTTTCTATATTTTTCTTTTAAAATGGCAATTAAGAAAGTGGCTGAAAATCTGGAAATAACTATGTTTCAGAAAATAATGGATGAGATTGAGATAATGAAAATTGAATTGAGTAAAATGAAGCAGGAGATTAAAGATATAAGGGTCCCTGTGAGAGAGGTGACCCTGGAAGGGGTCCCTGTGAGAGAGGAGACCCCGGAGATTGGAACAGGGGTCCCTGTGAGAGAGGTGACCCTGGAGACTGGAATAGGGGTCCCTGTGAGAGAGGAGATCCCGGAGATTGGAACCAACGTGGAACAGGAACAAGATTTGGAGTCTATGGACTTTAGAAATAAAATCTATTGTTTGGAACTCAATGTTATCTCTGAAGAAATGAATGAAGATTCTAGAGATAAAGTTATCAATGGCATGGATAATCTTCTGGACTGGAATGATGTGATGGAGCCCAATATAGAGAAAATCTATGGAATTAACTGCAGCCATGTGACAATGGAAAAACTTTTAAGAGATGACCCAGTGTATTTTGAAAAAAAGAACAGAGATATGATTTTACAGCAGTATTTCAGCAACTTATTCAGAATGGATGGCAAGAAAATATTTGGGATAGAGGTAATCCCCATCAGACTCTTACTATATGACTATGGCTTTGACAGCAAGATTATTATGGAATACTGATAATGGAAGATTGGATATTGAAATTACTGGACTTAACAAGACTACTGAAGATGGAAGATGGAAAATGGAACTAATAGAGATAATAGAACAATGGCTACTGAAATTATTGAACTTAACAGATTCTGATGTGATGGATTAATTGAAATGTTTATTTTGACTATGGTTATGACAATAAGATTATCATAATTAGTAATGAGATGGATTAATCGATATGCTTATCTGGAAAAAAAAATTGATAGATATATTTCTTAAAGAATTGAAACCTCTCTTTGACTTTTTGTGGAAAGAATAAAGTAATGTTTATGAGATTTGATGATTAAGTAAGATAACTACTGGAGGAAAGTGATTTTATAATATGACTTAAGAGACAGGATTGTTATATATTATAGACTTATAACTGATTTGATCTTTGACAAATGGGAAGTCAATATTTTACTCTTTATTTTTTTATTTTTGTTTTTTTTCTTTTTTTCTTTTTTTTCTTTTTGTTTAACTATTTTTGATTTTGTTTTTTGTCTTTGAATGTTTTATGATTTTGTCTTGTATGTTTTATGAAAATCTGAATAAAAATTATTGAAAAAAAAAAAAGAAAAGTGGTGTTGGAGGAGAGCTTTGCGCATACCATGTACTGCAAAAAAGACAAATAATGGGGTGTTAGAAGAAATTAAACCAGAACTGTCACTAGAAGCTAAAATGAAGAAACTGCGGTTATCATACTTTGGACATGTAATGAGAAGACATGATTCAGTAGAAAAGACAATAATGCTGGGAAAAACAGAAGGGAGTAGAAAAAGAGGAAAGTCCAACAAGAGATGGATTGATTCCATAAAGGAAGCCACAGACCTGAATTTACAAGATCTGAACAGGGTGGTTCATGACAGATGCTCTTGGAGGTCACTGATTCATAGGGTCGCCATAAGTCGTAATCGACTTGAAGGCATATAACAACAACAAAGTACAGTAGGGCCCCGCTAATACAGCGGGTTAGGGACCAGGCCCCCGCTGTAAAGAGGGCCCCATAGACTATAATGGGCCACGTTGCATGAAAATGATGTCAAAATGACGTCAAAATGGCACGCGATGGGAAAAAACCGCCGTATTAGCGGAACAAGCGCTGTAAGAGCGGGGCCTTTCCCTAATTGAAAACCGCCGCATGAACGAAGTGCCGTAAAGCAGAACACCGTAAAGCGGGGCTCTACTGTATAGGGAAATCCTTGCTTCACTGCCTCAAAATAACATTTTTTTTAAAAAAAATTACCAGTGACTTCCGGGAAGGGTGACTTCACCTGTGCCTGCCTTTGAGACGAGCTCTCGTCTCAGAGGAAGCTTTTTCAGTTTTAAAATCAGTCAGAACGTTTTTTTTTTGACTGGTAAAAACTTTCTCCCGGGCAGGGAGAAACGTAGAGATTAACCACAAAAGCCTGTGTTTGTTGGGAGGACTGGATTTCATTAGTTTATGAGAGAAGGTTCAGCCAGCAGTGCCGGACGGACTTCCAAACAAGCTCTAACTGATTAAGCAACACGTTTATCTTTTCTTCAAAGGAAAACGGATTTTAACAGGCAAGCATCCTTCTTTCTATTTTTATCATCTGGTTTAAATTGTTGCAGCAAAAAGAGATTTGTCAATGAATCAGCTATAAAGAATCCCTGGGTGAGTTGTAACTCTTCTCTTTCATTCACAAAATTAAGGAGGAAAGAAATTGAAAAAGCTTATCTTTGTTATTATTGCAAAAAGCTGGCCTGGAATTTGTGCATTTTAAAGATACAAACGGATGAGGGATTTCTATTCCGAGGAGAAAAATAAATAAATAAATCTGATTTATGAACTTTTGGAGTATTATATGTCTGGGATTTTTTTTTTTGGTCTATTTCATTTTGACGAATCTGCTTGTTCACGATGCCACTAACTGTTTTGATGCTGTGAACTAAATTTGTTTTGCATTCCTGAACATATAAGAGATAAGGCAGGCTGTGCTGTCTACACTGTGATGTCATCAGGCTTGGAATATTAACCCAATTGTTGCTAGAATAAGTGGTTTTTTTTTTCTTCGTGGTTTTAAGAATGGCAATCAATAAAGTGGCAGAGATCCTGGAAGTAATTATGCTTCAGAAAATAATGGATGAGATTGAGATAACAAAACAAACCCTGAGACAGGGTAGACAGGAGATGAAAACTGAATTTGGCAAAATGAAGCAGGAGCTGGATCTTGTGAGAGAGGAGGTTGATGAGATCAGAGATACAACTGGACAAGCATTAGAAGATGAAAAAAGAAAAATTAAAGGGAAGATGCAAGCCCTGGAGATTGGAACAAATGTGGAACTGGAAAAAGACTTGGAGTTTATGGATATTAGAGATAAAATTTACTGTTTGGAATTCAACGTTGTCTCTGAAGAAATTAATGAAGATATTAGAGATAAAGCTATCAATGTCTTGGCTAAATTTCTGGACTTGAATGATGTGATGGAGCTTGACATAGAAAAAATCTATGGAATTAATTACAGATATGTGACAATGGAAAAACTCTCAAGAGATGTGCCAGTGCATTTCGTAAAAAAGAAGAACAGAGATATGACTTTACAACAATATTTCAGCAACACATTCAGAATTGATGGCAAGGAAATATTTGTGATAAAGGAAATTCCCATCAGACTCTTATTATATGACTATGGCTATGACAGCAAGATTATTATGGGATATTGATAATGGAAGAATGGATACTGGAATTACTGGACTTAACAGGATTATTGAAGATGGAAGATGGAATTAACATTGATAATGGAAGAATGGCTATTGAAATTATTGGACCTAACAGATTTGATGAGATGGATTAATCGACATGTTTATTTGGAGAAAAATTGATAGATATATTTCTCAAGGAATTGAAACCTCTCTTTGACTTTTTGTGGAAAGAATAAAGTAATGTTTATGAGATTTGATGATTAATTAAGATAACTACTGGAGGAAAGTGATTTTGTAATATAATTTAAGAGACAGGTTTGTTATATATTGTAGACCTATAACTGATCTGCGACAAATCGGAAGTCAACATTTTATTTTATTGTTTAATTATTTTTGTTTTGTTTTGTTTTGTTTTTGAAAATTTGAATAAAAATTAATGGTAAAAAAAAAATTACCAGTAATAATAATAATCTTTCCTGCATTCTGGAAACAGATATGTTTTCTCTGTGTGATTTTTCAAGTGCATGGAAGAAGACCTATGATTTCATGTGAGTTTTCAGCCCTGATGTTAATACAGCTCATACGAGGTTCATACAACTGGTTAATTACAACAGTGGATCTTTTCTTGATCATCAGAACCTACTGTTAACACCGATAGATCACTGCAAGTGCCCAAGAATGTATTCCTAATTAAACAGAAACAGAGAAAGAAGCTGAATAACTTCAAGAATAAGCCAACCAATCCATCAATCTGCCCTTTCTGAACTCTTCAACTTATTAAAGGATTCCCTTCAATTGACTAGAGACCTGAGGGCCACCTAAAGAGACTCAGCTACTTCAAGACACTCTACTTAAGAGGACAAATGAAAAGTTTTTCAATGAACAGGAGAGCGAGAAGGATGTTCTTTCAGACTGGTTAAACCTACTTGTGCATGAATGAGAGATGAATGAATGGGCAAATAAGTGAATTTGCTTTGAAGAATGGGAACTACTATATATGCTTTAATGAGAACACTACATGCATGAAAAGAAATATGTTCCTAGATAACATTTTAGCTAAACAAGATTTTTAAAAATTACACACGTTAAGCAATTCTCATTCTCCTTTTCAGATGTCATTTTATATGTAAGATGTTATGCTTTTAGTTTCTTATTCTAATTTGGTTTAGTCCAGTTAACACTACCATAGGATTTTTGAGAGCTGCAGTCACAAATAAACTGAAGAACCTTTTTCAAGCAGCAATGTATGTCTCAGAATCCTGATGAATTTCATCATAGAGGATTGTATTTATACACTTTCTCCATAAAGTCTAGAAGAGATGGTCAGATAGCAGACCTTCTGGAAAATATAACAGGTCATTTTTGGAGTGTGTGTAGTCTTCAATCTGCAAAGCCTACTTTTCCTCCCCAGGACTTTAGTATTGATAGCATGCATATGCCTCATCCCTACACCTTTTTGTCTTTCAATCCATCCACCTACCCACACATACCACAAACACACAAATTTAGGCTTATTTGCTCTGCATATTTCCACAAGAACAGTTTTTTAAAGAACAGAATTCTAGACATACCAAGAAGAAAAAGCAGCATACAGAGACATGTTAACATATGCATAAAAGACCAAACGTGCAGGAAAATAAGTGATGAAAATGATAGAAGCATCAGTAGATTGTTGAGGGAACTGGCCTACAAAGCATTTTACACAGTTTTGCTGTTAGGCAAAGATCACTTTTCCACAGACCTAGTGGCTCTGGAGAGCCTTAAAGTCTCAGCAAGAAATACTTTTGCTGGCTTTTCTCCAGCCATCCTTGAGTGAGTTGCAGGGGGAAAGGAGAAGAAATGTGTGGCAAATCTCCAAGCAAAATTTGCTAGCACCAACTATTAAATTGCAACAAGATAATGCAGAAACTCCTGGACTCTGTGCTCTCTGGTCTTATGTAACAAAGTTTCTTTAAAACTCCAGATTGAACCTCCAGGAGTCTTGGCAACACAGACAGGAACTCATTTGCCCGTGACTGTGAAAAACAGCCTTCTTCAAGACTTAGGCTGCAATCCACTACATGCCTACTCAGAAGAAAGCTCCATTAGGTTCAATGGTACTTACTCCTAGATAAGTGTGCACTGCATTGCAGTCTTAGTCTCAGACTACAGTTTTAACCAACCCTGTTGTAGACCAAGGCTGCAATTCAATAAAATTACCTGGGAGTAAAGTCCCATTTAACTCAGTGGAGTTTACTACTTAGTAGACATGTATGAGATTGCAGCCTAAAATGGTAACTTTGAATCCTAGGTTAGGCAGGTTAGAAACACTGCATGCATGTCTGAGAATGATTTTATCAGTTTGTGTGTGGATTAAATACCATAGCTACCAATTCCAAGTAGTAACTCCAATCAGTTTTCAGGTGTAGCCACATACCAGATTTGTGTAAACTAGGGTAGGTGTTCTCTTCAGTAAATAAGCTGCTGTGACAAAAAGCACTTGAAGACTACTGGTGCCGTTTCACTGCCAGCAGCCCTACTCAAAGAGGCTGGAAGACAGTGGACAAATAAAAAACTTCTCCCAAAGGAGTCTTCCTTATACTGAAAGAGAATGAATGAAATAAAATGAATGAACAATATTAAAGCTGTCTTCTTCAGGCTACGTATTCACTTCTTACATTTGCTACATATTCACTTGATAAATTAAGCCAGAGTTCAAAGATACTGTAAGTGGTAATAAAGCAGGGTTTAAAGACCTGATAAAAACCCCTCTCTTTTCAGTGGCTTGTTTTCCTCTCACGCAAAGTTTAAATAGCCATCCAATATTTTTAAGGGAAACAGGGTCTCATTTGTTTACTTTTAAATAAACCCGTTTGTGATATGGCGTTTCAGGCACCAGAAAAATGCTCAAGAAAAGAGATAATTTCATCAGGAGATATAACTAGCCCTTGCAATTGTCACAAGATGGAGTATTTTCAGTGCCCATCCCTATTATTTCAACTTCTCACTACACAAAGGGCCAGCATTCGCAAATATGTAAGTCCATACACTGTGAACACTTTCAAAGATCTGAAGGATTTAAGGAGTGGCAATCATAAGCCTGCACTACATATTTGTTGAGTTCACTTTCATTCAAACTAGGACAGAGAGGAAAAAACGAAATCCAAAAAGGATTCTCTGTGAAGGAGTGAATGCAATGACTAAAAATAGTTATAAAATGGACACTGGAAATAAAATATGAATAGCACCACAAATTTAGGAAGACTTGCTGCACTTCTCATTGAATGCTGAGAGTTGCTAGGAGATGCCCTGTTCCCCTCACAGAGCTTCAATCAGAGCAGCTGACTGTTAAACCACTCTGGCCACTGGAGCTCTCTCAGGGGAATTATTAATGCATTGGCGATCACTCGTGGCTGAGTAAGATTGTCTTCCAGGGTAAGGTCTTTAACGGTGGGTCCGTAAGTGACTGTGGAGACCAATTCTGGATCCACACAGCCTCCTACAGTGAGGACATAGGTTTCCAGATGGAAGATGGTCACGATGACGATTTGCTTGACATGCCTTCCGCTTAGCTCGTTTGTCCCTTTCACCCTGTACTCGTGCTTCTTCAAAGTCCATAGCACCTTTGATAATGGCCAACCTCCATTTGGGATGCTCATGGGCCAAGACTTCTCAATGCTTATGTTACATTTTTTTAGATTAGCTTTGAGAACATCTTTAAACCTCTTTTGCTGTCCACCGATATTCCGTTTTCCATCCTTAAGTTGGGAGTAAAGTAGCTGCTTTGGAAGACGGTGATCAGGCATTTGAACAACATGGCCGGTTGCTGATGCTGGAGGATCATTGTTTCAACACTGGTGGTCTTTGCTTCTTCCAAAACGCTAACATTAGTCTGTCTATCTTCCCAAGTAATTTGCAGAATTTTCTGGAGGCAGCGTTGGTGGAATCTTTCAAGAAGTTGGGAGTGGCATTTATAGATGGTGCATGTTTCACAGGCGTACAGTAAGGTCGGTAGTAGAATGGCTCTGTAAATAAGCATTTTGGTCTCCCTGCGAATATCCCGATCCTTGAACACTCTACGCTTCATTCAGGAGAATGCAGCACTCGCAGAGCTCAGACAATGCTGAATTTCAGCATCGATGTCAGCTTTTACAAGATAAGAAAAGTGATCAACATTCTCCAGCGTCGCACCATTAAGCTGGATTGACAGTGCTACAGAGGAATTGGTTCGCATTTGCTGATGAAGCACTTTGGGTTTTTTTATGTTAACCGAGAAGCCAAGCTTTTCATATGCTTCTGCAAAGACATTTAAGATAGTTTGAAGATCTTTCTCTGAAGGTGCGGAGACTACATTATTATCGACATATTGAAGTTCTATGACAGAGGTTGTAATTACCTTACTTTTTGCTTTCAGCATACTGAGATTAAAAAGCTTTCCATCTGTTCGATAACGTGATTTCCACACCAGTGGGAAGTCTCCCCTCAACAAGGTGTAGAATCATGGCGATGAAAATAGCAAATAAGGTCGGAGCAATGACACATCCCTGTTTGACGCCTGATCCCACTTTGAATGGATCACTCTGACAGCCATTGTTATTCAAACCTGTTGCTGTCATGGAGGAGTCGCAAAATATTCACAAATTTATCAGGGCATCCAATTTTCAGAAGGATGGTCCAGAGAGCAGTTCGATTTACAGTATCAAAGGCCTTAGTCAGATCAATAAACGCCATATACAGAGGTCGGTTTTGCTCCCTGCATTTTTCTTGAAGCTGTCATGCAGTGAAGATCATGTCCACTGTCCTCCTGTAAGGGCGGACACCATTTTGGGATTCAAGGAGGATGTCTTCTGAGATAGGTAGGAGGCGATTTGCGAGGATCCTTGCAAGGATTTTACCTGCGGTAGCTAGAAGAGAGATGCCTCGGTAGTTCCCACAATCTGTTCTATCACCCTTCTTGAAAAGAGTGATAATTATGGCATCCTTAAAGTCTTCTGGGATCTCCTCCCTCATCCATATTTTTTCGATGAGCTTATGAAGTTGTGTAAGTTCAGGCCCACCTTCTTTAAAGACTTCAGCAGGAATCCCATCAGGTCCACTAGCTTTGTTATTCTTCATTTGATTAATGGCTTTACTGACTTCATCCAAATTAGGGGATACTGCAAGCTCATCTCTAATTTGTTGTTGTGGGATTTGCAAGAAGACCTCATCAGCCACAATAGAGTTACGATTACGGAGGTCGTAGTAATGCTCTTTCCAACGCAGTGCAATAGACTCTTCGTCCTTTAGACAAAGGAGTCTCCTCTCAGCACCCTTCACAAACTACACTTCTGAGGATTCTTTGGGGGAAGCCATGACTGTCTCACATGAAATCAAAGTCTGGTGTGGGTGTGGCCCCTTGATTAGGCAAGCCCAGTAGCTGTGAGTCTGGCTTTTAGAACACTGACGGTTCTTACTGAGCACGCCATTCACTCCAATGCTAAATTTCTTAAATTGATTAAAAATCAGACAGGCATTTGTTAAACTATTAAACTGCAGAAGATGACGGTCTGAGTATGGGGCAAGGTCAGTAATAGGATTACAGGCACTCTATGAACATGGTTGATTTTTAATTAATTTCAACAAATTAGGAGAACACTGACAGAAAAAAGTCCAGCAGGGGTCTGGTGTTTCCCCCCTCTCTTTTTATATTTTGAACTCTCGATCCTCTCTGACTCTTTTGTGTATCACCATGAAAATTTAGAGGGTTGTTAAGCAAGCATTTCTGAGTTCAGAACTATACGTTTTGTAAGGTTTTGTTTTGTAATGAGCTTACGAAAAGCATCAGAATGGCATGGGGTTATTTGCAATTTAACACTGCGGAATGTGAAAAATCCATGCTGGCTATATAGCATACAGCCACTCTTGTGGCTGTATAATACCAATCAATACAAGCTCTGGACAACAATTAGTACAGGCAACCATCTCTAACACATAATTTAGTGGTGCTCTGATGAAGCAAAGCAAAAGTTCAGCATTTATCTGACAGCGAGGCTCAAATTAAAGGGACAGCATGTATATACTTTGCACCTTAAGAAACAAGATAAACATTTTGTAACAGTCTACAGTCTGCTACTGATTGAATTTTGCTAATTTAATTTAAAAGAGATTAGGAGAATGAAATTTAGGTGAATATGATTAGATTTTTATTTTTTTGTTTAGAAACTAGAACTCAAAGCATAAGCACACACTACTAAGCACTATAAACCCCCAAACGTAGGGATTGGTAATAAGCCATGAGCATGCCTTCGTCAAACATTTTCACCTGAATTTAACAACATCTATTTTCATTTAAAGGCATTTGAGAATGGAATGGCAATCCCAGCTAAAAGTTCAGAATTATAGAGGTTGTGACCCTGTTTTTTCAACCTTTCCACATTTGCTTGTATTTATAGTACAAGGTACTGCATATAGTTAAGCAAGGGGATGAGAACCTATGGCCCTCCAGATGTTGTTGGACTACAATTTCCATCATACCTAACCACTGGCCATGCTGGCTGGGACTGAGGGAGCTGGAGTCCAACAAGAGCTGGAAGGCCACAGGCTCCCCATCCCTGAATTAGGTGGTTATGTGTGTTAACTTATATTTCACTAAAGGTGTTATACCGCTGAAAAATAATTGCTGGCTAGAAGGAGAAGTGCATTTTTTTAATAATCCTTCTCTGTTCACATTGGTTTGCTGGAGAAGGGATTTTCCTCTTCCAGTATCAGCTACATGCAGACAGGGCTGGAAGGGCTCAAAGAACAGGTTTACTTTGTTTTGCCCTGAGTGGTGTTCTCAGGGGAAAAGGAGCCATCCAGTCCTCAGCAGAAGCAACAGCTGCTCCTAGTTTTGCTTGCTGCACCCACCTTTGCCTACTAAGGGAGAACAGAAATGTTGGCAGGCTGCCAGCTCAAAAGCCTTAGAGACACTCCACTCCAGTATGGTCTACATCACTGTTCATCAACATCTGGGGACCCAAGGTTGAAGAACTCCCATCATCCCTGACTAAGCTGTCTAAGGATAACAGGAGTCGAGTCCAACAACACTTGGGGACCCAAGGGTGAAGAACACTGGTGAACATGATTTTAAAAACAGCTTCAGTTTGGTTCACTTTGGAATAAAAGAACGGAGGCCTGCCTGATGGGGAAAAAATTAGCTGAAGGAGTTAAATTGGTCATCTCAGTGGAGGTGCTATAACAAGTCATATGCATAGCTCGGGCCAATCGTTAAATAGTGTGCCCCTCAGGAAATCAAGAGACTAATAATTTAACAGAGTGACTAAAACCACATGTCTTTGCAAAAGAAAATCCCATCAGTGTAGGGACCTGTCCCATCCTGCCATGAACTGCAGAGCTATACTAAGTAAGGCTAGCTAGGAATATCTCCCTGATCCGCTTAATTTTTGAATTTGCTTTGAAGCTTTTGTCCGAAAGGATATAAAAACTGGGCTCCTGAGCACACTTCCTGTTCTGGTTGCTCAGTTCCACTCTGCCTGAAATCACTTCCTGGATGCTGCCAGGGTCTGACTCTGTTATCTGTCTCTGCTCTTCCTCCACTGACACTAGCCACCTGCCTCCCCAGATCCCTACTAGCTTAAGCAGAGATCCTTCTTATAGTTGCCAAGAAGATATGTTCAGGGCTACCACTTGCCTGCTTTCCCTGCTATTTCACTGCCTATCCCAGGACCTTCAACACACCCTCGTTCTCTTGCTCCAGTTTTATCGCCCAGCAAGGCTGGAAAGATAACTTTGCTCCCTTCCCTACAAATTGTAGCCCCCTCTACTCCCTCTTCCTATCTCTGAGCAAGACTGTATTTTCAGATCTGCTTTTGGCTTCCTCTCTCTCTCTCTCTCTGTAACTGAATTTTAGAAGCCACCCTCTGGTCTTCCCTGCCCAGCTGTGCGTGACTGCAAAGGCCTAGTCTGCAAAGCGAGCCCAAAGAGAAAGAACAATCTGACGTGCCTACCCCATCTCCTCTCCCTCTAACACCTTTTGTGTTTGTCTTGTGTGTGCGAGTTAATTTAGTTATGGTTAGAATTGGCTAATTCCTTCAAACCAAAGAAAAGCATATTGTTACTGATCTATCTCCACTGCCATAATAGATATGTATTGTTGCTGAGCTATTCCTCATTAAAGTGTTAAACGTGTATATTATGATTTGCTCATGGTGCGTGCAATAAATATCTTCATTTTAAGATCCGTGTGAGTGCAAAGTAATGGATAAATCTGCCAAGGCGCACTACTACCACTGCCTAAAGATCCAAAATCATGAGACTCCTGATGTGTATGTGAAACATGTGTCTACCAAAGATGCTTGCTAACAGCAGCTGCTTGGTTAAGTGGTACACTGCACTTTTAAACAAAAGTAGGGACTATTGCAGATGCTCTCAATAAGGAAAAAGCAGCTCTTTTTGTAAATTATTTTTGCAATCTTTATAGAAACCCTGCAAAGTAGGCTGGCCAATATTACTACAGTACCTCCATATAACAGGGGGCTGAGGCTGAAAAGTAGTAATTAGCCAAAACACACACAGTTAGATTTGAACGAGGCTCATGCTCATTCTCTTGTGTGATGTCCTTAAACAAAGAGGAACAGGGTTGAACAGGAAGTATATTAATTACAAATTGTCTGGCATTGCTGAAGGGATCTGGTTATGCCTTCCCCAGGAACATGGTAGCAAGACACTGTAGCACACAATTTTGGCTACGTAGAGGAAAATGCTCTTGCAAAGATGCCAAATTGCAAGACATCCAGTCTCCAGCAACAGCCAGACATTTCCCTGAGAATACAGTAACCCTATTCAGATGTTTACAAGCTGTTCAACTAAGGGAAAGGGACTGTGCCTCCTGGCTTTGCTACCCCATACCTCCATACATTCAAATCCCATTTGCACACTGCTGAATGTATATAGGCACCCTGTGCTTGATCAGTACCCTACATTTTTTGCAGGATATAGACTGAACACAAGAGGTATATATATTATTTACTAGATTTACATCCCAACCTTTCTCCCAGTAGGAGCCCAGGGCGGCAGGTATATATAGGCAGGACCCTGTGCAAATGCAACCTTGAACCCATGAAGATTAGCAGTGGGGCCAGCAGCTACAATCCTAATCTCTCCCTCCCTCTATTTACACAGGTTCCAGAAGGGAGAGAGAAAATAGAGTGGCAAGAACTCAGTTTCAAAGTCTGTCCTTTCTGGAGTGCCACAAAGAATTTTAAGCCTGCAACTTGGTAAGTACAAGCATATGTTCCTAAACCTGCACTTTTAGTAAAGAGCCTTCAGTCATGCCCCGAGTTGGAATGGGATGATCTAGCTCCAGTAAAAGCATACAACCTGCTCAAGCTATCACGATTAAACCCAAGAATATGCTAATTCTTTCCCAAGAATTCCCTGTCCTCCCCCTTCCATAATATTCTGTTCAAGGTGGTGTCATACAGGAAAATGTTGCTGCCAAACATATCCTTTGTGCCAAAACTGTTCAGGAAATGGCTCTCTCTGTGCTAATCACATACAGAAAAGCATCAGCAGAAATACCCATGACATGTGTATTATTACTTTCATTTACTGCACAAGTTCACATGGTAAATCTAGAAAAGAGAAAATACTGGTAACAAGAAACGAAAGTCTAACCACAGCTGGGCTAGGACATCAATTCCAAGGCTCACCTGACCTGGATATATATCTAGCTGACAAAGTTTTGGTTAGCAATTCTGTTGCTCCTCCAGCCTGAGCTATAGTTTGTCAATGTGGATATCACATCAAGTTATATTGCAAACTATTGTTTACAAACCCTCTGCAAAACCATGGTTTCATATTCTGGTTTGGCTTCCAAACACAAACCATGGTTTGTCCATTCAGACATCATGTCAACTCATAGTAGTGATCCCTTAGTCACCTTGGCAATTTGGATCTGACTATAGATGGTATGTGCAAGCCACTAGTTGCGGCACCATGAAAAGCTCTTAGTAAACAACTTGCTCCAACAAAGACCGGAGGTGAGCTGAGACCTTAGAAGTCTCTGCCTCCAATTCACCCTCCCTAAGAATTGCTTGATACCAATTCTTAAAGGGCCAACTCCTTGACCTGCTGATGGGCTCTTCTTATTTCTCTGGCTTCCCACCTGGCATTCTCCCAGCATCATCAGACAGGTACGACAGTGCTGGAGGCACACTGCTTCTTATGCTGGGGGGAGGGCGAATACTAGTGTCATGGCTCTGGTTCTGTAGGAACTTGCCCATCAGCTTCAAGCTCAGCAGCCTTGCAGTAAGTGTCAGGAGCCTTATCCAAGTCCCCACTGAGCAGCCTCAGCCTGCTTCCCCTGCTCTGCTGACTCTGAGCTCAAAGCCAGGGCCGTGACACTGTCAAAATGTCAGAGCTTCAAACATCTTTTATTCCATGGTTCATTTTGTTTTTATTTTTAACCCAGTCTGCTTCCTTCTCAATTATACTAATTAAGTATGAGTCATGATGAAAGCGGGTGGAATAGCTCAGTATTTCATACCCACTATATAGGTCAGATGGTGAACAACTGATCATTAAACAGAAGTTTATACACCTATGGTGCTTCATCAAGACTTCAGAACATATGTTGAAAATATGACCAATATTATGGAACTATCCATGCACAGAGGCTGTTTTGACAGCAGCAGTAATTAAAGTACAATGGCTATACCGATTCTCCAGCATACTCTCCCCACACACACACCACATGCAAGAGAGAGAGAGTTTAATCCCTCTTTTCTCTTCAGGAGAAACTGGGTGTTGTGGCAGGAGAATGAATAGTTGCAATATTTTGTGCCCCAGTGGATCATATTATTTTTCCCGAAAAAGAGAAAGACGGGTACACATCTTCAGTTACTTTTTCTTTTCTTTTCAAAAAAGCAGAAGAGTAGGAAGTAGAAGGAAATCTGTTTTGCCCCAGAAGAAAAGGAAATCCCCAGCTCCAACCTGTGATGAACTATGTGGCCACAACTCCTCTGAACAACCTGCAAACAGCTAATTATTGAAATAGCTACCACATAATATTTGTTGTACATTGACAACCAAATTTTTAACTGCTTTCTCCAACCAGTGAAAGGGATACATTTGATTGATCCATGCAGAAATGATTATATACGTGGTCTAAGGAATATTTAAGCATTCTACATGCCACGAGCCTGTGATAGAAAACACCTTGTCACCAAGCAGACAAGAGACAGAACATTAATAACCATGCATCATGCTTCCATCTTCTGTTGCTTAGAAGCGATGGAAAAGAGTAAGGAAAAGAACAAGCAATAAAGTAAGGAGTTCCCACCTTTAACCCCTTTGTGTTCTTAACTTCAGTGCTACTATTGATTTGATAAACGACTGGAAGTAGGTGGGCAAATTAATGCTTCACAGCTTCCATTGCTGGAATCTTTCCTGCTGAGAACTAGCTCTCTTCCAGAGAGAACCCTGCAGTGTGATATGCCTTTGTTAATCAAGAGACTGCACTATCGAACACCTCAGTCCCTGGAATGGCTCATATAAAAAAATCTGAATACCAAGCAAATTCCAACAAGGGTTCCCATAATCAAGTCCATTCTATAGTTATCTTAAATGGTGAGATATACATGTTACTTTCTGAAACAAAAGTTAATAAATATCATAGATAAACCTCTGTTGCTGTATGAGAGTGTGAGCTTTTGACTTACATCAAT
Organism: Rhineura floridana; assembly: GCF_030035675.1. Lineage (NCBI taxonomy): Eukaryota > Metazoa > Chordata > Lepidosauria > Squamata > Rhineuridae > Rhineura > Rhineura floridana. Next base: position 145,620,262 of record NC_084481.1, on the reverse strand, counting down.
CTTACTTTTAAAAAAGTGTGTACATTTCTACACCAAGCAAAGGGATTGTATTCAACATAGTACTAAATAAATAGCTCTATCAGTGCAAAGGTCCCTAACCCTCCAGAGCAGATTTGGGGAGGATGCGGGGGATGGAGATGGGGGAAGTCTTATTGCACCAGAGGTAAGTAGGAGGAGGATCAAATTTGAGGACAAGGTGGCCTTTTGAATTATGTGAATGAAAGCTTTTGACTATACCTTTAGTAAAGATCATTTTTCATAGAACAATAAACAACTATGTAGACAATCACCCTATTAATGCATCTTAATGCATTAACAGAGCAACCCTGTAGTTATATTTTCCACTGGAAGGGGTGGGTTGGGGAAACCATTCCAATTATAGCTCCAGAATGTCTGCAGCAACCAAACTATACCCAGCTTGGGAGGGGAAAGACAGAAGAAAGGTGTGACAGGAAGAGAGACCTCCATTTTACCCAGCTCCTTCCTACTGGAATCAGTGGGAGGGGAATTACTTATGCCAGGTCCTATCCGGGCATAGATTCCTGCTGCTCTTGTGGGTGTGTCTATGCAATGAGGGGGCCAGGAATCAGTGTTCCTCTCCTGTGCCACCCATCACTCCATCCCATTTTGGGGGATCCATGGGTGCAACTCAACTGGCAAAGCCTTTCTGCAGTGATTGGTGGCATTTCCATGGGTGTTTTTGGCAGGAGGCAGCGGTTCTTCATTTGTGGTTATGTTGGAAGACTTTTCCCCCTCATCCTAAGACCACTCAGCTAACAAAGCAATGAGTACAGGATTGTACCCTGTGCGGAATTAATGAATGAATAATTAATAGAGTATCTCTCATAAGTATGCATAGTTCTGAATTAAAACCCATTTTAACTTTGTTTTTATATTATGCATTCACATGATGCAGCAGGTAAACCATATTAGAAGAGGCATTTCCTCGTGTGTGAGAGGGAAGATGGTATGGGACATTTGCATTTTTTCTAAGCACGTATCAATTTTTTCTTAAGTCTTACTTCCTAATTAATCAGGAGTACTTTTTAATATATCAAGAGGTTTTTAATTGAATTACCAATTAAGTAAACTAAATAGAGAAAGGTAAATGATAAAAGGAGGAAATATTTGGATTTCTATCCTTTTCAAAGTCATAGCACAGCATACAGATCACAAGGGGGAAACAATATGCAAGGAATAGATTTGTATTATTGTTTCCCATATTTAAGACACATTACTAAAGAAGAAAGGAGGGGGAGAGAGTAGTATTTTATGCTGGATGCCAACAATTATTCACTCCCACCAGCACACAATGGCCAGAATTACATTAGCACAAATCAGTTTAATATATCACATATATTAAAATCCACTTAGGTTTTATTTGGTGTGAAATCTAGTGCAATGAAAAGTCTGAATTGACAGCCCCAAATGAGAACAGCCGTCAGCTGTCCTGAAAGCTTTCTGCTCCCCGACTGCTATTCTGCAGGGTTCCCTTATAGGAAGAACAGTAGCTCGCTCAGTTTTATTCTGTGTGAAATACATCCTGATAGCTACAGTGGCCAGCTTTGTGGTATGGATCTTTGCCAACTGCACCTGGAATCAGGCCTCAAAGCTGCTTTGTCTTCTCAAGAACAGCTTAAACTTGCAGAAGCTGTTCTTGGAAAAACTATTGTAAATGAGGAAAATCAAATCAAATTTAAATAAAATGTACTTTTTACAAGTTTTAATGAATGCAAAAGGAAAGACTTGAACACTTTATTTTCAGTATAAAACAAAGTAATAAAAACTACTACTTATTGTTAGAAAGAACAGCAAAGTTGATGTTTCCATCATCAACAAGGCCAGTATTCATACTCCAGTAGTATAGAGCCGAAACACCTAGAGAAAAGTAAGTTTAACAAACCAAGTTCACACAAACTGAAAAATTTAGAAGATTTCAACTGTCTGTTTCAATTGCTTGTGGTTCTTTATGTTAGGAAAAAAAGCCACAGTAGTTACATCATAAAAGTCAAGATATGTGCTAGGTTTGAACACAAACTGGCAAAGAACGGTATCTTTAAGGATCTAGCTCATCAAGCCTGATGGACAGCAGAAGGAGCCAGCACACTGCATGGTGTTAGGGCCAGCTCCTGCACAGCTCAGGGTGGAAGTTGAAACTGATTTCTGTTCAGCAGTAGCAGGTCATCTTGCTGCCAAGGTGAGCAAGCAAGTCTGAACTGGAAGCTTTTAAAGTGGGGGTCAAGGCACATCACTTGACTTGTAGCCTACCAGGACATGGCCAAGGAGGATTATTGGGCGAGCATGCCAGGTTGCTCTGCAGTTGCCTCCTACAAGCAAGAGCTACACAGCGGTGCACAGGTTGAACACACACTTGATAACCTTGTTTCCGAGTATTTGTGTATTGCAAGCTCCATCATCTGGGAAAGGGGAAGGAATTTTAACCAATAATGACGCTTAAGGCATGCAAGTCCTATGTTATGCAACATTAATATTTGCTGAACTACACATAGTGATTCTAAAGAATTGAGAGACTGCAGAGAGCCAAACTAGACATAATGTTGATGTAGGAAACGTTCAGAAGGAAGAGGACAGTTTACAAGAAGAGAAAGGTATATGTGGAATTATTTGTAATAAATCCTGTAAGATTATCCAAGATAAGCCAGGCTGTGATGGAAACATTCTCCTCTTTCACCATCAATCAAAAATTTCCTGCTTTAAATGAACACTTCTCTCCAAATCAATTCGCAACTATTCGCCCTTCTAAATTGGCGGGTACTAGAGAGAGGGCATTCTCAGTGGCGACCCCCACCTTCTGGAACTCCCTCCCACAAGATCTATGGCACGCCTCTTCCCTAAATGTATTCCGTAAAGCCTTAAAGACCTGGCTCTTTCAACAGGCCTTCGGGATTTCCGGGGAGGGTTAATTGCTATGATTGAAATGCCTCGTACCCGATATTATTATTGTTCTCGCTGCTGTATTGTTTTATATTGTATTATTGTATTTTGTATTGTGTTTTAATTGCCTACTTGTACGTCGCCTAGAGTGGCCATTGGCCAGATAGGCGACACATAAATTAAATATATTATTATTATTATTATTATTAAATCAAAACAGAATGAATAACTGTCTAATTTCTGTATAAATTCTCAAATTACCCCAACTGCAAGAGAGTTGCACAATGGTGTAGTGTCATTCAATGATTAACTCATCACAGACATCACTTTAAAGATGGCTTCAACAATTGCCATATCTGCTTTGCATCATGAAGACATGTCCCCTAAAATGATACATTCACTTCTTCTTTTAAAGACTACTGAAGCACATTTTACTGAGGAAAAATAGAGTGAAACAGGCAAGAGAATAACTTATCATGAAAAATTATTTCCAGCTGATAAAACTTTCTGGAAGCTACTTCTGAACACCAGATGCTATAACCAAGCTATTTGTGGCTACTAAAATATGCACAAGCACAGGCTTGCTTTAATTAAGAATCTGGTGTCATTTCATTTGTATCTGTTCTTGAATAATTTTCTTGCTTTTTATTTAGTCTACCTTTAACTATTAAACTCCAGATGTAGGCTGCATTTCGACTAAGCTAATGTACAATAATTGCAACTTAAGCTTCAGTTTACAGCCTACATAAATAGCAAGCCAAAGACAGACTCAATAAAAGGAAACTTAACACAGCCAGAATTGGGCTGTAAGAGATCAGGAAGTCTAAGCAATATTGTAGCCATATGAGCTTAAAGGTATTTCAATCTGCCATGTGTAAAGGACTGGTTACAGGCTCAACATGAGGCAGAATGTGCTGGAAGCTATTTCCATTTTAGAAATAAGAAACTGCAGTATTTTATTGCAAATCAGGATGTGCCTGCACCATTTGCAGCCATGTTTGGAATCCATCACACAGAAGGATTCTGATCCTAGTTCATTTCCTTCTATGTAATGTGTCAAGTTTCTGGATTGAACTATTCACATTTGATATTCCAGGAGCTGATAAAGAAACTGGTATTGCTCTAGGTGAACTAATAGGAAGTGTTCTATCTTCAAAAGATTTCTCTTATTTTCTTGGAAAGTACTAAGAAATTACTCCTTTCATGACTTAGGTCTTGGTTCATAAAGACACATTACTAAAGACAAAGTTAAGATGTAAAAATGTTATCCAAAGGACATAGTCCATAATTCTCCAAAGAATCATCCAGGTCTTCTTTCTTTACACTTCAAGTTTCACATTGGTAATAATTTACACTGACACCAGCAAAACCTTTGACATCAGTCCTATGGTGTCGGGGTGGTTAGCGATTGGATGAAGGCTGAGGTCATGTATACTGTCTGCCCACATAAGCACATTATTGGGGAGATCAGATTGTTCATGCCGATCAGAAATATCTGAAAAGACTCTCCGATTTGTAGGGAGCGTTCTGGTTCCTTTCTTAAGCCGCATAAGTTAATCTGCGGTGTCAGCTAGAAATGTTTTCCACCATCTCCATCTGGTGAGAAGGCTGCATAGTCTCACCTTGAATGCAGATGTAGAAACAATTATTCATACCCTCAAACTTGGATGAATATTGCAGTATACTCTATGTGGGCATGCTCTTGAAGACTTTGTGGAGACCCTAGCCAATGTAAAATGTAGCAGCTCAATGAGGCATAAAACATTCTGGTTTCTATCAGCCTTCAGGCACAATTCACAGAAGTGAGTTGAGCTTTAAAGCTTAACCCAAATATACCTTGCTGTTGTGTTATGTGCCTTCAAGATGACTACAACTTATGGCGACCCTATGAATCAGCGACCTCCAAGAGCATCTGTCATGATCTGTCTATTCAGATCTTGTAAGTTCAGGTCTTTTCTAATGAATCATGTCTTCTCATGATGTGTCCGAAGTATGATAACCTCAGTTTCATCATTTTAGCTTCTAGTGATAGTTCTGGTTTAATATGTTCTAACACCCCATTATTTGTCTTTTTCGCAGTCCATGGTATCCACAAAGCTCTTCTCCATCACCACATTTCAAATGAGTTGATTTTTCTCTTATCCACTTTTTTCACTGTCCAACTTTATTATTATTATTATTATTTATTATTTATTACATTTATATCCCACCTTTCTTTTCATAAAATCCAAGGGAGCTTACATATGGTTCCCAGGCGATCTCCCATCCAGGCACTGACCAGACCTGACCCTGCTTAGCTTCAGCAGGGAGCTGGCCTCATGTGCCTTCAGACCATAACCTGGGACTTTCACATCCATACACAGAGATCGGGAATACCATGGTCTGAATGATCCTGACTTTAGTGTTCAGTGATACATCTTTGCATTTGAGGACCTTTTCTAGTTCTCTCACAGCTGCTGTCCCCAGTCCTAGCCTTCTTCTTGACTATTGTCTCCATTTTGGTTAATGACTGTGCCAAAATAGTGATATTCCTTGGCAAGTTCAATGCCCTCATTGTCAACTGTAGTTACATAAATCATCTGTTGTCATTACTTTAGTCTTCTTGACATTCAGCTATAGCCCTGCTTTTGTGCTTTCCTCTTTAACTTTCATCAGCATTCTTTTCAAATCATTACTGGTTTCTGCTAGTAGTATGGCATCATCTGCATATCTTAAACTGGTATTTCTCCCTCCAGTTTTCACATCTCCTTCATCTTGGTCCAATTCCACTTTCCGTATGATATGTTCTACGTATAGATTAAACAAATAGGGTAATAATACACCTGCCTCACTCCCTTTCCAATCGGGAACTAATCGGTCTCTCCATATTCTGTCCTTAAAATATACCTTAGATCTATCTTTTTCAATATGTATCATAAAGACTTAAGAATTAAGAAAATCACTGCAATGTCTTTTATATATAAAAGATTTTTTATGTTGAGGGTGGTATATAGATGCTTTTATAAACAAAGAAAAATAAAATATGTAGAGATCAGATCTTGCTGGATGTTCCTTTTGAGTTCAAATCGGCAGGGCCCGATAAACTGCATCCTAGGAATGAAGGAACTGGCTGAAGAACTCTCAGAACCACTGTCTATTATCTTTGCGAAATCGTGGAGGACTGGTGAAGTGCCGGATGACTGGAGGAAAGCTAATGTTGTCCCTATCTTCAAAAAGGGCAAAAAGGAGGAACCGGGGAACTACAGACCAGTCAGCCTAACATCAATCCCTGAAAAACTATGGAGCAGATTATAAAGCAGTCAATCTGTAATTACCTTGAAAACAATGCAGTGATTACTAGGAGCCAACATGGATTTATGAAGAACAAATCCTGCCAGACTAATCTTATCTCATTTTTTGATCGGGTAACCTCCCTTGTAGACTGTGGGGATGCTGTGGACATAATATATCTCGACTTCAGCAAAGCTTTTGACGAAGTGCCCCATGATATTCTGATTAGCAAGCTAGCTAAATGTGGGCTGGATGGAACAACTATCAGATGGATCCACAGCTGGCTCCAGAATCATACTCAAAGAGTGCTTATCAATGGTTCCTTCTCAAACTGGGTGGAAGTAACGAGTGGGGTACCACAGGGCTCGGTCCTAGGCCCAGTGCTCTTCAACATTTTTATTAACAACTTGGATGAGGAGGTACAGAGTATGCTTATCAAATTTGCAGATGATACAAAATTGGGGGGCACAGCTAATACCATGGAAGACAGAAATAAAATTCAAAGGGACTTTGATAGTCTGGAGCATTGGGCTGAAAACAACAGAATGAAATTCAACAAGGATAAATGCAAACTTCTACACCTAGGAAAAAGAAACCAAATGCACAGTTATAAGATGGGGGATACTTGGCTCAGCCATATGACATGTGACAAGGATCTTGGAATTGTCGTTGATCACAAGCTGAATATGAGTCAACAGTGTGATGTGGCTGCAAAAAAGGCAAATGCTATATTAGGCTGCATTAACAGAAGTATATGATGCATTGACCACACCCTGGATCCACTCTGTCAAACCCCCTCAGCAAACTTTAATAAGCTAAGGGCAAGGGTTGAGAGGACACATTGCTGGCTGCATTGTCGCAAGCACCTTGTCTACGTCATCAGGCCACATCAAGTGAAATTGTTCCAAAGAAGTTGCAGCAGACATTGCACTGGACACCTCACTGCGGACTACAGAAGATGTGGATGGGGCATCAGGATTGGTACAGAGGTGAGCAACTTTACCCTCAAAGTGCCTTGCAAACAATTCACAGTGGGCCTCTGAAGGGTCTAAAACTCCATTTCCTGGAGTTGATGTCAACAGACCTCTGACAATATGGAAAAGCTCCATTGGACGGCTACTTGAGGAAGTGATGGTGGCAGAGAAGTGGGCCATCTTCACCGCCCTCATCGCCACACAGTAGGCACGGTTATGATGTTTTACTTGTGCCTGATCAGCCTCACAGCATGTCTTTCGCCACTTGCACTCTAGCCATCGTCCAGCCTATTTCACTGCCCTTAGCTCACTGGTTTACCAAGGTACACACCAGGCTCCATAATGCCAGAAAGGGCGCTTGGGGGCAACCGTGTCAAGAGCCCAATGCGCCTCGCTGTTCCACAGTGTGACAAGGGCTTCAACAGGGTCACCTGCTCTATCTACTGGGAACTCCCCCAGGTCATTCAGGAATCCAGTAGATTCCATTAGTCTCCGAGGGCAGACCATCTTAATGTGTCTCTAATTCCTGCAGGGGAGAATCGGAGCCATAAGTCTAAACTTCACCAGGAAGTGGTCTGACCATGAAAATGGTCCACCTCCCCTCATCTCCAGACCACCCCTTCCTCCATCTGAAAGAAAAACCAAGTCGAGGGCGTGCCCTGCCCTATGTGTCGGGCCGGTGACAGCTTGAGACAGCCCTATGGTCATCATGGAGGCCATGAAGTCCTGAGTTGGAACACCAGAGGCAACCTCAGCATGGACAATGAAATCACCCAGGACCATCGTTCTGGGCTCCTCCAATACCATAGCCAAGATGGCCTCCACCATCTCGGTCAGAGAAGCTGCCAGAGAGCAGGGTGGATGGTACATCAGCAGCAACCCTAGTTTCCTGTCTTCTTCGTTCAACACCAGGTGCAGGCCTTCACAGCCAGCTCTGAGACAGAGTGGTTTCCTGGTGACAGAGATGGAAGTTCTGTAGACCACAGCAACTCCTCTCCCCCCCCCGTCACTGCAGCCTGTGCTGGTGTTGCTTGAATGGATAACATGCACATCAATTGAGGGCTTTGCAATAGCTATTATTGAATCCTGCAATCTTTCTATTAGCATGAGACTAGAGAACCTCTTACTTGAGGGCAATCACAAATATTAAACTTGCATCTTTTAATGGATCACTTATTCCTTCCACCTTAAGCAACTGGAAAATGGCTAAAAACAGAAGGCAGTCACTGAAGACCAGACTGCAGTCTCAGCAGAAACTGGAGGGGGGGGTTAATAGCCAGGTTTTTCTTCTTTCCTCGGAAACTGTTTGAGTGGAGACAAAATGCTAATCAGAAAGAGAATGTCTTCAACAGCATGGTAATATAATACTCAAACTAACAATTAATGAGGCTTGTAGACCACCCAGCCTGTAATTGGGCAGCAATGCTATAATTAAACTAATAACAGCATTGTAGAGATATCACCATGCTTCGGCACTTTGCAAGCATCATTCAGAGTCAGTTAAGGAACCAATAAGCACGGCAATAAAAGGACAATCAGTTTACAGTAGCCTAAGGGGTTAAAAGGAAGAAGAGCTTTTCGTAAGCATGTGACAAGGCACAGAAGCCCACTAAGAAAAGACTGGATTGATACAACAGCAGATTTTTGTGGCGGTCCTTATTTCCACTCTATTTTTTAGAACATATATATTTTAAGGCACCATTTGAGCAGAAATAAAGGAAGTGGCTACAGAATTACTGATACAGTTAAAGAAATAAATACTTGGAAGAATAATTTGAACACACAATTGTTGCATTCTAAATAAGGTAAAGAAAATCTGCTATTGCTGTAACTTAAGATGAAGCGCCATGTATAAATGTTTTAAATGCATAAAACCCAGGAAGACAGGTAAGATCCAGCTGTGTGTAAAAAAGGAAATGACAAAGCAGAAATATTTAGTTCATCTCTCCAAAATATAAGAACACTATAAAGAGATTAGTTTGTAGGATTTATCATTCTGAACAGCTTTTTTTGTAATAGCTTCTTAAATATTAAGGAACATTCTGGTGATGTCAGAATGTGTTTAGATGTGCAGAATAAGAGAGAGAATGCCCCATGGAAGAACACAGATCAAGCTCTGCATCTACTCCCACTGGATGTATTTTCCCCAAATAAACCCATATACTTTTCAAAAACTCCTGTAATACCATCTTTCCAAGTAAAATCATATGCCTGGACTAATAATCAGTGTGTTATATGTGCAAGTCATTACAGCGCCATCCAATGGACTCCTCAGAAGAAAGTCTTACTGGGTATACAGTTTAAGATACCAATACATATACACACAGGAAGAAAAAGTGTAGAACTGAAGCTGGCAATATATGGCTTGCAGAAATAACCTACCTTAATGAAGAAAAAACTAAAACCACAAAGCTTTTATAATGCTCTGCAGCATATTCAGTTGGGACTTTAGAAAAGTATATAGCAATGTATTCAGTCTCAGAGTCCTGAAGAGTAAAGAAAGGGTCAACTACTTGATCAAACTTGGAAAAGCTGACAAAATTATTTTCTGTGAATTAGTAACCACTGTTAAGATGATGCAAGAAAATCATCCGTGAGATGGTAACCAGGTATAGCAACCATATGGTTTTCATAAAATAATGTAAAGCTGTAGGAAGATTCCCCCCCCAAACATACATTCCTATTATATTCCACTCTTATCAAGAGAGTGACAGACTTCATTATAGATTACAATTAATCACATTTTATATAGAGCCTCCAATGTGCAAGGTGTATTACAACCTTTATCTTGCTCATCGCCAGAGATTTTGCATTAAGCGGTAACTGCTATTTTTAGACAGGGAACCAAGTGCTTAGACAATGCTTCAGTTGGACTTGCCTAGAGCCACCACATTGACTTCCCAATTACTGTAGAGATGGACAACGTACAACTCCAACATTTGGTCCTTGAGCGGCTTCAAAAATATCAAAAGTTTAAGACCATTTCATATGCATCTACTTCACTGTATGTACACAATCAACAACTGGTTCAACATCTATACACCTTATTTTTTTTCTTTAGAATAAAAAAAATCAGCATTACTTTAAAAGTGTATAGCTTTGAAAGATAAGTTTAAAAACTTATCCTATCGGATACAACCCTCTGTATTTTAAGAAAAAGGTTGACATTTGTGTGTCACACACCTAGCTATGATCCAACATTTAGCAGGCCTCACAAATGAGATTTGAGGCTCATTATATTTACATGTTCAGTTTAGCAATGTGCAGAGTCATATCCAGGAACATGCTCTTCGTGGGGCCTCAGAAATTCTGCTGGGTTACATTATAATTCATGTCCATAGCACATGCCACTCACTATACAACATCTTTTAAATACACCTGGGCATTTATATCTATCTATCTACCAGAAGCCTACACAGAGTGACAGAAAATCATCCGAACTGGGAACCTGACAGCACTAATGCGGAACAGAGTTTGTTTTAATTCAGCTTCATACTTGTTCTTGATCAACATTGGTTTTAAGCTTGGATATTGGTTTTAGAGCTGTATTAGAGACAGTACACACCTCCACAGCACCTGTGTCGATAAGACGTGGGTTTTAGATTTAAGAATTTATTAAAGGCAGTAGTACCCACCTCCTTCTCTCGTTACATGTATGCCACCTGCCTGTGTAAGCTTGTAGATATTGGTTTTTTGAGGGTTAGACATTGATTTTAGACTTGTACTGAAGACAGTCTGCATCTCCACAACATGCGCCTGGATATGGCAGGCCCTTAGACATTGCTTTTTAAAGGATAGGCACTGGTTAACAACCTCTTTCTGAATACCAAATGCTGGTGACAAACAGGGGGATGCTGTTATCCTCATGCTCTGCTGCTTTTGAGCTTCCCAAAGGCATTTCCCTTCTTCCCAGAGGTCAACAGAGCTTGCTAGCAGTGGCATCAGGGTTGGGCTCTTTAACTGGAGCATCCCTGTTGGCTGCGCTAGGGATGCTGAAGCTCAGACCATCTAGTCTTTGTGCTACTGCAAGTGTATCCAGCAGTCATATCGGAGCGAAACCCTTGCCACCTTGTGAGGAGATCCCATAGCTCTTACTGGTACCAAGAAACTTCCTGCTGGCAATTTGCCCACAAATGCCCCCTTGTGGTACGGACCTGGCAACGTGTCTACTGTACAGCATGCATAATCTACAAGAATTTGTAGAGCTGCCCTGTGCTCCTGCTAAGAAGGGCAGGATGTAAATCAAATAATAAATAAAATAAATAAATAAAATTTGTGACATTCATAGGCAAGACGCCATAGGAGATAAATAGCATATTGTTTTGACAAAGCAGCTGAGTCTTTCTCTGAAAACAAACCACTAAACAACAGATGTATTTGTTCAGACATCCCTAAATATTATCTATGCAATAAGAAGAAAAGAAAGCTACAATGTTTCAACCCAAGCAAAGGAAGCAGTGGCATTTTATTAAGTCAGAATGAGGTCAAGAGAATTTAGTACCTGGAAGTGCCTACCTGAAGGGTTTCCACAGCTATCCTCATCACTGTTGTCATGGCAATTATCCTGATTGTCACACATAAAGCTTTTATCAATGCACAAGCCATTCCTGCAGTGAAATCGGTCAGTAGAGCATATCAAGGGATTTGCTGCTGTGAAGACAAAAACATAACTTTTTATTCAAACTTGAGACTTCACCCAGATTGACACAATTCACAAGAGTAATCCCATACAGTGTGTGATTCAAATTTCAACCTGACAGTCTTCTGCTTTCATAATGCAATGCTTTGTACACTTAGTACTGGCTGCTTAGGGAGAGGCAGTTTTCAAGATAAACAGTATCTCTACAGCAGAGGTTCCCAAACTAGCCTCATTTAGGAGGTCCACAGCATGTCTGTGGATATGTGACTGAAGACGGGAGACAGCACATCCATCACACTGAATATTCATATTTAGTTTTAATTGTATTTGAGTTGTGTCTTTTGTTTACATTGTATTACAGCTTGAATTACTACAACAGCAGAAAAATCATTAAGCGGTCTGCCAAGACCCTCAGCAATTTTCATGTGGTCCATGGGAAACAAAAAGTTTGGAAAATGCTGCTCTCCTGAACAGAAAGCTGTGCCACACTGCAGCCAGGCCAAAATATCTCTATCTGAAGCAATCACATATCTCTCTCTTTACTCTGTATCCTATTCCTCTATTTTTCCCACGTCAATTTTAAGGTCCTCAGATCAGGGACTTGTCCTCTAAGTGCCATGCTCACTTATGGCACTGGGTTGGAGTCAGAGGTGCCCTTTTGCAAGCAGAAGGCCTCTTCCTTGCAGTGATAAAAGAGAACCTCAATACAAGAGGAATGATTCCATTTAGGCAAGACACTGCACACTTTACTGCACAATATCTCAATATCCCTATAATCACAAGGCATTGCTCAACCTGTCATACAACATCACAGTCTTCTACTAGCTCTTGCACAACAATTCATGGCACAGCACAACTGACAAAAGTATGGTATCCTTCTGGGACGACTGGCTGAGTTGGGAATAGGAGGTACTGCATGCCAGTGGTTCTGCTCCTACTTGGCGGGTCGGCTCCAGAAGGTGGTGCTTGGGGAACACTGCTTGGCCCCATGGATTCTCCAGTATGGGGTTCCACAGGGGTCAGTTCTGTTCAACATCTACATGAAACCGTTGGGTGTGGTCATCTGGAGTGCACTGCCATCAGTATGCTCATGACACACAGCTCTATTTCTCCTTCTCATCCTCTTCAGGTGAGGCTGTCAATGTGCTGAACCGGTGCCTGGCTGCGACAATGGACTGGATGAGGGCTAATAAACTGAGGCTCAATCCAGACAAGACTGAGATGCTGTTAGTGGGTGGTTCTTCTGGTGGATGTCCAACCTGTCCTAGATGGGGTTGCATGTGATGTTCCTATATTAATGTATATATGGTATGTGTTGTTTTAGAAGATACATGGTAAGTGGAGTGAAAGAGGGGGAGTGAATGGGCAGTAGAATGCGAGATGATTGGCTGAGTGTTTAAAATGGGTGAATGTGAGGTGGTGAATTGTGGAATCTGGGGGGAGAAGAGAAAGAGTGGATTGCTTGGTGGGGTTTGAGAGAGTTGTTTGCCAGGAGAGAGTGAAGAAGGAGGGGGGTGGAGTTCGGATTAGTATTGAGTAAAACCATATGCTTATGTGCCTTAAGAAGAAATCTTGTTAATCTTGTTAGCTTTGTTATCTTTAATAAATACTTAATTTGGTTTACCAAAGGCCTGATCCTTGGCTGGGGTTTCACAGACCAGAAGGGAGGGTAAGGTAATGACCAAGGCTGAAGGGGAACTGTAACAAATGGTGGCAGCGGTGAAGAGAATAACAATACCAGTATTCAGAGTCTCTGGGAATACTAGTATTGGGACGTTACTGGTGGTTGCCTAGCAGGGGGATCTGTTGAGATCTGTGCTAGAGCGGGGAGAGAAAACATAAGAGAGAGCGGTCCGGACTGGTGGAGTCCCTGGTGGTGCCTAGAGACAGGCAGTAACCACGAGCAGGTAGGAACCTGACAGGGAGAGCCAGGGAGGGACGCCTCACATTGCACTCCCCCTGAAGGAGTAGGTTCATAGCTTGGGGGTTCATCTAGAACCATCTTTGTCACTTGAGGCTCAGGTAGCCTCAGTGGCACGGAGTGCCTTCTACCAACTCCGGTTGGTGGCCTTCTATGCCCCCTATCTGGACAGGGATAACCTGGCTTCAGTTGTCCATGCTCTGGTAACCTCCAAGTTAGATTACTGCAATGCGCTCTATCTGGGGCTGCAGTGGAAAATTCAGCTTGCGCAAAATGGAGCAGCCAGATTGGTAACAGGGACCAGATGGTTCGAACACATAAAACCGATTCTGGTCCACTTGCATTGGCTGCCTGTATGTTTCCGAGCTCAATTCAAGGTGCTGGTTTTAACCTATAAAGCCTTACATGGCTTGGGACCACAATACTTGATGGAAAGCCTCTCCCGACATGAACCTACTCGTACACTACGCTCAACATTAAAGGTCCTCCTCTGGGTGCCTACTCAGAGGGAAGCTGTGAGGCTGGCAACAAGGGAGAGGGCCTTCTCAGTGGTGGCCCCCAAATTACGGAATGATCTCCCTGATGAGGTGCGCTTTTGGTACCAGGTCAAGACTTTCCTCTTCTCCCAGGCATTTTAACAGCATTTGAATAGCATGTGTTTTTAACTTGCTTATGCCATGTGGATCCAGAGATTATGGCAACTGGTGTGCACCAAAGATGTTGCAAAAAATCTTGGATTTACATGCCAAGACTGCATAGGAATATCTTGCAGCAAGCAGCAATGTTTCAAAAATAGTCTTTGCTTCTTGTGCTCAGTGACCTAAGAGTAGTGCACACATGTACATTTGTTGTCTATATTCCTCTCGCAGAATATTTATCTTGTGCCACTTCTCTCAGAATGTCTATTAGGTATTATTAATATGCATTAATATGCAGTAGCTTGCCACATGGATCCAGAGATTATAGCAACTGGTTTCCAAAAGTGGGTGTTATGAAGACTCTTGGATTCACATCTGCATGGGAATATCTTGGAGCATGCAGCAATATTTCAAAAAATGGCCTTGCTTCCTATACTGAGCAGTGACCTACCAGTAGTGCACACATGTTGTTTATATTCCTCTCATAGAATCTTTATCTCACACCCCTTTTCTCTGAATGTCTATTAGGTATTTCCAATGAAGAATTTGAAATGGGGAAGAACCATAGCTCAGTGGTAGAACATCTGTTTTGCATGCAGAAGGTCCCAGGTTCAATCCCCAACATCTCCAGGTAGGACTGGGAATGCCTTCTGTCTGAAAACCTAGAACTGGTACCAGTCAGTGTCAACAGCCCTAAGCTAGATGGACCAATGGTCTGGCCTGGAATATGGTGGCTTCCTATGTTGTTTATAAATGAAGCATAATACTGCAAGTGTAAATTTAAACAGCTTTATAAAAGTAGATTTGCAATGTCCTTTAGTTTCACAATCTGCTTCAAAAATATTATTGGTTACAATTACAACTTGGCTTACAGCTCTCAGACTCTGGAGTTTTCTGCTATTTTTAAGCGAATCAAATAGAAAGACCCATTAAAGAGCACAAGTATAGAATCTCTAAGAACAAACAAAAACCTAAAGACAAGGTACATATAATCCACAGCAGAGAAACTGGGAATTTATTGCTCTTGCGATTCTGTAATAAAACCACTAAGCACACACTTCACGTATGCATGACAATGTGAGCAAAAGTCCACAGCAAAAACTAGACATCCATTGGTCAACAAAATAACAAACAGGGCAGAGATTGAGGCCTAACCAAACATTCAAAAGAAAAACATTTTTCCTGAAAAAAAATTGGGTGGGGGAATATATAAGCAAAATACTTTCTTAACAAACCTAAACCCACTTCATTACTTAGGAGTTAATTATACTTCATTGAAAAGTATAATTGTCTTAGTTTTATTTCAACATTAATTACAAATATCCTCAAATGTTGAGATGGAGCTGCCAGCTATTGAGCTTCATGGTTCCAAGATGTTCTTCTGCCTCTTGGACTAATATACAGATCAGACTGCAATTAACCAACCTTTGGATTACACACTTCTCTAAGTTTGGAAAATACTATGGAGTTATATTGTAGAACAAAATACATTTAGAAATGTGTACATCGAGATAAAATGTGTATTCAAATATTGTTTTGTTACAAAACACATATTTAAATCCCAACTTTCATATGGATTTTCAAAAGAAAAAATTCACAGATTAGAGAGGAAATGGGTAGAATGGCCTTCAGAATGAGCACACATGGAACTGATGAGGACCAAAAATAGACAGATCTGTTCTTCCCAGATGTGTTTTCCTTCTCCTTACCTTTAAACGTCATTGAGAAACAACATTCCAGCTTCCTCTAGCAGGTGTGTGCATCCAAAACATATTGAAGATATGCCCAACCTGGACCCAATGATGTGCAACTACCACCAACAATCACCAATACACTTTTTTGGGGAAAGGTATTGGAGGGTGGTGGCTGAGCAACTGCAAGTGTTCCTAGATGACAGTGATTATTGGGTTCCACTTCAATCTGGGTTTAGGCCTGATTTCGGGACTAAATCAGCATTGGTTGTCCTGATGGAAGGCTTTTATCAAAAGAGGAATAGGAGGAATGCAGCCCTGTTATTCTTACTCAGTCTCTCAGTGGCCTTTGATACTATTGAGCATGGTATCCTCCTGGATTGACTGTGTGGGATAAGTACTGAAGCCACTATACGACAGCGGTTCTGTCCAGAGAGTTAAGTCCAGAGAGTAGCAATGGGGAAGTGCTTATAAACTACCCGGCACTTGTCCTATGGGGTTCTGCAGGGCACTACTTTGTCTCCAATGCTACTTAACATCTATATGAAGCCACTCGGAGCAGTCATTAGGAGTTTTGAAGCACAGTGCCATCAGTATGCTGATGACACAGCACTATTTTGCCATAACATCTGAATGAGAAAAGGCAGTGCAAGCTCTGCGCCTTAATGCAGTGGTGGACAAGATGCGAACCAATAAACTGAATTTGACTCCTAGGAAATGGAGGCACTGTGGGTAGATGGCTACTGTGTCCAGAAGATAGGCTAGTGGCCTAGTCTGGAACACGGCTGCCCTCTCTCTAGAGGAGCAGGTACATAGCTTGGAGATACTCCTGGATACATATTTTTCATTAGAGGCCCAAGTGACCTTGGTAGCTAGGAGTGCTGGTATGCCAGCTGTGGCCATATCAGGATAACCTGCCACTATAGTCCAAGCACTGATAACCTTGAGACTGGATTATTGTAATTCACTCTATGTGCGGCATGGTCCTGAAGCTCCAGCTAGTGTAGAATACAGAGACTATATGGGTGATGGGGTCAGATGCCCAACAGCATGCAACACCTCTGCTAAGATGTCTGCACTGGCAACCCATATGCTACTGGGCCAGGTTCACGGATTTTGTGTTGATATACAAACAACTTAGGGTCCAGGATAACTTAAGGACCACCTGAGCTCTTGCATCCCAGCTTTATCACCAAGATCTTCTGGAGAAGTGCTGTTAGCTGTCCCCCATTCTTCAGAGGCCTAACTAGAAGTTGAGCATTTAGTGTCACCAGTCCTATGCTGTGAAACATTCTTCCAGCACAGATTCAGCAAGCATCCTTACTTTTGATGAAGACTTTATGCCAACATGACTATGCAGCTGTTTAAAATGCATGGCTGAATCACCATCTCATACATTTTGAATGGTTTTTTGTGTTTTATTGTTTATAAACTGTTGTACACTGCCCTGATATTTGATGAGACTGTGGTAAGTAAATAAAGTTATTTACCTACTCTGTTCATAGGGTTTTCATGGTAAGAGATATTCAGAGGTAAACCAGAACTATCACTAGAATCTAAAATGATGAAACTGAGGTTATCATACTGTGGACACATCATGAGAAGACCTGATTCATTAGAAAAGATAATGCTGGGAAAAACAGAAGGGAGTAGAAAAAGAGGAAGGCCAAACAAGAGATGGATTGATTCCATAAAGGAAGCCACAGACCTGAACTTACAAGATCTGAACAGGGTGGTTCATGACAGATGCTCTTGGAGGTCGCTGATTCATAGGGTCGCCATAAGTCGTAGTCGACTTGGAGGCACATAATAACAACATTTACCTACTCTTACCAATAACTATCAAACATAATGTTTCCTTACAGCTGTAATGCTGCGCTATTTTGTTCACAGTACCATAAGATCTATTCAGCCATCTATAAAAAGAGTGCTTTCACAAGAGTTGTAGAAAGGAAGATGCACTTGAAACACCTGCAACCACAGAGGAGAAAAAGAAAGGTAGCAGCTAAAAATCCATGTCATATGCAGGTAACTTCAGCTTAAAGATTCAGAGCACTTTTTCTCCCTGGGATCGTTTTACAAATAACAGGAAGTCTTGGTTCTGTATCTGTCTCCCACCCCATTTTTCAACTATTTTCACACAGAAATACTTTTTATCAAAAGTGACTAATACAGAGAACACCACAAAGCCCCAAAGAGATTTTAACAATTTTTGATTAGAATTTAGATGCCACAATCTTAGTGCTGCTCCATTGCATGGGGCAAATTACATCCTTTTTACTGCCAAGCACCACTAGGCATCAGCAGCTGGGGCTTTTCTCACTTCCGGGAAGGGTGACTTAGCCTGTGCCTGCTTTTGAGACGGGCTCCTGCCTCAAAAGAAGCTTATTCAGATATATCAGTCAGTTTTTTCTTTTTTTTTTTGACTGATTAAACTTCTCCCGGGTAGGGAGAAACGAAGAGATTAACCTCAAAGCCTATTTTTGTTGGGACGACCAGATCTCATTAATTTATGGGACGAGGTCCAGCCGACGAAGGTGGGACGGATTTTTAACAGCAAGCTCTATCTGATAAAGCGAACGTTCACCTTATCTTCTAAGAGAGAACGCACTAACAGGCAAGCACCCTTCTTTCTATATTTTTCTTTTACTTGACTTAAATTGTTGCTGTTTAAAAGAGATTTGCCAGATTGATCAGTTTTTGACATCTCACTGGGGAGCCATAACTTCTCTCTGCTACGCACTAATTAATAGCTTATCTCTGTTTTTGTTGCAAAAAAGCTGTCCTGGATTTGCATTCTAAAGATATACACAGAAGAGGGATTTCTATTCCAGATTTTTATTTTGAAAAATATTATACTGTTTTGAGACTACTCTCTTTTTGGTCTATTTTATTTTGACGAATCTGTTTCTTGACGATTGCCATTAATTGTTTCGATCCTGGGAACTGCATTTTGTTTACTTAACTATTGGAGAGATAAGGCTGTCTGCTCTGTTTATACTGTGATGTCACCAAGTTTGGAGTATTAACCCAATTGTTGCTGAAATAAGAAGTGGTTTTCCTATATTTTTCTTTTAAAATGGCAATTAAGAAAGTGGCTGAAAATCTGGAAATAACTATGTTTCAGAAAATAATGGATGAGATTGAGATAATGAAAATTGAATTGAGTAAAATGAAGCAGGAGATTAAAGATATAAGGGTCCCTGTGAGAGAGGTGACCCTGGAAGGGGTCCCTGTGAGAGAGGAGACCCCGGAGATTGGAACAGGGGTCCCTGTGAGAGAGGTGACCCTGGAGACTGGAATAGGGGTCCCTGTGAGAGAGGAGATCCCGGAGATTGGAACCAACGTGGAACAGGAACAAGATTTGGAGTCTATGGACTTTAGAAATAAAATCTATTGTTTGGAACTCAATGTTATCTCTGAAGAAATGAATGAAGATTCTAGAGATAAAGTTATCAATGGCATGGATAATCTTCTGGACTGGAATGATGTGATGGAGCCCAATATAGAGAAAATCTATGGAATTAACTGCAGCCATGTGACAATGGAAAAACTTTTAAGAGATGACCCAGTGTATTTTGAAAAAAAGAACAGAGATATGATTTTACAGCAGTATTTCAGCAACCTATTCAGAATGGATGGCAAGAAAATATTTGGGATAGAGGTAATCCCCATCAGACTCTTACTATATGACTATGGCTTTGACAGCAAGATTATTATGGAATACTGATAATGGAAGATTGGATATTGAAATTACTGGACTTAACAAGACTACTGAAGATGGAAGATGGAAAATGGAACTAATAGAGATAATAGAACAATGGCTACTGAAATTATTGAACCTAACAGATTCTGATGTGATGTGATGGATTAATTGAAATGTTTATTTTGACTATGGTTATGACAATAAGATTATCATAATTAGTAATGAGATGGATTAATCGATATGCTTATCTGGAAAAAAAAATTGATAGATATATTTCTTAAAGAATTGAAACCTCTCTTTGACTTTTTGTGGAAAGAATAAAGTAATGTTTATGAGATTTGATGATTAAGTAAGATAACTACTGGAGGAAAGTGATTTTATAATATGACTTAAGAGACAGGATTGTTATATATTATAGACTTATAACTGATTTGATCTTTGACAAATGGGAAGTCAATATTTTACTCTTTATTTTTTATTTTTGTTTTTTTTTTCTTTTTTTCTTTTTGTTTAACTATTTTTGATTTTGTTTTTTGTCTTTGAATGTTTTATGATTTTGTCTTGTATGTTTTATGAAAATCTGAATAAAAATTATTGAAAAAAAAAAAAAAAAAAAAAAAGCAGCTGGGGCTTTTCTACCTTTATCAAGCACTATGGCAACCGTTCTGACAGCAAGTCTGCAGGAAGTCCTGCTGATGATATAAAAGGCAGGCAAAAACCCATCTTGTTCTTTCATATTTGCACTGACTCTGTAAGCCTAAATAAAACACACTTTTCTTTTTTACAGGGTTAAGGAACAACATGATGCAGAGGGCATCACAGAGGATGTGGTGGTAAAGAACATAACAGAGATAGATGGATGAGGAGGTATGAAAGGCAGCAAGACGGAATTGCACAGCAGGGCAGTCATTAAGGCCAATATCTGACAAAGATAAATGGAAAACTTTCAAAAACACTACAAACAGCATGCACTTTAATATAATAGTTTTCTTAAAAAGTAAGTAAAAGCTGTAGAGATATTAATTTTAAACTCCACTTGTTCACGAGCTGCCCTATGCTGGCCTTAAAATTTAAATCAATCAGCTACAAAGAAAAGTGTGTTATAAATGTGAAAACAGTGGATTTTAAAAGCAAAGCTGCAAGAGAGATAAGTCACTTGTCTACATAACCTTCGGGATTCTACAGAAGTGTTGGGATTTACATTATATGGGGGGAGATTTCCAATTATAAAATCTTAGTTTGCCTCTGAAGGGTTCTGCCTCTAACAAAGCCACACGCAGATACTTGTAAACAATAAGTGGTAGGGATTGTTGTGCTGAATCTGGGCTTGGGAAATTGGTAATACATCTTCATGTTAATTTATTTTTTAAAAATGAATGTTTCATTATGTGCATTTAGGCAGATACTTACTGCAGTTTTCTTCATCGCTGCCATCAGGACAGTCCGCAAAACCATTGCATCGAAAGCGACCAATGATACAGTGAATTCCACTTGCACAGGGAAAGAAGGTGGAGCCACATTTGGATTTGGCTTTTGCTGTAGGAGGAGAAAAAGAAAGAGCTCCATGTCAGAAATTGTCACACAAAGCTCTCAAATATTCTTTTTCAGATCAGTTTTCCCGCACTGCTTAATTTAATGGCTTAGTAGTAAAATAAATATCCACGCCCTTCTCTCAGTCCCAACACCTTCACAAGCTAGACTGGTGGGGACGCAAGATAGAGCCTTTTCAGTGGTGGCCCCTAGGTTGTAGAATTCTCTTCCTAGGGAGGTAAGAATAGCCTCCTCTGTGCAGTCCTTCGGTCGGCAGGTAAAGACTTTTCTCTTCCTACAGGGTTTGGGACCTGAATGTCTTTTTTTTTTTTTGTAATATTAATTTTTATTCAAAATTTCAAAAAACAAAACAAAACAAAAAGGGAAAAAACAAATTAATAACTAATACAATACAAATTAATAACTAATATAATAAAAAATATTGACTTCCAATTTGTCGTAGATCAGCTATATGTCTATAATATATAACAAACCTGTCTCTTAATATATTACAAAATCACCTTCCTCCAGTGGTTATCTTACTTAATCATCAAATCTCATTCACATCATATCATTTTAATCTTTCCACAAAAAGTCAAAGAGAGGTTTCCAGTCCTTGAGAAATATATCCATCGATTTTTCTCCAATTAGACATGTCAATTAATCCATCTCTTCAAGTCTACTAAATCCAGTAATTTCAACAGCCATTCTTCCATTATCAGTATTAATTCCATCTTCCATCTTCGCACATATAATGATCTTGCTGTCATAGTCATATAGTAAAAGTCTGATAGGAATTTCCTTCATCACAAATATTTCCTTGCCATCAATTCTGAATGTATTACTGAAATGTTGTTGTAAAGTCATATCTCTAATCCTCCTTTTTACGGAGTGCACTAGCACATCTCTTGGGAGTTTTTCCATTGTCACATATCTAGAATTAATTCTATAAACTTTCTCTATTTCAAGTCCATCAAATCATTCCAGTCCAGAAATTTTTTTGAAACGTTGGTAACTTTATCTCTAATATCTTCATCCATTCCTTCAGAGACAGCGCTGAATTCCAAACAGTAGTCTTTGTCTTTAGGATCCGTCATAGCCATAAAATCCAAATCTTTTTCCAGTTCCACATTTGATATATCTATTCCAATCTCCAGGACTTGCACCTTCCCTTTAATTTTTCTTTCATCTTCTGTTGTTTGTCCAGTTATATCTTTAATCTCATCTACCTCCTTTCTCATAAAGTCCTCTATTTCTTTCAGCTCCTGTTTCATTTTGCCAAATTCAGTTTTCATCTCTTGTCTGTCCTGTCTCAGTTCTTGTTTCGTTATCTTAATCTCATCCACTATTTTCTGGAACATATCTAGAGAGAGAACCCCTTTCTGTACAGCCAAGGTCTCAGCCACTTTCTTGATTGTCATTCTTAAAACCAAGAGAAAGAACCCCTTCAATTTCCAATATAGCCACTATTCCCAAACAAAAAGCAATTTATTTCTTTTTCCAGCCACAAAGGAGTTAATCTTCTAAGCCTATTGACATCATCATCTAGACAGCACAAACTGCCTTATCTCTTATATGACCAAGAGTGCAAAACAAATTTAGTTCCCAGCATCAAAATAGTTAGTGGCATAAAGAATAAGCAGATTCGTCAAAATGAAGTAGACCAGAAAAAATAGTCCCAGACATATAATACTCAAATGTTCATATAAATCAGATTTTCCTCCTCAGATTAGATGCCCCTCATCCGTTTGTATCTTTATAATGCTCAATTCCATGCCAGCTTTTTGCAATAAAAACAAAGATAAGCTATTTCGATTTTCTTCCTCCTTAATTCCGTGTAAAAAAGAGAAAGTTATAACTCACCCAGGGATTCTTTGTTGCTGATTCTTTAACAAATCTCTTTTACTGTAACAATTTAGGCTAGATGATAAAAGTAGACAGAAGAATGCTTGCCTGTTAAAATCCGTTTTTCTTTGAAGAAAAAAAACACATCTCGCTTAGTCAGTTTGAGCTTGCTTGAAATCCCTGGCTCCGTTCGACGCTGCTGGCTACACCTTCGTTCATAGGCGATCCTAATGAATTCCAGTCCCCAACAAACACAACGAAGCTTTTGTGGATGATCTCTTCGTTTCTCCCTTGCCTGGGAGAAAGTTTTTGCCAGTCAAAAAACTCTTCTGACTGGTTTTAAAACTGAAAAAGCTTCCTCTGAGACGGGAGCTCGTCTCAGAGGCAGTCACAGGCGGAGCAATCCTCCTGGGAAGTCCGGGACCTGAATGTCTTAAGGACAGGGCTTGAAGTGGGTGCTGTACTGTCATTGTTTTATCTGCATGGCTATTGAAACTGAGTTTGCAGTATTTTAAATGTTGTGAAATGGTTTTAATACTTCAATAGTTTAATTATATTTTAATGCAGATTTTTGTATGTTCTTAATTATGTGTATTTTATCTGGAAGCCGCCTTGAGTTCCAGTTTGGAAAAAGGGCGGGGTATAAATAAAGATAACAACAACAACAACGCTAAAGTCAAGCACTGACTTCCCTTTGCTTAGCTGGTGACACACACTTTTTAAAAAAGCCATCAATACACCACAGGACTAGGCTACTACAGTGTTGGTACTCTAGTCATTTAAAGTTTCATTACATTCCTAACCAGTTTTAACCCATAAGATTTCCCAATGATTGAACTGGCTATTACCAGGCTTCAGTAATTCTAATTGCTGCTTTCTGGCAAGTATGACAAGCACCCAGACTTCTTTCCAACACTGAAGCTTCAACGGTGGTCAGAGATCTTTGCAGCAGTTGCACAGCACTTCTTTGCCACTTCCCCACCTCCATGGTTGGGAAGAAGGGCAGGGATTATTTGGGAGATGCAGAGAGTCTTGGCCATTCAGGGCCAGAATGGCACTTCTCCTATTCCTCTCCAAAACAGGAAAGGTGAGTGGGTAGAGTGTCAGATGCTACTGCTTGAAGGTGCCCTAACTGACCAACCTGCCCACCTGTCCTTCCCTTAGGACGAATGAACTGGATGGGGGAGATTTGAAATGCCCTGTCTAAAAGGAAAGGCCAACAGGAAGTGGAGGGCTATAATTTTTGGCTACCTTAGCAAGGCTAGGAAGGTTAGACTCCTAGCTCTTAGATTTTTGTTCAAAGCGAAGTAAACAGGTAAGAAAGTGTTTCCTATACATTCATGAACAAAGACCAGGCCCAAATTTCATAAAGTATCAGCTAGCTCAAATGTGGGGAATCTGTGACCCTCCAGATATCACTGGACTCTAACTCTTATCATCCCGAAACATTGGCCATACCTGCTGGGTGTTGGAGCCCAACAACATCTGGAGGAACACAAGTTCCCACTCCTCAGCTAGCTGATAAGAACAGGATTTG
This sequence comes from Rhineura floridana, assembly GCF_030035675.1. Classification (NCBI taxonomy): domain Eukaryota; kingdom Metazoa; phylum Chordata; class Lepidosauria; order Squamata; family Rhineuridae; genus Rhineura; species Rhineura floridana. The sequence goes on along the minus strand of NC_084481.1, from coordinate 145,595,616 downwards.
GAATAACAGCAAGACCTAGAATCAGTGGAGAGGCTCTTACATCACAGACCAATCACAGCTACATTCTTACTTGAACAAGGTACACTAATGAGATATCACTAACAAGTCATCCTCCTTCCAAAAATGTATTATTTGAGACAAAATGGTAACCTTTGTAATTTTATTTTTCTATAGCATTTCAAGCTCATCAAGAAAATTTCCCCAACCAATCTGTTCTGTACACCTTCTGTCCTTTCTGACAGTATTTTTTCTATTGCACAATCAAGGCTAGAAATTAGTCCAAAAGTGTATCATTTAGATACCTTCAGTGTGGTTGATTAATGGATTCAGAACTGGATAAAACAAACCAATGAGACAGATCACAATAGTATCAATGTGAAGACTGTCCATTAGTAGTGGAAAATCGGCTTATTTTATAGTGAACAGCCCCCCCCCCCACTGATTAGATGAAAAGGAGCTCAATTCTCCAGAACAGACTTATTTATATGATTCATTGATTCAATGCATTTACACCCCACCTTCCAGGTTAAAATCTCTCCAATGGATTACAAGATTAAGAAAACAATAAAATAGGCAATAGTTAAAATACAATTAAAATCAATCAAAACTGCAGCAGTTAAAATACCAATCCAGATAAAATTTAATAAAAAGTTGAGTGAAACCATGTTAAGGTCCACTCAAAAGGGGCCATATGTACATTTCAAATGTCATGTTCTAAAGTCCCTGCAATGTTACTGAAGTAATATTATCGGTGCATCTGCAGTACATAGGATTTTATGCAACAAAACCCTATTTCGCTGACTAAAGCAAGAAATAGTATGTGGGAAGAGAATTATGCCCGTGGATCATGCCCCCACCTCTTACGGCTACATCAGCCTGTGTAGAAGAGATGAGGGTGGAACTAGCAGGTGTAATATTCTCTCCGCATGTTTTAGTCTGCTATCCTGTTTCAGTCAGCTGAACTAGTCATGCTACAAGAAATGCTGTGTATTGCAGATACACTCAAAATATTACTTATGCAATAAGAATCTACATACAAAATGCAGTGTGCCCAGTCACAGAGAAAGGACTGGCTAAACATATGGGTATCAGGTGCAAGTGAACCTGGCCAAAGCATACGTGCTGATTTTCCCTTGTTTTTGTCAACTGAACAGGTTCAAGTCAGGGATTTCTACCAATGATAAATGAGGCTAATTCACTTTTGTATCTTCAGTCGCTTAATAACCTGTTACTCAATTTGCAGAATGTATGTGGTATTCTGTGTTATGAAAAACACTGTATTTGACATAATATATCCCATCTATGATTTTCGAACTGTGATGGTAGATTCACACGTGAAAAATGAAGCTGCAGTCATTCAGCGGTGAACGTGCATGTGTGAATCCCCAGTCCATGAAGATCAATTAAGGGGAAAATGAAGGAAATTTCAAGGGGGAGGAAGAAGCTGCAAGGTAGTTAAGAAGATGGAAAAGGCAAATGTTGAGCAACCATTTGGACAAAGATCCTTTTCAGAGCTTAAATGACTGCCATTGAACTGAAGGCTTCTCCAGTATCTGGTAGCAGGTAATAATGTATAAAGGATTTTTATTAAGCAGCAGCCACAGTACTCTTAAATTGATTTACTATCTTTCAAAAACAAAGCAATGCAATTCCTTTATGGCATGCACCCTTTGCAGATGCATTACTCCTTAGCTGGGATTGTAGAGCAGAAAATGAGACATATCAACTAAATGTCACTTGCACACCAACTAACATTTTTCTAGACAGGACCCAAGGCCAACTCAGAAATGGGAGGCCATAATTTTGAATAGAGGAAATAAATTATCTTTGAGTTACTGCTGTGACATACCAACTCCAGTAGTGGAAAATTCTTAAGCAGAAATACTTTTAAAACACTGAAACCACTTCCAAATTTTAAAATCAAATGAAACTATGAATATGAACTTGTGGTTACATTGAGCTTTGCTATACCATTCAGTAGCCTTGCAGGAAGAGGCAAGTCCATATATCCTTAAAATGAATGGTCTTTTTACATTTGGCTTTTGGAACTTGTAAACATTGAATCCTACTGTCTCCAGGCTTTTGAATAAATCAGGGTTCTGAGAGCGGCCTGACTATCCAATGAGCAACTTTCTGAGGCCACATTCATACACTGTTCTTCTCCTTAATAGGTTCATGTATCATGTACAAGGAGTTCTGAATGTGAGTAGCATTCAAGCATGCAACCTTTCCAAGAAGATCTACTTCTTCTAAAGCAGGGATTGCTAAAGCAGGGTTGCTGGCCCTCATGCATCTTTTTTCTGTTTTGAGGGAGGGGCCTTTTTTTGAAAGGCACTTCCCTACCCAAAGAGGAGTGTGGGTGTGCTCAACTATGGTGTCCATGTGTGTGTGTATTTCTATGTTAGTGTGTGTCTGTGAGAGACAGACAGAGAGAGGGAGATACACATATGTGTTTATGGTCTGTATGTGTGTAGCGCATACGAGAGGCAGTGAGTGTATATATTTTTCCTAGTATTGGGGAATGCTCCATTATTAAACAGTGAGAGCATCATGGTGTGTGTGTGCGTGTCTCAATACTGTATTATCTCCATAATCAGGACTAGCAGAACATCGGTGACTTCCCACAGCAAGCATGAAGGTGTCAGTGAGAAGGGCAGCAATGACTGTATCCTCTTTAATTTTGTGGTATGCTATGTCCCCATGGCAGCCATTTTCTGACTGGCATCCACAGCACTTTCTCAATGCTCACAAAGTGTCTGCTGATTTAAAAAGGTTAGCGAACCCTGTTCTACTGCATTGGCCCTCCATCTTGCCTTTACCCGTTAGTCCTAAAGCAGCAGACGCACCCGCACAAGCAATGTTCAGCACAGAAATTGTAACAACTATACTGACTACCATAAACCTAAGTAATAATAAATTCTATTTGTATAGCCTCTTGTCCCAGGCACATGGCCAGGATTATCCAATAGTAAGATTGCCTTACTTCATTATCATAGGATAAACCCCCTCCTAAAGAAGCAATCTTGTAGAGGACAGCATCACAACATGGCTAACTAAGATTCATGATTCTAATTATACAGCCACAAGAGTGGCTGTATATTATACATATACAGCCACGAGAGTGGCTGTATACTATATTCAGCGGGGATTTTTCACATTCTGCAATGTTAAATTGAAAATACCCCCCATGCCATTCTGATGCTTCCCATAAGCTCATTTCAAAACAAAACCTTACATAACTTATAGTCCTGAACTCAGAAACGCTTGCTTAACAACCCTGTCAATTTTCATGGTGATACACAAAACAGTCAGAGAGAATAGACAGTTCAAAGTGTAAAAAGAGAGAGAAAAACCTCAGAGCCCTTTTGGACTTTTTTCTCTGAGAGTTATAATCTGTTGAAATTCATGAAAAATCAGCCATGTTCACAGAGTACCTGTAATCCTAATACTGATGTTGCCCCATACTCTGACCTTCATCTGCTGCAGTTTAAAAAAATGCCTGGCTGATTTTTAATTAATTTAATAAATTTTGGCTGGGACCCAATGATAGCGCGGAGCATGCTCAGTAAGAACCAACTGTCAGAGTTCTAAAAGCCTCACAGCTGCTGGGCTTGCCTAATCAGAGGGCCACACCCACACCAGACTTTGATTTCATGTGAGACAGTCATGGCTTCCCTCAAAGAATCCTGGAAAATGTAGTTTGTGAAGGGTGCTAAGAGACTCCTATTCCCCTGAGAGAATGGTTTAACAGTCAGCCACTGTGATTGAAGGTCTGTGAGGGGAACAGGGCGTCTCCTAGCAACTCTCAGCACCCTTCACTAACTACACTTCCCTGGATTCTTTGAGAGAAGCCATGATTGGCTTTGAGAGAAGCCATGATAAATTGTTTTAAATTGTTTTTAAAAGATGTGTTTTTAAATTTGTATATTTGTTTTCAATGTTTTTAGTTATTGTAAACCGCCCAGAGAGCTTCGGCTATGGGGCGATATATAAATACACTAAATAAATAGATAAATAAATAATGATTGTCCAAAGTGTAATAGAGGCCTGGTGTGGATGTGGCCAGGGACAGCTTTGTTTTAAATTTGGGTGGGAGGTAGGGTTGCCAGGTTCAGGGCCTGAGACTGATCCTGTATCTTTAGGAGAAGAGAAAGTCAGCCAAGTGCAGGTGTTCTTGCAACATTGTAATGGGAAAAACCACAAGGTAGAATTGTCCCTTCCCCTTGCCCAACTTTGAAAGATACAGAAGACGTCTTGGTTGGCAGGCCCAGCCTGGTCAGTTTTACCTATCCTAATCATGATTGCATAGGAGTATATCCGATTCAACTCAATAATCATACAAATGATCAGACCTGCCTTTTCCCTCCTTCCCCTTTCCTCTCCCTTTCTTCCGCCTTCCTTGCCCACTCCAGCCCTCCGTCCCTCCCCCCCCCCAGTCAGTTTTACTTATCCTAAGCATGACTGCACGGGAGTAAATCCCACTGAACTCAACAAACATGCAAACGACCACATCTGTCCTTCTTCTCCCCTCCCCCTCCTGCCTGCTCCCATCCCAGTCCTCCCCTCTGCCTTTCCACACCTCCCTCCTCCCCCTCCTCCCTTCCCCATCCCCTGTGGTCAGTTTCACCTATCCTAAGCATGATTGCCTGGTGTGTGTGTGTAAATCCCACTTAACCCCATAAGCATGCAAATGATCAATCCATTCTCAGCAAACTTGCACAGGATCCCATTTCTTACCTCCGGGATTAAAAAGCAGGGAAATTCACTAATAGGCAAAAAACCTTGCTCAGAGGCACGCGTTACCAAATTCTTCCAAGCTACACAGCAAGTGGATTGGACTGTGAAAGACCAACCCAAATTGTGTTTGCATTTACACAACTTTGTAGGGCAGTACAATATCTCAGGTCTCCTGCTCCCCTAGTGCATTCACTAGAGCTGCCCAATTTCCCTGCTTTTTAAAGTTTGGTAGAAATATCTGTGGGCTATAGGTACATTCTTAAACCGCAAGGTTTTTTGCCTATTAGTGAATCTAAGCAATAGGTTTCACTGGTCCCTCTCAGTAAAGATGTTCCAGGTTCACTCAACTACATGGTTGATGGGTTGTTGGAATTTCAATTCTAACATTTCCAATGGCTCTCCCCCCCCCATTTAGGATGCACACCTTAATGTGGTGAGACGGTTTGAGAGTGTTGAAGAAGCTGAGAGCAATGCCATCAGGAGCCTAGACCAAGAGGCTAGACTCCTAGCAGGGGCACTCAAGGCGGAATGGTCAACGCTGAGACACCAGACTAAGATGCATCCAAACTCAGAGGAAGGCAACGGGAAACCACCTCTGAATACCTCTTACTGTGAAAACCCTATGAACATAGTATTCAAAATGCAACACGAGATAGTGCTGGAAGATGAGACCCCCAGATCAGAAGGTATTCACCGAGCTACTGGGGAAGAAAAAAGGACTACAAGTAGTGCTGTGACTAATGACACAGCTGTGTCAACCCCGAAAGGAAGCCTAGAGGCTGATGTGCACAGATGCGAAAGGAGAGTCCGGAGTTGTATGACGCACACAACAGGAATATGGAATGTGAGAAGCATGAACCAGGGAAAGTTAGAAATTGTCAAGCAAGAAATGGAACGCATCAACATTATGTTGGCAAAGAAAGAGTGCCTGAATGTATTTTTCCACAGCAGAGTTACAAGGCCAAGAAGCACAGAGTCCGTGCAGATCTCAAGGACAAGTAGCCAAGGCAACCAGCTGGCCTTATCTATAAGACTTAGCAGATCTGGCCAGTCGGTGTGGGGGTCGAGGAGTTTGTATAGAGAGAGCTTGTGATATATTGTCAGTAAAGTAACTCTTAAAACTTATTGCTTGTCCGGCTCATTGCTTCAACTGGCATCTAGCCTGTCACTATACTGTTCTGCATCCTGGGCATCTGCTTGCGCCAGATACAACATCCAACAAGTGGTAGCAGAGGATGGTTACCTGGTGCTGAGGGTTACCTGGTGCTGAGGGTTACCTGGTGCTGAGGATTACCTGGTGCTGAGGATTACCTGGAGCGGAGGATTGCAGAAAAGCGGCAGAGAAAAGCCAGGATTGCAGACCAGCGAGTAAAACAGCAGAGAGACGGAGAAACCGAAAGCTGAGCTGAAAGCTGTGAGAGAGCCATGGGAAAAAAAAAACCTGACTGAAGGACAGAGGTGAGAAGCTCTAATTACAAAGGCGGTGAACTGTGAAAATGAAAGTATGTCTATTACGTTATCGGCCGGGATTCCCTTGAAAAGGCTGACAGGGAAAAATTATGGCACTTGGAAACAGAGAATGCAGGCTTTTCTAGTGAAAGAAGACCTGTGGAAAGCTATCGCAGAAGACCCACCCGCCGTGGTGCCAATTCCAGCAGATTGGAGAAGGCTGGATGAGAGGGGAAAGGCGTTAATTGTTCTTGCTATTGATGATTCTCAATTACTGCACGTGCGTGATGCAACAACGGCAAAGGAAACCTGGGAAACTTTAAGAAATATTCATGTGAAAAAGACTGCCAGTTCTAAAATATATCTTGCCAGATCCAACACATTACACATCCAACACATTACAATACTTGGCATGAGTGAATTAAAATGGAAGGGAATGGGATATTTTCAATCAGGCAACTACAAAATATGTTATGCAGGAAATGAGAAATCAAGAAGAAACGGGGTTGCTTTCATAGTGAGAAGTGATGTAGCAAAAGCAATTAGGAGCTATAACGCAAAGTCTGAGCGAGTGAAGTCAATGAGATTAAATGGGAAACCTATTAACATAACCATCATCCAAGTCTACGCTCTTACGTCAAACACAGAAGAAGAAGAATTGGAGGGATTTTACGCAGAAGTACAGGAGGAAATTGATCACACACCAAAACAAGATGTGATGGTAATCATGGGGGATTGGAATGCAAAAGTAGGGAACAGAGAAGAACTAGGAATTGTGAGAAAATGGGGCTTAGGAGACAGAAATGAAGCAGGAGAAACTTATTGAATTCTGTGAAGTCAATCATTTGTTTCTTGCAAACACATTTTTTGAGCAACCAAAAAGACGACTGTACACGTGGACATCACCAGATGGTCAATATAGGAATCAAATTGATTATATAATTGGTAGCAGAAGATAGAGAAGTTCCATACTTTCTGCAAAAACAAGACCAGGAGCAGACTGCAGTACAGATCATGAACTGGTCATATCGAAAATCAGAGTAAAGTTAAAGAAGAAGAACAAAGCGATCATAATGCCAAAATACAATTAAAATAACATCCCAGAAGAATGTAAAGATCAAATAAGGATCAGATTTGAGGCTTTAAACTTAGTTGACAGAGAGCCAGAAGAACTATGGATTGAACTCAGAGACATTATCAGGGAAGAATGTAAAAAGACAATACCTCTAGTTAAAAAGAGAGAAAGACCTCAATGGATGACTGAAGAAACTCTTAAAATGTTTAAAGACAGAAGGAAAGCAAAAGCAAAAGCAAAAGGAGATAAAAACACGGACAGAACCCTAAATGCAACAATACAGCGTCTAGTACATAGGGACAAAGAGAACTGTTACAATAGTTACTGTATAGAAATAGAAGGGGACAACAAAATGGGAAGAACAAGAGCCCTATTCCAAAAGATTAGAGAAATGAAAGGGAAATTTAAACCATGAGTAGGGATGTTGAATCATCAACAGGGGAACACACTGACTGACCAAGATGAAATAAAAGGAAGATGGAAGCAATACACTGAAGAACTCTATAAAAGAGATGCAAGGATGACAGATTCATTCACGGAGGTACCGTATGATGAAGAACCAGAAATTTTAGAATGTAGGTGAAAGGTCTGATCATTTGCACGTTTATTGAGTTCAGTGGGATTTATTCCTGTGCTATCATGCTTAGGGTAGGTGAAACTGACCATGGGGGGGAGGAAGAGAAGGGGGAAGGGGAGAGAAGAAGAGAGGAGAGTAAAGGAGGAAGGGAAGGCAGAGAGGAGGAAGAGGGGCAAGAGGGGTGAAGGAAGGGGGAGGGAAAGGGCAAGAGGGAGGAAATAGGAGGAGGGGAGGGCAGGCTTGATCGTTTACATGCTTTTTGAGTTCAGCAGGATTTGCTCCTGTACAACCATGCTTAGGATAGGTGAAACTGACCTGGGGGGAGGGGGAGAGAAGGGTAGTGGTAGGGGAGGAAGGATAGTGGCGGGGGGGAGGGGAGAAGGAGGGGGTTGGGTGGATGGGCACTGGGCAATGGGAAAGCCCCTTTCCTTTCCAAAAGGAAAACATTGTGAACAATATCATTGTTTTTTAGGGTTTCCACCACCTTTTTATTCTACAGCAGGCACATGTAGTCTCCCACCCAAATTTAAACCAAAGCTGTCTCTGGCCACATCCACACCAGACCTTTATTTCACTTTAGACAGTCATGGCTTCCCCCCCCCAAATTCTGGTAAGCGTAGTTTGTGAAGGGTGCTGAGAGTTGCTAGGAGATGCCCTATTCCCCTCGCTGAGCTACAATCCTCAGAAGAGGGGCTGACTGTTAAACAACTCTGGCCAATGGAGCTCTGTCAGGGGAATAGGAATCTCCTAACAACTCTCAGTACCCTCCACAAACCACACTTCCCAGGATTCTTTGGGGGAAGCCACGGCTGTTTAAAGTGGAAATAAATATCTGGCGTGTGTGGCCACCTAATTAGCCAATCTAAACAGCTTTTAGAACACTGACAGTTGGTTTTTACTGATCATGCCCGTGCTTATCATTGACTTCAATGTTAAAGTTCTTAAATTAATAAAAAATCAGTCATGCATTTTTTAAACTTTTAAACTGCAGCAGATGAAGGCCATCGTATGGGCAGTGTCAGTAATAGGATAACAGGTACTATGTGAACATGGCTGATTTTTAATTAATTTCAACAAATTATGATACCACTGACAGAAAAAAGTTCAAGAGGGGTCTTGATTTTATTTCTCTTGTTTTACACTTTGAACTCTCAATTCTCTTTGACTGTTTTGTGTATTGCCATGAAAACGTAGAGGGTTGTTAAACAAACGTTTCTGAGTTCAGGACTATAAGTTTTGTAAGGTTTTGTTTTGAAATGAGCATATGGGAAGCATCAGAATGACATGAGCGGTATTTTCAATTTAACATTGCGGAAGGTGAAAAATCCACGCTGGCTATAGTATACATACAACAGTCACTCCTGTGGCTGTATAATCAATCTCAAGCTGCAATCCTGCCTCTTCAACTTCACATTTCCCAGGAGGGTCATAGATCCTTTTTTTGGGAGAAGACTGAGCCAAAATAGGAATTGAACACTTTTGCCTTTTCTTTGTTAGCTGTTATCATTTTGCAATACTCATTGAGTAGCTGTACCAGCATTTGTTTTCTCTGCCTTTTACTATGCACGTACCTGAAGAAAGCTTTTTTGTCACTTTTGGCATCTCTCGCTAACGTCAGCTCATTCTCATCTTGAGCCTTCCTGACACTATCCCTGCAATTCCGTGCTACCTGTCTGTACTCTTCCTTTGTGGCCTGACCTTCCTTCCACTTCCTGAATGTATCCCTTTTTTTGTTGTTTTCAGGTCATTTCTAAGCTTTCTGTAAAACCACATTGGCTTCTTTGTTCTTTTGGTGATGGTGGTGTCGTCGACATCGTCATCGTGTTACAGTCAAATCTCTGTTAACGTGGAAACTCAGATTTCAATTTCATTTTTCTCTTTAGTCTGTCATTTGCTTTGGGAGTTATGAAATGACTGTCACTTGCCATATGTTTGAAAGCTGCTATTAAAAAACAAGAAATACTAGTTGCTCCTCAGGTCATACTGTGGACTGATTATCCTAGGTTTAGCCCCAGTTCATATGCAGTGGTGGGAAGTACTGTACCTACGTAATGCACAGGTAAATAGTCTTGCTAAGGGTGACTACAGTTCTACCTCCGTGTGAAAAAGAATGATTAGTGGGCTTCCATGCTGAAGAGGATATGTTCACAGCCTCCAAAGTGTCATTTCATCACTGCACCCCCCATTGGGCAAAAAAACCCTAAAGACAACCACAAAATTAGTTTCCAGAAGGATAGCCATGTCAGTCTGTTGTAGCAACAAAAAAAACCCTCAGTCTTGCCCCATCTAACAACTTATATTGTGGCAAAAGCTTTCATGAACCAATAGGAGAGCAACCTACCAGGGCACTCTGGAATTGAGCTCAAGGTGAACAAAGAAAGTCCAATGAGAAATGGCTGAACTACAGTTTAAAAGGAAATTCAGTTCTGTCACCTGTGGCATGAATTGATTTTTTTATCATAGTACATGAGTGAACTAGCTTACTAATGTCACCCGAAACATGTTTGGTATTAGCTCTTTATGGGTTTTTGACACCTGGTGAAGACTCGCTTGCTTGCCCAGGCCATTAGAGCAGTCTCCACCAGCTTATTCCCCTCCAGATGTTTTGGGTTACAGTGCAGAGCACCCTTGAAGATTGCACTGATATTTTGAAGCTGTGGCTTCTAAATTTTCCAAGTTCCAAAGGTAACTGCTGCTGGGGAGGTAAACTGCTGTCTGCATCATCTGACTCTAGTTCTGCCCATTATGATGTGTTCATGGGAATGAGGTAGATAAACTATTTGCAGTATGTTATGCTGGCATCATGGCACAGAATGGTATAACTAAAATAGAGAACTCCCCAGCTCTTACTTATGTTATATATGCTGTCAAGCTGGAATTTTTGAGAGTTAATAGAAGTCTGTTTTTAGCAGAGTTAAGTGGACTGAAGCAGATGTGAGGCTTAGGGCTAAATTAGACATGACACGCAACTGCTTGCATCTTTTCCCTAATTTTTATTTTTTAACCGAAAGCAGCCTCAGAAGCCTGTGAGTAGTTTGAGCAGAAAAAATGACAAAGGCGAACAGATTGCTTAACCCTTTGTCAAGGAAAAATATGCCTGCATCTTTCTACCATGTAATCTACATATTTTCCTTGCCTGGGTGTTAAAAGCAGCAGCAGCAGCAGCAGGGGAGGGCCAATTTTGAGTGCAAGAATAGGATATGAGGGGGTTGGGGAACATGAGAAGGAGTTCCTCTGCTCAAACTTGAATCTCATGAGGCTACTTTTGGGGTTGCTTTTTTGAAGAAGTCAGGAGAAAGATAAGATTGCCTGTCACATCTAGTTTGGAGTTTACTATCCCACTGCAAGTTCATTTTAGCCCTTTTTGGATGTTTCCCCTCACGTGATTAACGATTAACAGTCATGTGAGAAGAAGAATGAGGTAGTGCCTGCTGGTCTATGCACTGGGTCAGGGGAGGGGGAATCTCTGTAGAGGTAAGCCTGCTGTATGCGCATTGGCTCATGATGTGTGACTTGTGATGGTGGGGTGGGGCTAGCACAGTGCACTTGTTTTAGAATGCTGTTCTGTTGTGTGAGCATCTGGTGCAAGGTAGCAGCCCTGTGTGAAGGCCAAGAGCTTCTTCCTAACTGTACTGGCCAAGTCATTCTTCTGTGGTTTGCTTTAGGTAGTTAGCTAAAACAATATTACTCCCTTAGCCTCACTCTGAGAATTTAAAAACAAAACAACTGCAGGCTTCTGAAGTTCTTTTGATGGTCTCTGAATAAATGAGCATAAGAGAAATGATGTGCTTTCTTTTCCACCAGTGGTGCCACTGTTCCACATGACAGGGTGCTTTTAAGCTAGTAGACCCTCCTAGGCTGTGTAGAGACACTATATAAATCAAGTCACTTGGTGCTGATTGCACAGAAGTTGTTCATCATCTGAAGAATGCCGCTGTAGCAGAGCTGCTGGAGTTTGCTGAGGGCAGCCTGGCAAAGAGAAGGGGCTGAGGATGAGTCTGTGACAGTGAAGTATAGCAAGTTCTCTTCAAAGGATAAAGAACCTACAGTAGGGCCCCGCTTATATGGCGGGTTAGGGACCAGGCCCCCGCCATAAAGCGGAACCCATAGACTATAATGGGGCCGTCGCATGAAAATGTCGCGAAATGCTGCAAAATCGGCTTTAAAAGGGGGAATTTCCCACCGCCGCATTAGCGGAACGCCGGAATGTGGGGCCCACCTGTATTCACCAAATGGTTGCTTCTGCATGAAAGAGCACCAAAGTTGTAATCAGTCAAATTCATCACCATCATCATCAGACTGAAACCAGTACTCATGATGTAGCCTCTTCTTATTTATTTATTTATTTTATTTATTTATTGCACTTGTATACCACCCCATAGCTGAAGCTCTCTTGTGTTGCTCAGCTCTTACCCAGGGATATCTTGAGCCAACATTCTTTCATCACACAGTTCTGCTAACTTTAATACATAGTAGTATTGGTAATTCATCTTGGTCCAGTCCCACTTACCGTATGATATGTTCTGCATATAGATTAAACAAGCAGAGTGATAAAATACACCCCTGTCTCATATCCTTTCTGATTGGGAATCAATCGGTTTCTCCATATTCTGTACTTACAGTAGTTTCTTGTCCAGAGTGTAGGTTGCGCATCAGAACAGTCAGATGCTGTGGCACCCCCATTTCTTTTAACGCATTCCATAGTTTTTCATGATCTACGTAATCAAAGGCTATGCTGTAATCTATAAAGCACAGGGTGATTTTTCTTCTGAAATTTCTTGGGCCGTTCCATTATCCAACATATGTTTGCGATATGATCACTGGTGCTTCTTCCCTTTCTAAATTCAGCTTGGATGTCTGGAATTTCTCACTCCATATATGGTAAGAGCCTGTGTTGTAGAATCTTGAGCATTACTTTACTTGCATGGGATATTAAGGCAATAGTTCAATAATTACTCCATTCCCTGGGATCCCGTTTCTTTGGATTTGGGATGTATATTGAACTCTTCCAGTCTGTAGGCCATTGTTTAGTTTTCCATATTTGTTGACAAATGTTTTTCAAAATTTCAAAATTCAGTCTCAGTAGCTTGCTGCAACTCAATTGGTATGCCATCTGTTCCTGGTGATTTGTTTCTTCCAAGTATTTTAAGAGCAGCTTTCACTTCACATTCTAAAATTTCTGGTTCTTCATCATATGGTTCCTCTATGAATGAATCTGTCACGCTTGCATCTCTTTTATAGAGTTCTTCAGTGTATTGCTTCCATCTTCCTTTTATTTCATCTTGGTCGGTCAGTGTGTTCCCCTGTTGATTATTCAACATCCCTACCCTTGGTTTAAATTTCCCTTTCATTTCTCTAATCTTTTGGAATAGGGCTCTTGTTCTACCCTTTTTGTGGTCCTCTTCTAATTCTTATACAATAACCATTATAATAGTTCCCTTTGTCCCTATGTACTAGACGCTGTATTGTTACATTTACGGTTCTGACTGTGTTTCTATCTCCTTTAGCTTTTGCCTTCCTTCTCTCTTTAACCATTTTAAGAGTTTCTTCAGTCATCCGTTGAGGTCTTTCTCTCTTTTTAACTAGAGGTATTGCCTTTTTGCATTCTCCTCTGATAATGTCTCTGATTTCATTGCATGTTCCTACTGTGTGCGTCGTATAACTCCAGACTCTCCTTTTGCATCTGTGCACATGAGCCTCTGGGCTTCCTTTTGGCGTTGACCCAGCTGCGTCATTAGTCACAGCGCTACTCGTACTTGTCCTTTGTTCTTCCCCAGTAGCTCATTGAGTGCCATCTCACCTGGGGGTCTCATCTTCCAAAACTGTCTCGTGTGGCATTTTGGATACTCTGTTCATAGGGTTTTCATGGTAAGAGATACTCAGAGGTAGTTTTCCATTGCCTTCCTCTGAGTTTGGATGCATCTTACTCTGGTGTCTCAGCGTTGACCATTCCACCTTGGGTGCCCCTGCTAGGAGTCTAGCCTCTTGGTCTAGACTCCTGACGGCATTGCTCTCAGCTTCTTCAACACTCTCAACCCCCCTCACCACGTTATTGTGTGCATTTTAGAGGGGGGTCTAAAGCTGAGACCTCCCTAAACAATCCCCAGAAGCATAGCAATCAAATTCAGCTAATCATCAACACCTGCAAAGATTGTTGTGACTTTTTAATACAGAGATAAAAATCTGGATATCTGCACACTTACCTGGCAGTAAGCTCTATTGGAACAATGGGACCTACTTTAGAGTAAACATGTATTGGGTCACACTGTTGTTCCTTTTATTATTTTGCTCTCTATGACCACCATCGTGATGGAAACCTCTGCCTGGCTGGATGGAATGCTGCCACCAGAGCTAAGCCCTGAAATGGGATGTTTTAGGGGTAGGGCATTGACTGTTTTGGTTCTGCTGGATCCTCAGGCCCCTGTGCAGTGCCAGCCTGGAGCTAGCATAGCACGAAAGGCACCCTTCTCCCTGGTCTTGGTTGGCATGGCCCAGCAGGGTTTAGGATTATTTATTAATTATTATTATTTATTTATTAGATTTATATCCCACCCTTTCTCCCAGTAGGATACAGCTGCAGTTCTGCCAGTCCATCCAGCCCTGTTTTGGATTGCTCTGACTTACCATTTTCCTATTGTCATAGCTCTGTGTACAGCTGTGCAAAAAAGGCTAATGCTGTTTTAGGCTGTATTAACAGAAGTATAGTTTCCAAATCTCATGAAGTACTAGTTTTCCTCTGGTTAGGCCTCATCTTGAGTACTGTGTCCAATTCTGGACACCACACCTCAAGAAGGAACAGGTTCAGAGAAGGAACAGGTTCAGAGGAGGGCAATAAGGATGATCAGGTGACTGGAAACAAAGCCCTATGAGGAGAAACGGAAAGAAATGGGAATGTTTAGTCTTAAGAAGAGAAGACTAAGGGGAAACATGATAGCATGCTTCAAGTACTTGAAAAGGGGAGGGCCAGAATCTCTTCTCGATCATCTAAGAGTGCAGGACAAAGAATAATGGGCTCAAGTTGGCTGAACATCAGGAAAAACTTCCTGCTTGTTAGAGCGGTATGACAATGGAACCAATTACTTAGGGAGATGGTGGGTTCTCCAACTCTGGAGGCATTCAAGAGGTAACTGGGTATCCTTTAAGTTGGATTCCTGCATCAAGCAGGGGTGGGACTCCATGGCCTTATAGGCCCCTTCCAGCTCTACTATTCTATAATTCTACATAGCATAGCATTGCCTGTAACACAGTAGGTTGTGTTGCCGTGTTTGAAAAGTATTGTGCCATTTTTTGTCAATCGCTTTTTCACAATAAAGTGGTATATAAATTTTGTTAAATAAAAATTGGCTCAACTTTAATGCAAACTATGTATAGTTTCAGCAAAAATGGTCATTTGCCAAAGGAAATTAGCACCATTGATCCATGTAGGGGGTACTCCATTGTCACTTAATTGGATGGTTTATTAGTAGCTGATTCATGGATTTCATAGTGCAGTGCCAAGATTTTGTAATGGTTCCTGTAGAAATAAGAGATGATGAGATTCACTGGTTATAAAGATCCAGAGAAATTCCTGTAAGCTGAATGTGTGTCACTGGAGCACGTGTGGCATGCCACACTGCTGCAAAGTTCCAGTATTCAACACACTGAGGTAAGTTTAGGATGCATAGGTTTGGTTTCTAAATATTATTCTCCTTCCAGACCATTGTGAGGGATCTAGCAATTTTTTCAAAGGATTGTACAATACCACAAACCAAGGGGAAGTTGTTCTTTATCTTGCTATGCTCCTCATGCTTCAACTTGATGAGCATGAAAGAATCCTGAAAGATTTGAGATTTCTGCTCACGTTTCTATCCTATTCTATGTTCATCTGGTTTAGTGTTGTTGAGGAAATCTGAACACATCTCTGAACTGAACTGGAGAGGAAAGTAATGCCAAGCGTTAATAAAGAAATTAATAGCTCAAGAAGATATTAAGCCCCAAATGAGTCTTCAGAAAACAGTCATGATAAACCGGCTGCCACAAGACTATGTTAATGATCCTGCAGGTGTCTGCAAACAAGCTGTCTTGCAAATATTATGAAATCAAATATGATTGGTTAGCTCTGTACAATATTTTCTTAAAGAGAGAATACAATTATGAAAAATGCATGGATTTTTTTTCTAGAGGGCTTAGATGTACATAGTGATAAAGTGTTTGCTTTGAATAGAAACATTAAAAAAAGGGCTAAAAGCATTTTCACCAGAATTTGATCACCTTCTCTGGTGACAGCCATGGATAGCGGACAGGAAATCAGGGGATTTTTTCAGAGCAGGAGTGATGATGTCCTCTGCTGGAGTGCCTGGATAATCAATGGGCCCTCCTTCCTATGGCAAGTGAATGATATGATAATGAGGCTTTCAAGTTGGCTTGTGACAGATAAGCATAGAGGAAGTCAGAGAATGAGGAAAACACTTAAGCAGAGGCTAGGTACTTCTTTCCTTTTCTTTGATGGGCTTCCTGTACTTCACACTAATGCTTCTTTGCTAGATTTTTTGCATTTCTAATTAAAAGCTAAAGGTTAAATGTCAGCTGCCTAAAGATCTTTTCTTATAGTTCAGTGTGTTTTACAGGTTGATCCTATGCAGTCAGAAGTAAGCACCCCTGAATTCAATGGAATGTTCTGTATTTTTGTGCTCTTCTTAGGGGTGCGGCTGTGGAAATTGTTGTGATAAGCTCTTACACTTGTACCATTACATTACTGATTACAGCTTATTTGTTTCAAGCCTTCCTTCTTTGTTCTTTTCTGAAGATAGTTCATTCAGATATTAAATTCAAGACTACCAGTGAAAAAACTATAGGAAATGATTGGAGAAGCAGCTGAAAGTTGTAGGTTTGGGGGGGAGAGGAGTATATTGGAGTCTCCAATATACTCCAAGATGGTACAGAACTGAATATTATGGATGTAGTATTTATGGCTGTCAAAAACCTTTTTGGTCAGTAGATTATTTTATAAAACTATGTCTCTTTCTCTTTTCATTTTGTGTTATCCTTCTGAACCATGAAAGTTTATGTTGTATTCCTTGGTCCAGTACAACAGCACAAAATGAAGACACATAGGAAAAGATAAAATCTTATGAATTAATGAGCCAGATATTTTTTTAAAAGTTGAAGGGGGCATGTTGATCAATGGGGATGTATATTAACCAATTTGACTGAATTACAAAACACAACTAGGAATATAATTCTTGGGGGAGGGGTTCTCAGTGAACTACCTTTTTAAGAACTAACTCCTGTTCCAGAGAGTTGTCTCTTCATATTTTAATGAGGTGACACAGAATAGAACAACTTTGGAATGGTTTTCACAATAATTTTTTATCTCCCAAATGCTGACAGATTTGCATGCTATTGTGCTGCTTCAGATATCTGTGCCAGCCTTGCGGAACGATCTTGTGAACGCTTCAAATTATTTCCAAAATGTCTCAAGACTGTGGCTATTTAGTTGTTTGCTTCCCCTGTCTTTTCTAAAGGTTTGACAGGAAGTGTCAAGTGTGAACACACAGCAAAGGCTAAATCTTCTAGTCACAAGACAGACCACTACAGAAAAAATCACTGGGTGCTGGCTTTGCCACCTGGTCGTGATTTAAAAATTATTGTGGCATTGTCAAATCCAGGAAATGCAGGAAGCCGGTCAAAGAAAAGGAAATTATTGTCTCGTAATAAGGTTCCATTATTTTCTGTGAAGCTGGGCCATTTAACTTAAAATGAGGATTGCTTGTTAAGCATGTTGGATAGCTAACTAGAAAGTTTACTATGTGAACGAACAAATTATTCCTGTCAAATTACACTTGCATAGTCTGTGGTACAATAAGTATTTTATAAATAACCATCAATTTAAAACAATGATCGCTCTCAGATACATAAATGCAACCCCTATTTTTAGATAAGTGGCACTGAGGCAAGTTTGAATGACTTGCCAGCAAAAAGTACAGAACTCATGAACAGTGCTTTGCTCTGCTACCTGACAAGCGTTCAACTGTTCAGTAGTTCACATAAGTACTATTGCAATTTTGGAAGCACATTGTGTTTTCCACTGCATATAGATGAGTACATGAATAAGTCGGTATAATGGAGCTGATGCAGAATTTGTCTTCCTGCACCTAATACTGATATTCAGGCAAACTTTAAGAAATAAAAAGCAAAAATAGACAGACCAAACCTGATACTTTGGACGCATAATGGGAAGACATGATTGACTAGAAAAGACAATAATGCAGGGAAAACAGAAGGGAGCAGAAAAAGAGGAAGGCAAAACAAAAGATTGAATGATTCCATAAAGGAAGCCACAGACCTGAACTTACAAGATCTGAACAGGGTGGTTCACGACAGATGCTATTGGAGGTCGCCGATTCATAGGGTTGCCATAAGTCATACAGGCATACCCCGCTTAACGTTGCATCACTTAACGTTGCCTCACTATAACGTACATGCTCCATACGTCCCCATACCCCGCTTAATGTTCGCGTGCTTTGCAATAACGTACATTTTATTGGCATGACGCCACTGCCATCTAGTGGTCATTGCGTGCAGTACAAGTGAAGACAATTGCTTCACTTAAAGTAGATTTTCATTTAAAGTATACTCTCTGGTCCCATTGTGAACGTTAAAGCGGGGTATGCCTGTAATTGACTTGAAAGCACATAACAGCTTTAGACAATTCCCAGTGTTTTCTCATGTTGATACTACTACAGAAGGTGCATTTCTTAGGAAGTGAAATCCTTACTATGCCTAGCAAAATACTTTGTTCTGAGTGCTCAAGGTTGGCATTTCTAGAAGAGCAGCCTGAGCTACTTTTATGCCCTTTGTGAGTTTCTATTCATGAAATCAATTCATTAACCTCTGACTCCTGTGTGGATAAATGCAATCCAATTAATATCAGTCATAATAATTGTAACCAAGATCATAAGCAACTATCAAAGTACATTGAAGTTTTCCTATCTCTTAAGAGGCCCAAACTTCAGTGCTGTTTTTAAATATTTTTCATTCTCTCTTTTAATGAAGCAGTTTAAGCAAGATTTTTCCTGTTGCCTAAAAATTAAAGTCATTTACTTTTTGTTGTTGTTGGTAAGTGCCTTAAAGTCGATTAAGAGTTATGGTGACCTTATGAACCAGTGTCCTCCAAGCATCTGTCATGAACCACCCTGTTCAGATCTTGTAAGTTCAGGTCTGTGGCTTCCTTTATGGAATCAATCCATCTAATGTTTGGCCTTCCTCTTTTTCTACTCCCTTCTGTTTTTCCCAGCATTATTGTCTTTTCTAATGAATCATGTCTTCTCATTATGTGTCTGAAGTATAATAACCTCAGTTTCATCATTTTAGCTGCTAGTGATAGTTCTGGTTTAATTTGTTCTAACACCCAATTATTTGTCTTGTTTGCAGTCCATGGTATGCGCAAAGCTCTCCTCCAACACCACACTCCAAATGAGTTCATTTTTCTCTTATCGCTTTTTTGCTGTCCAACTTCCACATAGAAATTGGGAATACCATGGTCTGAATGATCCTGACTTTAATGTTCAGTGATACATCTTTGCATTTGAGGACCTTTTCTAGTTCTCTCATAGCTGCCCTCCCCAGTCCTCTTCTGATTTCTTGACTATTGTCTCCATTTTGGTTAAGGACTGCACCAAGGTATTGATAATCCTTGTCAAGTTCAATGTCCTCGTTATCAACTGTAAAGTTACATAAATCTTCTGTTGTCATTACTTTAGTCTTCTTGACGTTCAGCTGTAGTCCTGCTTTTGTGCTTTCCTCTTTAACTTTCGTCAGCATTCGTTACTACTGTCCCTTATAACACTAGAACTCGTGGACATCCAATGAAGCTGAATTTTGGAAGATTCAGGACAGACGAAAGAAAGTACTTCTTCACACCGCACATAGTTTAACTATGGAGTTTGCTCCCACAGGAGCCAGTGATGGCCACCAGCTTGGATGGATTTAAAAGAGATTAGACAAATTCATGGAGGAAAAGGCTATAAATGGCTACTAGCCAGGATGGCTATGCTCTGCCTCCACAGGCAGAGGCAGTATGCTTCCAAATACCAGTTGCTGGAAACTTCAGGAGTGGAGAGTGCTCTTTGCACTCAGATCTGCTTGCGAGTTCACATGGGCAACTGGAACAGGATGCTGGACTAGATAGGCCTGATCCAGCAGGCTGTTCCTATGTACCTTTACAGAGAAAGGAGGTTTAAAAAGGCACCATGTCACAGTTAAGGAATTCAGCAGCCTTTGGGACAAGGCACAATGAGTCCTGAGTAAAGAAGATTGACAAAGGTACAGTTAGGTGCTGATGTGCATGCACACACACGCATGTGTTTTTTTGGGTTTTTTAACAGCAACATTTAAGAACCAATGGGAGATATTTAATAGGACATAAAAAGCTTACTGTCATACTTTGCAAAAACACAGGCTCTGGCTCTTACTGCAGATCCTAAATCTAATGATATAGTTGACTTCAAAGTCATTATCATGATCTGAAGCCCTAACCTTTAATAGGCCAAGGTTTAATGAAGACAGAATCCATTCAGACTGTGACCCTACCACTTGCTTGCCTTTTCAGAATCCTCCTGAAAGGCTTAGTTCAAGGTAATACTGAAATCTCCAGCCCAGACAAGTGGGCAAGAGAACAGCGGTGGAATACGGAGCTGTATTGATATTCTCTTTACTTTTTTGTTTTTTGTTTTGTTTAAAGGGCCTAGATGCGAGTGTCAGCATTGAAGAGATGGGAACATTTGGCTTGCCAAAAGAAGAAAAAGAAGGGAAAGACTTGCATCATGAGAGCTGAAACTGTGTGATCTTGTCAGTTTCACCATGGCAATGAGGCCTAAAATCTGAAGTCCAGATAGCAAAGCTCTCACTTTGTCAAAAGCTTTGCTGAAATTGAGATATATTATGTCCACAGCATTCCTACAGTCTGCCAGGGAGGTTACTCAATAAAAAAAAATGAGCTATCAAAGACAAAGGCAAGCCATTGACAGTGTAAATAAAGTTAAGCTAGGCTAATTTAAGATTAGATTAGACAAACAGGCCATATGATCCATTTCTAACAGTGGCCGGACAGATAATTCTTCCAGGATCCTGGAAGTGAAAGCAACGGTTTGCTTCCATTATTTGTTCCCAACAACTGATGGGGGGGAGTTATAATGCCTCTAAACATGAAATTCCATTTAGCCATCATAGTTAATAACCATTGATAGACCTATGGCGCTACAAAATTATCTAATTGTGGGGGGTGGATTAGAGTTTAGGATCTGGCCCAATTGGGTAGATCCAGTTCCCCAGCTTTGCCACAGATGTATCACTGGGAGAAGCAGCAGTAGAGCAGGGATGTGTGGTCCAGGATAAAGATCTTGGAATCTAATTGAACACAGATTTCTCACCCCTATTATTCCAAAAGAGTCTTCAGGTGCATCATGGATCAGTGACTGTTATTTTAATTTGAGTATTTATTGACCCAGTTACTGGAAACAGTGCCATAAGGCCTGCTTTGTTTTCATATCCCAAGTTCAGTTTGCTGTGAAGACATTTACAAATTCCTTCCTTTTTACACCGAAACACCACAAAATGTGCCATGAAGAAACCCTTAATAGTATTCAGTCAATTTTTGCTTAGCTGTTCTAACTTTAAATGCAATGGTCACACACAGGAAAGATTAATGTGGCTGGTCACTGGGTGTCACTGTTGGTTTACAGACACATTTTCTGAAAGCACACAGAACTGGCAGAAAAAAGTGTATTTTCCCCACAAAGGTGTTGGTGAAGGGGGTTATAATCAGAAACGTCTGGATATATGGTACAGCTTTAATTTTGGCTCCTATCATGTCAGGCAGTAAGCTAGGATGATGTGCCATACTTTGAAAATGCACCATCTGCTGCTCGTTAGCTGACAAAGGCAGCAACCTACCAACTCTCTAAGTAGCTGTTGCTCATTAGCCTACAAAAGCGACTTTCAATGCTCACATATTATTAGATTATTTCAGACAGAAGATTATATTTGATGAGAAAGAAGGAGTACAGAAAAAACACAGAGTACAAAGGAAAATTTAATATGGCAGCATGATCAGGATCTGACTCCCAGTAAAGCTAATGACAAGGTTCACAACTAAAGACCTGTGTGGTGTGAGGCTGGAAACCAGGGAAAACACCTTCCAGCTGTTCCAGCGTTACTATTAGCAAAACAAGAAATGAAATACATTTCACAATATTCAAAAATGTAGTAAAACATTTTAAGCTTTTCACCCTGCAAGGTTTATACTGGTTTCTCTAGCATTTCCTTTCATACTTTGATTTTTATGTCAGTGTGTGTAACAAACACACACTGATCAACAGTCAGCTCTAGAGACTGGACCTCTTCTTGGCCCCCTTTTACTGCAGACTGACAGATGCATCGTGAACAAGCAAACAAATGTATCACCAAGGTGCCTAGTCCCAGAATTAACTTCAGAAACCAGAGAGTTAACAGTCTCCTCCAGTTTTCTCAATTTATCCTGGCTTTTGTTTGAGATTTTGTATGTGTCAAGAATAATCTCTGTTTCTATTGCAAAAGCCTTCTAGGTCAAGCCTTTTCTGCCTACTACAAGCAGCTTTCATGATGCAAAACCAATCACCAGGGTTACACACTTTTCACAACTATGTTGGCTAGTTGCTGCCACTTCAACAGCTATTTCAAAGAAAATTAAAATATTCTCTATCTCAGAAGGTGCACAGGAGACATGTAGCTTACCTAGAACAAAGAGAAAACAAACAATTGCACTGCTGATTACTGAAGACTCATACTCAGGATTACTTAACATGCATTAGCCACACACTGGCCTGGTTTGCACATCACACTAAGCCAAACCATGGCTGAGGACATGAGTGTGTGGGCTCCTGGAAAGGAGGTAACTGCTTTGATCCTTCCCAGCTGTCAGCCTGTCCTAGGGCTGAGTTTATTTATTTATTTATTATTTTATTTATACCCCTTCCTTCCTTCCAGCAGGAGCCCAGGGCGGCAGTTATGTTTCCCATCAATCACAGCCAGAATTGACCTGTCATACCTCAGATACTGGCATAGATTAAATGGACTGGAGGACCATTGCTTTACTAGGTTATGTTGGCAAGAGCAATTAAGGTTTGGAGGATAGGCACAGCAGTGCCAAGTAAAGAGGCCTATAATCTTACCATGGAAAAATAAGTCCATATGCTCTTAGGAATTGGCTCTTTGCTAATGATGCCAGCAAAGATAGGGCAGTTATTGTTGGCACATGTTCCTCTATTTGGTATGCTCAGCTCAAGGTTAATCAAACAAGGGCACATTACCCTGAGTCACTGACTCTCTTGCAGCTTTGCAGGGCTTTCACAGAACTCAGATTCCAGCAGATGCCCTCCACATACCTTGAAGGGAGATATCTTGGAATTTCAGTTACAGAACAGAAATGTATATTTGGATGTAAACAGATTGAAGAAATAATTCATTATTTGCTGTTCTGTCCTTTGTATTTGGATCCCAAAGAATTTCTTTTGTCATCCATTCTTAAGTTGCATTCAGATCGAATGCCACAGGAAGCTGTAGTAGCGTTGCTAGCCGATAACCAACTGTATATTATGTATATAGTAGCTCAATTCACACTTGCAGCCGAGAAGCTGTGTTCCCGCTATATTAAAAAATTGTAACTCTTAGTTCTTAAGATTTGGAGGATTTGATTTTCCTGGAGGTTGGTCTAAAATGGAATGCCTAAAAGCCGATCCACTGAGCTGTTTATAATTATTTCATGTTTTAAATTTTTTTATTGCACTGAATTCTTCATTTAATACTTTGTAATTGCCTTTAGCTATATGCAATAAAGTTTTATGACTGACTTACCTTCCTGGTTGTCCTACTGCTGTGCTGCATTGCCCTGAACTAAGCCATGGTCTGGCTTAGTGTGACATCCAACCCAAGCTCGTTGTTTAGTTCTCCCATACACACCATGAGCCATAAGCACAGGACAAACCTTGCTTGCAGCTTGCGATTAGACTGGAAAGAGCTAAATTTTAGTCTTGGTTCAGACAGGGGAGGAGCAAAACAACAGCAATCACCTCTCCCAAAGCCAACATGCTTACACAAAACCATGATTTGGTTTAGTGTGACATACAAACCAGGCCACTTGACACATCCATTTTACTCACCCTTTTGTGCTTAGTAATTCATTTCTTTATTTTTAGCCCACTCTTTCAATTCTACTGTTCTAATCTTCATGATTATAAACAGTGAACCAGCTCCTGGATATATATTTCCAGTGTAGAACACTGTGATTTGGGGATGTGTTGTAAGGATTCCATGGCCCAGTCAATCATTTTCTGCCACAAACTTGATACTCCCAGAGACATCATAATCATCATGCCTTAAAAAATGTGTGGGTGTAATTTATCAAGAAATACAATGTAAAAAAAGAGACAACAATTTTTACCTGTGGGAGAGCTTACAGAGGGTAACAGTTCACATAAGAAAATAGATTTAAACAAAAAAGGGAAAGAAATGAGGACCAAAAAGTGTACCCAAAATGCACAAGAGTGGGGACAGGGGAAACAATATTTAAGATCTCCAAATAAAAACATACTCTGACGGAATACACCATCCATGGGCTTGTACAGAGATGATGGGTCAGTTTTTCAGAAATGACAAGGAACAGAGTCTTTTTAAACCAAACATCCAAACAATAACTTGTGGCATCCTTCCATCATTGCACAATCACCAAATCAGTACCTGCAGCAGATACATAATCAAGTTTTTACAAGGCAAATCTGAATTATGATCAGCAAATATTGACAAAAGGCAGAGTCTAGGATCCAAACACACCTTCCATCCAATAATCAGACTAATCTCCCTTAACACATCCACCCAAAATTTTGATACATGAGTACAAGCCCACCAAATGTTGTGATAAGTACCTCTGATATACCTCCAGCACCATGGGGTGCCCAACCTAGTAATACGTGCAAGCCCAGCCAGGGTCAAGAACCACCAGTGTGCAACCTTTAAAGAGTTTTCATGAACACTAGCAGACACAGATAAGAAAGGTCGGGAAAGCCAGAGTTTAATCCATTGGGCACAGTCCACCACCAGCCCAAGGTCTGACTCCCAAGCAATCCTAAGAGATTCCAGAGGGGAGAATTGCATATTTAAAAGCTTAGAGTACAGTGCAGAGGCCAGCCCTTTATAGCTACCTAGAAATTCAAAAAAGTCTCAGAGGGCTGAAGTGTCCTAGTACCATGTACTCCAGGAATGTTAATTAACCTAAAGATTTTCCTAATACATAATCCATCCAATTCAGAACCCTGTAGCCTCTCAGCCAATTGAGGTTCAGATAGGGAGTCTTGCATGTAAAAAGTAAGTGAGAGAGACCTGCCTGGGCCAAAAACCAGGAAAGGGCCTGTTTGTTCAAAGCATGAAATAACAGATGGTAAGGAAGCAGAGTTGATGGGGAGGGGAAGAAATTAATTTGTGCTGCCATTGCCGCCATACCCCCAAGGAGCATTTGGTAAAAGAGATTACACTCACAATGCCAAAAAGGGCACAGCTTGGGGGAAAGTAATAGTGCATTCAAAGGACGTTCCTGGTTATCTAGTGCCTCAATCTCTACCCATGGCTTGGACCGATCCAGCAGTAAAATGGGTACCACCTGGTGAAGTTGGAAAGCTTTACAGAAAAAAGGTAAGCATGGAAGACCCCAGCCACCCGGTCTCGATTTGGTATAAAAGAAAGAAGAGGAAAGCCGGGCTTTCTAAATTTCATTATGAACTTGTTAAACTTTCATTGCCATGCACATATATTTATTTTGTTAGACCTATATAACACTCTTCTTCCATGTTGCTCAAAGCAATCTATATGGGGCCTCAAGGTAATCTCTCATCCCACTACAGGCAGGGCCCTTACCTCCTTCACTCCAGGCATGAGCTACATCTGAAAACATCAGGCTATTCTCTAGGCCAGCATACAATAGTCTGTCCACATCCACAGGTTATCTCTGTACATAACAAATCTCTGTACATTACCAAAAAAAAAAAGATTATAGAAGCACAATTCTATGTTTACTCAGAAGCATCCATCAGCCCTAGCCAGTATGGCCAATTGTAAGGAATGATGGAAGTTGTTGTCCACCAACATCTGAATGTCCACAGCTTCCCCACCTGTTTTACAACCAGTCCAAATACTGAAATTCTATTAAAGACATTTGCAGTAGTTTTCACAAGAAGAAAAGGTGTTTTAGTTTATAGCAACCAACACAACAGAGTGTCTTAAGCGGCTTTCAGATTAACAAATTTATCATCACTAGGAAGCCAAAGTGAATAGCTGCACACTGAGGATCAATTAGTGCAGACATCCAAGACAGAAATTCATGGTTAAGTTACCTCTTTTGGCATGGGGACTACACATGGCTTTTCTAGGGGTCATTGGGAAGTTCCCCAGCATTCAATGACATAGGGCACAAAAGACTGCAGGGAATCAGCTAAACTAAATTAAGCCTGTTAATACAGAGATAATACCACACTGGACTTAGCACTGCCTTAAAGAGATGCAAGTGAACACACTCTGGAGTGCTGAAAGCAAGGTAAAGCAAGCACAGGTAGAAGTACCCTAATCATTGCAATTGGAAAACATTTTTTTTTGTAGTTATCTACAAAACCTCTCATATACTAAATTAATTTTTTTATTAAAGATCTTAAATGTTTTTTGGGGGGGAAACTCACAATGTTGCAAATTAACGTTGCCAAAACTGATCAGAATTTTATTGTAAAGTGTAGTCTATCAGCAAATTTCAGTTGATCCTTTTTATTGGATCATTTCAGCTACTGTGTGTGCACCTGACCCTTGCCAATATGGACTAGTTAAATCATACTCAGATAGACCTGCCCAGTTTGTTGAGGTTAATGCTATTCTTCAGGAAGTGACGATGCCATTACTACCTCTGAAAACAGTGGTTACTGGAAAGCTTCTTTCAAAAGCCTGTCTCGACAAAAATATAAATTATAAGCGAGTTTCAAATCTTCTGCTCTTGAGCAAGGCGACAGTATATGTAATGGCCATTAATCTTCAGTTGTTCAACATGATGTTTGCAGACTAGGGGACAAGACCCTAGCTCAGTGATTCCCAACTTTTATGGGTACGGGACCCCCTTTATAAACTCATAAATTTTCATGAACCCCTCCCCCCAGGAAGGAAGGGGGAAAGCAGCCTTTCCTTGCAGCCTTGCTTCACAAAAAGCCCTCTCCTCTCGTTCTGAGTAAGGGTGCCATCAGCAGCGGAAACGTGAGGAGACTGGAGTCAGTGATAGTAATCCCTTCTTCCGGTATCTGCACCCTCAGCCTCCTTTGGCATCTGCCACATGTTTTACAGACAGATGCCTGCCCTCGGAGTGCCTGAAAAGTGCTCTGGCGCTTCAGCAAAAGTCCTCCCCTCTCATTTGCAGCAAGGGAGAGGTGTCATCTGCAGTGGCAGTGGGGAGCAGACAGTGTCCAGGGAGAGTGAAGCCTTAAAAAAAAATCATTTCTTTACTGTCTGCGGCCCCCTCTGGATTACCTCGCGGCCCCCATGGGGGTCACGGCCCCCAGGTTGGGAACCACTGCCCTAGCTTATTATCTTGTTTAGAATAAACAGGGCACAGAGAGAGGAATAAAAGCTTCAGGTACTTAAAATGAAATATTCCAGGCCCTAGAATAAATCCTTTCTCGGGGCACATTTTTTGGAACGACTCACACCCAATGCATGGGGCATTGTAGCATCTCCTGTTATAAGAACAGCCATGTTAATTCTTCTGGAGTTCTCACCATCTTTATAAACTATTAACGATCAAATTTAACAGGACCACCTATGATGGGAGAAAAGGGACTCCACCTTAAGCTTGCTCTAAGGTTTTCCTCTCTTTACAATACTAGAAAGTTGTGCGGTTCTACATTCCATAAGATGGAATGTTGTTGTACCTTACAAGACATCTTTCCCCAGTAGAATTTAACACCTATAGCAGGGATTAGGAGCCTGTGGCTTCCAGATGCTGTCGGACTCCCATCAGTCCCAGTCATCATGGCCAGTGGTCAGTGATCAAGGGACGTGTAGTTCAACAACTTCTGGAGGGCTACAAGTTCCTTTTCCTGACCTATAGAACTCTCTAAAAATGTAAGAAGAGCTCTACTGGATCAGGCCAAAGACCCATCTAATTAATCCAGCAACCCGTTCTTACAGTGATCAACCAGATGCCTATGGCAAGTCTGGGCCTGAGTGCAATAGCACTCTTCCCAGTTGTGATTTCTAGCAACTGGTGTTCAGAGGCATATTGCCTCTGCCAGAGGAAAAAGAAATGGCAGCATGGCACTTTTTATCCTATGTATTATATATGCCAGTTCACCCCTAATTGTAAAATGAAAACCTGGCAATTGTCATACTTAATTTGGTAAGCATGAGGATTGGTTTCTGTTAAACCCTCTATTAAAGGTTCTGTTTCCTGACTCCTAACTGAGCAGAGCAGAGGGAGCTGTCTCAGCTGGTCCACAGGAGAGGAGATACAAACAAGCAAGCCAGCTTTCAGAGAGTGAGCAACCAGAGTGAGCAAACAGAAGTTTGACAAAGGAGTTCGACAGGGGAGGTCAAGGGGGAGGTCCCTAAAAAATTTTTTTAAAAAAAATAATTACCAATTCTTCTTGTACGGCGCACCGCATACCAGTGGGACTCTCAAGTTTACCCTGAAGTAGGACAGGACAAAGCACAGGCCGCTCCAAAACAAGTAGTTAGAAAGAAACAAAAGGTAGAAGAGAGTATGAACAGGAAGGTTACTGCAGTGGTTGTGACCTGTAAGATGTGTGCCATGCTTGTTTTTTTGCCTGAGAACAACATGGCGTACTCCAATATTGTAGCAGTTGAACCTAATGAAGTGTCCAGAACACAGTCCTGTTCGGTTTTATTGGATGAGTTTCAGTTGGTACAGCTCGAGGATGTGGACAAGGTGCTTGGACAGGTGCGGGCGACCACTTCTGCTCTGGATCCTTGCCCCTCGTGGCTAATAAAAGCTAGCAGGAATGGAACAGCCGGCTGGGCCAAGGAGGTGATTAATGCTTCTTTACGAGAGGGAGTGGTCCCACTTTGCCTGAAACAGGCGGTGGTGAGACCGCTCCTAAAAAAGCCCTCCTTGGACCCCAATAATTTCAACAACTATAGACCGGTAGCAAATGTTCCATTTCTGGGCAAGGTTCTAGAGCGCGTGGTTGCTCACCAACTCCAGGCTCTCTTGGATGAAACTGATTATCTAGATCCATTTCAATCGGGCTTTCGGCCGGGGTTTGGTACAGAAACGGCCTTGGTCGCCCTGTATGATGACACTCTGTTGGTTCTCCTTGATCTCTCGGCGGCTTTTGATACCATCGACCATGGTATCCTTCTGGGGCAACTCACGGATTTAGGAGTTGGAGGCACTGCTTGGCAGTGGCTGTGCTCCTATCTTGAGAATCGTCTCCAGAAGGTAATGCTTGGGGAACATTACTCGAGTCCCTGGGTACTCCAATATGGGGTCCCACAGGGTTCAGTTCTGTCCCCCATGCTCTTTAATATCTATATGAAGCCGCTGGATGAGGTCATCAGGAGTTTTGGAGTGCGTTTCCAGCAATATGCTGATGATACGCAGCATTATTTCTCCTTTTCATCCTCTTCAGGTGAGGCTGTCAATGTACTGAACCGCTGCCTGGCCGCAATAATGGACTGGATGAGAGCTAATAAACTGAAACTCAATCCTGACAAGACTGAGATGCTGTTGGTGGGGGGGGCTCTCTGCCCAGATGGTAGATGTCAGACCTGCCCTGGATGGGGTTACACTCCCCCTAAAGGAGCAGGTCCGTAGTTTGGGGGTCTTATTAGATCCGCTCCTGTCACTTGAGGCCCAGGTAGCTTCGGTGGCACGGAATGCATTCTACCAGCTCCGGCTAGTAGCCCAATTACGACCCTATCTGGACAGGGAGAACCTCACCTCAGTTATTCACGCTCTGGTAACCTCTAGATTGGATTACTGTAATGCACTCTATGTAGGGTTACCTTTGAAGACGATTCGGAAACTTCAGCTAGTGCAGAATGCTGCGGCCAGAGTTCTTACTTGGACGAAGAAATTTGACCACATAACACCTATTCTGGCCCAACTGCACTGACTACCAATATGTTTCCAGGCCAGATTCAAAGTGTTGGTTCTTACCTATAAAGCCCTTAATGGGATTGGACCGCAATATCTGTTGGAACGCCTCTCTCACTATGTACCAACCCGTTCACTGCGCTCAACGTCCAAGGCCCTTCTCCGGGTCCCAACTCATAGGGAAGCCCGGAGAACAGCAACTAGATCTAGGGCCTTCTCCGTGGTGGCCCCCGAATTATGGAATGCCCTCCCAGATGAGATACGCCTGGCGCCTTCCTTGTTATCCTTTCGGCGCCAGGTAAAAACCTACCTCTTTGCCCGGGCATTTTAAGCTTAATTTTTAATTTTAATTTTTAAACTTAAACTGTAATTGTAATTTTTATTTTAATTTGTATTCTAATTTTGTTTTTAAATATGTTTTTATAATTGTATACTGTAATCCACACTTGTTCGTATTTTAAATGTGGTTTTATCTTGTTGTACACCGCCCTGAGAGCTTGTTGCTATAGGGCGGTTTAAAAGTGCAATTAAATAAATAAATAAATAAATAAAACAAGTGCGAGCTTATGGTACTGTTGGAAGAAAAAGTGAGAGGCCTGGAACAGCGGGTGGCCACACTGAGGACTATAAGAGAAGATCAAGAGTTCTTAGACAGAACGCTGGAACAACAGCAGCAAAGAGAAGTGGACATGGAAAAACAACATGTGGTAGCAGAAGCGGAGACTGCTTTGGAGAGGAACAACGAAGTGGAGGAAACTCCATGGCAAAGGGTGACAGGAGCAGAAGAGCGAGAAGACACCCATCACCAGTGGAACTATGGAACCACTTTCAACCATTCGAGGATGAGACTGGAGGACAGCCTGTGGTGGAAGAATTACAGGAGACCCCATGCGACAACGAGCAAGAGGGTGAAGCTCAATCAAGCAGAGGCAATGAAACCACACCCCATAACAAGAAGAGAAGAGTACTAGTAGTGGAACACTCCCTGCTGAGTGGGATCGAAACTCAAGTATGTCGAGAAGATCCGTGAACTCGCCAGATATGCTATCTACCAGGAGGACGGATTAGAGATGTGACGGAAGGGCTGCCATCACTCACCAAGCCCACCAACAGGTATCCCTTTCTCCTCATTGATGTGGAAACAAATGATACTGCCAAACGGAGCTATGAAAAAATCACGTCAGATTTTGAAGCTCTGGGAAGGAAACTCAAGGACTTTGGGGCCCAGATAGTTTTTTCATCCATCCTTCCAGTACTTAGAAGAGGAGTAGAAAGGGAAAGAAAAATACTCCATGTGAATGAATGGCTACGAAGGTGGTGCAGACGTGAGAGATTTGGATTCTGGGACCATGGGCTATGCTTCCTGGAAGATGGACTGCTGGCAAGTGATGGGTTGCATCTCACAAGGACTGGGAAGAATGTGTTTGGCCACAGCATGGAGAAGTTCATCAGGAGGGCTTTAAACTGAATCCTAAGGGGGAGGGAGACATCAACTTGGTAGTAACGACTGATGAAGGCTTGTGCACAGTAAAGGGAACAGAGAGATCAGCTGTAATAGGGACCAGTAACAGTCCTCAGAAAAATGTAGTAAGGAAGCCAAGCCATAAATCACATGGTCTTCGATGTCTGTATACTATGTGCAGAGCATGGGAAACAAGCAGGACAAACTTGAACTCTTAATACAGGAGGATAATTGCGACTTGATAGGTATAACTGAAACTTGGTGGGATGACTCCCATGACTCGAATACAGCAATTGAAGGATATAACTTGTTCAAAAAGAACAGAAGGAATAAAAAGGAGGTGGAGTCGTGCTATATGTTAAAAATATATATCCCTGCACAGAAATACAGGAAGATAAGCTTGGTAGCTCCACCGAGAGTATTTGGATTAAAATTAATGGGGCAAGTAATAAAAGGAATGTGGTGCATGGAGTCTACTACCGACCACCCAATCAAGGAGAAGACAAGAATGTAACTTTTGAAAAGCAAATTGCCAGTGTTTCTAGGAGTCATGATGTAATAGTAATGGGGGACTTCAATTATCCCGATATCTGTTGGAAGACAAATTCTGCCAAACACGGCCCCTCCAAGAAATTTTTGACTTGTGTTGGAGATAACTTTCTCCTACAGAAAGTGGAGGAAGCAACCAGAGAACAAGCTATCCTGGACTTGATTCTAACCAATAGAGATGATTTGGTGGATGAAGTGGCAGTTACGGGAACTCTGGGGGAAGTGACCACACCACACTTGAATTCTTGATTTTAACAGAAACAAAAGCTGAGAGTAGCCATATGTGCACTCTGGACTTCAGGAAAGCTGGTTTTAATAAACTCAGAACAACTGTAATTACGGTTCCATGGCACGCAACCCTAATGAGAAAAGAAGTCCGAGATGGGTGGGAGTTTCTCTGTGTGTGTGTGTACTGCCTTCAAGTCGATTCCGACTTATGGCGACCCTATGAATAGGGTTTTCATGAGGCTGAGAGACAGTGACTGGCCCGAGGTCACCCAGTGAGCTTCATGGTTATGTGGGGATTCGAACCCTGGTCTCCCAGGTTGTAGTCCAACACCTTAAGGAAATTCTAAAAGCGTAATGGCAAGCAATTCCAACAAGGAAAAAAGGGGAGAAACAGCAGAAGAAGCCAATGTGGCTTCACAGAAAGCTTAGAGCTGACCTGAAAACAAAAAAGGAAGTGCATGCAGAAAGTGGAAACAAGGCCAGGCCACAAAGGAAGAGTACAGGCAGGTAGCACAGAATTGCTGGGATGGTGTCAGGAAGGCTCAAGATGAGAATGAGCTGACGTTACCGAGAGATGCTAAAAGCAACAAAAAAGCTTTCTTCCGGGTCATCCACAGTAAAATACAGAGAAAAGAAATGGTGGCACAGTTGAGGATGGCAAAATGATAACAGATGACAAAGAAAAGGCAGAGGTGCTCAATTGCTACTTTAGCTCAGTCTTCTTCCAAAAAAGGGTCTATGACTCTCCCGGGAAACATGAAGTGGAAGGGGCAGGACTGGAGCTTGTGATTGATAGAAATGGTCAAGAAATACCTAATCACTTTGAACAAGTTCAAATTGGCAGGACCTGATAAACTGCATCCTAGAGTATTGAAGGAACTGGCTGAACAGCTATCTATTATCTTTGCAAAATCATGGAGGACTGGGGAAGTGCCAAAAGACTGGAGGAAAGCTAATGTTGTCCCTATCTTCAAAAAGGGCAAAAAGGAGGAACCGGGGAACTACAGACCAGTCAGCCTAACATCAATCCCTGGAAAAACTCTGGAGCAGATTATAAAGCAGTCAGTCTGTAAGCACCTTGAAAACAATGCAGTGATTACTAGGAGCCAACATGGATTTATGAAGAACGAATCCTGCCAAACTAATCTTATCTCATTTTTTGATCGGGTAACCTCCCTTGTAGACTGTGGGAATGCTGTGGACATAATATATATTGACTTCAGCAAAGCTTTTGACAAAGTGCCCCATGATATTCTGATTAGCAAACTAACTATATGTGGGCTGTATGGAACAACTATCAGATGGATCCAAAGCTGGCTCCAGAATTGTACTCAAAGAGTGCTTATCAATGGCTCCTTCTCAAACTGGGCAGAAATAACAAGTGGGGTACCACAGGGATCACTCCTGGGCCCAGTGCTCTTCAACATTTTTATTAACGACTTGGATGAGGAGGTGCACAGCATGCTTATCAAAACTGCAGATGATAACAAAATTGGGGGGCACAGCTAATACCGTGGAAGACAGAAATAAAATTCAAAGGGACCTTGAGAGGCTGGAGCATTGGGCTGAAGACAACAGAATGAAATTCAACAGGGATAAATGCAAAGTTCTACACTTAGGAAAAAGAAACCAAATGCACAGTTATAAGATGGGGGATATGTGGCTCAGCAATACGACATATGAGAAGGATCTTGGAATTGTTGTTGATCACAAGCTGAATATGAGCCAACAGCGCGATGGGGCTGCAAAAAAGGCAAATGCTATTTTAGGCTGCATTAACAGAAGTATAGTTTCCAAATCACATGAAATATTAGTTCCCCTCTATTCAGCACTGGTTAGGCCTCATCTTGAGTACTGCATCCAGTTCTGATCTCCGCACTTCTGGAAGGATACAAACAAACTGGAACAGGTTCAGAGGAGGGCAACAAGGATGATCAGGGGACTGGAAACAAAGCCCCATGAGGAGAGACTGAAAGAACTGGGCATGTTTAGCCTGGAGAAGAAAAGATTGAGGAGAGATATGATAGCACTCTTCAAGTACATGAAAGGTTGTCACACAGAGGAGGGCTGGGATCTCTTCTTGATTGTCCCAGAGTACAGGACACAGACTAACGGGCTCAAGATGCAGGAAGCCAGATTTCAACTGAACATCAGGAAAAAACTCCTAACTGTTAGAGCCATATGACAATGGAACCAATTTCCTAGAGAGGTAGTGGGCTGTCCGACACTGGAGGCATTCAAGAGGGAGCTGGACAGCCATCTCTTGGGAATGCTTTGATTTGGATTCCTGCATTGAGCAGGGGGTTGGACATGATGGCATTTTAAGTCCCTTCCAACTCTACTATTCTATGATTCTAAGAGGCTAACATTAAAAATTGTTCATAACTGCAGATAATGTAAGGCCTACGTCATTTGTGGGAGCACGTTGTAAACAGCATGAGACACAAGTGTATTATATCACATTGGTTGCAAGTTAGCTTTCAGGCACAATTCAAGGTGCTTGTTATTACCTTTAAATCCATACATGGCTAAGGGTCCAGCATAACTGAAGCAGTGTCTTTCCCCATATTAAACCATCCTGCCAACTGATCTATGTGAGAAAGTCTGATCCACTTAACCTGTACAATAAATTAAATCCCGAGAGGTACAAAGTAGGTCTCCGTCGCTTGTAGCATCCCAAATAAGCAATGATCTTCCCAGCTGGAGCTCATACCTTAAACATTCCTAATTTCACACCACTAGTTTTACATTTTGGATTTGTTGTGTTTTCTGGCATGTTATAGCGGAATGATCCCCCCTGTGGTGTTTGTTTAATTAATGTTCTTGTTCTTGTCCTTTTCCCCCATTTTGTAAGGAAACTTACACCACCATTTTGTAATGAGAAAATCAGGGTATAAAAATGAAAGTCTGCAACCCTCCGGAGTTATCTGAAACTCAAAATCTATCAACACAGTCTCTTCTGTTTTCTTGTACCTTACCTGTCAACTACAGGGCAAAACAGGAAATGAATCACCTGCTCCTAGATTCTTTTTCCTTTGCTTTTGTTTTAAATTTATTCATGAAATCAGTTAAGTTAGGCACAATTCAGTTAGGCACGAGACAAAGGAAGGAGAAATGGAAAAACAGGATGATTATCTCTGCTTAGATGAAATTAAAATGACCTAGCTAAAATATTTTAATAATCTAACCCAACTAGAAAAGAAAGAGGGGAAAAGATCACAGTTCTGCAAAACCATCAATTGTGAAATCCCAAGGTATTTAACCCGATCCAACTAAGAAAGGAGTTTTATGAACTGAGGTTTTGCAGCTCTTTAAATTTTATCTGCAGTTACTATATTCCTTTCTAACAAAACCTTACTGGATCCAGCTTATTCTCAGTGACAAAGAAATATTGTGAATGAAGTCTGTGGTCAGTGGCTGACTATTACCAACTTATTCATAAGCAAAACATGAGCCCTGTTCAGCAATATTTCATTAACTGCTTGTTTTCATAAGGGGGGCTGGAGATGACAAAAGAAAAAGAAAAATCCCTTTGGTGATTTTTCTTTTAAAAAAATATTTACATATACACATACAAAATTTATTCTACCTGGCTTAATGATAATATTTTGGTGTTAAATACTATAGATAGAAAGAGTCTTGAATTACTCTTAATCTTGGCCAGAGATGATCATCTCAGGTCCCATAATGACAATCCCAGCACACCTAATTTAAGACACAATTGTGAGCCAAAAAGGAAATCCAAACCACTTTTTGCAGTTAATGTTAATTTTTTGTTGTCAGGAGATCTGGGCCACACAGCTCTAAGCAACTAACATTACATCACAATAGTGATTTTGGTGCCATGAAATGTTTTTGCCTAAATAGCCAATACAGAACTTGGAGAAAGTGTTTGTAAGACACATGAAGTTTGTGGGACCTTGGCTTCTTTTTGCAAATATTGTACCGAAAACCAAATAGAGAATTTCTGTAACAAATAAAGGCAGAAAAGGCATTATGAATCCAAGCTACAGTTAATAATGGAATATTAAGTTTATCCCTCACATTTCATTCTGACAATCTATTTAAAGAAGGATGCACACAGCATGTGCTTTCTGGCCTTTTCAGAAAGTTTGTTATGTCAGCAAACAAGTTCTAAAAACAACTGAGTATAGGTGGCTATGCCAGTGCACTTTCACAAAAACACATTGCTACACTGACATTTCACAGGTATCTTTTATAGCTGGCAAAACATGTCAACCCAAATATCCAGGATTGTTCCTGTTCTGAGCAGGTGTTGCAATTAAAATGTTTTTATTTGAAATAAAGAGAATTTACCTTTGATCAAAGGAGAATTATATAGCAAACATTTGAAACAAGTCAATTAACTTTTGACTCTTCACTGAATAGACGCATTTTGTCCTCGTTGTCACAAAAGTATAGTCAGATGCTTAAGTACATAGGCTAAACAAATTACAATTATAGTCTAGGTTTTGTTTCCTATGCAACTTGCAGTTTCTGTGGAGGATATTGAACTAGAAAATCTTAACCAAGCAAATTCAAGAACTGCACTAATCGGCTATAAGTGTGAACTTTCCCAGTTAATTCTGTGTCTATGTTTCATATCAAATCATTAAAATGAATCTAATAGGTTAGATATCATGCAAAGATAGAAAACTGATGCAGGTCTGAACAACTATAGAGTTCATTTATCCATTATGAAACAGGTCAGCCAGTGTAGTGGTTTGGATTAGTGATGGGAGAAGTCCCCCACTACCTCCCTGCCACAACTCTAGAACTGAAACAGTTAGTTTTATTCTAGGCCCAATTCC
The DNA here is from genome assembly GCF_030035675.1 of Rhineura floridana. NCBI lineage: Eukaryota > Metazoa > Chordata > Lepidosauria > Squamata > Rhineuridae > Rhineura > Rhineura floridana. The sequence continues at coordinate 145,558,575 of NC_084481.1, read as the reverse complement.
AAAATTTAGATCCCATCACTCTATAAGCAGGATGTGGTAGAAATAAATCCTCCCCACTAATTATCCCTCCACAGAGCCTTCCAAGTCCATCGGCTTCTTTTCTCACTTACCTGGGAGCACCATTGGAAGCTTCTGTACATGGTCTCCCTGGTGCTTTGAATACTGTTATATAGCATCACAAGAAGTCAGGGATCCCAGGAAATGTAATTTTTCCCAGGGCACCCAAGCCCTTAGAATAAACTTCAGTCACCTTGGAAAATACTTGTCCCAGGACTCTTTGTGCCAATGACACAAATAAGTCCCTGGAACAGAATGGGTTGAGGCTTGAGAGAAGCCAAGGTGATTAGTCTCCTGGCCCATTCCACCTGTTTGAAATCAAGCCCTGGTAGTTTTATAAGCAGCACAGAAAGAGAAACAAAAAAGGTAGATGGACAACAAACAAAGGACAAGAAGAGAAAGGAGTATCACAGGAAAGTTGGGAGAACTATGAAGTGTGTTTCTAGGAGGAAAGATAGGTTATTCTCACTCGTACCCAGGTTATTCTCACTCGTACCCAATGAAGAGTTACAGCTCTTGGGTCCCAAGAGCAAAGACCAAGAGTAACTCTAGGCTCTGTCCTATGGTATAAGAGGGGGCCTGAGAACATTCTGAGGATTATGGTCTTATAGAGAACAAACAGAATTTCTGAGAACAGGCAAGATGTACAACTGAAAGCATAAATTTGCCAACAGTTAACAAACTATTTAGGTATTATTATGAAATTTTGCTCAAATGAATTTCTCTCTGGATTTGACGGTTCTAATTTATCTGATGTTGTTTGCAGAAAGGTACTGATGCATTACTGATGTACCGTTCTTCTGTTATTTTTGTTCAGACTGCTGTCTCTTCAGTTTTGCTTAAGTTTTCACTTTGTGTCTTTCTTCCTTTACCAGTTACTAATACATGTCTCTGCATACCTGCACTGATTAAAACCTATCTTGATACAATATTTGTGTACATTTATTATAAAGTAACACTCTGCAAAAAAGAGTGACCCCTTTTTGCAGGTATTGCACTCGGTGAGCATATGCACTTTTGCACATCAATAACCAGGAAGCAGGGAGGGAAATATAAACTAAAAACTATGGGAAACTGTTTATGTGCCAATTCCAGAATTAATTTTGGAGATTATGCTTGTTAAAACTGGAAGACAAACAGAGTGAAACATGGAGCAAATCCAACCCACAGAAGACAACAAGCTAGAACAGATTGCATCAGCTCATCCCTAATTTGGATAAGGGCAAACACAGCCTAAGTGCCTGTGCAGCCATGAAATTCACAGCACCCTTCAGGAAGCTTCTGTTTTTATGTTAACCTACCTCACACAGGGTTCCTACCATGTATCCCACTCTGAAGTCATTGGATAGGAACACAATAAATTTTAACGACACCAACCAAGAAGTGAAGAGTCACTTCAGTTAGACAAACAAATAAGAAATATGATGCATTGGTTGAATACTAATCACTGAAAAGCATTTGATTTTACACAGCTACATCTTGCTATTCAAAATATGAAAGGTAGCAAGTAAGTAGAAGTCACTCACGGCATTCCTTCTCGTCACTTTTGTCAAAACAGTCTGGCAACCCATCACACTGCCAGGCTCCCGGGATGCAACGTCCATTACTGCACATGAAGTTTCCAGGAATATTACATTCATTTGTGAAGTTATTCCAAGGCAACTGTTGGCCTTCTGTAACAAGAAGATAAAATGCACAGTGTTTACATATGCAGAAATGGCTTTCACATCTGAAGCAATACTACTGGCTCCCCCCTTCCATTACTGGAGATCTTCATTTGATCAAAGGTCCTTCTGTGAATGGAAGGGCAGTACTGGACACAACCCATAAAGACTATCATCTTTGTCCTTAGTTCTGGTCTCAAGAGACCCATGTGTTCTGATTAGGGGTACAGGCAGATCCAAAGGAAGAGAAGCCACTATTTATTCACTTTAACATGAAAGATCTCACAGCCCAAGATCTCTTTGTATTGGGAAAAGCTACAATGATTAGGGATGCAATGCCATACATATCTGGCAGTAAGTTCCACTGAAGTCAGTGAGTCTTACTACTGAGTAGATATATACAGGATGCACAGTGAGGGTGGAATTTAATGCTATCCTACTGAAAGTAGATCCATTGAAGTTAATAGACATGACCAACTTTGGTTAATGAATTTCAATGGGTCTACTTTGAGTAGGACTTAGTTGAATACAATCCTTAGCCTGCAAAGTATCCCCTCCAATCCATCTTAAGACTGGAACTGCAGGCTAGGATTTTTCCATCCCACCCATATATTTTCCATTCCCCAATTTTAGAATCATAGAATAGTAGAGTTGGAAGGGGCCTATAAGGCCATCAAGTCCAATCCCCCAAATCAAAACACTCCCGACATATGGCTGTCCAGCTGCCTGTTGAATGCCTCCAGTGTTGGAGAGCCCACTACCTCTCTAGGTAATTGGTTCTACTGTCATATGGCTCTAACAGTCAGGAAGTTTTTCCTGATGTCCAGTTGAAATCTGGCTTCCTGCAACTTGAGCCCATTATTCCATGTCCTGCACTCTGGGATGATCGAGAAGAGATCCCGGCCCTCCTCTGTGTGACAACCTTTCATGTACTTGAAGAGTGCTATCATATCTCCCCTCAGTCTTCTCTTCTCAAGGCTAAACATGTCCAGTTCTTTCAGCCTCTACTCATAGGGCTTTGTTTCCAGTCCCCTGATCATCCTTGTTACCCTTCTCTGAACCTGTTCGTTTGTCTGCACCCTTCTTGAAGTGCGGAGACCAGAACTGGATGCAGTATTCAAGATGAGGCCTAATGCATAAGTAGTGTGTTGTATGCAAAAGGGGCCACTTTTTCATCTTCATACAACTAGTTTATTTTTAGAATTCCAAAATCGAGTTTATGGCCAACAAACAGCAGACATTGTTTAATCCACATTGAATTTGCCAAATCTAGTAACCTGGATGTATAGCATTTGTCAGGGACATTATTTTAATGTCACTAAAAGTTATTGGAGGAATATTTACATAATAGAACTTGAATCTTTATATATAATTTTCCAAGTACAATCTTCAGTATCTCTAGTTAAAAGAATCTTATGTGCTATATTACAGATTATTACCTGAAACCCAGTTAGTTGCTGTTAGTCAAAGCAGATGATACTAGGCCTAGATGGTTGTCTTAATACAATATGTGCAACCTTGACTTGCTTGCAGAGATATAGCTCTTTTCTATCTCAAAGTGTGCCATCATGGTTAACTTCAGAAGATTTTTTATTATAGTTTTATTGCTTCTGCTTTTCTTGCTCCCCATTAATTATGCCTGTGCCTCAGGTTTACTGAGACTTAGTGATCAGAATGAGTTAAAATTCTGAGCTCATGTGCTGTTCTTTACTGGTGCAATGGATAGTGTCAGACTTTTCAATCACATCAAACTTAGTGCTTTTCAGCAGAGTCCACAAATACATTCAGCTGTAAATCACCATGCACTGAGCAATCAAGTAGCAAGATGTTACAGTGCCTGTCTCAACTGGCCCTTTTATTATACAGCCACGAGAGTGGCTGTATACTACAGCCAGTGGGGATTTTTCACACTCCACAATGTTAAATTGAAAATACCCCCCATGCCATTCTGATGCTTCCCATAAACTCATTTCAAAACAAAACCTTACAAAATTTATAGTCCTGAACTCAGAAACGCTTGCTTAACAACCCTGTCAATTTTCATGGTGATACACAAAACCGTCAGAAAGAATTGAGAGTTCAAAGTCTAAAGAGAGAAAGAAAAAACCCAGACGCCTTTTGGACTTTTTTCTCTCAAGTTCTCATAATCTGTTGAAATTCATTAAAAATCAGCTATGTTCACAGAGTACCTGTAATCCTGTTACTGACGTTGCCCCATACTCTGACCTTCATCTTCTGCAGTTTAAACATTTAAAAAATGCCTCGCTGATTTTTAATTAATTTAAGAAAGTTTGGCTTGAACCCTATGATAGTGCTGGGCATGCTCAGTAAGAACCAACTGTCAGTGTTCTAAAAGCCAGACTCACCACTGCTGGGCTTGCCTAATCAGGGGGCCATGCCCACACCAGGCTGATTTCACTTGAAACAGTCATGGCTTTCCCCAAAGAATCCTAGGAAGTGTAGTTTGTGAAGGATGCTGAGAGGTGACTCCTGTTCCATTGAGAGAGCTCCAGTGGCCAGACTGGTTTAACAGTCAGCCACTCTGATTGAAGGTCTGTAAGGGGAACAGGCTGTCTCCTAACAACTCTCAGCACCCTTCACTAACTACACTTCCCAGGATTCTTTGAGAGAAGCCATGACTATCCAAAGTGAAATAAAGGCCTGGTGTGGATGTGGCCAGGGACAGCTTTAGTTTAAATTTGGGTGGCAGGCTACATGTGCCTGCTGTAGAATAAAAAGGTAGAGGAAACCCTGAAAATCAATGATACTGTTCACAATGTTTTCCTTTTGGAAAGGGGCTTCCCCTCTGCCCAGTACCCACACACCCACCCAATCTCCTCTCCTCCCCCTCCTCCTATCCTCCCTGCCCCTCCCCCAGGTCAATGTTGGACTATGATCTGGGAGACCAGGGTTCAAATCCCCACACAGCCATGAAGCTTACTGGGTGACCTTGGGCCAGTCACTGCCTCTCAGCCTCAGAGGAAGGCAATGGTAAAACCACATCTGAATACCGTTTTCCATGAAAACCTTATTCATAGGGTCGCCATAAGTTGGGGTTGACTTGAAGGCAGTCCATTTCCATTTTCAAACATGATTGCAAAGAAACAAATCCCAGTGAACTCAAAAGGTATGCAAATCAGCAAACCCACCCTCCCTTCTCCTCCATCCTATTCCCTCCCTCTTGCCCCTTCCCTCCACTCGTCCTCCAATCCTCTCCTTCACCCTCCCCCCTTCCTCCTCCCCATGGTGAGTTTTACCTATCTTAAGCATGATTTCACGGGAGTAAATACCACTGAACTCAATCAGCATGCAAATGATCAAACCTGCCCCCCTGCCCCTTCCTTTGCCGCCCTTTAATCCACTCCTTCCCCTTCCCCTTCCCCCTCCTCCTCTCCCCCCCTTTCTCCTTCCCTCTCCTCTCCCCTCCCCCTCCCCCATGGTCAGTTTTATCTATCCTAACCATGATTACATAAGAGTAAATCCCATTGAACTCAATAAACATGCAAATCACCAGACCTTGCTTTCCTCTCCTTCCCCTCTCCTCTCCCTTCCTCCTTTCCTCTTCCTTCTACCTCCTTCCCTGTCCACTCCAGCCATCCTTCCCTCCCTCCCCCCCCGGTCAGTTTTACCTATCCTAAGCATGATTGCATAGGAGTAAATCCTACTGACCTCAATAAACATGCAAATGATCAAACCTGCCCTTCCCTTCCCCTCCCCTCCCCCTTCTTCCTGCTCCCCTCCCCCTCCTCCCCTCCCCATCCCCTGTGGTCAGTTTCACCTATCCTAAGCATGATTGCAGGGGAGTAAATCCCACTTAACCCCATAAGCATGCAAATGATCAATCCATTCTCAGCAAGCTTGCACAGGATTCCATTTCTTACCTCCTGGATTAAAAAGCAGAGAAATTCACTAATATGCAAAAAATCTTGTGGTTTAAGAATGTACCTATATACCAAATTCTTCCAAGCTACACAGCAAGTGGATTGGACTATGGAATACCAACCCAAATGGTGTTTGCATTTTGACAACCTTGTAGAGCAGTACAATGTCTCAGAGAGGAGGTCAGGTCTCCTGCTCCCCTGGTGCATTCACTATAGCTGCCCAATTTCCCTGCTTTTTAAAGTTTGATAGAAATATCTATGGGCTATAGGTACATTCTTAAACCATAAGGTTTTTTGCCTACTCGTGAATTCTATTAAACACATGAAACTTCAGCAATTAATTCCAGTTTACTGCAATGAAATCCTCCCCTACCCCCATGATTTTTTATTGTAGTACTATTCTACACAGTGAAGATACCGTCCCAATAGACATTTTATGCAAACTGCCTGGGGAATTAGTTTGAACAGCTGTATATACATGCCTAGAATAAAAAACAAACAAACATAAACCGACACTAGTTGCATATGCAGAAAATGAATTATTCTCTCTCCCTACCTCCAATTTTCAATTGAGAAGCAGGGTAAAAGTATCAGGGCTGTGGAGTCGGAAGCAATTTTGGGTGGAGTCGGAGTCGGTAGAAATGTACCGACTCCGACTCTGGCTTCAAACTCAAATTAATAATTAATTTTTTCTGTTTTAATATATTTTAAGGTCTTTTTATGATGTCTTAAAGTGTTTTTAGCATTTCTGTTTGCCACCCTGGGCTCCTGTTGGGAGGAAGGGCGGGATATAAATCAAATAATAAAATAAATAAATAGATAATATACATTTGCCATTTATGAAGGAGTCTGAGTCGGACAGTAGAAAAATAGAGGAGTCGAAGGTTTGACGTACCGACTCCACAGTCCTGAAAAGTATACAAATAACAAATATTCTACTCATACCCTAATAAGTTGTTACAGGTGTCTGATACAATGCAGATGAAAGACAAGAGGCATGGGGAAAGGAAGAGAAATCAGTATATGACTTTGACACCTATACCAGCCTCACTTAACCATGTCAAAAACTGCTCTATTACTTGGACTACAATAATCTTATTTCCTTTCTTATATAGTGCTAGTTTGCAATCAAAGCTAATAGTTCTGTCAGATTTTATATCTCAAGGGACAGATAGAGGAGTTAAGAGCATTGATCATCTCCAATGTCATTTCAACAGAATTTAACTGCACTTAACCTGCTCTAAATTGTGTCATATATACTTTAACTCTTATTCAAAGTTCTAAATGGTCATCATATTTCACTTGAGAGGACTGCATTTCAAAATTTGCTCTAGAAATTCTATGTACCAAATCAGATGCTTTCTCAACATGCTCCACCAACATGCTGACATATCTCTCCTTTATTAAATCTCCCCAATACAAGAATCATTCATCCCAAAATGGACTGTGCCTGGTTTAATCCCACCAAACATGACACGGCTAGGCCTCACAGTTGGAGATTCTTGGTGAAATCCCCACCCTTAGGTTTTAGCTGTCTCCACAGCAGCTGTTGTTTCTGCTTGGACACAGACAAAAATAAATACAGACAAAGCTCACAAGCCCTCTTTAATGGGTGAGAGGAAAGAAGGAACATGAGCCACTGGGAAATAAAGTTTGTGTGAAAGCTGTAGATGGCATCAAACCAATATACAGTCCAACTCAAGGCAAACTGGATAGTGCTTTCTTGCTTATATAAGAAACCAGCTCCACGTGATTGCCTGAAAATAATACTTCCAATACTACTGAGCATAAAAGAACAAGCTTGACAGGACTACATGTTATCCACCAAAAAGGCTATTAAAAAACCAGGCAAGTACCACTAAGAGGAGAAATATACCACATATTCAAGACTGTTCACTCAACCCTTGCTCACACATTACTTGTGTGTAGGGCATATCTGTAAGGCATATCTGTGTTGACAGTGAAGCAGGTTCATGTTTTTAGCCCTGCCCCAGGTCTTCCTGCAACAACCATACATTGTGTGTGGTTGTAGAAAAAATCAAATATGAGAGAGCACCTATTTTCATATAGGGGCTCCACACATTTGAATTTCTCTGCAAACAGCTTGTAACACACAACTTCTGAGGAAAAGGCTCAAGGGTAGCAGTGGGGCTAAAAGCACGGCCCATCTCTGTTGTCAACATGGATGTACCCTAACACATAAGCAGAGCTTCAGGGAGGACATCCAGAGATAGGAAAGTCACTTATTGGCCCTGCCTCTCCCCTCCTCTCCAAAAGAACATTTCTGACAAAACACCAGAGAAGTGGAGCATCTATACAGCAAACATTCAGACAATGGGAAACTGAGGCCATAGCATCAATAATTAATAAAATCATAACAACAACGATGATGATGTTTGGGCTGTACTATTTCAGTGCTTGCATAGTAGTCATATTTCATATTAACACATGAACAGCATTAAGCAACCTATTAAAGAGCTATACATATTACCTCCTATCCCATTTTACTGGCAACAAAAGTAAAACCAATTCTCCAGGATACAAACTGGCAACTTTAGTTGTGTCCCTTGAAAGACAATTGCTAAAGTGAGAGGTGCTAGGGCCAGACTATAATGAAGATATGCTCTCTAATTACATTGGTTCTTGCTATGTGTGTAGGTTGCTTATCGTTTCTGAGTGCGAAGGGCAGGTATTTTCCATTATGGAAGCTTCTCTTGATTGCAAACAGCAGCTTCTAGTAATGAGAGATAAAGAATTAAAACTTCCTTTCCCAACCCAGCCCCCCATAGCCTAGAAGCTAAAGCTTCCTGAGGCTGCTATTCATATAACAAAAAATGTACACATTAACTATTTTCATGACGTTGTCTTCAAATTTAGGCTGCATACACACCGTAGATTTATAGCACGACTCCCCCAAAGAAAACTGGGAACTGTAGTGTACCCCTCACAGAGCTACATTTCCCAACTCCCTTAACAAAACACAGTTCTCAGGATTCTTTGGGAAGAGTCACATGCTTTCAACATGCTTTAAATATTTGTTATGTGCACAGCCCTAGTTTTATCTAGGAAAATAATCATCACACAACTTGGAAACCAACGTCTTTTAAACCCACTGGGGCAGACTTAGAACTGCACCAAAGCTAATACTAGTAAAGGAAAAAAATTAAAATGGCATAGCGTGGAAGTCCATGACTTCACAGCATGGTGAGCAGACTGCTTATGGCACCATGACTTAGAAGGAATGTTGTTCTGTGTCCTTTGCTATGTACAAAGCCCTATATAGCTTGGGACCAGGATACCTGCAAGATCATCTTACCCCTTAAATACCCAGTTGATCACTGAACTCTGCACAACATAGGAAGCAGACCTTCAGTGTTGTGGCACCTACCCTTTGACATTTCCTCCTCTTAAATATTAAACTGTCACCATCTCTGTTATATTTTCAGGCCTATACTATCTTTTCAGGCCTATACTACATGAATTTGTCTAATTCCATTTTAAATCCATCTAAGATGATGGTCCTTACTAAACATTCTGGCAGTGAATTTCAGCACGTGTGCAAGCATACCAGTTGCAAAAACTAATTAAAGGCATGCACTGGTCTACTTCATATGAAAATGTTTATCATGGCTAGAAAAACATGTTTGTACTTGAAACTCTGTCTATAGTTTTGCCGTTAAACCTGACTGTAGCTAATTGTTCTTTTAGTAAACACAACCCCTAACATTTATTTGGCAACAGAATACTTCTGACCATCATAAGATTACATAAACAGGTAAGGACATACAGCTCAGACACCATAAAAGAGTGAATGGGAGAAATAGTGAACACTAGAAACGTCTTGATGTCTTAAGAGTTTTGAGACCAAAAGGTAACAATACATACCCACACTTTTACAAAGAATTGCACTTAGGAGTTTAGTTAACAGCTAAGTAAGCATGGATCTGATCAGAGTCTGGATAGGGAGTCAACTGGATTACCCATGTAAGCGGTTCTGAATTTGCATAAGAAAGAGTAGGGTAGACTAAGGGTTTGTTTACATGGGACCCCAGATCCACATTAAAAATGCTGCTTTTTCCATCACAATTGATTCTGACAGTTCACATACTTCCACCCTTGCTACGAATTGGCTGTTTTTCGTTGTAGCATTCACACGCATGTGCGTTTATTGCTATCAGCGTTTTCTTGTTGCCGCGCCCGCACATTAGCATGTTAACTGCGGAGGCAGGGAAGGGGTGGTGTTTCCCTAAACAAAGGAATGGGTGCTTGAAAGAAAGGGACTCGTTCCCACCCGTGGCAGTTAGGCTGTCCCTGAGCAAGATTGGTGTGCCTTTGGCACCCCAGGACAAGCCTCAGCATGCATTCTGGGAAACATAAAAAAAACCCCAAACAATTATCTTTAGAGAGACATTAAAAGCAGCTGCTAAAGGAAGCATTGGCCGTTTAATATTATCGCTCTCCGTGAGTGGAGCAGATGCTGGGATGAGACGCCAAGGCAGCTTACCTTTCCCCTGCGCTTTTGGGCGCTTATAAATTACCCCAGCGGCGCCTTCGCCAGCCTCCTCTCGCCGTGGCTGTGAAAATGGCACATGCATCAGCCCAAGGGGGGGGAGAGATCCAGCTTTGGGGGGGAGCGGAAGGATGCTACGAGGCAGAAGAGGTCCTCCACACACACATTTTCTCACACTCTCTCTCGCACACAGACACGCTAGATGTAAACAACAGCGCCAAAATCACAGCTCCGAGAAAGGAATTTTATGAGCTCCAGCCCTGCTACCCTTGATGAAGGGGTGAGGAATGTGATTTTGTTTAAAGGAGCAGGGGAGGAAATGTATTGGTGGGGAAGTGGGAGTAAACAGGAGAAAGGAAGGAGAGAGCAACCGGAAGTTGCTTCGTCAACTGCAGGAAACAAAATGACGGCCCGAGACAGTGAAAGGGGCGGAGAAAAGGGAGGATCTAATGGCGAAGAAACTGTGCAGCCAGAAAAGGCGCTTAAAAGGTAATACACAGTAGAAGCAGGTGCAGATTTTAAAAGCAAATGCTGGTTTTTGTCGCATCTATTTAATCCGGAGTTAAAGGCAAAAGCAGTAGAATGCATGTGCGTTGGGTAAAACGTCAAGTAAACAGTCCAAATTAAAAGGATCTGCAAAAAGGATCAGATGCAGATTTTTTGGGCATGTAAAAAGGTAAACGTGTCCCCGCACTTGTAGTGCGAGTCGTTTCCGACTCTTAGGGTGACATCTTGCAACGTTTACTCGGCAGACCGTATATATGGGGTGGGATTGCCAGTTCCTTCCCTGGCCTTTCTTTACCCCCCAGCATATGCCGGGTACTCCTTTTGCCGACCACGGATGGATGGAAGGCTGAGTGGACCTCGACCCCTTTTACCGGAGATTCGACTTCCTCCTTCCGTTGGAATCGAACTCCAGCCATGAGCAGAGCTTTTGGCTGCGTTATCGCCGCTTACCACTCTGCGCCAAAATAAACTAGGGAGAAATTTGGAAGAATTTCAGCCAAACTTTAGGCAGATGAAAAAGATCTGGAAGGCAGGCTCCATTAAGTCCATATGCATTCAAATGAAGGAATAAAAAGATAAACTAGTAAACCAGTGATAGTTGACTCCCCCAAGGTCCAATGTGCTCCAAATGCAAATTAAAAGAATAAAAAAAGCCTAGAATGTCATCTTGCAGACCTCCTATATCATTGACTAACAGAAGGAGCTATACATTCGGAAAATGTCTAGTTTGAATCTCACCTCTTATGAATTGTTATAGAGCTATTTGGGGGATTCCCCTTCCCTAAGGATTTTTTCCTTCTCATTTTTTGTACTTGTGCATCCCGCCGGTGCTTCTCGCTGGTATGTCAGTGATGTGATTTTGGCTATATAAGCACAAACATGAGAAGGCTCAAATCAATGTTGATATACAGATGATGGTGGGTATATCAGGAAAGTCAGTCATATTAGCTAGATATGTTTTCACCCATGCCTACACACACACACTCATCCACTCTCCGTTCTGTGTTAGCAAATACTTCTTCAAATTACAGTGGAAGTCTATAGCTGGATAAGTACCACTGAACCAAAATTGTTGCAGGGCTGTAACTTCAAGCCACAAAAGCATAAAAAGCAGACATATAGAGGCTGTGAAGCTAAATAGTCAGCAAGCGCAATGTTCAAAGAACACTTGTTCCATAACTGTTGAATGGTTTCAATAGTAACACAGGCATGATTCTTTTTTTTAAAACACTAGGGGCCGCCACCTCATTTCACTCACCAACCTTGCCTACACTCCACCCTACAGCACCCCAAGGCCAAACCCCACTACCACTACCAGGCACCCCCTAGCTATCTCTCCATCCGCTCTGCCATGCTGTCCCTACAACTCCTCCCACTGCATCTGCCAGGTGCCCCTAGCCATCCCCCCACCCCTCACCAACCTTACCCCACACGAGTCGCCAGAGCCCCCCGGGCACACAATGGTCGCTGAAGCGCCCCCGCTCCAAAAGTCTCCAAACTTTCCTCCCCCCACTCCCCATGGGTTTCCAAACTTCCACACACACCCTCCCCACTTACCTTATAGTCTTGCTGCTGCTCTGCAGCTGCTGCTGACTCACTCACTTGCTAGGTCCTGCCTAGCCCCCCCCAGCCCCTCTCATCATCGTCACTACCTTCTCCTCCTTGCCACTGCCATCACAGTCAAGGTTTGCCTCTCCTTGCCCTCCACACCTGTAAGCGCCATGCTACCTGTGAACGCTTCAGTGCAGGGATGCACCTGTGCAGAAGTATTCACAGGCAGCATGACACTTATAAAAATGTAATATAGTAAAAAAAAAATCATCATGATAAATGAAAGACACACGACAACATTCCTAAATAGAGAATGAACCATTGTCCAGAATTGCAAACTGAGTACCCAAAGGTACTCAACTACTCCCACAAATGCTCAGAAAGACTTTCACCAAATCAGTTCCTTATTAATATTCTACCCTTGACCTTAATTCCCATTTTAAAGTTTCCACATTCTGCTATGCAAATTCAGTTTTTATTAGTACTAATTACCTGGACAATAAAAAAACAAAGCTGAACAGATAAAATAATGTACCTTGTTTATGACATTATGTACACAAACCAACAGCTGTGGATGTGATTTTGTCGAAATATAGTGTCTCCTTGCATACTTATACCCTCAAGTTTCAATGTAAAACCATTTATTTTACTGGGAGATATAACAATTACTTAAAATCAAACTGTGTGGAAACCATACCCCAGAACTATAACGTGACAAGTGTTAACTAGAAAACTACACAAATAAAAGTTTTTACTTCAAGTGATCAAATCTACTGACTTGCTTGTTCAAGAAAAATACTGGAAATGAACTTTTGCCCACCAAGGCTCAAAAAAAAAAGCCTGGCTTTTTTTACATGCCACAGAATTGTTGTCAGTTGGTTTCTGAAATGCCACAGAACTGTGACCTCTGGTTTGAATTTATTCGTAGTTTCCAATAGTGAAATTTTAAATTTTATTATTTAAAAAAACCAAAGTTGGCCTGTTTAGTTAAACTTATCCACAGTTTGTATGGGTTCAGACTAGAGCTTGGAAGCAATTCATTAGGGAAAATGAATTACTTGTCGTTAATTACTTTTTTGAGGAAGATGTGGGTAATTTCTTTATATTTTATTCAAACAGAACAAGGAGTAATTTTATTACTTTTGAGGTATAATTGTAACATTTCCAGCATTACTTTTGGGCAGGGGGGGGAGCAATGTCTTCATTGTCAACTTTAAAGTTACACAAATCTTCTGTTGTCATTACTTTAGTCTCTTTGACGTTGAGCTGTAGTCCTGCTTTTGCGCTTTCCTCTTTAGCTTTCATCGGCATTCTTTTCAAATTATGACTGGTTTCTGCTAATAGTATGGTATCGTCTGTACATCTTAAATTATTGATATTTCTCCCTCCAATTTAGAAGCCTGCCTCCTATACCTTAATAATGTTTGCTTGGGCAAGCCCCGCACATGCCTCAGTTGCTGGCAGGGAAGGTTTGTTCCATTTGTCAACAAATATGGAAAATAAAACAATGGCCTACAGACTGGCAGCATTCAATATACATCCCAATTCCAAAGAAAGGGGATCCCAGGAAATGCAGAAATTATCAAACTATTGCCTTAATATCCCATGCAAGTAAAGCAATGCTCAAGATTCTACAACAAAGGCTCTTACCATATATGGAGCGAGAAATACCAGATGTCCAGGCTGGATTTAGAAAAGGAAGAGGCACCATAGATTATATTACAAACATACATTGGATAATAGAAAAACTATGGAATGCTTTAAAAGAAATGGGGGTGCCACAGCCTCTGATTGCCCTGATGCGCAACCTATAATCTGGACAAGAAGCTACTGCCGATTTGAACTCAAAAGGAACATCCAGCAAGATCTGACCTCTACACATTTTATTTTTCTTTATTTATAAACGTGTCTATATACCACCCTCAACATAAAAAATCTTTTATATATAGAAGACATTGCAGCAATTTTCTCCTTAATTCTTAAGCCTTTATGATACATATTGAAAAAGATAGATCTAAGGTATATTTTAAGGACAGAATATGGGGAAACCAACTGGTTCCCCATCAGAAAGGGTTTGAGACAGGGGTGAATTTTAGCACCCTATTTGTTTAATCTATATCCAGAACATATCATATGGAAAGCGGGATAGAACCAAGATGAAGGAGGTGTGAAAATTGGAAGGAGAAATATCAATAGACATGCAAGACGATACCATCCTACTAGCAGAAACCAGTAATTACCTGAAACAAATGCTGATGAATGTTAAAGAAGAAAGCACAAAAGCAGAACTACGGCTGGATGTAAAGAAGACTAAAATAATGACAACAGTATATAACTTCAAAGTTGATAATGAGGACATTGAACTTGTCAAGGATTATCAATACCTTGGAGCAATCATTAACCAAAATGGAGACAATAATCAAAAAATGAGAAGAAGGCTAGGACTGGGGAAGGAACTATGAGAGAAGTAGAAAAGGTCCCCAAATGCAAAGAAGCATTACTGAACATTAAAGTCAGGATGACCATGGCATTCCCAATCTCTATGTATGGATGTGAAAGTTGGACAGTGAAAAAAGCGGATAAGAGAAAAATCAACTCATTTGAAATGCAGTGTTGGAGGAGAGTTTTGCGGATACCATGGGCCGCAAAAAAGACAAGTAATTGGGTGTTAGAACAAATTAAACCAGAACTATCACTAGAAACTAAAATGATGAAACTGGGGTTATCATACTTTGGACACATAATGAGAAGACATGATTCACTAGAAAAGACTTGCTTTTGATATGCTTTTAATATGTCTTTTAATATCTTTAACCCTTTTTAAAGATGTTTTTAAAGCTTTTTTATGTTTTTAACGTTGTTTTGTTTTAATGTATGTTAAGGTCTTTATATGATTTTTCAAGTGTTTTTAGTGTTTCTGTTTGCTGCCCTGGGCTCCTGCTGGAAGGAAGGGTGGGGTATAAATAAAATAATAAATAAATAAAATAAATAAAAGACAAGAATGCTGGGGAAGAGAGAAGGGAGTAGAAAAAGAGGAAGACCAAACAAGCAATGGATTGATTCCATAAAGGAAGCCACAGACCTGAACTTACAAGATCTGAACAGGGTGGTTTACAACAGATGCTATTGAAGGTCACTGATTCATAGGGTCACCGTAAGTCGTAATTGACTTGAAGGTGCATGTTCACATGCACACGCACACACAGAGTTCCTTCCTTCCAAAGCAAACCCATTTCAATCCATTCATAACCCACACACACACTATAAGCAATTTTGTAATTGCCATTATGATTAATAATATTTTTAAAATAATCTTTATTAAGGAAAACAAAATTACATAGCAGTACTAATATAATAAAAAAATTAAAAGGGGAAGGAAAAATGCTTTACATAGATACATCTCATTCAGTTTGTATATATGTATAAGAAAAGAAATTGCTTGGCATGGAATGCTTCTCATACAGAATTAATTTGAAATGGTGCATACTTATCATCAAAATATTCATCTTTAAATCCTACCTCAATTCATTGTACGTGGCTCCCCCCCATTTTATTCTCACAACAACCCTGTGAGGTAGTAGGTTAGGCTGAATGATTTCTTCAATCAATAACCCTGGTTTTGATAAATGGCCATGATTCAATTATAAAAGACAACTGTGTAGATGTATTTGTCGTCAACTCAAATTTAATTTTAAATTACAGTGAGGGAAACAAAAGGCACTGTAGTTGGGATTTTTGAAAATCAGGATAATTTAATTCTAAAATCCTATTTTTTAAAATCTTCTGGGTGGCATTCAATGCTAGTCCTACTCAAATTAGACTCACTGAAATTAAAAGACATGACTAACTTAGGCTCATTAAGTTCAATGGGTCCACTCTGAGCAGGATTTAGTTGAATATAACCCTTTATTTTTACACACCCCTCATGCTGTTCAGTGTCCAAGGTGGTGTGCAAGTACACTTGTAGCATGCTTCTTCTTCTTTGGACTGGGTAAAATGTACTTAGCTAAGGTTATCAGTAATTAAAACAAGAAACCAACAAATTGGTCAGTTTTCTATATAGACAAAAGGTTCAGTAGGAGCAGTTATACAAAGATATTAAAAAAATTCAACGTGCATTCTGTGAAGGAGTTAAATACTGCAAATCCTTCTCTGATAAATAATTTGGCCTTGCCAATATTCAGACCATGATCAAACTTGCAGTATAGCCAACCAATATACTGTGTATATTTATATGTTAAAAATAAAAATGCTATTTATTTGCTGGGAAATTGAAGATTTTTATCTAGGCCTTTTTATAAAGTGTTTGGTTCTCTTATTGTGACACATTTAAATGTTTTTTCTTTTCTTTTAATAATGTTATTTGTTATTTAATTTTCAGAATCGCATTATTGTATTTATGCATTATGATGTGTTATATTCATGTTTTTGTAAGCCGCCTTGAGGGCCTTTTGGCCATAAGGCGGGGTATAAATTTAATAAATAATAATAAATAATAATAATAATAATAAACCAGAGAAAGACTGTTCTGCGTTTCCTTGATTTTTGTTAACAGGCTTGCTAATTGAATGGACTGAAACAGAAGTTTTAAAAAGAAGCCAGATGGAATGTAGCCTGTTCACACGCCTTTTATACAAAAAAAGCAGAGCCAGTGTGCTATGCTGCTCCAGAGAGATAGGCCTTGAGAAATGGATACAGCTGCTTGCAGGTGGGAATTGAATGAGAGTGAAGATGATTAAGGAACTATAAAAAAAGTCTTGCTTATTTTGATTCCTAAAGTACGTGTCCTCTTTTTATTGATAGTTTATAAACTAATGCTACAAACTGATGCAAATAAATTAGAAGTCTAGAGAAGGAGCCTTGCCGGAAGCATCCTTCCAGATGGGAGAATATCAATCACTTCCAGATTCAGGAAGTTTTTCTTTTATTTCCTTTCAAGCTTTTGGGGATGAAGAAATTCATGAGAGATAAGTGTTCAAAAGGAAACCATTTTGTCTCTAATTCTTGAGAAGGATATAAAGACATCTAGCATATTCTAGAGAACTATGTACAGTAACTACCGTATATTCCGGCGTATAAGACGACTTTTTAACCCAGGAAAAACTTCTCAAAAGTTGGGGGTCGTCTTATACACCGGGTGTCGTCTTATAGGGCGGATGCTGAAACTTCCGAGCCTTTTGTATAGTATGGACAGTCTTTGTCAAACAGTTTTGGATAGCATCAACAGCTTCAAGCAGTTGCAGTATTCAAATAGTCGCAAGAGGCAGCAGCAGTAGCAGAGAGAAAGCTATGTAAATCACGCTGTGGGGCTGCCAGAAAGCCTTGGCTCTGCAAACTACAGCCCGTGTAATTGAGACCCCCCTTTTTGGCACTGTAACTGACTAGACAGAAAGAGACAAATAAAATGGCGGCCGCAAAAAACTGCGGGAAAATTGGCCAATCAGAGAAGCTTGGGGTGATAAAGAAGCAATGGCGGTCATAGGAACGCACCAGCAAGCACAAAACAGTCTCAAACCAAAACTCTGGGGCCGCTGGGCTGCGAGAGCACGATTGGGCTCAGCAAACGAGGGAAAGAATGAGCCGCAGCTGCGGGCTCTAAAGGCAGTTGCGGTAGGCTTAAGATGCCGCAGACGAGCCGGGGGAGGCGAAGCAACCCCCCAGATAGGGGCTCTGACACAGAGCCGCAGCTGCAGGCTCTGGAGCTGCCGTGAAAAAGGTAAAGTGGCAGCAATACTGAGAGCAGCAGCTGCAAGCTCTCAGTTAATTCTAGGTGGCTTGCTGAGGGGGGGAGAACCGCAGCCGCGGTCTCCCGTAACGTCACTGAGCTTCAGGAGGCAAAAGGAAGCCGTATGTACAGGCTCCTTATGTAAGTAAGCCAAAGAAGTCAGGAAAAAATGCCGCGGAGCGGGCCAGGAAGCCGCGATCGCAAGCTCCTGATTAGAGCTGCGTCAGCCACCACAGAACAAAAGGAGCCGCAGCCGCAGCCTCCCTGAAAGCCGTAGGCAATTTACTGGGGGAAAAAACGAAAGGAGCCGCAGCCGCGGTCACCCTGAGAGCCGTTAGGGAATTTCCTTCCTTTCAGCTTTAGAGTGAATTAGGAAAAGTTTAATCCACTTGCACTGTTTTATGTTTACATGTTTGATGACAAAGAGCCTTATGTTTATAAGTGACAGTTTTCCTGCTAAGTACCTGCATGTCATAAGCAGGGGTAGTCTTTGTTAGAATGCTGAGACATGATGTATTCCAAAAGACATGGACAGAGTCAAGACAGGGTTAAAATAAGCACACTCTGGGGCTCAAGGACAGAAAGCAGACCGAAGGCTGCAGGTGGCTGGGCAGGAAAGCTGCCAAGGCTATAAAACCTCCATAGAAACAGCTCAGGGTGTGGGGGGTGCATTTGATGTATGTGAAGGAGAGAGCTCGTGTATCTGTGTATCTGTGTATCTGTAAGCTATTGAATCAGTAAAAGATTCATCTTCACCACTTCTAGCGTTCTGTCTCTATTCACTCCTGTTCTACGCAGTGGCATTGCCCTGACAGGCAAGCCGCAATTCCAACAAAGGGTTATGGGCCCAGAGACAGGAAAGGAATAGAGCATAAGCAGAGTGCAGTGAAGAAAGAAAGGCAGCAGAGCTGAACCGACTGTCGAAGGCAGCACGAACGGTGACAGGAGCCAGTGGAAGCCTGTGCAGGACGTAAAAGAGGCCTGGAGTGTAAAGAAATCAGATACGGTGAAGCTGTAAAAAGAGAAGTTTCGTTTCTCCAAAGTGACGCAAGGAAACTGTGAAAAATGGCAGTTTCACTTTTGCAAGGAATGTCGCTGGAGTGTCTGAACGAAACTAATTACTTGAATTGGAGACTGAGAATGCAGGCGTTTCTAACAAAGGAAGACTTATGGACTGTTGTAACAGAGGATCCCCCGTCTGATCCCCCACCGGCACCGTGGAGACGGCTGGATGAACGTGCGAGATCGTATATTATCCTGGCAGTAAGTGACTCTCAATTGCTATACATGCAGGATAAAGAAACAGCGAAATTAGCTTGGCAAGCTCTGAATGAGATCCATGTTCGAAAAGCAACAAGCAATAAAATAAGTTTGACAAGAAAATTGTACCAGCTCAAGTACACAGATAACGTCACAATGGCTGAACATTTGTTTAAAATTTCAAAGCTGTTTGCTGAGTTACAAGAAAGAAATGTAATATATCCGGACACACAAAAAATATATATAATCCTGGCAACATTAAATTCATCATGGGACAATCTTATTAGTTCACTCAAAGCGCTCCCTGAAGAGGATTTATCGCTCCCTTACGTGACAGGCAAGTTGATACAGCAGTGGGAGAGACGTCAGGAGGCTTCTGAACAGGAGAAGGAAAGAAAGTCGGAAGGAAAAAGTGAAAAGACTGAGATTAATGGCAGGTCGTTTGGCAGGTCGTTTGGAACAAAGGCATGCTATCGTTGTGGGTCATTAACTCATCTTCAAAGAGACTGTGAGTTGCGGCAGAGAAAACAGAGAAAGAATTTGTCGCAAGTGCAGCTAGTGAAAGCTGAAGATAAAGACAGAGAAAGAAACTATAAAATTAAAGGGACCTGGACTATTGATTCTGGGGCTACGCACAATTTAATAAATGACAAATCTCTGTTCAGAACAATGGTTCCAGCGACTTCACACGTGGTGCTGGCTGATGGAACACAGAAACAGGTACAAGCTATGGGTACTGTGACTTTAAGTGCTTTAAATACGATTATTACTGACGTTTTGTACATGCCAGACATTCAATGTAACATTTTATCTGTATCTAAATTATGTGCGATGGGATTTAGTTACATTTAGAAACAGAACATGTGAGATAGTGAAGGGAAACAAGACATGTTTGAAAGGTTTCATTAAGCAGTCTTTGTTTCATGTGACACTCACTGCAGTTACAGGTACTCAAGTAGTGAAGGAAAAAGTGCAAGCGCTGCCGCAAATAAAAGCCTCATTAGCGTTGTGCGAGGAACGTCCCTCGTGGATTGAGGGAGGCACAAAGAGAGATCCAGGGGATATAAATGAGATTAAACAAATGTCTCCGGATGAGCAAGCCAAATGGCAAAAGGCCATGCGGGATGAATTAGAGGCAATGGATAGCAATAAAACGTGGACATTGGAGCCATTGCCTCCTGGCAAGTCAATGATAGGGTGCAAGTGGGTATTCAAACATAAAAGAACAAACACAGGTGAAATACATAGAGCACGTCTGGTTGCCAAAGGGTTCTTACAGAAACAGGGCACAGATTATGATGTCGTCTTTGCACCGGTAATCAGACATGAGTCTGTTCGACTCCTATTGAAGGTGGCAGCTGTAAGAGGCTTACAGGTATATCATTATGATATCAAGACTGCATTTCTCTATGGAGATTTAACAGAAGAGATCTATATGCAGCCTCCACCAGGGTGTGTAACACCACCAGGAATGGCATGCAGGTTACACAAATCTATATATGGCCTGAAACAAAGTGCACGATGTTGGAACATCAAGTTGGATGAGGTTTTAAAGGCCATGGGGTTTCAACGTTGCGTAGCAGATCCATGTGTCTATATTAAACAAGGAAAAGACATCTCTTACTGTCTTGTTTATGTAGACGATATCCTATATATGCATAACAATGAGAGGGAGGAACAGGAATTTGCCTCTGGTTTGAAACGATACATGCAAACAAAATGCTTAGGGCCCGTACAAGAGTATCTGGGTATGCATGTAATACATGATAATAATGGTGGTTTCATCCTACATCAAGGAAGCAAAATAGAGCAGCTGTTAGCTGACAGTAAGATGGCAGATTGCAATGAAACGAAAACACCCATGTCGGTGTCATTTCAAAACAAAACAGAAGGTGACTACTTTACTGACCCAGACTTGTATAGACAAATCATAGGTAAACTACAGTATTTAGCCAAAGTGACACGCCCGGATATAGCTAATGCTGTTAGCATACTGTGTCGAAAAGTAGACAAGCCCACTGAGAAAGATTGGCGTGGGGTTAAACGTGTAGTTAGATATCTCAAGGGTACGGTGAATTATGGACTCGCTCTATCTGCTGTAGCAACAGGAAATCTAGCATGTTATGTAGATGCAGACCATGCTGGAGACAAAAATAACCGTAAATCAACAGCGGGTGTGTTGATTATGTTTCATGGGTCTACAATAGACTGGTTCAGCAGAAAGCAAACGCTTGTGGCAACATCTAGTACTGAAGCAGAATACATCAGCCTGTCAATGGCATGTCACGAATTGAATTGGTATGAACTCTTAATGGAGGAAGCACAGATAAAAATCCAAAAACCAGTAAGAGTATATGAGGATAATCAGTCGTGCATACGTTTGGCTGAATCAGAAGCCAACAATAGGCTCACTAAACATGTGAGTGTGCGGTTTCACCACGTTAGAGACTGTGTACAAAGCAAATTGATTAAATTGAGCTATGTGAACACTAAAGAAATGCTTGCTGATGTATTAACAAAACCATTGACTGAAGAAATGCATGACAGGTTAATAAACAAAATGGGCATGTGTATAGTAAAAGAGTAACAAAGATTGCAATGTAACAATAAAACAATATCAAGCAAAAAAAAAAAAGAAACTGTACAACTGTGAATAACTGAACTGTAATTGTAATAGTGGTATGTGTAAGATGAAAAATCTGTAAAGTGTAAAATGTATGAATGCCATGTCTGTTTGGAAGGTGGGGGCTTGTTAGAATGCTGAGACATGATGTATTCCAAAAGACATGGACAGAGTCAAGACAGGGTTAAAATAAGCACACTCTGGGGCTCAAGGACAGAGAGCAGACCGAAGGCTGCAGGTGGCTGGGCAGGAAAGCTGCCAAGGCTATAAAACCTCCATAGAAACAGCTCAGGGTGTGGGGGGTGCATTTGATGTATGTGAAGGAGAGAGCTCGTGTATCTGTGTATCTGTAAGCTATTGAATCAGTAAAAGATTCATCTTCACCACTTCTAGCGTTCTGTCTCTATTCACTCCTGTTCTACGCAGTGGCATTGCCCTGACAGGCAAGCCGCAATTCCAACAGTCTTATACGGCGAGTATATCCCAAACTCTGTATTTTAACTGGAAAAGTTGGGGGTCGTCTTATACGCCGTCGTCTTATACGCCAGAATATACGGTATGTATGTCTCCCTGATGCCCAAGTACATCACAAAACATGCATCACAAAGTCTTACCAAGAGTGCAGAAGCCAATGAGTGAGTATGAGCTCTCTCACCTGCGGTCACTGATATGTCAAAATGTTCACTTTGTAAGCTTCACATGAAAGTTAACACAGTTTAAAATAGATAAAAATATAGTTGTTTTATTGCCTTTAAAATATCATAATCAGATGAAATCACTACCAGGCACCTAGAAAATAATAGCATTCATAGTTACCTTGTGTAAAACAAAAACACAGTAGACTCCTCTTCTAAATATGCTCTCTTCAGCAATAAATTTTAAAGTATGTGCAAAATATAACGCAACTTGTTATTTCCTGCTTTATTAGATTTCAGCTGCTTTCTGCAAGCAAATCAATGACACCAATGAATGGCATTTGCATTCTGTCAATGGGATACAAACTGTTATGAAGATGCACAGCAGGCATTATACTGAAGTCAGCCACATTCTTCTCACAGGAGTTTAATTTCACCTTATCTACTCCACTTATTCATCACAACAGAAACCCTCACTAAAAGAAAATATATCTCTCTCTATTACAATAGAACACATATTCAGCCAATGCGGATGGGAAATAAATGTGTACTGTCATGTGCAGCATTCTCCAGTGGCAGAATAAGGGAGCAGGAAGGGCTAATTTTATTGTGTGGCACAAGTGACAAACTCCAACCCACAAGAACAGCCACAACAAAATGCTAGTCAAATACGTAATATATTAAGACAGCCTTGCAACTAGCAGGAGCATAACATAATGGCTTGCACTATACAAAGTGAGGTTCAAATTACATAATTTAAATGATAGCTCTATCGTGCAATGCATGAACAGTAAGGAAATAATGGAATGAGGTTCAGAAGGGAAAGACTGAGGCTGCAAAGCAAAGCAATAGCCACTAATCAGATAACAATAATATTCCAAGGAACATGGCGAATTGCAGCTGCTTTACCAAGACTTAGAAAAAGCTCTCCATGGTATATATAAAACATGCACTAATCCTAGACTGTACGTGGCTTGTATATCCAGCACAGGACGCCAGTTCTAACTGTGACCTTTCAGTCAAAACCAATTAGTGATATCAAATGTTCAGAGCAGGCCCACTGAAATCAAGACTATTGGATTCATTGGGTCTACTCTGAGTAAGCTGGGTAGCACCCATTACATCTATAATTTCTGAAAAATTAAAAAGCATCATATAGTACCACAGTTTATACAACAACCTTGTGAAGAAGTTCACTGTTGTCAGAAGGGGGCAGATGAATTAACATACAGGGATTAATTGCAAATTCACAAAATCTCAGATCCTATTCAAACCCATAAACTGCAGCCAAGCATGCATAATTGCAAATAAGATTGGCTTGACTTCAAGACAACTTGTCTGAACTGTACCACTACACTTCTGAAAAATTAATTAGGAGAGTAGGTTTTCCATGTCTAAGGCTTTGTCCTCATCTTATTCATTTAATCTTATTAATTACCATGAGTAAAATAATGCTTCCTTAAGTTTTTTGCTCAAAATAGTAACACCAGAAGCTTGGCCATTATATAGATAGCCACCATCTGATCTAGTTTTGTAGGATGAATTTCAGTTGCTGTTGCCCAAGGATGCACACCAGCTGCTTGAAGGGGTGAGGCCTACTTCCTGTAAGCCAACTACATATAATATTTCATTTGTTCCTAAAAAGTAGGACCACAAACCAAACCTACAGCATCAATTGAAAAGCAATCCCTTGCCTTGGCCCCATTCAGATGTAATGATAAACCCACTGCTTACTGTTACAAGAGAGCCAGTGTGGCGTAGTGGTTAAGTGTTGAACTACGACCTGGGAGACCACAGTTCGAATCCCCACACAGCCATGAAGCTCACTGGGTGACCTTGGGCCATTCACTAACTTTCACCCTCAGAGGGAGGGAATGGTATACCAACTCTGAATACTGCTTACCATAAAAACCCTATTCATAGGGTCGCCATAAGTTGGAATCAATTTGACAGCAGTCCATTTCCATTTACTGTTACAAGAATGAGCCTAGGTGAATCTCAAGATCATGTAATCCCGCTCCCATCCTGGCACAGGTATGAAGAAACTGGAAGCTTTTGCTTCCATGTTTAACTAACTACAATTAAACATCATGACTGAACCTGGGCAAACTGCAGTTAGTCTTCAAGATGGTTGACAGCAGTGGTGGCTAACCCAGTGACCACATTTGGACCCCCAGGAGGTTTTCGGTGGTCCCTCGCAAGGCCTCTCCAAATTTGTCAAAGATACTAACGCACGCGCGCAACTGTTCCAATAGGTTGTTGTAGGTACCTTACTGGAACACCAAGAAGTTTTTGGTGACATCCCCCCAAAAATTCGTTCATTGTTTTTGAAAAAGGTTTTCAACATTTTTTAAATATATATATATAGTGACCATCCCACAGATCCCTTGCTGTGATACCAAACAGTTTGTGTGTCCCCCCAAGCCTAAATCCCAATTTGCTTTTTAAAAAATTGCCCACACTCCCTTTGACATGCATTCATTCATTCATTGGCGATCACTCGTGGCCGAGTAAGATTGTCATCCAAGATAAGGTCTTTAACAGTGGGTCCGTAAGTGACTGTGGAGGCCAATTCTGGATCCACACAGTCTCCCACAGTGAGGACATAGATTTCCAGATGGTCGCGATGAGGATTTCTTTGACGTGCCTTCCGCTTAGCTCGTTTGTCCTGTTTGCCCTGTATTCATGCTTCAAAGTCCACAGCACCTTTGATAATAGTCAACCTCCATTTGGGACGTTTATGGGCTAAGACTTCCCAGTTCTCGATGTTCATGTTACATTTTTTTAGATTCACTTTAAGAACATCTATAAACCTCTTTTGCTGTCCACCAATGTTCCGTTTTCCATCCTGAAGTTGGGAGTAGAGTAGCTGCTTTGGAAGACGGTGGTTAGGCATTCGAACAACATGGCCGGTCCAGCGAAGTTGATGTTGAAGGATCATTGTTTCAACACTGGTAGTCTTTGCTTCTTCCAAAATGCTAACATTAGTCCATCTGTCTTCCCAAGTAATTTACAGAATTTTCTGGAGGCAGCGTTGGTGGAATCTTTCAAGAAGTTGGGAGTGGCGTTTATAAATGGTCCATGTTTCACAGGCATACAGTAAGGTCGGTAGTACAATGGCTTTGTAAAAAAGCATTTTGGTCTCCCTGCGAATATCCTGATCCTCGAACACTCTACTCTTCATTCAGGAGAATGTGGCACTCGCAGAGCTCAGACGATGTTGAATATCAGCATCGATGTCAGCTTTTACGGAGATGGCTGTGAAGACAGGGGAAGTGATCGACATTCTCCGTCACACCATTAAGCTGGATTGATGGTGCTACAGAGGGACTAGTTCGCACCTGTTGATGAAGCACTTCGGGGGGTTTTAATATTAAGTGAGAGCCCAAGCTTTCCATATGCTTCTGCAAAGACGATTAGGATAGTTTGAAGATCTTTCTCTGAATGTGCAGAGACTACATTATCATCGGCATATTGAAGTTCTATGACAGAGGTTGACATTACCTTACATTTTGCTTTCAGCCTACTGAGATTAAAAAGCTTTCCATCTGTTCAATATATGATTTCCACACCAGCAGGAAGTTTCCCCTCAATAAGGTGTAGAATTATAGCACTGAAGATAGCAAATAAGGTAGGAGCAATGACGCATCCCTGTTTTACGCCTGATCCGACTCTGAATGGATCATTCTGAAAACCATTGTTGTCCAAAATTGTTGCTGTCATGTTGTCATGAAGGAGTTGCAAAATATTCACAAATTTATCAGGGCATCCAGGTTTCAAAAGGATGGTCCAGAGAGCGGTTCGATTCACAGTGTCAAAGGCCTTAGTCAGATCAATAAACGCCATATATAAAGGTCAATTCTGCTCCCGGCATTGTTCTTGAAGCTGTCGTACAGTGAAGATCACGTCCACTGTCCCCCTGGAAGGGCGGAAACCATTTTGAGATTCGGGGAGGACATTCTCTGAGATTGGCAGGAGGCGATTTGTGAGGATCCTTGCAAGGATTTTACCTGCGGTAGCAAGAACAAAGATACCTCAATAGTTCCCACAATCTGTTCTATCACCCTTCTTTAAAAGGGTGATAATTATGGCATCCCTAAAGTCTTCCGGGATCTCCTCCCTCATCCAGATTTTTTCGATGAGCTTATGAAGTTGTTGTGTAAGTTAAGGACCTCAGCAGAAATCCCATCAGGTCCACTAGCTTTGTTGTTCTTCATTTGATTGATGGTTTTACTGACTTCATCCAAATTAGGGGATACTGCAAGCTCATCTCTAGTTTGTTGTTGTGGAATTTGCGAGAAGACCTCATCAGCCACAATAGAGTTACAATTGAGGAGGTCGTGGTAATGCTCTTTCCAGGGCAGTGCAATAGACTCTTTATCCTTAAGAAGTTTGCTACCATCCATTGAATGTAAGGGATTTGTACCGTAATTTGTTTGTTCATAGATGGCCTTTGTGGCATTAAAAAAGCCCCATCCATCGTGAGCATCTGCAAGGTGCTGGATTTCTTGAGCTTTCTTTATCCACCAGGCATTCTTAAGTTCTCTAGTTCTTCTTCGGACCTCAGCCTTTGCACTGGCATAGATTTTTTTCTTAGCAGCACAGTTAATGTCTTTCTGCCATATCTGGAAGGCTTTCCTTTTCTTGTCAATCATATGTTCAATCTCACTATCATTCTTATCAAACTAATCCTAATGTTTCTTAGTTTGGTATCCAATAGTTTGTTCACATGCTGCAATAATAGAAGTCTTCAGTTTAATCCAGTGTTCCTCGACATTTTCAGGAAGTTCCATCAGTACATGTTTCTTGAGAGTTGTTTGAAAGCAGGCTCGCTTAATAGGATCTTGAAGGGCATGGATGTTCATTTTACGCCTTGGTTTTCTTCCTTGGAGCCTATGTTGAGGAACAATATTAATGGCTATAGTGGATTGAATTAATCGGTGATCTGTCCAGCAGTCATCAGCACTCGTCATGGCCCTAGTGAGGAGTACATCACGATGATCTCTGGCACGGACAATTACATAATCCAGGAGATGCCAGTGTTTTGACCGAGGGTGCTTCCATGATGTTTTAAATTTATTTTTCTGACGAAACAGTGTGTTTATAATAAGATTATGCTCTGCACATTAGTCAGAAGTAAAATTCCATTCAGGTTGCTATTGCCAACTCCTTCTTTCCCAATGGTTTCTGGCCATAAATCAAAATCACGCCCAACTCTTGCATTGAAGTCACCCAAGAGGATAATTTTATCCTCCTTAGGTATCTCTGATAAGATGACGTCCAGCTGGGTATAAAAATTTTCCTTGACGTCTTCATCAGCATCTAATGTTGGTGCATAAGCACTTAGAATAGTTGCCTGCTGGTTTTTGGCAAGTTTTAACCAGAGAGTTGAGAGTCGTTCATTAATGCCAATAGGAACTTCTGACAAGAGCTTCACAAGATGATTTTTAATAGCAAGCCTACCCCATGTATTCATCGTTCTTGTTCAGGCAGTCCTTTCTAGAAAAAGGTATAACCTCCTTTTTTTTCCTTCAGTTGTCATTCTCCTGTTCTTCGTGTTTCTTGGAGTGCTGCTATGTCAATATTAAAATGTCTCAACTCCCTCACGATGATGGCAGTCCTGCATTCAGGGCATTCACTATCTGTATTGTCCAACAATGTCCGTATATCCCATGTTCCAAAATTCAATTGTCTTTTCAACCGCTAAGTGGTGGCCGCACTGGATGCGGTAATCCAGTCAGGGAGAGAGATGAGGCAGACTATGTTTAGGGCACCTTTTCAGCCCCGTCCCCATACGAGGTGAGCAGAGTGGGTCCTGAATAGGACCGCTCAGTCATGGATATAGCTGCTCAACTGCCTCAGTCCTTGAGCCAGGACGACTGAGTTTGTATCCACTGCCCATGTGCCGGTCCATAACCAGGGGCTTCCGGATTTCACAGTCCTGCCCCCGTCACCATTCGCCAACCGCCATGGGACTTTTGGTTTGGTTTGGTTGAAAGACGCCTGTGCATGAATTTGTTTTATGTGGGGAGATCGGTGCACGACGATCAACACACAATCTTGACAGAAAAAGGCTTTGATCCAATGGCATGGATCCAATGACAATTGGAAGTCTTTTACCTGCTGCAGCCTTCACCCGCCTTCACAGCCGTTGTAAAGTACACATTGTTATCCTCCGCCTGTTCTGCTGTTGAAGACTTTCTTGGATCGTTCTTTGTCTGGTTCTTCTCCCTTGACCTTACCGCCATGGGTGACCCTGCTGGGAGTACATGACTCGCAACAGCATTGCTCACAGAGTTCATTGGAACACACAAGCCCACTCACCACTACAATCCAGCGAGGGGCTTTGACATGCAGCCTTTAGAGGATTAACCATATGTCAATGCAGCCATCAGCCAGAAAAAAGGCTGGCCACTCCTCATTTACAGAAACAGCTGTAAATCATTTTTTATGAAGCTGGCTTATTACCATAAACTATACTAAAAGATTACCCCCAGTTCAAGGTTCAAACGTAACATGAAACTGTTGTTAATTTAAATCAGAAGCAACAGCTTCCAAACTCATTGTCACAATGTCAGAGAATGAAAGTGCCTGAGGCTCGTGCACATAATGCAAAACCATTATTTATTCATTATGTCTAACCTAGGCCTTTCGGCCTGAATGAAAACCATCCATCAAAGCAGCGTTTTTTCTCTTTCTAATGTCTTACCCCCAAAGGGTAAGGATCTTATCTCTGTGAATTCTAGTGCTCTGTGACACATTATCACATCAGCTAAACAGGATGGTTGCCCTAACTGTTAATGCAAGGGAAAATATGCAGCATGGTTTAGGATTCACAAGGAAGTTGTTAGTCCGCACAACGTCACATTTGAGATGGCAGTTGCTTCCAATTGTAAGATCATTTAGCTCTGAATGGGATCAATGGCAAATACTTAAGAACTTCATGTCCCATTTCAGTATCCACATTTATCCCATTTGTTCCAAAATGCAAGATTCTGCACCCTGGTATCAGAAAACAAAGCTCTATAGAACTACGTCTTCCTACAAATCCATTTTTTGTCTTTTGTTTTGTTTTTTGTTTTTGTTTGTTTTTTCTTTTGGGTGCCATTGGTTTTAGCTATGGGTGGGTTCGGTTTTGTTTTATATTGTAGTTCTTGGGTTTTTATGTAGTTTGTATGTTGTATTTTACTTTATCCTGTACGCGGCCTAGAGTGGCCGCTTGTGCGGCCAGATAGGTGGCCTAGAAATAAAATTTATTATTATTATTATTATTTACTCAGCTCCGATTCAGACCTGTTCATATTAGGAGTCTTCTCACCCCATGCAATACAGTATAGCTCCTATGCTGCCAGCTACTAACATGCCAATTGTAAGAGGATATCCAGTAGTCAAAAAGTTTCCTCTGCAAGACACACTGCATTAATCATTCAGCTATTAATGGTCATGTAACTGGAGTATTTTTCCTAAGAACTGAGCATTGCTGTTGTCCATTATGTTGGCAGGATAGCTATCGCCTTCCATTTAAATCAGAAGGATATAACAAGAGGGCATAAAGTGAATACCACTGCTGGAAATTGTATGGATGAGAGACTACAGGGCAATTGTATGGATGAGAGACTTGTTTTTAAAAAGGAAAATGATGAATGCGTGAAGCTCAAAGAATAAATACAATTTGTATAACTTAAGATTTATAATGTTCACTAATACTGCAGAACTTGATAAATGATTATATGTATTCCCACCATCTTCCTAGCCTCTTTTAAGCAATTAATTTCCCTCTGTTCAAATGTAATATACTCTATAACATACTGTGGAGGCAGAGTTGTAAGTTCAACCCTTTGAATAATCTACATAGTTATTCCTGACTCAGTAAGTTAAACATGCAGCAAAACATCTCACTGCATTAACCATTCCTCGACATCTTCCTGATTAACTCCTCAATAAAATGTAGGTGCAGCAGCATCAGACTAAAACTCTGTGCATTGTTCTTATGTAGAAAAGTATCCCAAAACCTCTTTAATTATGAAAAGTTTTATTGTTGCTAGAATCTTCAGCTGAACAGTATCTTCTCCAAAGAAGCATGGATAAGCCTTACAGTTTAGGCATACACCAGTGCCTCACTGTCACCCACAATTATGAGTATAGGATTCTGCATTGCTGTGAATAAGCAAAATAGCTTCTTAATGCAGCTTACTGCACAGAAATCTTGAGAATAATGAGAAGAGTTTAATCACCAGTGGATACTTCTAACAGAAGAGCAAGATATATTAAAAATAATTAAATTTTCACTTTAAGAGAAAGAAAACATTAGTAATAATAAAGAGGATCATGCAACATATTGCTACTAGCTTCACACTTGAACAATGTGTTGGACATATCAACAACAAAATAATCCTTGATAATCTGACTGTGTGAAGCTGCAAGGCCATTGTTGAAATTATTACATAAAGATGTATTTTTCAGGATATTAAATATATTGAAAGATGTTAAATGGTGTTAAAAGGCATGGGAGGGAAAAAAAGAACATTTGTTCCTGAAGGAATGCTCTGTAAGGAGAGCATCACACAGACAGAGGCCTTCACTGAGAATACCCTTTCCTTAGGACTAGGGTTGCCAGGTTCAGGGCTTCAGAATGATCCTGTATCTTTAGGAGAAGAGAGAGTCAGCCAAGTGCAGGTGTTCTTGCAACACTGTAATGGGAAAAACCACAAGGTGGAATTCTCCCTTCCCCCTGCACAACTTTTAAAGATACAGAAGACCTCTTCGTTGCCAGGTCCGGCTTCCAAGAGGTCTTCTGTATCTTTACAAGTTGTGCAGGAGGAAGGGAGAATTCCACCTTGTGGTTTTTCCCATTACAGGGTTTCAAGAACACCTGCACTTGGCTGACTTTCTCTTCTCCTAAAGATACAGGATCAGTCTCAGGCCCTGAACCTGGCAACCCTACTTAGGACTTATTATGAGAGGGCACTTGAAGAAGAGCCTCCAGCGATTATCTAACAGCACTGGTAGTTATGTATGGAAAGAGGTGTCCCTTTAGGTACTGGGGCCCAAAGATTACACTGATGATTTGTAATCCAATGAGATATATGCCAAGAACTCTACTGATACAATCTTTCACATCTGATCCAGCTTGGACTCTTTTGTGGACTGGGGCATCCCTGCTTCTATCTCATTGCTTTTGCTTGGATGACTTGCAGGTATTAAAAACTAAACGATGTGGACAAGGTTCTTGGAATGGTTCAACAAGCCACTTGTGCTCATAATATCTGTTCTTCCACACCAGATTTTGATATCCGTGAGAGGTGGGCCAAGGCCATTCACGTTTTTAAAAAACTATCTGTTGATTAGACAGATATACACAGTATTTAATATTATAGTCAATAATACTTATTTTGTAAATGTGACATTTTAACAAAAGTAAAGGC
This sequence comes from Rhineura floridana, assembly GCF_030035675.1. Taxonomy (NCBI): domain Eukaryota; kingdom Metazoa; phylum Chordata; class Lepidosauria; order Squamata; family Rhineuridae; genus Rhineura; species Rhineura floridana. Next base: position 145,526,737 of record NC_084481.1, on the reverse strand, counting down.
TTTCAAATACTTTCCCATCCTAACAATTCAGAACAAACACATTTAAGAAGTTTGCATGCAGCAAAATGCAACATAAGGGCATTAGTTTATCATTACCACCCCATTGAGGTGTGTTTCTACACCTTTTAAGGTTACCATAATATAGCCACTCCTAATTTCCCTGGATTATTTGGATCGAGAGAGTTGCTCACAAGTCTTTCATATACTTTTGGAGCAAACAGATAAGATGTGGTGAATTTTTTTTGAATATTTAGATCCATTTCAATCTGGTTTCAGATCTCATTTGGGAACAGAAACTATCTGATGGTCATTCTGATTACTTTTGCCAGGAGATAAGAGGAGGACAGTGCTCTTGCTGATCTTCCTAGAATTCATCAGCTTTTAATGCCACCAACAACATATCCTTTAGTACTGCCCAGGAGGATTGAGAAGACTGGATCAAGGATAGGCAGCCTCTGCAAAGAGCAATGGAGGGCTGTTTGCCAGGCTTTGAAATAGCCCAGCGCTGCCCTTTGACTGCATGCACCCATACCTAGAGGGGAACACACACAGTGACACTGAGCAGGATTTAACGCTCCGCTCACCAGCTGGTAAGTGGAAGACTCAGTCCTGCTGGCTTCAGGATGCTCCTTCACAAGAGGGTTCAATCCCACAGGTTACAGCTCGCTGCTTCAGAAGCATGTTCCCCACTGAGAAGGCACTTAAGAAGCACCCAGAAGGACTGGACCCTCCTACATGCTCTCTGCAGTATGAAAGGGTAGTGAGGGAGACACAGTGTCTTCACCTTCCCCCACCCCCCTCCTGACCATTTGTTAATTAAACATTACCATCACCCCCACCACCACCCTGTCTAGGATGCACACCTTAATGTGGTAAGGGGGTCTGAGAGTGTCAAAGAAGCTGATAGCAATGCTGTCAGGAGTCTAGAACAAGAGGCTAGACTCCTAGCAGGGGCACCCATGGCGGAATGGTCAAAGCTGAGACACCAGACTAAGATGCATTCAAACTCACAGGAAGGCAATGGTAAACCACCTCTGAATACCTCTTACCACGAAAACCCTACGAAGAAAGTATCCAAAATACAACACAAGATAGTACTGGAAGATGAGACCCTCAGGTGGCATATAATATAATATAGCCTCCACAGCACTGCCCTATTTACGAAACTCACTGGGGCAGGGTATCGCCAACATGTCACCCCGCTGCTGAAAGAATTGCACCAGCTGCCCATTTGCTACTGGGCCAAATTCAAGGTTCTAGTTTTGGTGTACAAAGTCCTATACAGCTTGGGACCAGGATACCTGAAAGACCGTCTTATCCCTTATATACCCAGTCAATCACAGTGCTCTGCAGGTGAGGGCCTCCTGCAGATACCATCTTATCAGGAGGTCCATTCTGTACAACATAGGAACCAACCTTTAGTGTGGCGGCATCTACCCTGTGGAGCTCCCTACCCTCAAAGATTGGACAGGTGCCATCTCTGTTATCTTTTCAGCACCTATTGAAAACCTTCCTCTTTCAAAAAGCCTTTTAAGTTGAAACCTTATCCCAGTCTGCTTCTGTGTTGGAATTGCTTTTTAATATGTTTTTAAAACTTTTTTTAAAAAAGGTGTTTTTAAACTTTTTTAAAAAGATGTCTTCAAAGCTTTTTAAAAATGTTTTTAAAGTAGTTTTGATTTAATGTATCTTAAAGTCTGTTTTTATGACGTTTTAAAGTGTTTTTCGTGCTTTTGTTTGCTGCCCTGGGCTCCTGCTGGGAGGAAGGGCGGGATATAAATCAAACAATAAATAAATAAATTCCCTGTTATTTTAACTTTCATGTTGGCTTTTCAATGAGAAAACTGGCTTTTCAACTGGACAGTAGTTTTAATCCTTGTCATTTATTTTTTGGATGTTACTGTACATTTTATGTTGTTGACTGCATTTTTGTTTTAAAAAATATTCTGGGAAATGCTCATGAAAACACTGTGTAACAGCAGTGTTAAAAGTTAAACAAATAAATAAGTCCAGACTATGAAGTTCCAGTCTGACAACAGGATCCAGGTGACACGCCAACCTCTGCTAAAGACACATCTTTACAAGTGACACCCTGCCAGCAAAAACTCTTCGCTAACAGCTATGAATCACGATCCAACACACTTTTTTTTAACTTGGTGTAAACAATTCTGCAGTGGGAGATAAAAATCAAGCAACACCCTATCTAAATAAACATTACAGAACAAGAATGAAAACAGTAAGCAACATGAAAGCTCTAACTCTGATGAGCAGAATAGAAATTAAGCAAGCAATTATTTGATGTCTTTTTCAAACTAGAATCCCTGTTAGTTACTCCATTTTCATGTTGGTGTGACTTCTTTGTTGATAATGAAGTTGTGCTGGTGTAACCAGGTACATAAACAGGCATTTATACAAACAAGTCTTTTTGAAGCAGGAAGCCTTTACATTCAGCAGGAGCTTAAAAGGAGTAGCTAATTGTAATTTGTCCTTCCATCCTGATATATCCTTCTCCCAAACATAAGCTTCAAAGTTCTCCAGAAGACGCAGTCAGCAGGGGGATGCTTCTGGGGTAGCCTATGCCATACACTTGCGCATGTCATTCCAAGGGAGAAGATTTTTAGCTTGCAACACAGCAATAACATCCTTTGTTTCTGGTCCCCACCATATATTTTTCCATATCATCCTCAATTACAAGCTGCCATCAAGGTTCCTTACATGCTGAAAATACATCAGTGCTAATGGGTGTGAGACCCAAATGGACAGAGGTGATGCTCTTGAAAAAATGATATATGTTGTTTCACTAAACTATGGCTTAGTGCTATATGCACGAGATAGAAATAACCTACTACTACCACCACCACCCACCCTTCATCCGGAGGTCCCAGGGTAAGTTACAACAATTTTAAAACACATAATTAAAACAGTTAGAAACAACCTGAACAACATAGAAAATAGGCATTATTTTCCTAAGCAAAGTCTCAGGCTCATATTCTCCCACTCTTCTCTCTTGTGGCTGGGAGGACAGCCAAACTAGTGTTTACTTCTATTTTCACAAAATCTTGGCTTGCTGTTGTGTAGGAATAAGAGATCATGGTTTAAAACAAACTAGACAATATTCAAACAAGCCAACTTCAAACCATAGGTTATGAAGTTCGCTTGTTAAACTAATCAGTTTGTTTTAAAACACTTTGCCAGGGCATAAAGGTCAAGGCTTCATTTTAGCTCCTTCCTGCTAGAGCATTTGGCAAACATACAAACCAGACCACTACATGAACCCATTTAAAAGGCTGTATTAGGGTCATGGGAAAGTAGAGTGCAATTGTTCTTCAGGTTCTTATTAATAAAGTTAGTTTAAGCCGCTTCAGATCAGGAAATGCTGCAGAACCACCCACCCTTTTATTAAATTTAGGTTATCATAAAGTCTTTAGCAAATGTTTTTCAGCAGATCTTGATACTAGTTAAAGGTTAAAATCCAGAGATATACTGGGCATGCATTAAAAAGGAGAAGTTACAAACTAACTACTGCTGTGAATGGAAACTTAGCAAGAACATTCACAGCAGTATTTTCAATTAGCTGCTGGAGTTGGGATAGTGTCTTGGGAGGGTTTACTTTTATGCAGGCCTGGAACAGAGTTCCAGAGCTCAGGACTGATACTACAAGCCTGGAGATGGAGTCTGAACAACAACAGGCAGAAGACACTGGCATGTTTAGTTAAGGCCAAGGGTTCCTAGTATTTGTACCAGGTCTGGATATAAATTGGCTTTATTCTGCCTGTCAATCAGAGGAGGCAGTGTTGTCAGCTCCTACAGCCTTTTTTGCCTGGAGATGGCTTGGATGGACACAGATACAAGTAGGTCACTAGACAAAGTGCCACCCACTCAGACCATGACTCCCAGTTCAAGCACTAAACCCCTGGAACTGGTCTTGCAGGGAAGCAAATTTCAATGCATTATGCAAGAAACAGCAGTTTTCTTCGCAGCAACTTCTACCAATGAATGTGCAGGTCTGTAATGAAAGATCACATGTGCAAGCTGACAAATACTCTTCCAGTGCTTTTGTGGCAAGATTCAAATGCACAGCAAATAGTGAGCACACAATGACATGTGCACTGTGTAGTGGCTGGGAGCATTAATGCTGTTAAGTCACCTTTTTTCCACTTTCTACAAGCAAAGCTGTGCCTTCATTTAAATGGAGAAAGATTAAAAGATACTAAGACAGACGTTGAAAGCTGCCAGCTAAAATAATATGCGTTGCACAATGCATTAAGAAACTTCTTTATGGAATGAAATTAACAAGATAAACCAGACATCTCTCATTTCTTTGACTGTAGGATATTACTGCATGTAATTTCACAGTACTCCACCCAAACATTGCCCTAGTAGAAGGAGAGACCCGCTGTGTGCCAAAAGAGAAGCCGGCACCTGATTTCCTTGCCAAAATGTTTTGTCAGTCATTTGGCAACAACTACACTAATGAAGATACATTTTGGCCCAAATTAATGTACCACTGCAAGCATTCTTTTTCTTTGCCCCCAAGTTTTCTTCATGCATTCAAATATGCTTATGAAGCTTTGCAAACATAAGTCAGTCACATATTTATATTCTTGCCTTAATCCAGAGAAACATATGTTTTACATGTACACACCCAGGACTGGAATGACTCCACTTTGTTTAGTCTTCCAAGCAATCAAATTTTGGAAGTCACAAGAGCTTCTGGTTACACAACTAATGCTTTGAACCACCCATCCCATTACTATCATGTGGGTGTGACTGCTTCCAAAATTAAAATTTACAAAAATGCTGTAGGTTACTGTTTTCATTTGATCACTCTCTTAAGAGTGATTTGTCATCCAGAAGCTCTAAACCAGGTAGCTTCCTTATTTTCATCTATAAAAAAGAGAAAAACTGGCACATTCAATACATATGTAAAATACTTTCCTTCACTAAGGACAATTTGCATAGGTGGTCAGTTTTAGAAATAATGACAGTTTAATTGGCTTTCCGATATGTATCATCTGCTTTCACCGTGCAACATCATGCATTTAGCCTCCGTTTCTGAACTGGTTCCCCCTTAGCTATTTTAGAAATAATCCCTGATGCCATGTACTCACAGAAGGAGCGACTACCACAGACCTTAATACAAACAGGAGATCATGCCATGGTAACACCTTTAGTGGCCAAACGGCACAAAAAATATTACCAGAAGCTATATGGAATACGTTTGTGATAAGGTTCACATTACATGCAACTGCTCAGCTTTTAAAAACCGAGTCTGTCCCAATCACTTATAAAGCTCAACTGGCTTCAGTGAGAAGTTGGGCATTTAGTGCCACCAGTCCTATGCTGTCGAATACTCTCCCAGCAGAGATTTAGCAGGAGTCCTCACTTTCAACCTTCAGACAACACCTGCAGCCTTTAAAAAAAAATGTCAATAGGCCTATTCAGTGGTTTAAACTTCTAAGATAAGTGAGTAATTTTTATGATCATTTTGTATTGTTTTGAATGGTATTTTAGCTCTTTCGAAAACTTTGTTGTACGTTACCCTGATATTTTGTATGTGGGGCAGTTTATAAATGTTTTTATATATAAAGACGGGTAGAAACTCTGCGTGTGTTCGTGCGTGCGAAACAACAGGGAACATAGCAAAGGGAGATCATCCCTCCTTGTACTTGCGACTTAACACTCTGTAGCCTTTCCTATGACTACGTTTCTCATAGCTGGACTCAGTTCCAATACTAAAGCCCAGCTTAGGGAACATGATAGAAGTATATAAAATTATGCATGGCACGGAGAAAGTGGATAGAGAAAAGTTTTTTCCACTCTCATAACACTAGAAGTTGTGGACAGCCAATAAAGCTGAATGTTAGAAGATTCAGAATAGACAAAAGAAAGTACTTCTTCGTGCAGTGTATAGTTTATCTATGGAATTTGCTCTCACAAGAGGCAATGATGGCCACCAACTTGGATGGCTTTAAAAGAGGATTAGACAAATTCACAGAGGATGTGTTCTCCCTCCATGGTTGGAGGCAGTATGCTTCCAGATACAGCTGCTGGAATCTGCAGGAGGGAAGAGTGCTTTTGAGCTCAGGTCCTGCTTGCAGGCTTCTAGTTAGCCAGTATGAGAAAAGGATACTGAAACTGATGGGCTAGTGGCCTGATCCAGCAGGGCTCTTCTTATGTTCTGATGACAGAAGCTTCAGACGGGTATCCTGCGAGTCAGCAAAGGGTTTAGCATCCCATACACACACTTTTGCCCTTAAAAAGTTGGCACCACCACCCCACTCCAACTTTGTGCAAACTATATCACATGTAGTTTGTGCCTCAGACATACAGAATACTGAAAAACTATAATATAAGATAGGAGACCTATGAGAAGTACCAGTACAACTGCTACAAGGACTAAGTCATATGACCTATTAAAAGTAGAAGTAATCCAATGATAAGGTTTGCACTTCACTTGACAGGTGAAACAAAACTTATCAAGCATTGTGCCTGCAGGACAAGAAAACTCTTTCCATTGTAACATTTTTACAAATCAAGTTGCAGTTATTACAGATGTGACTATGCAAACCCACCCTTAAAGGGCTGTTTTCCTATTCATAAGGAATTTGTGGTAGACAAAAATTACCAGATTCTAGCTGTGCTAACGAGTACAAGATGCAGCTGGGGTAGGCAGGATGTCACTCCCACCCCAACTACATTTTGTATTCATTTATGCTTCTATATGTTATTTTTTAAAAACTGATACAGTTAGAGTAGAAGATGGGGGGGGTGACTAGATGCTCTCAATTCATATCCATCCCTATACTCCTGTTGTTGCAAAGGTGTCCTGCCCCGGGAAGGCTCCTGACCCAAAATGGTCTGGGAGTAAGCAAAAAGTCCCAGATAGGCCAGGGATGTCAAATAAGAACCAGAGCAGCTATTCAGTCAAATGGTACGGAACTGGCAGGCTGGACTTCAGATATTGATAGCTAAAAGGATAGTGGGGGGGGTGTCGATGGTGCTCCATGGTCTCAGCTGGCTCCTCTCCTTACAACTCTGCTGTTGCTATTACAAAGAGATGAGGCACACTTACTGCCACCTCCTGCATTTTCTTGGCCTCCTCTACGCCATTGCTCCCTCTGTACCTGCATATATACCAATTTACCCATTTAGGAGACAACGTGGGCTCTGTTCCACAACTGCTTATGCCACAATACATTTGTTAATTATTACAATTAAGCTGCATACAAACTCAGCTAAATAAAATAAAGATGTACCATTAGCTTATTATTATTATTATTATTATTAATTAATTTATATCCCACCTTTCTTTTCATAAAATCCAAGGGAGCTTACATATGGTTCCCAGGCGATCTCCCATCCAGGCACCGACCAGACCTAACCCTGCTTAGCTTCAGCAGGGAGCTGGCCTTATGTGCCTTCAGACCATAGCCTGGGACCAGTTGCTCCCCCCCCCCAGGCTGCCCTGCAGCTTTGCAGTGTTCCTCTTTATTAGCATCATCAAAATCATCCTTGCCATGGCTGCAGCCAGAAGACCATTCATACAGCTCAAGTGGCAAATGTTCTCATACATAGTCAGCAGCTAAATTGGCCAATGAGCTAACCTAGAGCTTGTCACAGATAACAGGCCAACCTAAGCGTAGGCTTCTTTCATGCATGCTGAACAGCATCCCCATCACTTCCTTCCCGAAAGTCATTTGTCCCTGCATGGCAAAGCAGGGCCAAGTCAAACAACATGGAAAGTGGTAGTTAAGAAATAAAATTTAACATAGCCAGACAACTGCACACTACTAGTTGTGGTTAAACTACAATAGACATGGTTCTGTAAATTGGCCCTCAGTAACTGAACATAAACCCAGACCAAATAAAGTCAAGCCAAATACAGAGCAGGTGGATGAACAGGTTGCACATGGAAGGGTACTCCCAAAATGTTCTGACTTCAGATGTAAAATTCATAATTTTACTTATAAAAGAGACAAGATATTATCCTTGCCACAGACACATTTTGAAGCAGCAAATCGCTAAAAAACCTCACTCAAAGTCTACATAACAAGACAACTGACAAATGTGATACAAGCACCAAGGACCACATCAGCGCCTGACATCCTTGAGCACCTGGCAAAGCCATCATGGATACCTGTGCTGGGCTCCCCTTAATTTTTTTCTGTCCCAGCATTCTAAGCAGTTGAATATAGCCACCCTCTAAATTCCCTACAATGCCCCCTGTGATGTTCCAAGGGTCGCTCATAGGGTCCTGGCCTCTAGGGTTACTGGAGCAAATCTAGCAGTACATCCTTTCCCCTAACATCCCCCAGAATATAAAGCTGCTGAGTTATAGAGAACAAAAAGACTCTCTTTTTATAGGTTTGACGATGTAAGCCAAAGCCAGCACTTGGATGAGATATTTATTTATTTTAGATATTATTATATAGATTTATGAGTCGCTTGATACCCAAAGGTGCTCAAGCAACTTACACAATTAAAACAAAACAAATAAAACATACTATAAAAACATAACAATAAACAACAAAACAATAGCAATACCACCACAACCCACATCCACAGCAAGTTTTGGCAGCATATTAAAACAAAACATCATCTCAGTCTATCAAATGCATGCGAGAAAAGATACGCCTTTACCTGGTGCCAAAAAGATGTCAATGATGCCACCAGGTGGACCTCACTGGGGAGCATATTCCACAGACAGAGAGCCACAACTGAGAAGGCCCTCTCCCTTGTCACCACTCTCCAAGCTTCCCTCAAAAGGCGGACCTGGCCTCAAAGAAAGATCTAAGGATCCGGGTAGGTTCATATTAGGAGAGGCATTCCAGAAGATATTGGGATCCTGAGCTGTAAAGAGCTTTATAGGTCAAAACCAGCACTGTGAATTGGGCTCGGAAGCATATAGCCAGCCAATGCAATTGGAACAGGATAGGTGTTATATGCTTTGTTCACCTGGAACCTGTCAACAGTCAGGCAGCTGCATTCTGCACTAATTGAAGCTTCTAAACTGTTTTCAAATGCATGCCCACTTAAAGTGCACTGCAATAATCCAACCTTGAGGTTACCAGAGCATAGATAACTGTAGCCGTGTTATCCTTGTCCAGATAGGTCACAGTTGGGCCACCACCTTAAGCTGATGAAAGGCACTCCGCGCCAATGAGGCCGCCTGTGCCTCAAGCAACAGCAGTGGATCCAGGAGAACCCCCAAACTATGAACTTGCTTCTTCAAAGGGAGCGTGACCCCATCTAGAGCAGGCCACACACCATTCAGCCGGTTAGAGGAACCACTCACCAACAGCATCTCAGTCTTGTCTGGATAAAGCTTCAATTTATTGGCCCTCATCCAGTCCACTATCGCAACCAAGCACTGACTGAGCATATCAGCTGCCTCACCTGCACAAGATGAAGAGGAGAAATAGAGCTGTGTCATCAGCATAATGATGAAAACACACTCCAGAACTCCATGACCCATTCAGTGGTTTCATGTAAATGCTAAACAACATGGGGGACAGAACTGACCCCTGCAGGACTCCATGCTGGACAGCCAGCCCATGGAGCCGAGCAATGCTTCCCAAGAACCACCTTCTGGAGCTGGCCATCCAAGTATGAATGGACCCACTGCGATGCAGTACCCCCAATACCCAGCTCAGACAGTCAACCAAGTGACCAAGGCAGTTTCCATACCAAACCCAGGCCTGAATCCTGATTGAAATGGATCTAGAAAATCTGTCTTCTCCAAGAGTACTTGAATCTGGTTGGCAACCACCCTCTCGAGAACCATGTCCAGAAAGGGGACATTTGCTATTGGTCTAAAATTATTAGGATCTTCCGGGTCCAGGGAAGGCTTCTTTGGGAGTAGTCTTACCACTGTCTCCTTCAGGTAGCCTGGTACCATTCCTTCATTGATAGAAGCATTAATTATCTCCTTGGCCCACCCAGCTGTCCCCTCCCTGACAGATTTTATCACCCATGAAGGGCAAGGGTCCAAAACACAGGTGGTTACACAGACCCGACCAAGTACCTTGTCCATGTCCTCAGGCTGCTGCAACTGAAACTTATTCAATGACATCAGACAAGAAAGGTCTCCAGACACCCTCACTTGGATCATCAGCATCAACAACGGAGTCCAAATCCTAGCAGCCGGAAGCAATTTTATCCTCAAAATCCTTAGCAAACATGTCACAGCGGGCTTTATATGGCTCTACCACCTCCCCAGGGCCAGTATGTAATAAGCCCTTCACCACTCTAAACAGCTCAACTGGATGCCAAGCTGAAGACGCAATGGAGGAGGAGAAGTAAGTTTTCTTCATCGCCCTGCCACTGAGTAGGCTCACATATGAGCATGTACCAGTGTTCAGTTGCATTTATTAGGAGTTGTTCTCTACCTGTGCTCAAGCCATCTCCCTTCTCGCTTCATTGCTCTTAGCTCTGGGGTATACCATGGAGCTTTCTGAGCTCTGCCAGTTGGGAGAGAGTGCTCGGGTACAATTGTGTCAATCACCCAGATCATCTCTGTATTCCACAGATCAACCAGGGCTTTGACAGAAGAGCCAGCCATGCCAACTGGAAAATGCCCCAGGGCCCTCTGAAAACCAATAGGATCCATCAGTCTCTGGGGATGGACCATCTTACTAGGTCCCCCACCACTGCAGAGGGAAAAGGCCACTGTAAGTCTAAAGCTCACCAGCAGGTGATCAGACCATGACACAGGGACTTTTACGTCCCCCACCTTCAGATACCCTCTGTCCAACTGAGAAAACCAAACGCAGAATGTGCACTGCTACATGTGTTGGCCCGATGACATGTTGGGACAGCCCCATGGTTGTCATGGAGACCATGAAGTCCTGAGCTGCCCCAGACAGAGCGGACTCGGCATGAATGTTGACATCTCCCAAGACTAACAGTCTTGGGGTCCTCAGCACCACATCTGAGACCAGGCCAACACTCCAGATTCAGTAACAAACATTTTAGTTCCTCATTCCCTGCAAACAAGTGCTTTCATATAGGGAGTTGTCCATTTATGTTCATCCACTTGCAGAATGGACTTCTGCTCATGCAACAGGACTTCCCCTCTCTCTCCTCCCCACTGCAGCCCCTGTGCACCCAACAAATCTGCTTCATATTGGTGAGAGACCCTCTGGAGCTCCTCTAGGAGGGCATAAGGAGAAGGAGAGGAAGGGGAAGCGCTCACACAAAGTTAGGTATTACCCATAGCCTCCACTACTTGCAATTACCTGAAGACTTCACAGAATTCTCAATTCATGTAAAACTCTCAAGACGACATTGTGCTCCTAACCCCTATTTTCTAGACTCAAGAAGACACATTCAAGCAAAATCTCTTGGTAAGATTTCTTCTGAGATGGTACCTTTTCAGACTACAAGTATAATAGAGGAGGATGTTGGTATATTTGAATGCTCTGAACATAAAAAACTAGAATTATCAGAGAAAGTGCAACTTTCTTCCCAATGGCAAGTACACAGGAATTTCCTTATTGAAAAACTGCTATGTGAAATAGCTATATGAAAGGATACAGTCTCAGAACTCTTCCATATTACTTGGCTAGATGTTCACTGACCAAAAACATGCTTCAAAAGCTCTCTTAACATAGCATGTTCCCTTCAGAACCAATTAAAAACAGTATTTCATAGGAAAGACTTTCTAGTTGGGGAAAGGAGAGGTAGTAGGACTAAGACTTTTTTCAGCAGTAAAAGAAATAGCACACCCAACTTCTATTAATGACAAATGATGCTAGCTTGTAAAGTTTCCCATAGTCTATTTAAGTTAAAGGTCAGTAGGCAGTCCAAGGTACAGCACTGGTGAACTATTTTAAAATCCTGTCTCCTGTTTCATTACATTAAAATATATTTTATCATACCCTTTTGCCAAGACAAATATTCTTTTTGAAAAAATAATAATTGCAACTCTAAACTTTTGATACACAGAAGCGGAAGCTCTCTGCCTAAACTGAAGCTCCTGTCAAATCCAACTTTTAACACACTGCTTTAAGTGCCTATTAGCAAACCACCCACTCACTGAAAAGATGATACTACTAAAAGCAGGAGAACTGAATGATGACAAACCAGGGGCCTACAAAATTAATTTTGCTTGGCATGAAGAAAAGCCTTGCACCTGCAACTGCTAATAAATGTCTTTTTTAACACTGAAACATAAATTAAGCACGGATTTTACTGTATGTAAGTACAACAAAGGCATAGAAACCCTACAAAAATGTGTGGCCAAATGCACATCGAACTAAAATGTTTACATAAGCAGAATTAGAAGCCTTGCTTTACAAAGCTTTGACACTGAAGTTACAGTGCCTTGCAAAAGTAATCAGACCCCTGACCGATGCTCTCATATAACTGAATTATAAATGGTACATTGTAATTACGTTCTGTATGATATTTTATTTTGAAACACTGAAACTCAAAAATCAATTATTGTAAGGTAACACTGGTTTTATGTTGGGAAATGTTTGTAAGAAACATAAAAAACTGAAACATGTTGCTTGCGTAAGTATTCAACCCCTGTGCTGTGGAAGCTCCCAGTTTACATAGATGTAAGGAATTGCCCTATCGAAGACACAATTACCTTACCACTGGCCTCCACCTGTGAACCATTAAAGTTGCTGTCATATTGTCAGGATAAAAAACCCACTGTTGAAGAATCATTGGTCAGGCTGTGGATCTGAAGGCAAATGAAGACCACAGAGCATTCTACAGAAGTGAGAGATAATGTAATACAAATGCATAGATTAGGAAAAGGGTACAAAAGAATATCCAAGTGTTTGGATATCCCAGTGAGCACAGTTGGATCAATAATCAGGAAGTGGACGTTGCATCACACCCAGGCACTGCCAAGAAAAGGCCGTCTCTCAAAACTCAACATTCAAACAAGAAGAAGACCTGTGAGAGAAGCCACAGAGAGGCCAACCATCACTTTGAAAGCGCTACAGAGTTCAGTGACTGGGAGTCGAATAATGGTGCTCCAGCCAACCATATCAAGAGCTCTACATAACACTGGCCTGTATGGGAAAGTGGCAAGAAAGAAGCCGTTACTCAAAAAGTACCATCTGAAAGCATATCTGGAGTTTGCCAGAAAGCATGAGAGTGTCCCAGCTGTGATGTGGGAAAAGTTTTGTGGTCAGATGAGACCAAGATAGAACTTTTTGGCCAAAACTCAAAGTGCTATGTGTGGTGCAAACCTAACACTGCCCATGCCTCAAGACACACCATCCCTACAGTGAAGTGTGGTGGTGGCAGCATCATGCTGGGGGGATGCTTCTCTTCAGCAAGGACTGGGCATCTTGTCAAAATCGAAGGAAGAATGGATGGAGCAAAATACAGGGAAACACTGCAAGAGAACCTGCTTCAGTCCACTAAAAAACTGAAGCTTGGGAGGAAATTCAGTTTTCAGCAGGACAATGATCCCAAGCACATGGCCAAAGCAACATTGGAGTGGCTCAAGAACAAAAAGGTGAACGTCCTACAGTGGCCCAGTCAAAGTCCTGATCCCAATCCCATTGACAATCTGTGGTGCTCTTTGAAAATTGCAGGCCACAAGCAACATCCAACCAACCTGAACGATCTGGAGCGAATCTGCCAAGAAGAATGGGCCAAAATTCCTCCGACACTGTGCAAAGCTGGTACATACCTACCCCAAAACTTAAAGCTTAAACTTAAAGCTGTTATTGCAGCGAAAGGTGGCTCTACCAAATATTAATGTGTGGAGGTTGAATACTTATGCAATTGGGCAAGGGTCTGATCGCTTTTGCAAGGCACTGTGTATAGTTCCTACTTTTAGAAACAGTAGCCCATATTTAAGGGCAGATTTTATGACACTATCAGGGTAACAAATTATTTAATTTATTATTATATTTTTACCACTACTTAGAATTTTTGCCTTACACACCAAAACATCTTCGCCCGTCTCTGCAACTTCTTCCACTATACTCTGTCCTGTGGCAATCTGGGAAAAGTGTCTGCTGGGTACTTCAGTCTGACACATGGAACTACTTGCTCTACATAAGGATCCACTTGGTGCACAGCAGGCCCACAGAAGGAGAGTTGGGGGGCAGCCCACCTAAAAAATCCCCCTCCTTCTGTAGGCTGGCTATAGGTCTGTGCACAGTACAAATCAGCAATTTACAAATCAGCAATTTACATCCAACATACGTTGGATAATGGAACGGAGCAAGGAATTTCAGAAGAAAATCACCCTGTGCTTTACAGATTACAGCAAAGCCTTTGACTGTGTAGATCATGAAAAACTATGGAATGCTTTAAAAGAAATGGGGGTGCCACAGCATCTGATTGTCCTGATGCACAACCTATACCCTGCACAAGAGGCTACTGTAAGGACACAATATGGAGAAACCGATTGGTTCCCCTTCGGAAAGGGTGTGAGACAGGGGTGTATTTTATCACCCTATTTGTTTAATCTGTACACAGAACATATCATACGGAAAGCAGGATTGGACCAAGATGAAGGTGTGAAAATTGGAGGGAGAAATATCAATAATTTAAGATATGCAGATGATATCATACTACTAGCAGAAACCAGTAACAATTTGAAACAAATGCTGATGAAAGTTAGAGGAAAGCGCAAAAGCAGGACTACAGCTGAATGTCAAGAAGACTAAAGTAATGGCAACAGAAGATTTATATAACTTTACAATTGACAATGAGGACATTGAACTTGTCAAGGACAATACCTTGGCACAGTCATCAACCAAAATGGAGACAATAGTCAAGAAATCAGAAGAAGGCTAGGACTGGGGAAGGCAGCTGTGAGAGAATTAGAAAAGGTCCTCAAATGCAAAGATGTATCACTGAGCACTAAAGTCAGGATCATTCAGACCATGGTATTTCCGATTTCTATGTGAAAGTTGGACAGTGAAAACAGCGGATAAGAGAAAAATCAACTCCTTTGAAATGTGGTGTTGGAGGAGAGCTTTGCGCATACCATGGACTGCGAAAAAGACAAATAATTGGGTGTTAGAACAAATTATACCAGAACTGTCACTAGAAGCTAAAATGATAGAACTGAGGTTATCATACTTTGGACACATAATGAGAAGACATGATTCACTAGAAAAGACAACAATGCTGGGAAAAACAGAAGGGAGCAGAAAAAGAGGAAGGCCAAACAAGAGATGGATTGATTCCATAAAGGAAGCCACAGACCTGAACTTACATGATCTGAACAGGGTGGTTCATGACAGATGCTCTTGGAGGTCGTTGATTCATAGGGTCACCATAAGTCGCAGTCGACTTGGAGGCACATAACAACAACAACAACGAATGTTGATGCATCAGTGGTCATTCAAGTGTGCAATACCTATCATGAAAAATCTAAGTATTTTCCAACTGTGCACATAAATCAAAGTATGTTTCAAATAAATACTGGCTTACATTTGACATATTGTACACATACATGGTCGCCTTATTAAGTGAAACAGATTTTCAACAGTCACTTCCAACTTGCTCAGCAGCATGTTTATGCATCTACAACTTCATCTAGCACCTCACGTGTTCTTATATTATGAAAACTAAGTAGAGGTGGTACTTATTTCTCACTAGCTCATTCATAAGCAATAGCAGCCATATCACATTACTTCCCCTACTACCACAAGTTGTTAATTCAACTCTGTTCCATAATTCTTTGAAGTTATGGTCTAGTTTAGCAGCAAACTTTTGCAATCTGTGCTGTTTCTGAGCAGGATACAACTCTTGATGCCCCCCAATGTAGAAGCAGGAGCAGAAACTTTGGTTTTGCTTCACTAGTAAAGGGAAACCAACAGAAAAGACAACACAATTTCAACCAAAGTGTTCCTGCAAAAGACTTAGAAGACAACAGAGACCAAGCACTATTCCCAGGTAAAATGGCTGCGAACTTTAAATGCAAACATTGCATTTTTCTCTGCTTGTCAGTTGCAGAGCCCTTGAATAGGCAATGCTTTTCAACAATGGTAATTTGTTTGCATGTATTTTTGAGTCAGTTTCTGGCTGTATTTTGACAAGCTCAGGCAACAATAGCTGTGGTGCTAGGAAGGGATAATAAACCTACTAAGGATAGGTTATGTTGATGACATGTTATTAATCATATTATATGCAAGATTTCTTCATTAGGAAAGTTGAAGCTGCGAAGCTGTAGTCTAAACATGTTTCCTAAAAATATTCCTAAAATTTGCCAGCTTAGATGAGGAATTGGAAGCTATTTTGAATTGTGATTGTTCCCTTGTTTTAGGTGGTCTTTTTCGTTTACTATGCCATGCAAACAAAAAGCCAACACTATTTTCTTAAACAACACAAATAGGTTCACACGTCATCTTTTACTTCTTTGTTTTACCTATCTTTCATTTGAGAACTATATGCAACCATCATATGTAATGATCAAGAGCAAAGAAAAGGCCTTCAAAAATGAACATCTACTTAACATTCAGTTATATGGTTCACATTCACCAAGCATGTGGTTATTCTCTCAAAGGAGACTGAGAAAGAATTAACTGGGAGTTTTCTTGCTTGTCTGTGATAGGTTTGAGTCAATAACTTCCTATTGTACTCCAGAATGTATCAAGAGAAAGATGCTTTCGGTTGTTAAAAAATTACTACTACTGCAAATAAACAACCGTTAGTAATAATGTGGAACTTGGAAAAGAAATCAGAAGCTGGTATTACATTTTCAAATTAAACTCTACATGTTATCATACAAATTCCAAGGATTAGTTTGGAACATATCCTACATTAAGTAGATTTTAACTCCAAGGTAAATTTGTGTATTTAAGTCTTACAGTGATGTTGCTGGTGTGTATGTAGAAACTAGAAAGTCTTGTTTTCTTTCCTAATGTTAATTTAGCTCATTCTTTGAGCTCTTCAATTACAATCCTAATTACTTTATGTTTTTTCTGAATACTGCAATGAGTAAGATCTGGGACCTGGAAACTAATATTTGAGATTTCATTTTGTAGAACTTAATAGCCACAGTCTGTAATCCTGGTTAGGAGGGATCGCTCCAACCATAGTTCAGACATAAAAGCAAACTTTGAGAGAAAATAGTGAATACAGTCCTGTTTATTTGAGGGAACTGAAGAGGAGAAAGTATGTGATCACGGTGGTTATTCATCTTAATGCAGCCCAAAACTCCATCAATAGCATGTAAAATCCAAATGTTTACAAACAGCATATTTTCATGGTTGCTTGCCTCATTTTTAAGAGTTAAAGAGAATCATGAAATGATATAGATACAAGTTCCTAAAAATCTAAATGAATAGCAACTATGTTTTTTCCTCAAAGAAACTTCTACAGTTATTGGAAAAAGTGAATTTGATACTTCTGTGGGATTTCTCTGCCTCTTTTTGTCATCACTTCATCATCAAGGAGCGATGCAGCACCAGTGAGGACCAACTATCTTCTAGTTAAGTATTAATCTATTACATTAAATGGTATTACACTCGATCAATTACCATTATAATTTTGTAGCCAATTATATATTCCTGCTAATTTTATAGAGAAATATCTGTCAACATGAGGAATATCAGTTTTTACCCATCGGAGCCTTCCTATATGACATTTAGATGATACACTGAAAGGACGCAAAGACTATCCATTTAGAGTTGCACAACTAAGCTGTGAAAATTTTGCTATATCAGCTCCATATTCAAGGGGAAGAATAACACTTCCTAATATCTGGATCTATTTTTAAATCATAGGCTGTTAATAACAGCCACTACACTAAAAGACACATTGTAGAAACATTTACTATATATTAGCATTTATAAGAGTATGCGTTAGTATTTATAACAATGGCAAGCCAGAAATTCACTAGCAACACTGACAAAACCGAGGTACTGTTCGTGGGAGACAAGAGAAGGTTGGGGGATGTTAACTTGGTGCTCAATGGGGTACAATTGCCCCTGAAAGACCAAGTCTGCAGCCTGGGGGTCATTCTTGACTCCCAGCTGTCCATGGAGGCTCAGGTCTCAGCTGTGAGCCATTCTATCAACTCCAACTAATACGAAGGCTGTGCCCCTACCTTCCAAACCATCTGCTCCCATTGGTGGTACATGCCCTGGTCTCCTCTCGCCTAGACTACTGTAAAGCACTCTACATTGGGTTACCCTTGAAAACAGTCCGGAAGCTGCAACTGGTACAGAATGCGGGGGCTCGCCTGATTAAGGGTAGCCGCCGGCGATACCACATCACTCCAGTGCTGAAGGAGTTGCACTGGTTACCAGTTGCTTTCTTGGCCAAATTCAAGGTGTTGGTTTTGACCTTTAAAACCCTGCACAGTTTCGGCCCAGTCTATCTGGAAGAGTGCCTCCAGCATCATCAACATTGCCGCCCAACAAGATCAGCCTCAAAAGACCTTCTCTCCGTCCCACCACTTAAAACAGCTAGAGTGGTGAGAACTAGGGAGAGGGCTTTTTCAATCATGGCACCCACTATGTGGAACTCCCTCCCAAATGACATCCGCCATGCCCCCTCCATGATGAGCTTCCGCCAGACCTTGAAAACCTGGATCTTCAGGCAGGCTTTGGGGGCAGGTTAGGTTTTAGTGTCATTGTTGGAATTTTAAGGTTTTAATGTGAATTATATGTTTTTATGTTGTACGTCGCCCAGAGTGGCTGGTAAACCAGCCAGATGGGCGACTAATAAATTTAATAAATAATAAAAATAATAAAATAATAGCATTCTCCAGAATATCTTCAGCACCGTGTTACATCCACCACCTGTACTTTTTGTAAATTAGCCTTGTATTTAACCACTAGCCTGGTATGTAAGAATATAAGAAGAGCCCAGCTGGATCAGAAAAAAGGCCCATCTGGTCCAGAATGCTGTTCTCACAGCAACCAAACACATGCCTACGGGAAGCCCACAAGCAAGCCATAATCACAATAGCATTCTTCCCACTCATGATTTCCAGCAACTGAAGAATTGCATGGAAGTGAGGGCAAGGAACTACATGCAAGTAAGCAAAGCACTCCATTAATCCTTTGCATCTAGCATAGAAATGTCGTGGTCTGCTGCAAAGGCCAGAGTTCTCCAACACTCTTCTGCCAGCCCCCAGCAAGCTAGCACCTTTTCTGGATTTGTTTACAAGGCTGCAATAAACCAGTGTGTACAAATAAGGCAACCATGGGTTTAAGGTCCCTGCAGAGTTAAGCTGGACACTGACTCTTTAAAAAGGCCAATTTGCACACTGTGGCCACTGTCTTCGTGTAACTCCCTCTGGCATTACCGTGTCACAAGAGTTGGGTGCACAACAGCTTACCATACAGACTGCATCAGTGTTTCCCTTGCCACTGCACTTTTAGAGAGGGGGCTGTCAACAGCATTTTAAAAATCACCCAACAGCATGGCAAGCTGCTGCACAGAAATGCCTTTCCATACGGTAACAGTGATTATGTGTGGAAGTCATAATATATAAACCAACCTCCAAGACCAAAGTTACAATATAAAGATAACTTGGAAGTTAGAAGGCAACAGGATCTATCAAAACAAGTTCTATTGATGTGTTTCATATTAAGACAATATCCGCAGCAATACAAATGCTTCCAGTGAATAAGCTTCAGGTGATGCCAATGTGAAAATGCAGACTGCTATGAAATTCTCAGTACTCTTAAGAAAAAAAACATGGTACAGCAGATAGCACAGATCTCCTTGTTCTACTTCTCTTCTAATGAATACACTCTACAAGTTTTAACTTTTAAGCGCCTGTTGAAAACCTTTCTGTTCCGCCAGGCTTATACAGGCAATTAAGAAGGTGCGTTTTTCACAACTGACATTTTTTGGTATTTTTAATGTGTGGTTCTTTAAATTCTATGGTTGTTGTTCTTAACGTGTTGTAAACCACTTTGATGTTTTTAACAAAATAGCAGTATACAAATATATTTACAAATAAAATAGAAGTATTTACTCATCAGCCAAAGAAGAACAGGACTTCTGAACTATGAGAGATTTAAAAGTATATTAAAAAATATGTGTTAAGAAATATGTGTGCTATCACTTCTTACTTCTTGCTTGTGAAACAGCAGGCTGTGATGCTACTTCCAATGGCACAGATAAAAATACAGCACTGAAAGCAACAATTTCAGCATTTTCTCAGAAAGAATGCAACAAAAGATGACATCAACGTACCCAGATAAAGCACTCTTAATATTAGAAAAATATTATATGGCTTTAGAGTATTTTTAATGTTCTTGTTTGTCACCCTAGGCTCCTACTGGGAAGAAGAGCGGGATATAAATTAATTAAATAAATAAAATATGGTGAAGCCCATGAAAGAACTCCGATGAGCTTTGCAAACACTTTTTGAAAATCGCAGAGTTGCTACAGCAAAATCCTTTGAACACCCATGATGTCTTCTGCCAACATCTACTGTAGCAGGGTATCACGATTACACAGGGTTATCCGCTACAAATACTGACATAATACTGAAGTTAGTCAGCTTCAATGAAAACTGAAAATCCAAGAGGGAATGATGTATAAGAGCAAAAACAGTGAAAGTTTTACATCTAGCACCAGCATGTCTGCTTACGTTTTGATAAAATGTGCCCACAATTGGAAGTGGGAAAATTCTAAGTGCAGATGCAGAGTTGTACAAAACTCCAATGATGGGGGAGGGGAAACAGTCTAAAATGTGTGAAAAAGGAGATTCTTTAGCATTCTGTCAGCATTTTCACTAAAACCTGTACACAGAAATAGCCTTTGAACCTGTGTTCATTATTTGCACATTCAATTTAAAGGGCAATTTCAACTGGATGCAAACACAACAAATTTTGAGTTGCTTTTTAAAATATATTATAAAGGAAAAAACAAACCACCAGAGTCATTCCTCTATATTGAGTGTACTATGTTGTGTATTCTTGCAACATTCATATCTGCTGCTAGATGTGCAGAGCTGTCCTCAGTCCCAGCCAAACTGCCCTGATCTGAGTTTTGAAGGTTTAATATGCAGTTCATCTTTTCAGATGCCAAGAGCCTCTGTTTTGCACTGTTAAAATGCCTCTCCCAAATTACCAGAAAGTAGATTCACTTCAAATGTCTGATTCTCATTACTCTATAGCATGGATCTCTTGGGTGAATTGGGGGAGGGAGAGAGTTATTTTCTCATAGGAGGGGACTGGAGTAGAAGATGATTGTACCCTTCCTATTTTACGTTGTCTCAGAGATGGTGTAGTCTTTCAGGTTCCTCTCTCCACAAGTACATACCATACACTTCTTTTCTAGAGATATGTTTAACATTGCTAAGCTTTACCTATCTAACTCCTGTCAGAGTTAGTCTGGATGGAAGAACCCAAAACAAAACTAATCAGAAATCAGAATGATGCTGGTCTGGCCTTTCAAGTTCCAAGAATAAAGTACAGCTACAGAAAAATCTACAGCCAAAAATTCCCTAACAGCAGAACGTCAACACTATCACCAACACCAACCAAACACATGTTCCTTTGAAACAGAAGGCCCTTGAGGTTCCAGGTGTATTTTTTAGACAGACAACAAAGGATCCCCACCTGAACAAAAGTTGCTACTCCCTGACAGATTTTGCATCACAAGCAAGATAGGAAGAACCCTCAACAAAAAAAGTAATTAAGGTCACATTTAGCCATATGTGGCTGTTCTAAGGAAATGAAGGTCACTCTCCCAGTACTTCAGAATGTTCGGAGGGGGGGGTATTTTGCAAAGCCGTTCTATATCCATGCCAGAGGATTCCTCTAGCAAAAGACTGAGAGTTTTGCCTCGCCCCCACCCCCAATAAAAACCCAACACAAACTAAGCTGTTAAGAGGAATTGTAGGGCACTTTGTTGATCGTTTCTGTAGCATTTTGCAATCTAATAACATTTTAAGCGAACACAGCAGACCACTACCGGTTATCAGCCTGCCTGTCAAGCTGCGGCGGGGGAGGATTAAGCAACTTTGCCACAAACAAAACGCAAATAAATAACTTGGTACCACACTCGTTAGCTCTATTTGGGGCTATCACAACAAGTAAGCAGCTATTCAGGTAACCTCAAGAAGAGTGGAAGCAAACGCACTCCCAAGCTGCTGTACATGTTGTAGTTTATGTTCGGCTCTCCCTCCTTCCCACAGCCTTGATGGGTTTCAAGCCATACAGAACTCTTCTTCCGGAGGGTTCTTAGAGCCCCCTCCCTCCTTGGTCAGCAAAGCTCGCGCCTTCTTCTCCACCCTCAACCTGAGTTATAATGCGGGGGAGGGGGAGGTGTGCGGCGCCACTACCATCCTCAAGCATGAACGCTCCGTCCCACCGTGTGATCTTCTTCCCTTCCCCCAGGCCAGCTCGCTCGCTTCCCCCCACCTTCTCTAGCCTTAAGCGAGAGCTCTTTCCCGCCCCCACGCTCTTTGCCCGGCTTCGACTCACCCGCCGAGCCCAGGAGCAGCCACAGCAACCACATTGCCCCAGCGCGACGGCCACTCTGCAAAGTTTCAAAGCCTCTTTTCCTGAGTGCCTCTCGGCCCGGCCCAGGCCCAGGCTACAGTGCAGGGAAGCGGTCGGAGAAGAAGTAGGAGGGCCGGGGGAGGCTCCCTCCTTCCTAAGCAGCCGGACCCTCACGCCCAGCCAGCAGCCTGCGCTCTCTCTCCCTCGCACACACTCTCTTCAGCTCTTTGCGGCAATGCGACTTATTGCCATTGTGCCGCCCTCGCGGCGTCCCTGATCCCAGGCTGCCTCTCCACCCTGCCCTGCGGTGCCCCAGTTTCCCGACCACCGTCTCGCTGCGTGCTCAGCAAGGAGCAGTTGCGTTGTCACTCCAGCACTTAGCAGAGCTTCAAGTTGGCAAAGGATCTGACCTCACCCAGCTTTCCCTCTCATAATCATGGACATGTTTGCTTTGGAGTAGGCCTCACTGGACTTAATGGGACTGGCTTCTGAGTAAAATGTGTTCAAGATTGTGCCGCGCGGTTTGCAATCCAGAGCGTACCTACTTGTCAGTAACCTCCACTAAATCCCCGCTTAATTGAGTTATACTGTATTCAATTAAGCCCTATTCAGAGTAGACCCACTGAAGTTAACGAACCTAAGTAAGTCATGGCTTAACTTCACTGGTGCTACTCTGAGTAGGACTAGCATTGAATACCACTCAAAGGAACTTATGTAAAGGGTAGGTAACAATTAGGCCTAAGGCCGCAAGACTGAGCAGTATTGCTCAGGGACTGTGTCCAATTTAGTTCAGTAGAATATTTAGGTTGGGTGGGCAGAGACACAAGGTGGAACAAGTATATTCCATCAACAAAATAACTGCTCTGTTTAACATACTAAGGGCATTCTGTATTTATCAGGGGACGGTGTAAAAGACGGAACAGGTTGGAACGGGCCCTTTATAAAAGAAATTGATGCCAAAAACACTGGGATCTGTTAGAGACACTTGAGAACAACATTTAGGAACAAAAAGCATTCCGATAGGATTTTTATTAACCCTTTAACAACCAAAATGCCCTCCGGAACAGAATGAAACAGCTGGGAATGGCGACTTCCCAGCGAGCCAGACCTCCGAAATTCACCAGTTCCTCATGAATACATGGGATGCATGCAATAAGACACAAAACTTCCACGAAAACTACGTTCCGATACCCATTCCGGGCTATAATACGCTTTTATGTAAAACAGCCCGGAACAGCGACTTCCCAATCAGTCACCAGTCCAACATGACTACATGGGATGCATGCAATAAGACACAAAACTTCCACATAAGCCACGTTCCATGCAGTAATACATCTTTCTGAACAGAGCCCAGAACAACATCTGAACCAGCCAAGTCAATCAAATGCACCAAAAAATCTCTTGAATATAAGCAGTTTCACATTTTAAACTCAACACATCGTTGTGTTTGTTTGCTTACTGGCCTGGGTCAGTCACCAGTTCTGCTGTACCGCTAACTTACTTAATATGACAGTTGTGATGATATATTGGAGGAGGTATAAAATGGTTGAAAAGGGGGACTTAGAGCTTTTTAACACAGGCATCAAAATTTGGTTCTTTCAATCAAATGTATCTTTGTACTATGAAGGGATATCCCCCTTACTACAGCTCCAAGGCTTCAACCAATCTTAATCTGGGCTGATTAGAGTATTTTCGATGCACAAATTCCTCCTGTGTATAGTTGAAATTATTCCCAGATTAGTGTGTACAGGGGATTGATTCCTAGGAGGAGCTAGCCACTGGGAGTGAGGATCTGTAGAAAGCAGTTATCTGCTTTCATTTTAAAAATACTTTTTAAAAAAAACTTTTTAATATGTTACTTTTGCAGCTAAAATAGTAAGGAAAAGCATATTCCCTAATAACAAAACCACTGAGATAACAGAATTTTTAAATATTATAGAGTATTTTGTATTTTATTAATATCAATGTGTTAAAATGGTTATCTGGCTCTATACCACACAAATTCTTCTTCCTCTTCCTCATAAGAAACCCAGGGCTGCAATCCTGTACCCACTTACCTGAGGATAAATCCTGTTAAAAACAGAGAGACTTACTTCTGAAGGAGATACCGTTGTACTGTGAGTTAATGAGTAACTGAAATTCAGCTTCTGTACAACAGGACATATGACTAAGCCTCTGCAAAGTTTTCACATTTTGCATTTGCCATGGGGGGCAGGGGGAAGATGCTTTAATATCCACACTTTTTGTGTAGTAGTATTTGTAGAAAATAACTTAAGGGGAGGACCATATCTCAGTGACAGAGCATTTTCTTTGCATGTAGAAAGCCTCAGTCTCAGTCTCCAGGTAGAGCTGGGAGAGGCCCTTGGAAAGCCACTGCCAGTCAGTGTAGAGAGTACTGAGCTAGACAGACTAATGGTCTGGCTCAGTATAAGGCAGTTTCCTATGTTCCTAGAACTTTAAGGCAGTACTTGATCTCAGACAAACCAGCCAAAGGAAAGATGCATCCTAGTTGCTAGAAAGAAATAGCAAACTATACAAGAGATTCAAAAAAATTAGAAAATGAGACAGAAGCAGGAAAGAAAAGTGCACTAAAGGGGAGGGGAAAGCAGCGCTTTAGAGCTGCAGGGATTCCTATAGTCTGGTGTCCAGACAACTCAATCATCAATCATAGTCCTAATTTCACTCATTGTCTAAAACCACTGAAAGGCTGGAGCAGCCACGTATCTCACAGAAATTGCTTTAAAGATTGTACATTTTGCTTTATAACTTCTTCTAAAAGGTCTAGAAACTTACTTTTAAAAAAAATTGCTCAGGGAATGGCCCATCTGCTGGCTTGGGCCCTGGTGCAGTTGCTCCAATTGCACCGTTACAATACAGCCGTGGGTATGGTATCCTGTCTTGTGGTTAATTCAAGCTTCAACACTACGTTGGAGTTGGATGGCTGTTAGAGGATAGAGTGAGAGAGTAGTGTTGCCCTTCCGCGATCTGGGGCAGGGAGCTGCCTGGCTGCCTACCAGTTTGTTCACTCCACCTACCTCTCTCACCTGTCTTTTCCAGCTATGCACGCTGTGTATGCAGGGCTGCCATTAACCAAGATGGTGGCCGAGGTTTCCCTAAGGGGATGATGCCCCTGCCGCTATCTTGGTTGATGGCAGGGGTGCACACATGTAGTGGCCTGGAAGCTCAGTCCCTGCAATCTGCAGCCACGACCCTGTTGCAGATCGCGGAAGAGGAGCACTACTCTCCCATCTTGGCTGATGACAGGCAAGGTAGGTAGGTGGGGTGTGGATGCGTGTGCCAGGGCAAGCTGGGGCCGGCCCTGGGAGGCAGAATAGCAGATTGAAGTCCCATATTTATCTGTTCACTGGAATAGACATCAAATCTAGGTACAGATTTTTATAAGATTTGCATGAGCTAATTTTAATAAGATGTACATTTAGAAACAATTACTATAATTTAAATAGAAATTGAATAGCTTGTGCGCCTTCTTAGTCTTTTGTCCAGGTGCTTTTGATGAGCGACTTCAAGGTCCCGGCTCTTCTTTTAGACTAGATCACTTTTATAAAATTGAAGAAGGTGACGGCATCTGGGGGGAATTAAATGCAAGTGGGTGTTTCTAAATGAAAAAAGTGTGCTGAGTCCAGAAATCTAGATTGTCAAATGTCTTATTTAGAAAATGGCTGCCAATTTTCACATTTTTGGTTATTAGGTACAATCTATCAAACCCATCAAATTTTTCACATACTTTTTATAGCCATTTTCACAAGGATTATTTAATTTTTTGAATCAGTTCATTAAAAAGGTTACAACAATTTGTCTATGGCACCTTACTACAAATTCTTCAAATTCAAATCCCAGAAGTTGACAGCACTTGATTTTCTTTATGTTGAATTTCCATAATGTCATAAATTTCTTTGTCTTAGGTTTAAAGGAATGTATATAGCACACAGTATACAAATGAGTCAGATGACTACTTATTTATTCTTTCATTTATTAAAAACTTATGCTAATTAATATAATAAAAACTCAGTTTACATAAAAACAATAAAATACAACAAAGTCATTCAATATAATTTCCTAAAAGGGCGATAAAAACCAAATGAAAATATATATGACAAATAAAACTGAGCAGTGTACAAAACAAAAATAAAAGTTACAAGTCAGTCCAGGAACACTCAGCTAAACATAATTTTTCAGAGGTGTTTTCACCTCATGAATTATCCAAGGGATAGCATTCCAAAGGGTAAGCACTGGCACCGAGACAGCCAGTTTCCGCATTTAACCAAGCAACAATCGGTCATGGAGCAACCAGCAAGGGCTCCTCCTTAAAGATTGGCTTGACCTGTACTGGGGAAGATAGTCTGCTAGATATCCTGATCCCAAGTTGTTCAGATCTTTCAGCACTGGTATAATATGTGTAAAGCTTGGTGTTCTGCTAGGCAGCCTATCCAGCTGCTTTTCAACCAGGCATAAGGGATAGCCCCACATACAGCACATTAAGTAAGCTAACTGTGAAGTTATCAATATGTGGACCTCTGTGGCAAGGCTGTCCCTGTCCAGGAACGCCTGTAGTTGGCGCACCAACCAACTACCTTGGTAATCATCGCTCTGAGTTACTGAGGTCACTTAGGCCTCTAGGGACAGTGATAGATTGGAGCATTCCCGAACTATACATCTGCTCCTTCAGAGAGAGTGTGATCCCCTCCAGAGCTGGTACACAACCCAATTCTCAGACAGAGGAACTACCCATCTATAGGGTCTCTGTGTTGTCATGATTCAATCACAGTTTATTAGCCCTTATCCAGCCTGTGACTGCATCCAAGTACCACTTGAGGACACACACAGTCTGTCCTGATTGAGATGTTACCAAAAATAGAGACTGGGATTCCAGATACTGGAGACCCCTTGCCCCAAATTCCAAATAACTGCCCCAGCAGCTATATATATAGAATCAGGACAAAATCATGCCCTGTGGCCCCGGGGGCCATGGCACAGTCACCAAATACTATTTTTTGGAATTGACTCCACAAGTAGGAGCAAAACATTAAAACAAAATACACATAAAACAGTGTCCCTTCTCATGGAGGCAGTCTAGGAGGATACTGTGGTCAATGGCATCCAAATCCACTGAAAAATCCAGGAAAATCAACAGGGTTGCACTCCCTCTGTCCCTCTCCTGAAGGTGTTCATCCTCTAGGGTGACCAAGGCTGATTCTTTTCAAAAATGGGACTGAACTCTGTCTGGAATGGGTCAAGAAAATTAGTTTCATCTAAGAGCATCTGCAACTGAACAGCTGCCACCATTTCAATCACCTTGCCCCAAAAATGTGGCAGTTGGCATAAACCTCTGAGTGCAGGGTTAGGGTTGCCATATTCCAGTTCCACAAATCCAGGTAGGTTAATTTGCATATTATGCAAATTATTTCCATATTATGCAAATATTATGCAAATATTTGCATGTTAATATTTGGATTGTCCAGTTGTTTTGTTTTTGTGCCTAGGAATTACCACCAAAAACTGGGGAAAGATGTGAGAAATCTTTTTTTTTTTAAAGCAACATTTTCAGCCTTAAATGCCTAGACTCTAGTTTCCAACACTATGGAATATTTATTGATTGATTAAGAGGATTTATATCCTGCCCTTCTGCTGTTAAAAACAGAGTTCAGCACAGCTTACAAATATAATAAAAACAATAAAAATATACAATCAATATAAAAACATAATAAGAACACAACATAGCAACAAACATAAAGTAAGTCAGGGCAGCAGTACGGTTAACCATATACGATATATTTCACAGATGTGGTGGGTGTTGCAGCAAGTTTTACAAGTTCCTCCAGTATTCCACTGGTGCAGGCACTCAGACATTCAAAGTATCTGTATGTTTCTTAGGTTTTATAAAAGCAGAGCTTTGCTTAACTCAAAATTTCTTCTCCCTTTGATAACCACATCTACACAGGTTCCACCTCCATACTCAAAATGAAACTGAGCCTGGAAGTGTACAACATCCCCACACATACCTTGCTAATTCGATTATCAATGCCAGGATGTCTGTCTTATCGACTACTCTCCTGCTCCCCCCCCCACACACACACACACCGGGCATCATGAAAGACCCAGTCCTGGGCTCAGAAAGAAAATAAATATCTGGTCCTCTTCAAAGTATTGATAAGCCTCTTGTTTTAATTGAAATAATAATTATAAATTCTTGTTCTTATCACTAATGGGAGTTAATTATCTTGCATATGCTGCTGTTGCTTCTATGGCTGTAACGGAGTGAGGTTAAAGATAAGTGAAATGCAAATAGGAAAAAAAAATACAGAAGGCAGTAACACTTTCCTAAATGTAATACCATACCAACCACAACAAGATTCCTATGAGTAAGGCAAAAAACTAAGCATCTCACAACCAGTCAAGATTCCTAACCAAAAACCAAAAATATGATAAATGAAGAAATATTTATATAAGCATGACTATCAAATATATTTATTATTTACACAAACTGTAAAGATATTTATAGTGCAATCCTAAATTTATTTATTCAGAAGCAAGTCCCAGCGTATTCAGTGGGGCTTACTCAAACAGGGACAGAAATGCAACCTCAAGTGATAAGCAACTTCATTCACACAACCCAAAATTCCGAATCATGCCACTTTACACTGTTTTGCAACTGTTTATACTTGTTTTTATGGTTATTGGATTTTAAATGGCTTTATTTCTTGTTGTGAGCTGCCTTGGTTTCCAACCCTACCTCACAGGGGTGTTGGAAAGACTCCATACACATACACGCACACACTGCAGATGTATAAATACATACAGCCCATATAATAGTTTATTGTCAAACCAGTTGGTCATTGCAGAAAAATCAGTATTCGTTTTTAAAAAATCAGTATTAGCTTCCTACAGAATAAAAACTGTAACACCTACGTAAGCCCTGCCTACTTGCTTTAAAATAGGACTGGGGGGGGGGGGTCAGAAAGAGAACACAAACACAATTCTTTTTTACATTCACTCCAAAGTCCCATTGATTTTCAGCACATTCATAATCATGTCTACTCAAAAGTAATTCCTAGTGAATTCAATAGGATTTACTCTGGACATATGGGATTAGCAATGCTTTTACCCCCACAAAAGCAAGTATTGGGAAGGTTTTCAAAACACTGCCCAGGATCTGACTCCTACACACAAGAGGGGGGGAAACTGAAATGTATATACTTACCCAATTTATGAGATTTTCAGATAAAAAGGGGGCGAAACCACCATTTTGTTTTCTAGACCTGCCTCAGGTCAATGAAACTGAAACACAATCCCTGATTGGCTGCAATCCTGAATGGGCGGGGTTAAAGCTACGAAGTGCTATACAGTAGTTAAAAAAATTAACGGGGGGGGGGTGCCTGACGTTTTTATATATATCTCGAGAACCGCACCACCTAGAAACTTAATTTTTTTTTTTAATGAAAGCTGAGAATCCGGGCCACCTAAGGAGCTAGCCGGGTGCCGGGTGGCATGCTTAGAATCCGGGTAAAACCCGGCTATCCGGGCAATATGGCAACCCTATGCAGGGTAGGCTCTTTCATGGTAGCCACATCACCTACTCCTTCAAGGCAGCAGGGATCACTTCATCATGCACCACACCCTGAATCCACCCAGACAGCCTTCCATGGCTGGCTTGATGGGCATGCATCAAGACAGCATGTAAAAAGCTGCATGGCTGCAAGCGGCTTGTTCATATCCTCAAGCATCAGTAACTAAAACTAATCCTACAAACATGGACAGGATGATGCATTGGACTCCTCAACAGATATTATATTAATGGTGGCACTCAAGTCTGCATGGAGGCAGGTGATAAAGTGCACTACAAAATCATTACAGTGGGCTCTGAGGGCTCCAAGACTAGGTTAGCCAGGGTAGATTAAGAGCAACCTTCATGCCACTCAGAAAAGCTCCACTGGAAAGCTAGTCAAGGATGCAATGGAAGTGGCATAGGCCTTCACTGCCACCATCACTGCTGTGCAGTAAGTACAGTTATGTGGGTTAATGCATGTTCAGTCACCCTCACAGTGGGACTTGTGCTCCAGCTGTCTCCAAGTCTGTTTCATTGTCTGGAGCTCTTCAGTAAACCAGGGGGCTACCCAGGCTTTACAGTACCATGTGTGCAATTTTGTTGTTGACCCACAGTGCCCTGCCATTCCATAGTAAAACTAGGGTTGTAGCAGAATTGCCAGCATTGACTGGAGGAAGATTCCCCAGAGCATTCAGGAATCTATTGGATTCCATAGGACTCCAGAGGCAGATCATCTTAATAGGTCTCCCACCCCTGCAGAGGGGGGAAGGGACTGAAGCCACCACATCCAACCTGTTAAAGGCCTGAGTACAAAAGGTATACATACATACAATGAAATTTCTGTAAGAGAATTATAAAATTGGACATGATACCATTCGACTTTAAAATTATTATTGTCCATGACATCACGATGGAACATCTAAAAAATATTTCAGCAAACCATTTCCCCTTTGAAGTTGAAGTTAACACATTTAAGGCTACGTTTACCATTAATGGTACATGTTATTTTGCTTTTAAAAAATGCACTGACATGTTCCACATCCTTTCTTGTATTCACAAAACATACTTTCTTTGCAGGATTTGGGAGTGCCATCAATTCATCAGCACATGTTTCAGTTCTCCATTTTCAGATGTCCATCCCATATCTTTAGAACTTGGAATGACAGGAATTGGTCTATAAGCTTTCTTCCACACCGCTCTGATAGTGAATTCTTTTCCTATGTTGCTGCAATACATTCTGGGTTGAAGGGATTGATTCTGGTTTACTTGTTGTGAACATTGTGCATCAAATCTGACTGATAGACACTACATTGCCATGATCATACAGGAGACAGATGGATATTCAGCATCTGCTAATTTTTCTGGTACCAGTTCACCTTTACTTGAATTATTCAGCAAACAGTGGTAGATAATACACACTTTCCATGGTGAAATCTTTTGTGTGGTTGCCGAAGGGAAATGTATTGTCACAAATTGTCAGAGTATGAAAAGGTGACAGTTTCTTGTTACAAGGAAGTTAGCTTCTCATCTCCACTCACCCAATGCACCAAATCCTGAGTAATGCTCATAACTCTGTTTTGGTAACCACCAGGTTCATTGTTGCCTCTGTTATCTTCCTTCACAAGCAACAGGACTTTCTCCTCTTTCACCCCCATGCACCCCACACCCTGTCCAAATCTGCTCTGGTGGGTTGGGGAAACACCTAGAACATATTCACTAATAGGCAAAAAACCTTGCAGTTTAAGAACATACCTATAGCCAACAGGTATTTCTATCAAACTTTAAAAAGCAGGGAAGTTGGGCAGCTATAGTGAATGCACCAGGGGAGCATGAGACATGACCACCTCTCTGAGATATTATACTGCCCTACAAATTTGTAAAAATGCAAATACAATTTGGGTTGGTCTTTCACAGTCCAATCCACTCCCTGTGCAGCTTGGCAGAATTCGGTAACATGCTTCTGAGCATATGGAGGGGCAAAGAGAGGGGCAAAAGGGAGGGGGAGGGAAAAAGCAGATTTGATCATTTGCATGCTTTTTGAATTCAGTGGGATGTACTCCTGTACAATCATGCTTAGGATAGGTGACACTGACTTGGGGGAAGGGGGGGAGGCGATTTGGTGGGTAGGCACTGGGCAGAGGGAAAGCCTTTTTCCTTTCCAAAAGGAAAACATTGTGAACAGTATCATTGTTTTTCAGGGTTTCCCCCACCTTTTTATTCTACAGCAGGCACATGTAGCCTCCCACCCAAATTTAAACCAAAGCTGTCCCTGCCCACATCCACACCACACCTTTATTTCACTTTAGACAGTCATGGCTTCCCCCAAAGAATCCTGGGAAGTGTAGTTTGTGAAGGGTGCTGAGAATTGCAAAGAGAGGCCCTATTCCCCTCACTACAAACTACACTTCCCAGGATTCTTTGGGGGAAGCCATGACTGTCTAAAGTAGAATAAATGTCTGGCATGGGTGTGGCCACCTGATTAGCCAAGCCAAGTGCTTTTAGAACACTGACAAGTGGAAATCCTTGTGTTGATGGAATGCTTACTTAGTGCTATATTTGATACAACTCTATATTCGATACAAACCAAAAGTTTTGGCTGTGGATATACTTGGTTCAAATAATAAGTGGTGACTTTACATAAACGTTTTCTCTACCCTTTGTCACAGAACCCCAAATAGCAACTAGGTTTTTTTCTTTAAATGTAAATTTATAACTTATGTAGCTATTAGGGATAATCGTGGATGAGCATTCTGCTAGCTACATACTACTCCAACACATCATTTAGCAAAAGGATATCACCATCGTTGAGATGGGACTGAATTTCTTCCTCAAGCCTAACCATGGCAACAACAGAGGTCATAATTTGTTCTGCCAATAAAATTACTTCAGGCTGTTTAAATTGTATTTTCTGCTGGCAATTATTAGGTCATTCACGTCAAGTAACTGAACAGCTAGTGTATTATGAACACGTGCTTCATGCTGTATCTTATCTTGTCAAAGACCGGAAAAGTAGTTATGTTGAAGAGATGTATTCCCTACATTTTTTCTTCTGTATCCATGCTGAGGATCGTTCATATGGGCCAGCTTGGGACTTCATGGCCTCTATGAAACACGCCTGATCCTTGGCTGGGATATTACAGACCAGAAGGGTGGGCTTACCAAAGTCTGCAACCTTCACAGTACAGTTTTCAGTGAATGCTGAAGACATACTTCTTTACCCTGGCCTTTGGTTCCTGAGATGCTTGTTTTCAGAACCCACCCTATTCATGTAATTGAAATGTTTTTTTGTTTTAATATTGTTATGTAGCTAGACACACCCTTGATTTTGTAATCCGCCCTGGGACCTATTGATAAAGAGCAGGCAAATTATTTATTTATTTATTTATTTATTATTATTATTATTAATCTCAATGTGCAGTATCTCTAAACTCAGTTCTCTGCAATGTTGCCTCTTGCACCTTTATAAGCCCTTTGTAATTTACTTGCACATCTCACACCTTCACTTGTCAAAAAAATGTTAGGAGTGTAACTGTTGAAGCCATCAGTTTGAGTAAAGAGGGATCTAGGGTGGGGATCAAAGGATCCAGACAAGCGCTAGAATAAATGAACAGTGATCTTTCTGTCTACCCTTTTCCAACCACCTCTCCTCCCTCCTAGCAACCATTGCCTAGCACCTGTTGCCAGGACTCTACCTCTCCAACATTCCATCTTCCTGACTACTGTGAACTCTTCACTATATAACATATTCACTAATAGGCAAAAAACCTTGCGGTTTAAGAACATACTTATAGCCCACAGCTATTCTATCAAACTTTAAAAAGCAGGGAAATTGGGCAGCTATAGTGAATGCACCAGGGGAGCAGGAGACCTGAACTCCTCTCTGAGATATTGGACTGCCCTACAAATTGGTCAAAATGCAAACACCATTTGGGTTGGTCTTTCACAGTCCAATCCACTTCCTGTGTAGCTTGGAAGAATTTGGTAACATGTGCCTGTGAGCATATGGTGAGTGGTGGCAACACTTGCCATCTCCAAAGATAGAGAATTATATTTTTGTTCTTCTTACTTTGCTTCTTTCTTGTGTTGTTAATGTTTCTACAGAGAATCTACACTAGAAAATTTTATTTCCCTCATTATTCATCCCAGAAATCTGTGTCAAATTTATTTTTATTAATTTCAAAGCCTTTTTATTGGTCAGTGTCATATGATGGTGAAGACAGCCTTTTGTGTTTCAAATTGGAGGTTATGTTCTATTTCTATTTTGGGTGCATTAATAGTGGAATTTGGACCTGCAGTGATTCCAATATGTTGCTACTTCAGCAATGTCTCCAGCTGTTGGGAAAAAAGAGGATGCATGTTTTCAGCCTGCTATGTTTAAACCACTTCATTTAAGGCAAGGTGGGCACAGTCAATTAAAAACATAGAGCACACCTAGCATTTGGCTAGAATATATTTTACCTCCCACTGTTTTATCTTGTGCAAATTGAGACACTTCTGAGGTCCACTGGAGACTATTCTGCAGAAGTCAGTGCCATTATTCCACAATTATGTTTGGAGTTTTTTTAGTAGAAATTTTGCAAAGAGTTGCTGTACTTCACATATTCACAGAAATAGAAACAAAAGAAAATGATTTCCTATGGGAAACATCACTAAAATTGTAAAGGAAATCAGACATATTCAAAGTGACCATCTGAACTATATCAACTGTCTTAATAATGTTGCTTCCTCCCTGCTAAAACAAGATTAGCACAGCACATGTCTTCTTTCTATTATTTGGGCTGAGTGCAGGTGTTGCCACCACTCACCATATGTTACCAAATTCTTTCAAGCTACACAGGAAGTGGATTGGACTGTGAAAGACCAACCCAAATGGTGTTTGCATTTTGACCAATTTGTAGGGCAGTCCAATATCTCAGAGAGAAGTTCAGGTCTCCTGCTCCCCTGGTGCATTCACTATAGCTGCCCAATTTCCCTGCTTTTTAAAGTTTGATAGAAATAGCTGTGGGCTATATGTACGTTCTTAAACCGCAAGGTTTTTTGCCTATTAGTGAATTTCCCTGCTTTTTAACCCGGAGGTAAGAAATGGGATCCTGTCCAAGTTTGCTGAGAATGGATGGATCATTTGCATGCCTGTTGAGTTCAATGGGATTTACTCCCCTGCAATCATGCTTAGGATAGGTGAAACTGACCACAGAGGATGGGGAGGGGAGGAGGAGGAGGAGGGAGGGGAGGAAATGCAGAGGGGAGGACTGGGAGGGGAGGAGGCAGGATGGAGAGGGGAGGAGAAGGACAGGTTTGATCATTTGCATGTTTATTAAATTCAGTGCGATTTACTCCCATGAAATCATGCTTAGGATAGGTAAAACTGGCCAGGGGAGGGAGGGGGGGAGGGAGGGATGGAGTGGGCAGGGGAGGAGGAGAGGGGAAAAGCAGGTCTGATCATTTGCATGCTTATTTTCAATGGGATTTACTCCTGTGCAATCTTGGTTAGGATAGGAAACACTGACCATGGGGGAGGAGGAGTGGGAGTGGGAAGGAGCGTATTGGAGGGGGGCAAAGGAAGGTGGAGGGGAGAGCAGGTTTGATCATTTGCATGCCATTTCAGTGGTATTTACTTCCGTGCAATCATGTTTAAGATAGGTAAAACTGACCATGGGGAGGAGGAAGGGGAGGAGGGGGAAGGGGAGGAGGGGAAAGAGGGGATTTGAAGGGGATGGGGAGGGAGGGGCAAAAGAAGGGGGAGGGAAGGGGCAAGAGGAGGGGATAGGAGGAAAGAGAAGGGAGGGTGGGTTTGATCATTTGCATATTTCAGTGGGATTTATTTCTATGCAATCAAGTTTGAAAATGAAAATGGACTGCCTTCAAGTCAATCCCCACCTATTGAAACCCTTTGAATAGGGTTTTCATGGTAAACGGTATTCAGAGGTGATTTTATCATTGCCTTCCTCTGAGGCTGAGAGGCAGTGACTGGCCCAAGGTCACCCAGTCAGCTTCATGGCTGTGTGGGGATTCGAAACCTGGTCTCCCAAGTCATAGTCCAACACTGACCCAGGGAAGTGGCAGGGAGTGGGAGGGGATTGGGTGGGTGGGCACTGGGCAGAAGGGAAGCCCCTTTCCTTTCCAAAAGGAAAACATTGTAAACAGAATCATTCTTTTTCAGGCTTTCCCCCACCTTTTTATTATTCAGCAGACACATGTAGCCTCCCACCCAAATTTAAACCAAAGCTTTCCCTGGCCACATCCACACCAGGCCTTTATTTCACTTTGGACAGTCATGGCTTTTCTCAAAGAATCCTGGGAAGTGTAGTTAGTGAAGGGTGCTGAGAGTCGCTAGGAGACGCCCTGTTCCCCACACAGACCTTCAATCAGAGTGGCTGACTGTTAAACCATTCTCTCAGGGGAATAGGGGTCTCTTAGCACCCTTCACAAACTACACTTCCCAGGATTCTTTGAGGGAAGCCATGACTGTCTCACATGAAATCAAAGTCTGGTGTGGGTGTGGCCCTCTGATTAGGCAAGCCCAGCAGCTGTGAGGCTTTTAGAACTCTGACAGTTGGTTCTTACTGAGCATGCTCCATGTTATCATTGGGTTCCAGCCAAAATTTATTAAATTAATTTAAAATCAGCCAGGCATTTTTTTAAACTTTTAAACTGCAGCAGATGAAGGTCAGAGTATGGGGCAACATCAGTATTAGGATTACAGGTACTCTGTGAACATGGCTGATTTTTCATGAATTTCAACAGATTATGAGAACAGAGAAAAAAGTCCAAAAGGGCTCTGAGGTTTTTCTCTCTCTTTTTACACTTTGAACTGTCTATTCTCTCTGACTGTTTTGTGTATCGCCATGAAAATTGACAGGGTTGTTAAGCAAGCGTTTCTGAGTTCAGGACTATAAGTTATGTAAGGTTTTGTTTTGAAATGAGCTTATGGGAAGCATCAGAATGGCATGGGGGCTATTTTCAATTTAACATTGCGTAATGTGAAAAATCCCTGCTGGCTATAGTATACAGCCACTCTCGTGGCTGTATAATGAGTCTCTTCTTCAAATCCAGCTTTCACAAGCTCCACCCCTTTGTCCTAAAGATTGTAGCTGTAAAGGGCCAACCCTGGGGCCTGCTGACCAGCACTTCTTTGCTTTTCTGTGGCCTCTTGCTGAGGACTCCCTGAGGACATGACAGAGACAACTCATGATTTCCACATGACATATGACTTGGGTGGACTGCAGTTGCTGGTTGTGCATTGAGGGCAATAGTCCAACTGACTCATTTGTACACCAGAAATGTACCCCCTTAGCTTAGGACAAAGCATCAAAAAGGGGAGTTAACCACTGGACTGAAAAGAAAAAAGTTAAACTGTTTTTAAAAAGCAGTGCTTTCCCAGTGCTAACATACTGATTTGTCCTTTCTGAGTTAGTATTGCAGAAGAATAAAAGTGGCCCTTGGAATGAATTGCTTTGTGCACCCCTGAAATATAAGCATATGCATGAATGTCATATGGAATGCATATCAAATTCTACACAATACACATTCCTAATAATAGTCTAGATGGTTTCAACAGAAGAATCAGGTGCAAGGAAAGGCAGGCAAAATAATAACAATAAAGAAGAATCACTAGCTAATGGGGGCAGGAGGGAATCCTTTCTGAACATACAGACCAAACAGATTATGAGAGTATGAAGAAAAACATTTCATTAAATGTTTCTAAATTCAAGATTTCTCACAGCACAAATCCTATACTTCAACTATACTAGCAGTTGGAGCATTTTAGGATTTGGGCTAAGTCCCCTGTGCTGATA
The DNA here is from genome assembly GCF_030035675.1 of Rhineura floridana. NCBI lineage: Eukaryota > Metazoa > Chordata > Lepidosauria > Squamata > Rhineuridae > Rhineura > Rhineura floridana. Next base: position 145,488,977 of record NC_084481.1, on the reverse strand, counting down.
TATGTTGGTAATATGCCCACTCCAGAGTAAGGATGGGATCCATTGACCGGTACTGGTTTGAAAGCCATTCCGTCAACCTAACAGGCCACTATCAATTTAACTCTGTGGGGAGGCAAAATATACTCTTCCTTCTGATCCACCTACACAGCCACCACAAAGCATAGAATTCCTGTTGATGTTATAGAATCATAGCATTGGAACAGGGATCTCAAAAGTCATCTTGTCCCCGGGTTGCCAACTCAGCATCCACAGGTATTACTGCACCTTCTGGTACCTACTAAGCTACCTGCAAAAGGTTTCAGTAAACATCCCCTGAAAAGTCTGCAGTGCACAACAGACTGTTTGCTCTTCCTGCTTGGTTCCTATTTGCATAAGATTGACCTATCCAGTATTGAACACCACCACCATCTAAGCATACTCACATTTTATTGGATGCCAGAATTGGACACCCACCCTCCCTTTCGTTCTGAACAGAGAAAGGTGTAGAGAGCTTCTCTCTGTGAGCAAGTGCAGTGGTAGCTGATGTAGGTACCCTTTTTTCTCACTTATGTGGTCCTGTCTCATTTTCTGCTCTTTTAGATGTGGCAGTCATTTAGTGTTATGCCGTACGCATCCAACTGCAGCCATTTTGAGACTGGGACACACGGCACTTTCTCAAAATTCAATGCCCACTTGTCCAGAAAGATTGGCAACACAATTGTGGTTTAACTAATCCAACCTACTGCTGATGCAGGAAATTCCCTACTACCTCATTCCTGATAGGTAACCTTCCAGCTTCTCCTTAAAAACCTCTAATGAAGAAGAGTCCATCACCTTCCAAGGCAGTAAGTTCTACTCTCAACAGCACATAGCATCAGGAAATTCTTCCTAAAGTTTAGTCTATGTTTATGCTGGTGTAGACTGGCTATTACCATGGTGGACCAAAATAATTATTCTAAAAGACTCTAGCACATAAGCATGCTTGCAGGAGAGATAGTAAAGTAAGTGTGCTTCTTGAGGCTAAACTACTTTTGTTATTGTTCTGTTGACAGTTCAGGATATTCAACATAGGGCTAGTTGTGTGAATATGCATTATTTGTTCTTAAGGCTGCCTGGTAACCTGTTATTTTCAGGACAGGAAAATATGCTGAATTATTTAGAGAGAGAGAGGGAGAGATTTTATTTTATTTCCTCCAGTGCTTCCCATTCATGAGTGACTGCAACTCCACAGAACTCTTGTTCTTCTACATATGATACTCTACAGTCAATTGCTACTTTCTGTGGTTTGTTATTATTAGAATTTAAGGAAGCCCTAGAGCAGTCTTAATCCTGTTTGCAATTATGTGAAAATAGTCAGTTGAACCATTAAAGCCACTGAAGCTGCAATCCCATAATACATGCATATTTAGTAGGCCCCACTGAACTCAGCGTACTTATTGAGTAAACATACACGGGATCAAGCTGCCTGTACATCACATTCTTGTCCTCCAGTTTTTGTACCTTTGAACGTTTGAAAGCAGGAATTATATGGGTGCCTATGAAATCTACACTCATATCCCTTTCCACAGTTCAGCCAATCTCTCTGTTTTCTTGTGTGTCAAAAGGTATATCTGCTCTCATTCTTCATCTGTTGATCTCTCATTTATTTTCCTGGACTCTCTTGTTGACTGCCACTAATGGAGTTTTTCATCATAACTGATCAATCAGAATTCTCCTGGTGAATTTACAGTCTGTCTAATGTAGTCAGGATCCCCAAGGTTTATTGTTCGGGAAACAAGTGTAGCGTATTTTCACAGCATAGGATGTATATGAATAGGGATGTGGATAAAATCTTGATCTATCTGAAACCCAAGCTCCAATTAGGTTTCTTCCCCCCCCCTTTAATCACCAAGAATTAAAGATTAAAGCCCACTGAGTGATATGTTTGCATAGCACCTTTCATAGGTGGGTTGTTTTTTGTTTTTGTTTTGTTTTTGCTAATTCAGAAGAAATATTGATCATTTTGGAATACAATGCCAAGTTGCATTTGTTGTTATGAAGGGATTAGGATTTTGTTCAAATGCTACATTTATGACATTACCAATTTATTGGTAGCAGTCTCACATTAAACCTATAGTAATATTTATGTTAAACCATATCTTCTGTCTTCCTGCAAAACTGCAAATGAGATTGTTAACAGTTGATGGGCAGAACTCATTGACCTATGTAAATATTTCACATTTCCTCTAGTGTCTATAATGCACAAGCCAACATGTAACTAAAACATCTTTGTAGCATGCGACATTGGTGACATCTTTTAAAGTGGTATGGCCTGGAGACATGCAATGCAACAACATAGGAAGATAGGAAGCTGCTTTGAAAAATGAAAATGGCCTGCCTTCAAGTCATTGTGACAGGGTTTCAGCCAAGGGTTTTTCCCAGTCCTACCTGAAAATGCTGGGGATTGAATCTGGGACCTTCTGCATGCAAGGCAGATGCTCCACCACTGAGCCACAGCCCTTCCCCTTAAATAATATTGCTGAAGGTAAGCAGGTCTGCTGTCTGATCAGTTCCTGGCTGGGAGACCATCTGATAACAGTAGGTATGTTGCTGCCTCCAGTTCCATAATGGAAGAAAAGTATGATATACCTAAATTAGTAACGTGTAAAATAGGTTGCATCCTAATTAAACTGGATACTAAATTGGGCTTACTTCTTAGTATAGATTGCTGTGATAGTCTCTTAAGGTGTTTACAGACAATAATTTTGAGAAACGTTAAGGAAAAAATGACTAGCTATCATTGAGCAGGGTTTTCTGCCCTAGTTAAATAGATTATACATTTTTTTCCTGTCCTACCTTAAAGCTTTATACCATGACCAACAAAGGCTCTATCACATCGCCCTCAAGCCTCTGAAAAGCTGTCATAGGTACACAGCCTTATTCCCAGACGAGATCAAAGAATACGTTTAATTGTAGTAGCTTGAAACTACTGAGTAACTTTATTCCAGCCAAGAACTCAATTCTTTGTGTAATAGCCTGAAGCTGCCGACTGATTTTTAAAACTGTCATCAGCTAATCTGCAGAAAAATACTGCTGGGTACAAGCTGAGTTCTTGTAATTCATTTTTAATATATTCAACTGAGAAGCTTGTGTTCTAGAGATATATTGAGGATTTCATATAATTTGGAGGGATGAATGTTTTTCATTATTATTTTCATACCTAGTTTTTGTTGTTATTGTTACAGCTTGAGTGAAGTTTTATCTGTCAGTCATTAAATTCCAAGTGCTTGGAATTAATGTCTGGAGTTGAAAATTGCTATTCACTGCAGGCCTTAGTGCTAAAAACAAAGAAGATAATCTAGCCACTAGGATGGCTGCTACAATGAGCTCTGTGGGACAAAAAACAGAAGGACACTGTGGTTTGAACATCTTGATAAGCCTGCCATTGGGAGAGAAAAGAAATGCTTTTGAAGTTGCTCTTAATCCGTATCTTAATTTTTAAAGCTTGGACAAAAAATAAATACATAATTCTGTATAAGCTTTAGTAAATGAAAAGGGACAGTTTTTAAGTTGTATGGCAGTTTTTTTCAGATTCCCATTGGGTTCCTTTACTATATATACAGTGCCTTGCAAAAGTAATCAGAGCCCTGACCAATGCTCTCATATTACTGAATTACAAATGGTATGTAATTTCATTTGGTATGATATTTTGAAATACTGAAACTCAAAATCAATTATTGTAAGGTGACATTGGTTTTATGTTAGGAAATGTTTGTAAGAAACATAAAAAAACTGCAACAGTTGGTCCAGAAGCTGCAGCTGGTGCAAAATGCGGCAGCAGGACTGCTCACTGGGGCAGAGTATCACCAACATGTCACCCCTCTGCTGAAGGAATTGCACTGGCTATCTATTAGGGACCAGGCTAAGTTCAAGGTACTGGTTTTGGTGTACAAAACCCTATATAGCTTGGGACCAGAATACCTGAAAGACTGTGTTACCCTTCATATACCCAGTCAGTCGATTACTGCACTCTGCAGGTGAGGACCTCCTGCACATACCATCTTATCAGGTCTTTTCCGCACAACAGAGGAATTAGACCTTTAGTATAGTGGCACCTACCCTTTGTAATTCCATCCCCTTAAATATTAGACAGACACCATCTCAGTTATCTTTTTGGTGTCTACTGAAGACCTTTCTCTTCCAACAGCCTTTTAAATAAAGACCTTATCCCAGTTTGCATCTGTGTTGGAATTGCTTTTTAATACTTTTTTAAAGCTTTTTTTAAAAAAAAGATGTTTTTAAAGCTTTTTTTAAAAAAGATGTTTTAAAATATTTTTGTTTTAATATGTTTTAAGCATGTTTTGTTTTAATATATTTTAAAGTCTGTTTTTATGATGTTTTAGAATGTTTTTAGTGTTTTTGTTTGCCATCCTGGGCTCCTACTGGGAGGAAGGGCAGGATATAAATCAAATAAGTAAGTTTCCTATCTCACCCTCAAACAGCTGTAGAGTTTATCGGAGAGGCAATTGAATAACTTTCCTCAGCTGACAATTATTAAACAGAAGTTAACCCTTTTATGATCCAATGGAGGTACTACACCACTAGCTTTACATGCAAAAACATAAAAATAGATCAGAAATACAAAGTGGCCAAATAATACAAGCATGTTCTAGCAAACCAAGAAAAGTGTTCAAAGATGTTCTTAGAATTTACAGTACAGAAGGCCAATTTAAACCCTCATTTAGTCCAGTAGGCACAAGAGTCAGAGAAAAAATTCTCTCTGCTTCTCAGCTTTGCTTCTGGGTGCTTTCCAGATCCCAATAATTTCTCAAGTCCAGAATTTTAAATTCTTTTCAGTATGTCCATAGCTCACTTTTGTCTTTTGTTTCTAATGCAACTTTTATGCTCACATATTCTCATCTCATGTTTTCTGGCAGTCAGGCAAACATACATGAGATTACATGGGCACTGTGCCACATAAATTACTCCTTTGGCATTGAAATGATGGCATTCTTTCATGATATACTTCCTTTTATCAACCTGATTAACAAAGTCTTTAAGCTTAACAGTTAATACACATGCTACATTGGTCACAGGAAAAATAACCTTTGGCTTTGTTAAATAGAGCCAAATGTGTTGTTCCATCATTAGTTTTTCTTAAGTTATTGTGCAGTAGAAGGTGTCTCATATTCTGAGTGTGTTTACTCCTTACACCTAACAGACCCCGATAATTAAATATGTTGAATTTGTCCACTGAACTCATCAGAAGTTAAAGGAACTATCATGCTAGTTTTTAGAACATAAGAACTTAAGAAGAGCCTGCAGGATCAGGCCAGTGGCCCATCTAGTCCAGCATCCTGTTCTCACAGTGGCCAACCAGGTGCCTGGGGGAAGCCCGCAAGCAGGACCTGAGTGCAAGAACACTCTCCCCTCCTGAGGCTTCCGGCAACTGGTTTTCAGAAGCATGCTGCCTCTGACTAGGGTGGCAGAGCACAGCCATCATGGCTAGTAGCCATTGATAGCCCTGTCCTCCATGAATTTTTCCAATCTTCTTTTAAAGCCATCCAAGCTGGTGGCCATTACTGAGTCTTGTGGGAGCAAATTCCATAGTTTAACTATGTGCTGAGTAAAGAAGTACTTCCTTTTGTCTGTCCTGAATCTTCCAACATTCAGCTTCTTTTAATGTCCACGAGTCCTAGTATTATGAGAGAGGGAGAAGAACTTTCCTCTATCCACTTTCTCAATGCCATGCATAATTTTATACACTTCTATCATGTCTCCTCTGACCCGCCTTTTCTCTAAACTAAAAAGCCCCAAATGCTGCAACCTTTTCTCGTAAGGGAGTCGCTCCATCCCCTTGATCATTCTGGTTGCCCTCTTCTGAACCTTTTCCAACTCTATCATATCCTTTTTGAGATGAGGCGACCAGAACTGTACACAGTATTCCAAATGCGGCTGCACCATAGATTTATACAACGGCATTATGATATCATAACGGCATTATGATATCACACAACAACACACAAGCCAACAGTGGTAGCAGAGGATGGTTACGCTCCACAGCGCATTACACCGGAGTAAGTTGCTGGTCTGAAAGGCAGACGGAGTTCCAGAGAGGGCAGCTTGATTGATTGAACCAGACGGAGGTGAGCAACATGGCTGTAAACCTGTCTGGGGGAGGCTTGCCGATGGAACGACTTAATGAAAAGAATTTTGCCAGCTGGAAGCCGAGGATGAGGGCTTTGCTGATAACAGAGGATTTATGGGACGTGATTGAGGAAAAACCCCCGGCGGTACCGACCGCGGCCTGGAAGCGTCGAGACCAGAGGGCGCAGGCGTTTATAATCTTGGCTCTATCGGATTCTCAACTGATGTGTGTGAGAGATGAGCCGTCGGCTAAACAGACGTGGGACGCGTTGCAGGATTTGTCTCAGGAATGGCAGCAGAGGCAGGAGGCGCAGAGAGCCCAGCCGGTGGAGGCTGTCAGAAGCAAGGCGGAGAAATGTGCCGAACCGGAGTAGGCTGCCGAAAGCAGACAGGAAAACAAACGGGAGCAGCAGCGGCTGAAGTCTTGTTTTGCCTGTGGGGCCCGTGGGCATCTCCGTAAAGATTGTGCAATCAAGCGAAACTCCAGGGACGGAGGCTTGAAGCAGGGAAGTGTGAACTTTGTTTGTAAACAGAAGTCTAAAGACTTGGAACAAATTAACTTTATTGTCGACAGCGGAGCAAGCCATATATTAATCAAAGACAGGAGTCTGTTTTACACGTCTACAGATGAGCAGGACTTTGTTTTACTTGCTGATGGATCATGGAAATCCGTAAAAGCACGTGGTCTGGTTAAGTTTGACAAACTTGGACTAATGTCAGAATGTTTGTTTATTCCAGGATTGGCTCATAATATTTTATCTGTGAGAAAACTGGTGAGTTGTCAATATTCAGTCTGGTTTGATAAAGGAAAATGTTGGGTGCAAAGAGGAGAAAATGTTGTCTGTCAGGGTTTCAAGACACAAGGGCAGTTTAAAATGACCGTGGGTGTGAAGTGTGCTAATGCCTTGAGTTTAATGGGGTGGAAAGAGAATGACGGTTAGAGCTGTAAATAGACAGCTGTTAAAAGCACACAGCCACAATATTCATGTAATGCAGTCAGGCTGATGCCTGAAAGAGTGCATCGCAGCCGAGTTTACAAGCCACAGGGTAAGAGACGTGGCAAACGTGCACCTAGAGCACAAGAGAATGCATATTTCAAAGTTTGGTGTCCAGAAACACAGCAGTTAATTCTGAGTAGAAGCATTAAAGTTGCAGAAAAACCTTGGGATCAAAGGGAGCAACTGAGCAGGCAGGTGGACACAAAGAATTTGGGGCCTGTCACACACTATTTAGGCACGGATATTGTGCGTGCAGAAGACGGAAGCATAACATTGAGTCAGGAAAGTAAAATAAATCAGATCATAGAAGAATGCAACATGACAGAATGCAATGTTGTGAAGACTCCAATGGTTGTGGCTTTCCAACAGAATGTGCAGGAGACGCCTTGTACATATCCTGAGAAGTACAGGCGCATAATAGGGAAATTGCAATATTTGGTGAAGGTGTCTCGCCCAGACATATGTAATGCAGTCAGTATTTTAAGCCGGAAGGTAGAGCATCCTTCAGAGGCTGACTGGCAAGGGATTAAAAGGATAGTGCGTTATCTGAAAGGCACGAAGACAAAGGGTCTGGTTTTGTCAGGAGCAAAGACAGGAGGTCTTGAATGTTTTGTGGTTGCAGATCATGCAGGGGAGCTGAGCAGTCGTAAGTCAACCTCTGGCATAGTTGTGATGTGGCACAGGTCATGCATTGACTGGAGCAGCAAGAAACAAAATGTGGTTGCAACATCAAGTGCAGAAGCCGAGTATGTGGCCCTGTCACAGGCCTGTAATGAGCTACAATGGTTCGCAATGCTCATGCAGGAGATAGGCATTGATATGCAATTTCCGATTACTGTATATGAAGACAATCAGACCTGCATTAAGATAGCCACATCAGAAGCTCATACCAAGAGAACAAAACATATTAGTGTCAGATACTTTAACGTAAGGGATTGTGTGCAGCAGGGGTTTGTTAACCTAAAATTTTGTGACACTAACAACATGGTGGCTGACATAATGACCAAGCCTTTGTGTGAGGAGAAATTTGGCAAACTGGTGACAAGGCTTGGAATGAACCAAAGTTTGAGTGAATAAAGTTCTGAAATGTACTGCTATGTACTGAGATATACTTTTGAACTGTACTGAACTGAAAATGCAATGTACTGAAATGTATTGCAAGAGGTATTGTAGAAATGTATGACTGTATGACTATGTATTATGGAGATGTATTTCATGTGTATTTTGCAGTCTTAATGAAAAAAAGGGAGGCTGTTGGGCTGGCGACCAGTAGGCATTACTGTCTCTAGTAGTTTTCCATGAAGCCTGCAAGTTTGAAGACGTAATTGTGGTTAAGGGGGAGTTATGTCTATGCTCTGTCTGGGAACGGACTGCCAGGGTCGTTGCTATGGTAGCCATCTGATAGCCACTGGGAAAGTTCTAACAGAGTCTATGTGTTGTTCTCTTCTGTATTATGCCTCTGAGCTGAGAGGCTGTCTTTTGTGTTTATCTATGGAGAGAGATGTACCCAGAAGGGGGGTGACTGAAGAATCATGTATTTACTCTTAAGCCTCTGGCCTTAATGTCTTAATAAAGACTCTTAACATGCTCTGAAGACGTTTTCTTGCTCAACTTAACTCCAAAGTAATGTATGCTGTTTCACACAACAACACACAAGCCAACAGTGATGCGGGTTGGACCCCCTACACATCTTCAGGGTGTGGCCTGAGCTGGGGTCTGGCACAGGGCAGCCCCGGGCTCAGGCAAGGTTTAGTCGCCCTATGGCTGCAAGCAGGCTTTGCCTGGATCATCAGAATGCTCCCGCACTTGATTTCCCCTCTGCAGGTTCATTAAGAACATAAGAACATAAGAACATAAGAAGAGCCTGCTGGATCAGGCCAGTGGCCCATCTAGTCCAGCATCCTGTTCTCACAGTGGCCAACCAGGTGCCTGGGGGAAGCCCGCAAGCAGGACCCGAGTGCAAGAACACTCTCCCCTCCTGAGGCTTCCGGCAACTGGTTTTCAGAAGCATGGTGCCTCTGACTAGGGTGGCACAGCACAGCCATCATGGCTAGTAGCCATTGATAGCCCTGTCCTCCATGAATTTGTCTAATCTTCTTTTAAAGCTATCCAAGCTGGTGGCCATTACTGCATCTTGTGGGAGCAAATTCCATAGTTTAACTATGCGCTGAGTAAAGAAATACTTCCTTTTGTCTGTCCTGAATCTTCCAACATTCAGCTTCTTTGAATGTCCACGAGTTCTAGTATTATGAGAGAGGGAGAAGAACTTTTCTCTATCCACTTTCTCAATGCCATGCATAATTTTATACACTTCTATCATGTCTCCTCTGACCCGCCTTTTCTCTAAACTAAAAAGCCCCAAATGCTGCAACCTTTCCTCGTAAGGGAGTCGCTCCATCTCCTTGATCATTCTGGTTGCCCTCTTCTGAACCTTTTCCAACTCTATCATATCCTTTTTGAGATGAGGCGACCAGAACTGTACACAGTATTCCAAATGCGGCTGCACCATAGATTTATACAACGGCATTATGATATCAGCTGTTTTATTTTCAATACCTTTCCTAATTATTGCTAGCATGGAATTTGCCTTTTTCACAGCTGCCGCACACTGGGTCGACATTTTCATCGTGCTGTCCACTACAACCCCGAGGTCTCTCTCCTGGTCGGTCACCGCCAGTTCAGACCCCATGAGCGTATATGTGAAATTAAGATTGTTTGCTCCAATATGCATAATTTTACACTTGTTTATATTGAATTGCATTTGCCATTTTTCTGCCCATTCACTCAGTTTGGAGAGGTCTTTTTGGAGCTCTTTGCAATCCCTTTTTGTTTTAACAACCCTGAACAATTTAGTAACGTCAGCAAACTTGGCCACTTCACTGCTCACTCCTAATTCTAGGTCATTAATGAACAAGTTTAAAAGTACAGGTCCCAATACCGATCCTTGAGGGACTCCACTTTCTACAGCCCTCCATTGGAAGAACTGTCCATTTATTCCTACTCTCTGCTTTCTGCTTCTTAACAAATTCCTTATCCACAAAAGGACCTCTCCTCTTGTTCCATGACTGCTAAGCTTCCTCAGAAGTCTTTGGTGAGGTACCTTGTCAAAAGCGTTTTGAAAGTCTAAGTACACTATGTCCACTGGATCACCTCTATCTATATGCTTGTTGACACTCTCAAAGAATTCTAATAGGTTACTGAGACAGGACTTTCCCTTGCAGAAGCCATGCTGGCTCTGCTTCAGCAAGGCTTGTTCTTCTATGTGCTTAGTTAATCTAGCTTTAATAATACTTTCTACCAGTTTTCCAGGGACAGAAGTTAAGCTAACTAGCCTGTAATTTCTGGGATCCCCCCTGGATCCTTTTTTGAAGATTGGCATTACATTTCCACTTTCCAGTCCCCAGGCACGGAGGAGGACCCGAGGAACAAGTTACATATTTTAGTTAGCAGATCAGCAATTTCACCTTTGAGTTCTTTGAGAACTCTCGGGTGGATGCCATCCGGGCCCGGTGATTTGTCAGTTTTTATATTGTCCATTAAGCCTAGAACTTCCTCTCTCGTTACCACTATTTGTCTCAGTTCCTCAGAATCCCTTCCTGCAAATGTTAGTTCAGGTTCAGGGATCTGCCCTATATCTTCCACTGTGAAGACAGATGCAAAGAATTCATTTAGCTTCTCTGCAATCTCCTTATCGTTCTTTAGTACACCTTTGACTCCCTTATCATCCAAGGGTCCAATCGCCTCCCTAGATGGTCTCCTGCTTTGAATGTATTTATAGAATTTTTTGTTGTTGGTTTTTATGTTCTTAGCAATGTGCTCCTCAAATTCTTTTTTAGCATCCCTTATTGTCTTCTTGCATTTCTTATTTTCTTATTCTCCTTATGTTTTCATGTCTCTCCTCTCTATCCTTCTGGCTTTAAACATAGCCTGTTGAAGAATCCTCTTTGCATATTCTTGTTTCTGCCATCTGTTGTAATAACTTCTGCTACAGCCAGCATGGTATAACAGAGTGTCAGTGTAGGACCAGAGAGACTCAAATTCAAGTTTCCACTCAACTACAAAACTCATTGGATGACCTTGGGCCAGTCACTGTCTTTAGTCATAACCAATATCACAGGGTTGTTGTGAGGATAAAACTGAAATAGGAGTACCATGTGTTTTATTTTGAGCTCTGAGAAGTGAAGGCAGGATATATTGTAAATAAATAAAAAATTTAAAGAGATGGTTTGATTAACAGTCCTGAGGCTCCAACTACACCTGATTATTTTAGGGGGTGCGTTTGTTTTTTGAGGGAAATGCAGGGCTAGCAGACTGAGAAGTTGGTTGCAACAGCAGCACTGGGAGTGATTAACACTCCCCTCCCCACTCTGCTTATGCAATCAACTTTTCAGCATTTCCTCTTAGGGTTGCCAGGTTCCCGGCCTGAGACTGATCCTGTATCTTTAGGAGAAGAGAAAGTCAGCCAAGTGCAGTTGTTCTTGCAACCCTGTAATGGGAAAAACCACAAGGTGAAATTCTCCATTCCCCCTGCACAACTTTTAAAGATACAGAAAACCTCTTGGTTGCCAGGCTCAGCCTCCAAGAGGTCTTCTGTATCTTTAAAAGTTGTGCAGGGGGAAGGTAGAATTCCACGTTGTGGTTTTTCCCATTACAGAGTTGCAAGAACACCTACACGTGGCTGACTTTCTCTTCTCCTAAAGATACAGGATCAGTCTCAGGCCAGGAACCTGGCAACCCTATTTCCTCTCATGAGATTCCCCCTGCTGACTTTCCTACCAGGAGTGGGAAAGCAATCTGCCATTCCCCTGCCCAGAACTGCTGTTGCAATCAATCTCATAGTGTTCCCCAAATGGAATTTTTTAAAGGGGTGGGGGTTCAGATTCATATCCCTCCACGCATTTAAAGAACATGAGGGGCAATCACTGGACCAAGTGAGCTAGTCCTGCCATCTGCCCAGTGGGCCCACTAGCCAACCTTGTCAACTATGAGTTCAGAGTGTGCAAGAAGGGCCTATACATACATACCAAGCCCCTGTAAAGAAAAATCCAACATACCAGGAGACTGGATAAGAATACTGAACTACACTACAATTGTCTTACTACTTTTTTTAGCCTACCCAAATGGGTATAAGAACACTGGGCTACTATACAGGCTAGATCTCTAAGCCAAACCCTGCTTATCTGCAATATGGGTATAATAAATATTCAGATTTTCATTAACACTTGCACAATTTTAAAATGTCCACAAATTAAACGTATAAATCAGGGTTGTTGTTTTTTGTTTTTTGCATGAAAGACAATGAATTCCTATCTCTGTTGTTACCTTTTATTTTTGCATGGACATTCAAGTACCCAGTCACAGTTATACTAAAAGCCTGGATTTTTTATTTATTTCTTGTGATCAACTAATGCGACTGCCTCGTGAAAAATGAAAACCTGGCTTCAAAATGAACCAGGATGTTTCTTTGGTACAGAAGAAGTGTGTCCCTATACTATAGCTAGGACTACTCTCATTGGCCAAGAACAATGGAAGGCAGGGTGGGCTCATATTTTATTAAATGATTGGACAGATCATGCCAGCACATTTTGCCTCATATCTTGGCTTTTTAAATGCTTTATTTTTTAAATGAAAACTGGGAACCCAGGCCAAATGATGGTGTAAATGGGCACCGAGAGGTATGGCTAGAATCCAGATAAAACCTGGCCAACCAGATAAAATGGCAACCGTATCAAATCCTCACTCAGCCATTAAGCTCACTGGGTAACCTTCCACCAGTCACTGCCTCTCAACCTAACCTACCTGTCCTACCCGAAGCCAAGGAATGCAGTCTCACACAGTTCTGTGATTTTTTCTCTTTTTATTAAATCCAGCTTGGTGTAGACGTTTGCCCAACATAGGAGCTGATCAGAGGCAGGGGGTATCTGTTGGGGATAGTAATCCTGTTCAGCTCCCTGAAAACCTGGCAAGCACACAGCTCACTGTTTTTCTTCTTGACAAATAGCAACAAGGTGCCTTGGACGGTCGTATGAATCCTCACTGTAAGTTAGTGTCCAGGAAGTTCCTCAGTGCCGCCAGCTCCGGTTCTGACAGGGAGTAGATGCACTCTGAAGGGATGCTAGCCCCTGGCATTAAGTCTATGGCACAGTCATAAGGGCAGTGGGGGGGGGGCAGCTGGGCAGCTTCCTTTTTATCAAACACGTCTTTAAAGTCCTGGTACTTTTCAGGCAGACATGCCTCCTTGGGTGGGAATGTAGCTGCCAGCATTAATGGGGCAGATTTCTCAGGGGCTGGCAATGCTGCTGACAATAGTCCGACTGAAATGTCATGGTAGCCTCCTTCCCAGAGATAACCAGATCATGTTGAGCCAGCCAGGTCATGCCTAGCACCACGTGGAAGTGGGGCAGGGTGGCTAGATAGAAATACATCTTTTCCATGTGCCCTGGCAACTTCACCCTCAGCAGTATGGTGCCCCTGGCAACCACTCCTAACTTCAGCAGCAGACCGTCTATGGGTCTCCACAGAGAGTGGTGATTCAAGCTCAATGATTGGCACGTTGTGTTTTTTTGTAAAACTCAAGTCCATAAAATTGCTGGATGCTCCAGAATCCACCATGGCATACACCTGAATATCTTGTCCTGCAGGCAAGCCAATGCAAACTAGTAAATGTCAAGCGGACTTCGGCAGGAGTGGCTTAATTTGAGGTTGCTGACTTATAGACAATCCCAGCTCATGGACCTCTACAAGGTCTGGGATTTGGAGTTTTACTGCACCTGAGACTTTTCCAACTTGGCTGGACAGGACTTAGTCAGGTGCCCTGCCTTTCCTCAATATAAGCACAGCCCTTCTTTTTGACGCTTCTACTCCACTTCTGTCAGATGTGGCCACACCCCTCCTATCTGCATGGGCTCCACCCCTGGTGGGATCGAGGTTCCTTCGACGGGGGGAATGTGGGAGCAGAGGGTGGCAAGGGTGGCAAGGGATCAAGCTGATTCCACTTTGCACTCCTGGCAACAGTCTTCAAGCCGGTTGTCTATCTGCAGGCACAGCTGGATCAGTTCTGAGAAAGTGTTCAGCTGCGTTGCTCTTGCCAACTCATCCAGGACCTCCACATTGAGCTCCTGGCGATACAAATACACTAGTCCCAAGTCATTAAAATCTGTTTCTTGGGCAAGGAAATGAAAGGCGTTGGTGTAAGTAAGTCCTGACCAAGTTCTTCCTGTGTTGTAGGTTTCCCAGCTGGTGGGACACAGTGTATTTCCGCTGGGAGTCTCAAAAGATCTTGGCCATGGCGTTAACGAAGGCTGTATACTGAGACAAGATGAGGTCATTTCAGAGTAGCAACAGTGTGGCCCACTGGGCAGCCTCTCCCTCCAGGAGGCTGATGATGAATGCCACCTTCACATCATCGTTGGGGAATTCTGTCACACTTGCAAGTAAAGCTCACATTGGGCTAAAAACATGGAGAATTGCTCAACTCTCCCTCCATAATGGGCTGGCATTGCATGGGAGACTTGATTTGGGGTGCTGGGGTGGGCTGGCAGCTCCCTGTGCTTGCTGTGTGGGGATCCCCTGGGTCACTAGCTGAGTCTTCTGGAGGTACTAGCATGATTCTTGGCTCAAAGACACTGGGTTTCAGTTCTGAGGCTCTGGACTTCAGTTATCAAGGTTTTGATGGCTCTGTGAACGTCCTCCCCTGCTCCACCACTCGCTTCCATTCTTTTTGTCATGGGGGCATTGGATGGAGAAGATTGTGACTGAGTCAAACTGTCCTGCCCGAAGCCAAGGAATGCAGTCTTGTGCGGTTCTGTGAAATTTTCTCTTTATTAAAGTAATAGATATATCAAAAGCTTTGCAACTCATCACCCTAACTACTCTTTCTAGGAACTTTTGCCCTTGCTAACTCTGACTAAGCATATCTTCGCAGCTTTCAGACATTGACTCAGCAACGAACCCCTCCCCTGAGTCCACTTAAGTAGGCTTGGCTTTCACATGTAAAAGATGGCTCCTCCTTAACTCTGTCCGTTGAACTTTGCACCACTTAATCCTCCGAGTGTGAGGCGTTGGGGGCTGGATCTCATCCTCCCCCTCTGAGTGGTGGGGCCTGCCTGCTCCAGCATGGGAAGGTACTCGGGTGGGGAATGTCCTGTTGACAAGGCAGCATCTTGGGCAATGGGGGCATGTCTAATGGAGCAGTCTCTGACAGGGCAGTCTCTGACAGTTCAGGTTGGGCTCCAGTGGGGAGGGGGAGGAGACTGGGCACACTGTGAACTCACTGCTTGACCCCTCCCTCAGCTCATCGCCCCAGTCCTCAAAGTTGGTATCACCCTTCCCTCCCAACCTGGGTCACAACACTACTTCATAAGGTTATTTGGTGACCTTGGGCCAGTCACTGCCTCTCAGCCTCATGAAAACCCTCTTCACAGCATCTCCATAAGTCAGGATCGACTTGAAGACAGTACATATGAGAATAAAATGCAGAGGACAAGAACCCACCTTGAGATCCATGGCAGAAAGCTGGGATATATTGTAATAAATTATGGTTATAAATACTTTCAAATCTTTTTCTTCTCCTCTCCCCAACCAGTTGTTTGTCCCTCACACAGCTACACTTCAATCATCATTTTCCAACTGACCCTTTCTGCCTGATATTCACTCCACCAAACATTCCATGGAGTGAGCCTATGTCAGTGGTGCTATGATCAAGTTCCTGGTACAGAGTATCCATATAAAAGCTAACGTCTGCTAGCCATGACGAGTCCCCTCTCTGGAAAAAAATGTAAGGGGTGTGCATTGGCTCTGTGTGTACCCTGAATAACGAGGCAAAACAGAGTGACTTGGGTCATGATCTTACCTTCCCAAGTTGGAGCAGGCTGCCAACAAAACATCACAAGGTAGATCAGGGACCCCCTAAGCTTCCAAGTTGCTCTTTGGCCTTGGTTTTTCCAAAATGTTAAATGCATCACCTTTCCTCTCCACTTTCTTTCTTTCTTTTTTGAGAAAGAAAACCAAGTTAACTGACAAAGTTCAAGAAGGAACAGTGTAGAGAGTTTGGGGGGAGGTAGTTTTGATGAACTAGCCCCGTTTTTAAACACAGTGAACTATTTTCCAAGACTGCTCCTGTCAAGTGATTTGGGGGAGAGTAAATAAATAGTTATTCTCCCCATGAGGCATCATTCTCTTCTGAGTTTTGGCTATGGGAGCAGAGCATAAACAGCTGAGTTAGACTATCTGGGTTGCCTGCTTCTTCCACAACCATTCCATTTTCCAACAAACAATTAAAAAGCATAGCTTTCTGTCTTTTTTTCTTCACACCTTCAAGGAGTGAGGAAAAAACGGTTACTTTTCCTCACTTTTCCTATGTTTTTTTGATGAAGCTAAAATTACCTAGCATGATACCCTTAGACCTATTTGTCTGAACCTAGTCAGGTTTCTTATTCAGAGGCACCTCCCTCATGTCCCCCAGTGTTCAAACTGATTGCCTACAAAAAAAAACTTGGGGCAGGAATATGATTTCTGTTTTCCCACCCCAAAATAGTAAATGCCTTCATGGATGACCATGCCTGCAATTTGCATCCAATTCTGGCAGAAAATTAAAAAAAGTTAAAGGCTTACTTTAAAAAAAAAACTTTTAAAGGTTCCTTGCACAAAAACCCTTTGATCATAAACTATATAAAAAAATCAAACTTCCAAGGGATTAGTAGCACATTTCTGGAACTCTTCGCCGAGCAAAACCCACAGTTGGAAGAAGTGGAAGGCATAATACAATGCAGCTGTTAACCCAACAGCTGTTAATCTGGGACTCCAGTTGACCATTGACACTCATTTACCTTAACCCTTATCTAAGCATATGAACCTGGACCCTACATAACATGCCAAACAACTGAACATCAGAAAAAAGGGGAGCCTGAGGACAGAGGGAGGTAGGGGAGCTGGGAGGGGTGGGTGGGGAGGGAGGAAATATGGGATTGTACAGTTTTATTGTAATAATGTGAAAACCCTAATAAACTATAGGTGAACCCAGGATGGATTAGTTCGCACTGGGAGGGGCTCTTTCACCTGCATATTTCAGATTCTCCATTATAGTCAATGGAGGTGAAACAGAGATTAGGATTTAACAGACCAGTTTTGTACCTGAATAATAAATTTAACTGGAATGACACAGAGCAGATCCAAAACAGATCAGGTTGCTTCCAAATGCTATGGATACAGATAGAACGTGAACCTTGTGGTCTCTGCATACCCCTAAAAAATAACAAACAACATAATAAATGAACAAAATATGAAAGCTGAAGAAACTCAGTGCTTTGAAATATCAGTCTAAACGTGTGCCAAATATTTATCTGTATTTAGCATAATAATCATTCTTATGATCAACAGAGTGGCTTGGAAGGGCTGGCTCAGATATGTTCCCCCCCAGTCTGACAAAATCTTTTGCTTTCACACCAAATAAAGTATTCTGAGGGTCATAAGGGTGGATTAGCAGTGGAAGACTTATGCTAACAGTAATTTATCCCATTCCATTTCTGTATTGGATTTGAAATTGGTTTTGATTGTTTTTATGTATGGGATTGTTTTTATATATGGAATTGTTTTTCATTGTCGATGTTTTTATTACTAAATCACTTCCAATTATTTTATGGGAAGTAATTCATAAATGTAATCAAATCAAATCAATAATTTGGATTGGAGGGGGTGCTTCATCCTAATTACACCATTTTTATCCCATAGGCACTTGTACAAACACACCCCTACAAACACACACATATACACACACAACACAGGATGGACCTCCCATCTTCCTCTGACCATATCACTATTCACCTTTTTAGAAATCAACCTGCTCATTTCCACTGATGCTGTCACAGGTGCTAGCTCCTATACCCTACTATTCCTTCCCTCTTCATCTCCCCCCCACCCGCACCATTGCTGCTTTCCCCCCAGTTTACCTGATTGGCAGGACCACCACAATTGCCTCCCTGGTCTTTGTGTTAACCATTAAAGAAGCCTTAACTAGAGAGGAATTCTTCCACCAATTGTTATTTTAGTTTATAATGCGCCTTAGGGTTTTTTCCCCTCTATAGACAGGCCACAGAAAACCTAAGAACATTCACATGAAATATATAACAATATAATTTTTTTAATATTGGGTATTTGTTTGTGTGCACAGGTTAAAAAAATCAGAATGGGAATGTGCTTGGTTGTTATACATGGTATCAGACTGATGAGTATGAAAATACTCATATGAAAATAGGAGGTCGTGTTAACTATAGACAAAGCCTTATAATAATAGACTGCAGGATTTCATAAATACCTGGCTACCACTTTGGTAAGCCATTGAATGAGTCACCATGCTTAGCTGCAGGAATTTGATAGATTCAAAAATAATAACAGTCCATTTCTTTTAATTATACCACACCAAAATGATAAATGCGGCTTCTGGAAACATTTATAAAATGGACTTCTTCACTGGCATTTATCATGATAATCGTGCATCTTACCATATGAGTGTATATTCATTTGCCTGATAAAATTAATCTTCATTATGGCTTTCTAAGGTTTTCTCTTTTAACTCTGCTTCCAGCTAGGAGCTGTTCCAAAGATTCTGAAAAAATTCAGCCCAAAATGGTAGTAGTGCAGGGCAGTGACCTAGACAAAGGTCTTCTTTAATCATCCAATATTCTGCATGAAGATGAGCATGTGGAAATTATGGAGGCTAATTAATTCCCACTATTTACATGTCATTACATGCCATTTGGCACCTAACATTAAAAATGTATCTGTAAGAGGTTTTACATGTGCACATACAATTGTGATCTATTCTGACAAAGGGCCAAACTAAACATGAGTTAATTGCATGAATACAATGAATATGAACATTTTTTTTGTTATATAAATAGCACCTCCAGGAAAATCTGTGCAGACTTGACACCATGAGAAGGAGAAGTTTAACTCTTTCTGTCCCTGTCACAGTCCTGAAAAAAATCTGCTCTCCAAAACTGCATTTCAAGGGGAGCATCCATTGTTGCCAATCAATGTTACATCTAATTTGGCCCAGAGAGATTGTTGAAATATGTTTCTTATACAAGTACAGTCGTCAGGCCTATTTGTTTTGACTTCCAGGATCAATAGCAGCTTAGGATAGGTGATTTTCTTCAGGACTCGGGGGGGGGAGTTTAAGAGTTGCTCCGCAATGCTGCAGGCCCAGTTAGTTGGAGGGACCTTGTGGATCAAGTTGTCCAGCTCCCTGCTCAATCTCCTGCCTGAAATCCAGGACTAGAACACCCCAAATATATAGCTATCCAATCTTTGCTTGAAGACCTCCAGTGAGGTTTTGTTATACTGCTCTTACTGGGTTATATGTAACAAACATGTTCTGTTAGCGCAAGGGTTTCCACTTGCTCAACAGAACTTCTCCTCCCTCTCCTCCCCCCCCCATGTGCCTCCCAAATCTGTTCTGGAGTTTCCCCCAATCCTCCAGAGCAGATTTGGAGAGAGGAGAGGGCATGTGGGGAAGTGAAGTTCTGTTGCGCAAGCAGTAGTCCTTGGAGTAACAGAACAACTTTTGTTGGATATAACCCCATTAGGAAATGTCTCCTATCATTCAGATCAGATCAATAAGCGCCATATATAAAGGTCGATTCTGCTCCCGGCATTGTTCTTGAAGCTGTCGTGCAGTGAAGATCATGTCCACTGTCCCCCTGGAAGGGCGGAAACCATTTTGAGATTCGGGGAGGACATTCTCTGAGATCGGCAGGAGGCGATTTGCGAGGATCCTTGCAAGGATTTTACCTGCGGTAGCTAGAACAAAGATACCTCAATAGTTCCCGGAATCTGTTCTATCACCCTTCTTAAAAAGGGTGATAATTATGGCATCCCTAAAGTCTTCCGGGATCTCCTCCCTCATCCAGATTTTTCAATGAGCTTATGAAGTTTTTGTGTAAGTTCAGGCCCGCCTTCTTTAAAGACTTCAGCAGGAATCCCATCAGGTCCACTAGCTTTGTTGCTTTTCATTTGATTGATGGCTTTACTGACTTCATCCAAATTAGGGGATACTGCAAGCTCATCCCTAGTTTGTTGTTGTGGAATTTGCAAGAAGACCTCATCAGCCACAATAGGGTTACGATTGAGGAGGTCTTGGTAATGCTCTTTCCAGGGCAGTGCAATAGACTGTTTATCCTTAAGAAGTTTGGTACCATCCACTGAACGTAAGGGATTTGTACTGTAATTTGTTGGTCCATAGATGGCCTTTGTGGCATTAAAAAAGCCCCGTGCATTGTGACCATCTGCAAAGTGCTGGATTTCTTGAGCTTTCTTTATCTATCAGGCGTTCTTAAGTTCTCTAGTTCTTCTTTGGACCTCAGCCTTTGCACTGGCATAGATTTTTTTCTTAGCAGCACAGTTAATGTCTTTCTGCCATATCTGGAAGGCTTTCCTTTTCTTGTTGATGATATGTTCAATCTCCCTATCATTCTCATCAAACCAGTCCTGATGTTTCTTAGTTTGGTATCCATTAGTTTGTTCACATGCTGCAATACAGGCATACCCTGTTTAATGTTGCCTCGCTTAACGTTGCCTCGCTATAACGTTCATGTTCCATACTCCACCATACCCCACTTTAATGCACACAATTCGCAATAACGGACACTGACGTCCCACGTGCATTGCGAAGCGTCGTCTTCTGAGCAATCTGAGCAAAGCGTCGTCTTCTGAGCCAGCGGAGCGTTGAGCGGAGTGATCTAGCGATCTGAGCGGCTGCTGCCTTAGAGACACAGTTCATTTAAAGATACAGTACTGTATTTTATTTTACATTTAAGTACTGTACTTTACTTTACAGTACTGTAAAGAGCGATTGGAGCTCTGCCTGCCCCGGCCTAGGTTGGTGGCGGCAGTGTGTGTGTGTGTGTGTGGGGGGCACCTCGTGCTCTTTAGATCCCCCTGATTTCATTTTAGATCCCCCTGATTTCACTTTACTGTCCCATTTTATACCTCTCCCTCTCCATTGTCCCATCTGCTTTGCTGTAATTGTTTGTGATAAAAAAATAAAAAATAAAAAAATTCTTTAGATCCCCCTGATTTCACTTTACTGTCCCATTTTATACCTCTCCATTGTCCCATCTTCCTTTCCTGCTTTTTCTCTCTGTCTCTGCCCATCATTAGTTCTGGCTTTTGCCACTGCTGGCTTGTGACTCCCATTAGCGTGTGTGTGTGTGGGGTGTGTGTGTATTGGTATTGTTTTCCCTTGCCTTCAGTATTGTACAGTACAGTACTGTACAGTATTACAGTACAGTACATAATGGCAGATACAAAGAAAAGTCGTAAATCTATCACCTTAGATATGAAGCTTAAAATGATTAAACTGTCTGATGAAGGTGTTTCTCAAGCTGAGATAGGCCAAAGGCTAGGCTTCACTCCAACAACAGTTAACACGGTCATGCAGAGCAAAGAAAAAATTCTTGCGGAAGTTAAGAGAGCTATGCCAGTGAACACAACAAAAATTAGAAAAAGGGATAGCCTTGTTGCAGACATGGAGAGACTCTTAATACTTTGGATAGAAAATCAGACTGCACGCCAGGTTCCTGTAAGCCAGGCAATGATTCAAAGTAAGGCCTTAAGCCTATTCAATGACCTGAAGGCTAAGAAAGGTGAGGCAGCGAAGGATGCCGAATTTGTTGCAAGCCGTGGATGGTTTGACAGGTTCAAGAAGAGGTCTAACCTACATAACATCAGAGTGCAAGGAGAGGCAGCTGCTGCAGATACTGAGGCTGCAGAAAGCTATCCACGCAAGCTTGCCAAAATTATTGAAGAGGGAGGCTACTCCAAAGAACAAATTTTTAATGTGGATGAGACTGGGCTGTTCTGGAAAAAGATGCCTGCAAGAACCTTCATCGCCAGAGAGGAGAAAACAATGCCAGGCTACAAGCCAGCTAAAGAAAGAATAACCCTTCTGTCAGGTGGCAATGCCTCTGGTACCTTGAAACTAAAGCCTATGCTAATTTATCGTTGGGAAAACCCTAGAGCTTTAAAGAACTACGTTAAAACTAGACTTCCAGTGCGTTGGAGGTCTAATAGAAAAGCATGGGTGACTGCAGCCGTTTTTGAAGATTGGTTTGACACCTGCTTTGTACCAGAGGTGAAAGCCTATTGCAGGGACAACAATATCCCTTTTAAAATTTTGCTCCTTGTAGACAATGCTCCTGGCCACCCTCGAACGTTAGCTGAACTGAACCCTAACATTCGAGTGGAATTCCTACCACCGAATACCACCTCACTCATGCAGCCCATGGATCACTGTGTCATAGCCACCTTCAAGTTGAACTACTTGAAAAGAACCTTCAGCAAGTGTATTGCAGCAATAGAAAATGAAGAGGGGACAGGGCAAGAAGTCCTAAAGAAATTCTGGAAAAGCTACATCTTGGATTGCATCAAAACTATAAGAGATGCTTGGAATGACATCAAGGAAACAACAATGAAAGGGGCCTGGAAAAAATTATGCCCACAGTTATTTGATGATGTCGAAGCCTTTGAAGATCCTGTAGCTGATGTTACTGAAAATATTGTAGAGATGGCAAGGCAGTTAGAGCTGGAAGTGGAGGCAGAAGATGTTGCTGAACTTATGGCGTCCCATACTGAACCCCTCAGCAATGAAGATCTTCTTGAACTTGAAGAGGTGAGAGAGGAATAAAATGTGCCGGATGAGGATGAGACCATGGAACAGCCTGAAGGCCTAACTTCAAAAGTTCTCTTGGAAGCTTTCCGTTATCTTGATAGCGCCATGGCTCTTTTTGAAAAGCATGATAGGGACTTTGAAAGCAGTTACAAAGGCAATGCAAACATTTCGGGGGCTTATGCCTGTTACAAAGAAATCTACAGGGAAAAGAAAAGAGCTACAGTTCAAACCTCCATAGCCACCTACTTTCTCAAAAGGCCAGCAGCAGCACCCAGTCAATCTCCCAGACCATCAACATCCACTGAAAGTCCATCTCTAGCATCGACATCAGCCCCAAGCCCTACTCCTACTTCAGGTAGTCCATCCAAATCGCCAGCAAGAAAGCATCTAGCCCTTGATGACTCGACTTATGAAGTAGAAGATATGCCCTCTCCTTCATCCTTCCTGCAATACATGTAAATTTTCGTTCATCCATTTTGCATCTGCCAGCTGACATTAAAGGTAAGCTTACTTTATTTTATTTTATGTTTATTTTAGTTATAAATGTGTTATTTACATCAGTTATGCCCATATATGATGATTGCAGTGCAGTACATGCATCAAGTGGAAAAAAACTAGTGCTTCACTTAAAGTAGATTTTCACTTTACATACACGCTCAGGTCCCATTGCGTATGTTAAAGCGGGGTATGCCTGTAATGGAAGTCTTCAGTTTAATCCAGTGTTCCTCGACATTTTCAGGAAGTTCCATCAGTACATGTTTCTTGAGAGTTGTTTGAAAGCAGGCTCGCTTAATAGGATCTTGAAGGGCATGGATGTTCATTTTACACCTTGGTTTTCTTCCTTGGAACCTACGTTGAGGAACAATATTAATGGCCATAGTGGATTGAATTAATCGGTGATCTGTCCAGCAGTCATCAGCACTCGTCAAGGCCCTAGTGAGGAGTACATCACAATGATCTCTGGCATGGACAATTACATAATCCAAGAGATGCCAGTGTTTTGACCGAGGGTGCTTCCATGATGTTTTACTTTTTTTTTTTTTTGATGAAAGAGTGTGTTTGTAATAACAAGATTATGCTCTGCACATTTAGTCAGAAGTAGAATGCCATTCAGGTTGCTATTGCCAACTCCTTCTTTCCCAATGGTTTCTGGCCATAAGTCAAAATCACACCCAACTCTTGCATTGAAGTCACCCAAGAGGATAATTTTATCCTCCTTAGGTATCTCTGATAAGATGGTGTCCTGCTTGGTATAAAAATTTTCCTTGATGTCTTCATCAGCATCTAATGTTGGTGCATAAGCACTTAGAATAGTTGCCTGCTGGTTTTTGGCAATTTTAACTGGAGAATTGAGCATCATTCATTAATGCCAATAGGAACTTCTGACAAGAGCTTCATAAGATGATTTTTAATAGCAAAGCCTACCCATGTATTCGTCATTCTTGTTCAGGCAGTCCTTTCCAGAAGAAGGTATAACCTCTTTTTTCTTCCTTCAGTTGTCCTTCTCCTGCTCCTAGATTTTCTTGGAGTGCTGCTATGTCAATATTAAAATGTCTCAACTCCCTCGCGATGATGGCAGTCCTGCTTTCAGGATGTTCACTATCTGTATTGTCCAGCAATGTCCATATATTCCATGTTCCAAAATTCAATTGTCCTTTGCGACCGCTAAGTGGTGTCTCCACTGGACGCGCTAATCCAGTCAGGGAGAGAGATGAGGCAGACTATGTTTAGGACACCTTTTCTAGCCCCCTCCCCATACAGGGTGAGCAGAGTAGATCCTGAATAGGACTGCTCAGTCGTGGATACAGCTGCCGAACTACTCAACTGCCTTGGTCCTTGAACCAGGACGACTGAGTCTGTATCCACCACCCATGTGCTAGTCCATGACTAGGGGCTTCCAGATTTCACAGTCCTGCCCCCGTTGCCATTTGCTGATCCCCATGGGACTTTTGGTTTGGTTTGGTTTGGTTGGAAGATTCCTGTGTGTGAATTTGTTTTAGTGGGGAGATCGGCACACAACGATCAACACACAATCTTGACAGAAAAAGGCTTTGATCCAATGGCATGGATACAATGACGATTGGAAGTATTTTATCTGCTGCAGTCTTCATCTGCCTTCACAGCCATTATAATATACACATTGTTATCCTCCACCTGTTCTGCTGTTGAGGACTTTCTTGGATCGTTCTTTGTCTGGTTCCTCTCCCTTGACCTTACCGCCATGGGTAACCCTGCTGGGAGTACATGACTCCCGATGGCATCGCTTACAGGGTTCATTGGAACACGTAAGCCCGCTCACCACTGCAAGGTGATGATCCAGCGAGGGGAATTTAAGCCCATTAGAACTCAGGAACAGCAGAGAACAAGTTCTCTTCTGTTTGAAACTGATGTCCTGAACATGCCCCACTGGGCAGGAGGGTGTAGTGAGGTATGACCAGAAGCTGAAAACAGGTTGGAAAAGGTATTTAAAATACATCAGCAAAAGACCAGGGAATGTATTTCAGTGAACGAAAGATCTAAGCATCATCCACAAAGAATTTTAAAGGAAAAACATATTATTATACATAAATGAATCTTGGAGAAGGGAAAATATAACAGTATATGCAAGCAACAATAAAACATACTGATTACATGTAAAATAAAACAGAATATCAATGTGCAGAGTTAAGCCACAAGATGGAACAGCTATTAGCTGTTCTATGCAAAGATGCCAGTATATTTTCTTGGGATTAACTTTTAACTTAGCTGTTACTTAAATACACAAAATATTGAGGAAAGCCTGACTATTACAAGCAATAATTGTGGCTTGCAAAATTAGCATAGATTTTAATTATAATTTGGCTTGACTATGGTTTACCACTTACAACTCACACCAATCTAAACTAGTTAAAAGCTTTCCTATGTTCTCAGCTATATAGCAATTTATCCTAAAGGTTAGAAAAGAGAAAAGAAAAATCATTATAGTTGCCTATCCAATCAGGGTTCCAACGGTACAGGTTTCTGTGGGCTCAGGGGAGAGCTGAAAGATAAATCCAAGCTCCAGACTGAAAGAGACATTTCTGCTATTAAGAAAGACATTCAGGCCTGTTTAACAACATAGGAAACTGCCTTATACTGAGGCAGACCATTGGCCCATCTAGCTCAATATTGTCTATACCAGCCTTTCCCAACTAGTGGGCCACCAGATGTTGTTGGACCACAATTCCCATCTTTCCTGACCATTGGCAATGCTGGCTGAGGCTGATGGGAGTTGTGGTCCAACAACACCTGGTGGCCCACTAGTTGGGAAAGGCTGGTTTATACTGACTGCCAGCGGCTATCCAGAGTTTCAGGAAGGAGTCTTTCCCCACCCTACTGGGAGAAGCTGAAGACTGAACCTGGAACCTTCTGTATGCAAAATCTGTTCACCATCACTGAACTATAGTCAGAATTTATTGACCAACATTTGCTGTCATTCCACTCCATAGCTTTTTGGGGCTGTTACTTTTACCATGTACCCAGATTCCCCCCCAAATTGACCGGAGCAATGTAAGTGACCGCCCTTTGGATAACTGAAGAGTGCTATCATGTCTCTTCTCAGGGCTCATCTACACAGCAGTTTATTGTGTATTTGGTGCTACTCACATCTCCTTTAAATTTGCATGGTTCGCATGACATTACCGGCAAACAGAAGCTATCACACAGTTTTCCCACCTGTAAGTCCGTACTAACCCAATCTACTGTTAGTACGAAAAGGGGAGAAAAAAAGTCTCCACTCCATTTCTCTAGTGGTTGCAGATGCTTTGCTCCAATGCTTTTAGATAGATGTGTCAATAGTTCCCCTCTCCATGCCCACTATCTCCTCTCTTCTTTCATTTTGTTTCCTGTGGGCTGATGAGCAACTTCTGGCTGCTCTCTTCCATTCTGCTGGCCTTTTTTATATTGCTACAAATGATGCCTTTATTTTCTTCCCCCCCTAATTTGTGTGCATAAGCATAACACTGCTCCAACAAAGATTTGTTCAGCACTGGTTAGGCCTCATCTTGAATACTGCATCCAGTTGTGGATACCGCACTTTAAGAAGGATTCAGACAAATGGAACAGGTTCAAAGGAGGGCAAGTCCTTCCTGGAGATGCCAGGGACTGAATCTGAGACTTTGTACATGCAAAAATGCTGTACCGCTGAGCTACAGCTCTTCCCTAATATAATAATATATTATACCATTCTGCTGTAGAACTTTTTTTTTATTTCGATGCATTTAATGTACCTAATGTTAAAGAACATACTTCCTGTCAGATGTTGATTTGTCTTTTGATTTCCAGGTAAGATTTTTTTAAGATTTCAGAAAGCTTACAACATTATGTAGGAATTATAAATGCTATATTGACATGTGTTATCTTGCTTCCTATTTGTATGCAGATGTGTTATGGGAACATTCAGTGTGGAGATCTGGACATCTCACCAAGCAACACAAAATAATAAAAAACAAATTCATGTTTTTGTTCTTCAAAACATTGAATTAGTTGCATTAGTCTCTATGGAGTCAATATTTCAAAGCTGAACAGAAATGTTTAGCTCTCTTGTGTTTTACAAATTAATAGGCTGTAATATGTGCTTGTTCCAGACCTGTGCATTATGGGATCAGTAGGTCTGCTCCTCTTGTTATGTTTCTTAAAGCTTAAGTGCCCTTAGCTGCACATCTCTTGTTCAGCAAGAAACAGATTTTTAATTAAATTCAGCTTTGTGGATCCTGTTAAATAAATTTGTCAAACTCCTTGGTGATTCAAACACATCTTGTTCACAGCCGAAAATCCACCAGCGCTGCAGCCCATGGAGTTTGAGGGCTAATTCATGATGAGTTTGTGATGGTCCTTCTCTGTTCTGGTCTCTTCAGATCTTCATGATGATCATATTCACACTCACTAAGCATTGTGTTACATAACAATTCTCTTTGGAAACAGAATATTCTACCTGCTATCTAAATGTGCCCTAGTTTGTAAGCCAAGCACACACATCAAACAGAAAGTAAACATCTCACTCCACCTCTGTGATCTAGTAAGACTGGGAATGGACAAGGTCACATTTCTGAGAAGTCAAGTGACATAGATAAGAAAGGCTAATTCACACCTACTCAATAATTAAATAATGGATTGCCCATACCCAATCTATTTACCTGCCAGGTTAGGGTTACTTGCTCAACAGGAAGCTCAGGAGTGAATGAACTCTTTGTTTACATAGCAACATATAGCTAATATTGGTATAAGAGCCATCATTCCTTAGGCCTAAGCTAGAAATTATGTGGGACCATCCATGTTTAGGTTTAGATTAATTTTTCTACTGCTAATTTGGTTGGGAGAGCAGTGGCTGTGAAAGGCTGTTTAACCCTTTCCTCCTATGCCATTTCCCCAATCTAAATTATCCTCCTTTCCCCAAAAGCTACTCTCAGTCCCACCAAAGACCTTCCATACTTTTAGTTGCAAGACTCCCCAGAGCACTTTTGTATCTCAAACACAAGAATAAAATAGGAAGTATAGAAACCATACGTCCTTTTTCTTGGTTTATTTCAGTGAGAAAGTTATGCTTCTCTGTGATTATGTGAAGATTATTTTGTCTGCTTTTGGGTAATAATCAAAGGGGGAAAGTCAAGGATCTCCTTGCAGGAAGATATTCAGACTCTTTCCTGTATCTGATGGTCATATGATACAGAAAGAGTCTGAGAATCTTCCTGCAAGGAGATCATTGACTTCCCCCATTTGCTTATTAACCCTAAAGCAGGCAAAATAATTTCATGTGTTTGCATAATATGAAACCACTGTAATCCATGGGCTACCCAAGTAGCAGGTTCATAAACTGTGAAAGACTTTCCTCATTTGCTTGAGTCCTCACCCAGAAAATCTGTGGGAACCCATATTGACTGGGTGACTTCCACAGCACACACTAGGAATATATGATGTCAATCATATGTTTTCTAAAATGAAGCTCTTAATGCTCCCATACAAAAATCGCATGATTCTTTTCTTTTGTATTCCTTCCCAGTATTCAAGTGGAAGCTGGATTCTATGCAATAGCAGTGCCTCTTCTTCTAGGGTAGGGTTGAGGAACCTCAGGCTTGGGGCCAAATGCAGCCCTCCAGACCTCTCTGTCTGGCCCTCAGAACTCTCCCTAGGCAACACCCCTCACTAGCCCTGCTTTGTACCCTGAGTGCTTTTGCTGACTGGAATGTGCCCTTAAATTCTTATAATGGCTTTTGCTTGTCTGGACAGAGGATAGTGTGTGTGTGTGTGTGTGGAAACTAGCCTAAAAGTAAAATTTACATTAGCTGCTGTGCCCATTTTTGCCTCTGACCCTGCCCACATTGGCATGTAACATGAAGAAAGGTTCCCCACCCCCTGCTTTAGGGGGTTACTCAGTGCTTCTTTTACTCAGTAGAAAATGAGGCGCTGGTACTCATATCTTGATAAAAGTGTTGTGGGTGCCAACACAAAATGGCTGCCACGGGCAGCAAAAAGAGAGGTGCTGGTACTCTGTCCTGATGAGCACGGTCACAAAAATAGTCCTGGGTTTACTACTCAGAGTGTTTCTTCTTTCAAGAGATTTCAATATCCTTAAGGACCTCTTCACAGCCCCTTACCTGCATTGTCTTGAGACTCAATTTACCAAGATCCTAGCTATAATCACTGTTCCAGTTTGTCTCTAACTTTGTACATTCCCAGTTTTTTAAGCCATCCCAACAGGTGTTCATTTGTTTTTAAGCTGGATGCATTGTTACAGCTGATAACAGCCTTGCCTATGCCAGCTTCATCCTCCTGAGTTTGGCTTTAACAAGCATTTGCTTTACAATTGACATTTAACAGGATCCTCAAACCTGGTGCTTAAACAGAACTTCAAGGACCTGTATCTTCCCACAGCCCATCCCCCTATCACACTTTAACTGCTGTAGTCCAACATTACTCTTGGAAACTTCGTACAGATGAACTTCGTTTTTCTAAGGATGTATCACATTTTCAGGATCTGTGTGACTGCCCCACGTGGTTATTAAAATGGCAGGTAGCAGCTTCTCGGTAAAGAGCCTTCTAGTGTAACATGGCTGAAAAAAAAGGCAAATGCTATTTTAGGCTACATTAACAGAAGTATAATTTCCAAACTGCATGAAGAAACAGTTCCCCTCTGTTCTGCACTAGTTAGGCCTTATTTTGAGTACTGCATCCAGTTCTGGACAACACACTTTAAGATGGATGCAGACAAAGTGGAACAGGTTCAGAGGAGGGCAACAAGGATGATCAGAGGACTGGAATCAAAGCCCTATGAGGAGAGACTGAAAGCAGTGGGCATGTTTAACCTTGAGAAGAGAAGACTGAGGGGAGATATGATAGCACTCTTCAAGTACATGAAAGGTTGTCACACAGAGGAGGGCTGGGATCTCTTCTCGATCGTCCCAGAGTGCAGGACACGGAATAATGGGCTCAAGTTTCAGGAAGCCAGATTTCAACTGGACATCAGGAAAAACTTCCTAACTGTTAGAGCCATACGACAGTAGAACCAATTACCTAGAGAGGTAGTGGGCTCTCCAACACTGGAGGCATTCAAGAGGCAGCTGGACAGCCATCTGTCGGGAGTGTTTTGATGTGGGGGGTTGGACTTGTTGGCCTTATAGGCCCCTTCCAACTCTACTATTCTATGATTCTATGATTCTAAAATTGGGGAATGGAAAATATATGGGTGGGAGTTGATCATCCCAGAGTGCAGGGCATGGAATAATGGGTTCAAGTTATAGGAAGCCAGATTTTGGTTGAACATCAGTAAAAACATCCTAACCGTTAGAGTAGTACAACAATGGAACCAATTACCTAAGGAGGTGGTGGGCTCTCCAACAACGGAGGCATTCAAGAGGCAGCTTGACAGGCACCTGTCGGGGGTGCTTTAAATTGGATTCCTGCACGAGCAGGGGGTTGGCCTCGATGGTATTATAGGTCCTTTCCAACTCTACTATTCTATAATTCTTTGATTCCATCCCCCCCCCCAAAAAAAGATGTATAAAGGTCTTCTTTCCCGGCTAAAGTTTGCTTCAGCAGATCTGGATTGCCCTTCAATCCTGAGTCCCAATTCCCAGCTCCTGACTCACTCTAGACTCAAGACTGCTGCTTATGGCCCATCCCTGACTCAGGGCATGTGGTCTGTGTTGGAAATGTGACAGTGCAACTTAGCTTGAAGCCTGGGAGGGGAGTGCATGCTACATGGGAAGTAGAGAGGTAGAGAGAAATCCTCCTAAATTCCTAGACTGTTCCGTCCACTCTCATCTAAACTCACCTTTCCTTCCAGTGTAAACTGATATGCTCAGAGGAATCAAACCTCCCTTCCTGCTCCTTCTCTGATCTCAGTCTTCTTTTGTTCTTCTTGCCAGCATGGCTCCCTGAGGAGGAGCACAGATGCAGCAGACATATCTTCTGCAGCATCTCCTATCTAGATAGTCAGATGTAGGTCTTT
This sequence comes from Rhineura floridana, assembly GCF_030035675.1. NCBI lineage: Eukaryota > Metazoa > Chordata > Lepidosauria > Squamata > Rhineuridae > Rhineura > Rhineura floridana. Next base: position 145,457,743 of record NC_084481.1, on the reverse strand, counting down.
TCTATCTAAATGTATTTCCTACAATAAAGTTAGTTTGTTATTTTTTTTTATACCAGACTCTCAGTGCAATTTCTACCAAGCTGAAGTGTAGCTGCTGCTTAGTATTTACTGCACACTCTTAATTCCACAAAATACCATTATGATCCATAGATCCTAACAGTCTGGAAACAAGAGGTGGTCAAAGCAGGTATGGAAAGTCCACAAACAGCTTAGTTTGTGCTGAGCACCGAGTTGTTCACACTGAGGAGCCTGGCTACAGCCAGCAACTTTAGAGGATAAGGTGGAACCCAATGGGCCATTGTTTCACCTAAACTCTGCAAGGTTGCTAACTGCAATGCCACCCTCTGGCCATTAGCACAGGAAAGAGGAGGCCTACCGTTTCCTCCTCTGCCAAGCATCCATAGTGGTGCAGTCAGTAAGAAATTTATTTATTTAGAATAAATAAGATCACAGGTCACACTTCCTCACATTGATAAGTGGCTAAGACTTGGGTGCCAAGCCTAGGACAGTTCTTATGGCCATCTACATGCTGGAGGGAAGGAGGCAGCCAGCAGAACCCAACTGACTTCTGAGGCTACCTGATTCTTTTGGGCTAACTGATTGCAGTCTCTCTGCCTGCCACTGTCGGGAAGCAGCAAGACTCAAACCAGTCAGCCCCTCTAATATGTCCAGGTGTCCAAAGAGTAAGGCACTCATGTGTCCTGGTGTCAGACTCCTGGACTGAGTCCTTTGTCACTTTACAGCTCTGTTTAGGTTTTGCAGGTTTTTGAAGGACTGGAAATACTATATACTACACCAGGGATAGCCAGTTTGGTGCCCTCCTGATGTTGCTGGGCTACAACTCCCATAATCCCTGATCATTGGTCATGCTGTTGGGAGATGGAGTTCAACAATATCTGGAGGACACCACTTTGGGTGACTTTGTACTATTGGCAATGATGACTGTGCTATGCCACTTCTCTCTGAAACAAACTCTCTAATCTTCCTCCATCCTAGAATCTCAAACTGGGATTCTTGTCTGCCTGCTCAGGAAACTGACCCCTGGCCTGTTTGGACTGTACCATTTGCATCTGATGCCACAGAACCCTGCCAATAGTGGGACAAAAGAAATAAAATAAATACCATAGATAACAATGTCCCTGGGCTCCTCCATACAACCTGTTTGAGCATCCATCCTGATTTGCTTGCACAAAGTTTGGGCAGAAATGATACGATGCCTGCTCATTCTTGATCATTCTTTCTGATTTGTCTGCAAGGAGGTCATACGTCTCCCCATCAAACAGTAATTTATCCCACACTTTTTAATACATTTCCCCATCACTCTCCTAACTGAAAATAGCACTTTGTTTAACAAAGTAGATTTGTTGTGTTAGATTGCCAGAAGGCTTTAACCCACTTTAATTGTGCAAACCTAAATTTCTGGTATGCAAATGAATCCCTTTAGCAAAATAGTGACAATTTGGAGGTGACTTCTATCATACTGCCTTCAACTGTCTTTAAAAAAACCTGTTGTCTCCAGCCCTAACATGATGTTTTTGTCCGCATGTTAAACTGCTAGGTGAAGGTTTCAGAATCTGCTTTCATATGGCTTTAATCCAGAATTTACTGGATAAGAAAAACAATCCCCCCGTAATGGATGTATGCCTCCTTCCTTCCAGTATGTAGATGCCCAATTACACAGACACTTAGTTTGCATGATGTCTCACTTGCTTTTGAGGGCAAATTGCAGTAACTGAACATCACTGGAATACCTTACCACACTTGACATAGTGGAGTGAAGGGATGCACCAGCTTCTCTGCCATGCTAACACTCCACCACAGCCCAGTAAATGTCTAAAATGGAGCCATAGATCTGTCTGCAAGGTAGATTTGGCTGTTCTGATTAGAAAAGAAGACAAATAATTTCCATAATCCTCCCTTGGGTACATTTTTTTTATTAAACTACCTTAGAATTCTTATTATTCATAGGAATTAATCAGAAATACACAGCATTTGGCATGCATTGTTTTATTCTGAAGGTACTTTCAGTACCTTTTGAAATGAATTACATTAATTTTCCACCTGTGCTCAAAACACTAATATTTACTGCTAATTATTCCAGAACAGTCATAATGGACAACACAAAGAAATGCAGGATGATTAAATCTTCTCTAAGCTACTAAACTCACTTCCTAGACAATTACCATATCAATAACTAGATTTTTTTCCCCTCCACACCCAAAATGTAATGAAGACAAGTGATCACAGGGGATCATCTGGGAGTTGGGTGAAAAAATCAACACAACGAATGACCAGATCAATCAATAACCCCTTTAGTGAATATAGAAGATAGCTTCAAAAAGATCCATTACCACTACTTTTGTCATAAATTACATATAGACGGACAATACATCTGTATGATGAGAAACCCTTATGTAGCTTAGAAACACTGGAGATTGTGTTGCTTACAGTCACACTTAACCAAGTTCAGCAAAGGCAGATTTATTGAAGTCAATGTAATTTAAGCAAATGTTTCTGGCTGAGGATTAGCTATTATAGTCTCACTTCAAGTCCCTATTTTTAATGTAGTCTAATATTAGACTACTCTTCCTAGCACAAGAACATGAAAAAGTAATGAATCAGTGACTATTGTATCTGTGCTTATGTAGGTAGGCAGTTGTGCAAAAACACAAACAATGGCAACAGAGCTGTCCTAACAATGTCAACTGAATCTGGCATATGGAGTAAAAAGTTTGTATAGATTTCAGCATTAACAAATGATTCATTTATCATTTCTCCTCTGGTCCCATTGGTTTCTTGGATATTATACCAAGATTGTTGGCAATGGATTGGTCTCACTGTAGCACAGTGATCATAGTATGCACACCTCTCTTGCCACTGAAGAGGAGGAAGAGGTTTGACCATGACTGGTGACCCCAAATCATATTATTCAGATGCCCTGGTCGGCTGCAAGGACAACCAACCACAGAAACATGGTCTGGGCAGCCTAAGGATGGACAGTGCTGCTAGAATAGAGAGGCATAGCTGCTGCCTCACTGGACAAGAGAAGAGAGGAAGAAATAGGGGAACCCCCTGCCTCCAAGAGTTGGGAAGATTTCTACTTTAGCAGCTCCAGGGCAGCAAGCCAGTAGCCTCTCAAACCTGGTCCTGGTCCTGGACAAGGATGTTGTAAGGATATCTCTAAGTTAAACATGTAATGCTCTTTGTACACTCTAAAACTTTACAAATGCTAAATATGGGGGGGGGAGAGATGACAAAAAAATGTTCTAGCTTATCCTCCCTCCTAAAAGTAATGTTCCTGATCAGGGTTCCAGTCAGCCATTCCTTCCAAGCATGATATTCCACTCCCCGCCCCCCTTGTTCTCTTTTTCTTTTCCAACTGACACTATACATTCTGGGAATACTGAGCATGCTCAGTCCAAATTGAGCTGGGGGAGGGTTGTCTCCTTAGATTTCTTTTTTAAAAAAAACATTATACTTCTGCAAACCTTGGGTTTCTGCTGGCTATGCTAATACCACCTTCTTGTTTCTCAGTAGCCCTGTTGGGCTACAATCATGTCTCAACTTACTACCTGAGTTCATTATTAGAAGGAGTAGACTGGTGGTAGTATTGAAAAGCTAGCGATCTTTCCATTTTGCCCAACAAAGTTCCTGTAACTCAAAAAAGCCTGCTTACTCTTGCACCAGGAGAAGTGGACAAAATTGCCTCACCTGTCTTCTACCCTTCGACCGCATGGCTTCATCTTGAGTGCAGATAGTGTAGATTGATTATTCAGAAAAACTAGCAGTGTAGTGTGCAGACTCTTCTATCACTTCCCCCTGAAAGTTGCATATTTGTTTAAGGAAGGGATACTTCCAAACTGGAGAGGGGCCTTTTATCATGGGCTCCCCTGAGATGATTGAAACGACAACCACATTACTTTTCTAACATCAAACATCCGTCACTAGTAAGCAGGTAATTCAACTTTTCCCAAGCTAACATAAAAGAGCATGGGTGTTACTAGACACATCACAATTGAACATACATTAATAAATACTAATGAAGTCTTGGGAGACAGAGTTAGCAGTTCCCCAGTTTTCATCTAGAGAGGCTTGCCTGCCACCGAAGTAGTGAACTGGTGTAGCCATGCTGATAAGCTTACAAGAGCTGACAAGATCACAGTATGAGCTTGTATGACTGCAGGCCAGATATCATGATGGCCGTTCATCCCTAGTGTTACACCAGGGAAGATTTTGGGCTTACTACTGCTCATCATTAGAGATTATGTACATACAAGATATCTAGAATGAATTAAGGGCATCTGAGGATTCTGCTTATAGTTTCTGACATGCTTCTAGTGCATAAGGATTCCCCCCTCCACCCATACACAAACCAAATATTAACAGGATGAGAATTCAATGTATCTTCTGTCTACAAGAGAAAGAGTTGCTGTTCCCTCTCATCCTGAAATGACAACTGATCTACTATGTAGCAAGTGACCAATAAAAGCTTTTGCTCTGTGTTTAGGTCAAGATAAACGGGACACATTTATCCCATGTGAGCTGGACTCGAGACAGGAAGTTTTAGTGGCTGCACAGTCCAGGCTGAAAGAGAATGGCACCAGCAGGCAGGATCTGATTTCAGGCTAGTCTAATGATGTGGCTGGTGCTGAGCCAAGAGGAAACAATTCTCACTTGGATTAGATTACACCCCTGCACCATCCTTGCACATTCTCTTTTCCTGCCTCCCCTCTTCAGAGTCTTTCTGAAAGCACCCTTGAGAACCGCAGTCTCCTTCTCTGTCTCTTTATCAGCCTCCTGCTAATGTAGCCCATTTTGAAAGGCAGGCAAATCTGCAGACAGCGTTAAAAATGTACAGTTTGCCACTTGCCATCACCCTCTTCTGAAATCTCACTTTTGATAAAAAAAAAAACCTGTGACTGAGGAAGCAATCTGACACGAGCAGTTCTCTCATACATGGTGGTGCTTGGCTTGCCCTGCGCACCACAAGCACAAAGGTTCTTTAGCACACCAAGGCTGCAAGGAAATGTGTCCTCGTCAGCTGCAGCTTTCATGGCTGCACCTTTGAACTGGAACACTAGAATGAGAGAGGTCTAAAAAACACCTGAAAGCTTAGCTCCTTTCATCACATAGTATTAGCCAGACCAATTACCTTTCTACATATCCCGTGTCTTACTGTAAGGCACATTTGGAATGGAAGTTTCCATTGGGGAGAGGAGAAGCACTGTTCAGATCATCTACAGTTTGGGCCAAGTGTGTTTTCCTGTCTGTTTTAAAACAAATATAATAACAGAGAAACCAAGGTCAATGAAGAGTCAGAACCATGCAGCAATTTAACAAAACACTTTCCAAACCTGCAAATATGCCCTAGCAACAAATGTTTGGAATATAGGATTAAGATTCTATTGCAGAAAAAAAGAACGGCAAGTCATCATTTAATATAGAATATTTGCATGAGATTTCCCCTTGGCCCTATCATTCAATGCTGGTATCAAAATGCTCCGATCCAACACAATGGAGAGGGTGGCAACCTTCCTGTAAGGCAAGAAGCTTATTTTTGTGGGGGTACGGGGGTCCTATAATCCTGTTTGAAAAACCACAAATGTTTTCTTATTTTTTAAAAATACTCTTTTAGGAAACAGGGCACTTCTGTGGTGTTTTTTAATATTAAGATTTTATTAAATTGTTGCTTTAGGTTGCTGTTGTTATGTGCCTTCAAGTCAATTATGACTTATGGCGACCCTATGAATCAGTGACCTCCGAAAGCATCTGTCATGAACCACCCTGTTAAGATCTTGTAAGTTCAGGTCTGTGGCTTCCTTTATGGAATCAATCCATCTCTTGTTTGGGCTTCCTCTTTTTCTATTCCCTTCTGTTTTTCCCAGCATTATTGTCTTTTCTAGTGAATCATGTCTTCTCATGATGTGTCCAAAGTATGATAACCTCAGTTTCATCCTTTTAGCTTCTAGTGACGGTTCTGGTTTAATTTGTTCCAACACCCAATTATTTGTCTTTTTCACAGTCCATGGTATGCGCAAAGCTCTCCTCCAACACCACATTTCAAAGGAGTTCATTTTTCTCTTATCTGCTTTTTTCACTGTCCAACTTTCACATCCATACATAGAGATCGGGAATACCATGGTCTGAATGATCCTGACTTTAGTGTTCAGTGATACATCTTTGCACTTGAGGACCTTTTCTAGTCTTCTCATAGCGGCCCTCCCCAGTCCTAGCCTTCTTCTGATTTCTTAACTATTGTCGCCTTGACTATTGTTGCTTTAGGGAACATGTGTATTCCAGACATCAAGTATGGCAAAGATCTTATGATCCATTATACTCTCTAATAGGACCTGCTCACACTTCTCATTTACCCTCTCCTCCCCTGGAATTCAGTGGTTCCCACTGTCTTCTGTGGGGGAAATTTACAGCTACAGTAGGAAAGACTGTTGATATGACAGTAATTTTTGTCTGCCTCCTGGTCTCCCCATGCTGGCATTACTTTTTTCCATAAATTTACAGGATTAAATGTAAACTTCTTGGATTCATTATGTCTTCATGGGATTAGGGCCAAAACAACTTTAATATTCTTTTATCCCTTTTTGCATCTATGATCTTCCATGTGACAGCTGGTGTTATCATTGGGCAGCAGCTGGAGCCCCAGCTGATGACAGCTCTGGACCCTCCTTAATGTTTTTCTATCCCAGTCATTCAAGCAGTGCATCATTGTAATTTCCCATACTGCCCAGACACAGCATCACACCTGGGCATAGTGGGGAACTGCAATGGTGACTAAACTCAGCTATACATTCCTGCTGCCATTGCCAGATAAGTTCACCACCAAAGGAGTTAGGTGCCCACTGTGCCCACTCAGATCCGGTGCATGTCATTCTCCAAGCCTTGTTAACTTTCATTTTGCTTTCTCTGTATAATCCTGCTTGGTTTTGTTGATCTTCAAATACTCATCTTGTTTCTAAAACTTCATGTACTAATTCTTGGGTTTATTTTTCTCTCACTTTTCCACGTTCCTGGAGCATGTACCATCAATCCAACTGGCTTCTTTTGGGGGAAGGGCCATAGCTCAGTGGTAGAGTGTCTGCTTTGCATGCAAAAGGTCTCAGGTTTGATCCCTAGCATCTCCAGGTAGGGCTGGGAATGTCCCCTACCTGAAACCTGGAGAGCTGCTGCTAGTCCGTGTAGTCAGTACTACGCTACATGGACCAAGGGTCTGACCCGGTGTAAGACAGTGTCTTGTGCCCCTATGTTCTCCTTTTATGTAAGAAGCTTTCAAAACCATGTCTCTGCTTTTCTTTTTCATCTTGATCAGTCTTGGGTTGCCCTCAAACAGTGAGTGTGTTTCTACCATAAATTTCACATACTGTATATGCTCATGAGGTCTGAACTAGTGATGACTGATCAGAAATGAGACCTTGGGGTCATAGTGGATAGCTTGATGAAGATGTCCACTCAGTATGCAGTGCCTGTGAAAAAGGCAAATTCCATGCTAGGGCTCATTAAGAAAGATATTGAAAATAAAACTGCCGATAATCATAAAGCTGTTATATAAATCTATGGTGCAGCCACATTTGGAATACTGTGTACAGTTCTGGTCATCTCACCTCAAAAAGTATATTGTAGAGCTGGAAAGGGTTCAGAAAAGGGGAACCAAAATGATCAAAGGAATGGAGCAACTCCCCTGTGAGGAAAAGTTGCAGCATTTGGGCCTTTTTAGTTTAGAGAAAAGGCGAGTAAGAGATGATATGACAGAAGTGAACAAAATTATGCATGGCATGCATAAAGCAGATAGAGATGTTTTTCTCCCTCTCTCATAGCACTAAAATTAATGGGCATCCATATAAGCTGAATGCTGGAAGATTCAGGATAGACAAAAGAAAGTACTTCACACAGCGCATAGTTAAGCTATGGAATTTGCTCTCACAAGAGGTAGTCATGGCCACCAACCTGGATGGATTTAAAAGAGGATTAGACTATCAGTGGCTACTGGCCATGGTGCCTATGCTCTGCCTCCATAGGCAGAGGCAGTATGCTTCCAAATACTAGTGGCTGGAAACCACAGGAGGGGATATGCTCTTGCGCTCAGGTCCTGCTTGCAGGCTTCCCATGGGCATCTGGTTGGCCACTGGGAGAATAGGAGGCTGGACTAGATGGGCCATTGGCCTGGTCCAGGAGGCTCTTTCTTATGTTGTTATGTCGGGATGAATGCCCAATGAACAGGTCACCTGGAGGAGTTTTGCTTTCTTGATTGATATTTGGGCCGTTGTCCCTCTTCTCTCCTGGTTCTCTTTCCCCACAAATTGTGCTTTATGAAATTGTAAGCCTGGGCTCCATCACTTAATTTTGCACGGCAAACTGTGTGTTGCTGTACTAGATTGCCATACAAAATTTGATGATATAGGCCCACATACGGGCTACAAGTAATAAATGATGGAAAGATGAGAAGTCAATGGAAGCCACTCAATTTTATCGAAAACAAATAAATACGGCACTACATCTACTGACAGTAAATATTGTGAAGAACTTTGCTACTGTATAAATAATACAAAACAAACATCAGATAACAGTAACAGAACACCTTGAACCTTTCTTAGAGATATATAAGATATAAAGTGCTATTGGTAAATAAAAAGTAATTGCCAGCAAAGAGAAATGGGTAATTCAGATGAAAATGGATAATGAATAGTGACTGCAGATTGACATGCTTTCTTGGACTATAACTATATAAAAGTTCATCTTCATGACACCTGATTCGGGGTGTGTGTGAAAAAACAACTGGTGTAGCTTTGTAGATATTCTAACTGTACCTCTTTGGACAATTGTGTTAAGGATGGCCTAATTTCCTGCCAATTTGTGTTCTGTATACTGTCTGGGCATTTATTCATAGCCTTTTAGATTGTACCTAGAGCCGGGGTGGAGAACTTCAGACCTGGAGGACAAATGCAGCATTCCAGGCCTCTCCATCTGACCCTTGAGGCCAGGTCTCCACCCCAGGCCACACCCCTGTCCCCAGGCCCCCACCCCTTACCAGCCCTGCTCCTTGCCTTCCCTGAGTGCTTTTGCCTAGCTGGGATGTGCCCTCAAACTATGTTAAGAGGAACATACTATAGGAAGCCAACATAATTTCTGCCAGCCTAAATTAAACCAGAGAACGGTACTTTCAGAAGTGGGGCTACTGCTGACTGAGCTGGCCCCCAAGCCTGGCAGAGGGAAAACAAGCCTTTAAAATAGTTTTACTTACACCACCCTTTTTGCCAGTGCAACTTTTGTGGGGTTGCTAGGAGTTTGGAATAGGAATAATCACCCCTTGCCCCATCCCACCACTCCCCCAGAACATCTCTTTCTTAGGACTTATCCCAGCTTTGGCTGAGCCCTGGCTTACACCAGTATATCTATGGCTGAGCTGGGATGGGGGACTTCAGCTATCATGGCCCTGGCTGAGCCCAAGCTCTGCCAGCTCACCAGAGACCTGCCTATTCTAAACTCTCCTCATCCTAGGGTTTTGATTGCTCCCTCAATGTCTCCTGCTTGCCTGGATGGAAAGGATTCTCTGTGTGTAAAAAGCTCTCTGTTCTGCATGGCTGGAATGTAGCCTACTGACAAAAATCAGAGTTACATATGTTGCTCTGCCCACTATTGCCTCTGACCCTGCCCACCACTGGCATGTGAGCCCTGGAAAGTTGCTGGTGGAAAGGCAGAGTGACCCTTGGGCTGAAAAAGGTTCCCTATGCCTGAGCTTGTATTTTCCAAAGTGTATTTATCTTTTTGATCATTCTTAAACAATTGGCAATTGAACCGGTAGATCTTTGCAAGCAAATAGAAAAACATGAGCTTTGAAAGAGCTCACCTGAAAACCATGAAAGATTTAAACCAAAACAAAGATTCAAATGAAACAAAAAGCGATTTACATATACTGGTCAGCAGAGAGCCCTGTTCATATAACCATCATGTGTAGAATAAACGTGCTTGGGGGCGTAGGATTATGGCAAGATATTCTGTCCTGACCTTATCTTGCTGCAGACTGATTTGATGGCTTCAGGCTATGAAGTGGTTTACAAATTTGTAAAATAAACAAACTTGTATTCTGTATGCATATGTATAAACTGTACATATGTAACCTCTGTAGATGCACTCAGGGATTCTGCAAAATATAACATAACATTATTTTAAATAAACAAATAAATAATGTTTCAGTGTTGAGTTTTGGCCCTGAAACCAGATGCCAGGGCTGAGACCTAGTACAAACGAAACCCTGGATAGTTCACCTAGAGTGGAAGCAAGATGAGGAACACAGCAATTGTATTTAATCAAGATGGGGCAAAATACTGTAGCTTGGGATGCCACGTTTAAGTGGCAACACACCGATCTGGGAATCAGTCCCATTAAACTCAATAGGACTTCTGAGTAAACATTTGTAGGATTGCAATGATAATGCTACTTCCTTAGCTATTCCTACAGCTAAGTGTCACAGAAGATATTATTCAGCTGGTAGAGTAAGGGTGGAATGAATGAATGAATGACTATGTGGACTCTTCATGTGGGTATTTTCACAGGGGATCATAAACATCACCAAAAGTATGTCAGTGCAGTAATTCATAACATCATGCAAGGTATGATATTTCAGGTAGGGAGTCAAAATTATTGCAGAAAATGGTCCCTGTAATATATTCCAGAACAAACTGAGATCCAGAACAGTCCTTGTAATGCACCAAAGATGTTTCATCCAAATTTGGAGCATTTCAAACACACTGTTCTGGGTTTTGTATTGTGTTTTGCTTTAGTTGTACTGATGCTGATGAATTTGAAGGCCACTGTTTTTGGCTTTTCTTATCCTAAGCGAGATGCAGAGCTTGGAAAAGTTACTTTTTTGAACTACAACTCCCATCAGCCCAATCCAGTGGCCATGCTGGCTGGGGCTGAAGGGAGTTGTAGTTTTAAAAAGTAACTTTTCCAAGCTCTGGAGAGATGACTGCTCTATGTGCAGGTGAAGAGTTCACAGTTCTCTGGTCATCAAGGGGCCACAGGCAAATGTGGCATACATCAGATCAATCTAATCTCTGAACAAAATATTTCCAAGGGTGCATTGCATCCAGGAGATGAGGCTGTCAAACTTCATTACTACATTTAATTGCTACAGTTTATGTGATTTGAAAACCTTCACCATTGGTAGCTCTATCAGCGAAACTTCCAAAGCAGCTGAGATCTGTATTTGGCAGCCACCTCCACATGGATCTGATTCCAGGGCTAGAGCTGAAGCATGTCTCTAAGGCATATAGCAGAAGGCTATAAGAAAAGGCACCTGGAAAATAACAAGGGGGATATTAATATTACAGAACACACCCTTGACACACACCCAGGAGAAGCAAATGGAGGGGTTTATGTGACCATTGGCAAAGCCATCTCAAAGTATCAGGCTGCAGCAATTTCCCCCTCAAAAACATTGCTTCTAAAAAGCAGGCTACAGTCCTCAGATGGTTCCAGGCCCACCCCGTTCATTTCCATTGGCTTAAAGCCAACAGGAAACTTTGAGAACTGGGCTATCCTCAAAAGATCTGGATTTCTAGGATAACTTTGCAATGGTATTTCACACCAGTCAAAGCAGTAAGAAATCTTATTTCAGTAGTGGTGCTACTTATATTTTTTCCTATGACTTTAAGCTGGGCCTGATGGATGCCTTCATTACTTCTTGCCCAGGCTTGCAAGTCTATTTTTATACTCACACTGGCTGAGCATTTCACAGCAACACCAAACACAGATTATATTATCAGTACATAAGCATTAGCATTTAGGGTTACTTGATTCTGATCAGGGACGGAGACTGAGGATGCAACACAATGGGCCTTCCAGGAGGAGGAAGAGAGTTGGGGGGAGAAGGTGAAAAGTAAACCACATCCTCTGAGTTTGTTTTTCATACAAACAGCAGTGCAAAGGCCGTGATGAATTAAGACACAGACTTATGGGAGCACAATGCTTAAACAAGTGCTTCTCTTTTGCCTCAAGCCCTTTGTGCTGCTGATTTATGGGATTGCCAGAGGACCCTGCATTCTGCCAGCTTTTCACTGCACCTACATTTCTCCTCCTTAACCTGTTACCTTCAAACACCCCAACTGCTTGGCTTTCATCAGCATGGAGTCTCAAGCTGTCAAGATGCTGGATCTTCACAGTTGTCCATGTACAATGTCTGAGCAGATTTGAGGATCTTGAGTGAAGCTCTTACAGCATCTCTCTCTCTCTCTCTCTCTCTCTCTCTCTCTCTGAGTCCTCCAAGTTAGAGGATTCTACAATGCTTTCATGCATTTTTAATTTCTGTCTGACATAAGAAGTGAGCATGGCTATCTTTTCTTCCCACCTCCTGGCAGGATATCTAATTACTGGAGAAGAGTGCTCCCTCCTGCTCAGACTCATCTCAGCCATATAGGAAGTGGGGTGTGAAGGTAAAGCAAAATGGAGAGGTGGGAAGGAAGTGCAAATATGAAGATTCTAAAAATTGAGGAGAAGAAACTGAGAACAGAAACATGGTACATATGGGGTGGGGTGGGGGGAAGGAACTGGAGAACTGCTTGTACCTGAGAAGTAAGCAGGACATCTAGAGAAAGAGGATGTGGACAGTGAGCAGAGGAGGCCAGAAACAGAAAGTGGGAGAAGAGATGAGATGCAAGGAAATGAAGTGAGATCCTGGAGTAGGAGGGAAATTGGACAGGAAAACAAGGCTAGGAGCCTCACATGAGCAGTGTAGATAGAAAGGAAAGCTGACTCCATTGCACTAGGGTCAGGTCAATCCTGGTCCCAGGCTGCCAAATACATTTATTTACTAGATGTTTATACTGCCCTTCAACAAAAGTTTGTGGGGCAGTTTACAGATGCCTACCTAATATCTAATATAAAATTAAATCATAGTAATAACAGCAATCAAAGCAGTAATGAAAACACAATAAATCAATTTAAAAGGTTTGTGAGAATAAGAAAGCCTGTGCCTGAGATCAAAAAGAGCTGAGAGAATAAGAAAGCCTGTGCCTGACATCCTCCCTGGACAGAGTTCCACAAACGGGACAGTGCGACCAAGAACAACATTCCCCAGTTATCATCCGTGTCACCTCAGATGGCCTTGTAACAACTACCCCTCTTCCACATGTCCAACACGATAGCGAGTTGACACCACATAGTTAGAGGAGTCTATTTGGGAAGAGCTATTGTGGTAAAGTATGAGAGCCAGTGTGGCATAGTGGTTAGAGTGTTGGATCATGGCCTGGGAGACCAGGGTTTGAATCCACACACAGCCATGAAGCTCACTGGGTGACCTTGGGCCAGTCACTCCCTCTCAGCCTGAGAGGAAGGCAATAGTAAACAACCTCTGAATACCACTTCCCATGAAAACCCTATTCATAGGGTCACCATAAGTCGGGATCAACTTGAAGGCAGTCCATATATATATATATAGTGGTAAAGCATGCGCTCTGCATGCAGAGGTCCCAGGTTCAGTCCTGGCATCTCCAGGTAGGGTTGGGAAAGATTCCTGTCTGAAGCCCTGGAAAGCCACTACAGTACTTGTCAATGGAAACAATGCTGAACAAAATGGAGCAATGGTCCGATTCATTGTAAGGCAGCTTCCTGTTCTCCTGCTTAGTCTGATAACTCCCCAGAGCGAATGGGCAGCAAGCAGTCTATTAAGTGCCAGCTTGAGGTTTGGTGGGAGGGACCCTTGGCCAAGACACCTACAGTGGACCCCGTCTTCAGTTAGTTTATCTGCCCCATCACTAATATCTGTTGTTGGCTCCTTCTGCTCCTCTGCGTCATTGTTGGCTTGTTTGCTAGATAGAGCCAATGAGCAAGCAGGCAATGGCAGCTCCTCCTCCTCACTACCATTGTTGTTTCCTGCCTCTCTCTTTCCCCCCTGCAGCCGCAGCCACATCAGCAGGCCTGTAACCGTGAAGAAGAGCAGGTCCAAGGGACTGTTGTCATTGGACTCCCTGCTGAGGTGTAGGCCATCAGCAGATGCCCAACTGTACCATCCCTAAATTTGTTCACCTTAAGCAGCCTCTACTGGGAAGCACCAGGAATTTCCACAAGAAGAATTCCTTTATCTGCCATAGGAACATGCTGGGCTAGTTGTGAATGGTTAACTACTGGGGGTTAGCTTGGTTCTGACCTTTAACATACTTACTCCAATGTAAGCACCACTGAACTTACTGTTATTTCATTAGAACTTACCCATAGAATTGCAATTACAGATGCAAAATGTCCCCCCTATCTGTTGCTAATCCCCTGAGTCACTCCCTAGAAACCCTTCGTACTGAATAGCCGGGCCCATTAGCTACATTTAGTATATTACATATACATTCAACCTGTCATACCCTACTGTAACAGTTTCCAAGCAAAACAGTCCTGTGGCCTCATATTCCTGGCTCTCAGAACACCATGAGCACTGTAATAACATGTCAGTCACAAAAATGGACTATTTCTGCTCAGTATGTCGACTGGAATTTTGCAGCTGTTTTTTTCAGCACAACATAGAATGTGATCAATGACTCTCTGGCAGCTCAGGTGTGGGTCTGCTTTTACCCAAATGCAGTGAATCCCTTGAACAAGTTACCATCTGCTGTAAGAGATTAAACAGATAGGAGTAGATATCTTTCCAGCAGTGTTAATTGTTTGAACACAGAAGCTTTCCTTCCTCCCAAGTCATTTTCCTGAAAATGGGAGTAGACTCTACTAGTAAACCCTTCACTAAGGTGCTTGGAGATTTCTCTGGTTTCAGTAGAAAGATCTTATCCATCCCATCCAGGTGCAGAATCTGTGATTTTCCATGACAGGAGACTAAGCTATGAAGACTCCAACATAATATTTCAGTGTGTGTCTGGAAAAGCAGTTACCCGTTTCTGATATCTCTGTAGCACAGTAGTTTTCAGATTTTCTGTCTTCAGGGAAGCCTTTCCACACTGACATGTCTGCTAAGGTACATTTGTATCTTACAGAACAGGAGTTCCCAAACTGTGGTCCATGGACCACAACTGGTCTGCAAGCTTCATTCAAGTGGTCCACGGCATCTCTGCATTGAGCAGCTCTGGATTTCTCTGACAAGCTTTGCCCTTGAGCTGGCCTTCCTGGATTCTTTTATGCAAACTGAAATAAACAAAACTACGATGGCACCGTATGATATTGATCAAGATTAATATTAACATTTGCTCTTCAGTTTGGCAGCAAGATTAGTCCTCTTCAGTGTCAGAACCTTGCATTTGTTTTGACTGTACTGGGAATACGACTGACTCCTTATCTTAGGCGTTTGTTGGCAACTCCTCCATTGGGGAGTGGAGATGTTTGTCTTGATTTGATTGGGGACTAAATCCAATATACAGTAATACCTTAGTTAACAAAGTAGATCTGTTCCTGGGCATTACTTCTTTAACAGAATTTTTGGTACCAGAGGTAGGAATAACATGAAAAGAATATGGGTAGGTTCCTATGTCTGCTCATAGATGGTGGTGGCAGCTCCAACAGGGGCTTTAAAGGATGCCTACCTGGCATCCTCCCCCTCTAAATCGTATTGAATTCTTTCATCTCCAGCCCTGGGAGAAAGCAAGAGATCTCTTTAATGCAAAGTAAACACACAGGCTTGTTAGTTTCACCCTAGCAAAGCAAAGGCATAGGCTTACCAGTTTATTGATAGCAAAACAAAGACATAGGATAGTCAGTTTCACCTTAAAGCAAAGGCACATGCTTGAAATCCATAGCAAAATAAAGCTGTCAGTTTCACCTTTAAAAAGGCCTTTGTTAAAAGGAGTTTCATTCTTGGAGGATTAGTTAACTGGGGTATTACTGTAATTATTTGCCTTTCACCTCAGAACTCCTTTGTATCTATCTTGGCCCCTTCTTCATAGCAGCCCTTCATGGCAAGCAAGGGAGCCCAGAAGGCCAAGAAGAGATGCTTTTGTTTTTGTTGTAGCTATCTAGCCCATTAACTTGCCAGTGGCAGTGTCTCCTTTTGTACCTTGGACTCCTTACATCTGGAAGCAATTTTGGTTCTTCTGTAGAAAATCCATTGCCAGCTAGAATATTGCATTTGCAAAGTATTTGAATTGTAATTTTCTAGAGGGGTAGCCATGTTAATCTGTTGCAGCAAAAAGATTGTGGTACATTGAAAGACTAATACAGGGGTCGCTAACCTT
The DNA here is from genome assembly GCF_030035675.1 of Rhineura floridana. Taxonomy (NCBI): domain Eukaryota; kingdom Metazoa; phylum Chordata; class Lepidosauria; order Squamata; family Rhineuridae; genus Rhineura; species Rhineura floridana. The sequence continues at coordinate 145,441,568 of NC_084481.1, read as the reverse complement.
TTTGGACCAGAGGGCACATTTCAAATTTTGAGAGAGTGCATCGGCTCTATTCACAAAATGGTTGCCATGGGGGCTTAGCATAAGAGCAAATGGCTGCCATGGGGGCATGGCATAACAGAAAATTAGAGAGTAGTTAATGGGCTGAAATGAGATAGAAACAATTGAGTAGTTCTATCTTTTAGCAGAGTATACTGGGCAAAGTGGAACTGAGAATTAACCAGCCCTCCTTCCCCTCATACAGACTAGCTGAATAAAAGCAACAGAGACAGCCTTCTTTAGTAAAAGTATTAAAATGTTTCATATGTTCAGGAAACATAGGCTTTAGCTTGGAGAGAAAAAAGGTAGAAATAAGTAGTAGATTCAGTTCATGGTTGGGATGTTCTGACAGAGAAGCCTCTGGAGACTTCTCTCTCTTGTGGCTTAATGGAGAATACACAAAAGAGAACAGCTCTTAACAAAGAAGGGAAGGTCAACAGGAACTTACATCACAGTTACCAGCATAGTGGTGTCCCCAAATCTTCCTACTAAAGCATGCAAGCTTGCTTATACCTAAGTAGTCATGGTGAAGCTTGTAATAATAATAATTGTATTTCCATACTATAAAAGGCTTGACCTGTTGAATTTCTGCCTGCCATGCAGCTCTTAAAGGCACAAGGATCCTTTTTTCCCCTCAATGTCAACCCAAACCTAAAACAAAGCCTGGGCTGTCATCCTGTACCCACTTACCTGAAAGGAAGCCCCGTTAAACACAAAAAGACCTATGTCTGAGTAGACAGGTATATCATTGTACTGTAAGTTAACTATACAATGAATTCTTAATGAGTCCCTGATCTTTAGCTCCTGCAGAGCAGGAGACATGCGTAAGTCTCTTTGCAAAGTTTCACATGTGCCTTTGTGGGGCGTAGGATTCTTTGACATTCACCTACACTTATTGTGCAGTAGTATTTGCAGAAAATAATTTCCAGGCACTACCTGATCTTTTTTTTAATTTTTTTTTATCATTAATTTTTATTCAAATTTTCAAAAACAAAACAAAACAAACAAAACAAATTAATAACTATTACAATAAAAACTATTGACTTCCGATTTGTCGTAGATTAGCTATAAGTCTATAATATATAATAAACCTGTCTCTTAATAAAATTATACAATCACCTTCCTCCAGTGGTTATCTTAATTGGTATCAAATCTCATTAACATCATTTTATTTTTTCCACAAAAAGTCAAAGAGAAGTTTCTAATCCTTGAGATATATATCCATCAATTTTTCTCCAAATAGACATGTCAATTAATCCATCTCTTCAGGTCTACTAAGTCCAGTAATTTCAATAGCTCTTCTCCCATTCTCCCATTATCAGTATTGATTCCATCTTCCATCTTCCATCTTTGCACACCCAATAATCTTGGTCTTGCTGCCATAGTCATATAATAAGAGTCTAATAGGGATTTCTTTCATCACAGATATTTTATTGCCATCAATTCTGAATGTATTACTGAAATGTTGTTGTAAAGTTGTATCTCTGTTCCTCTTTTTTACAGAATGCACTAACACATCTCTTGAGAGTTTTTCCATTGTCACATATCTGGAATATATTCTATAAACTTTCTCTATTTCAAGTTCCATCAAATCCTTCCAATCCAGGAATTTTTTCGAGTCGTTGATATCTTTATCTCTAATCTCTTCACCAATTCCTTCAGGGGCAGCGCTGAATTCCAAACAGTAATATTTGTCTTTAGGATCCATCACAACCATAAAATCCAAATCTTTTTCCAGGTCCATATTTGATAAATCTATTCCAATCTCCAGGACTTGAACCTTCCCTTTGATTTTTCTTTCATCTTCTTTTTCTTGTCCATTTATAGAATCCTGAATTTCTTTCACCTCCTGTCTCATTTTGCCAAATCCAATTTTCATCTCTTGTCTGTTCTGTCCCAGCTCTTGTTTCATTAGCTTAATCTCATTCATTATTTTCTGAAACATATTTAGAGAGAGAACCCCTTCCTGAACATCCAGGGTCTCTGGATTGTCTCTTGATTGTCATTCTTAAAACCAAAAGAACAAAACCCATTCAATTCCAATATAGTCACTATTCTCAAGCAAAGAACAGTTTATTTCTTTTTCCAGTCACAAATGAGTTAATCTTCCAAGCCAGATGACATCACCCTCTAGACAGCACGAACTGCCTTATCTCTTATATGTCCAAAACAAATTTAGTTCACAGCGTCCAAATGATTAGTGGCATAAGGAATAAGCAGATTCGCAAAAAAAAAAGTAGACCAGAAAAAATAGTCCCAGACATATAATACTCAAATATCAGATAAATCAATTTTTCTCTTCAAATCAGATGCCTCTCATCCGTTTATATCTTTAAAATGCTCAATTCCATGCCAGCTTTTTGCAATAAAAAACAAAGATAGGCTATTTCGATTTTCTTCCTCCTTAATTCCGTATGTAAAAGAGAAAGTTATAACTCACCCAGGGCTTCTTTGTTGCTGACTCTTTGACAAATCTCTTTTGCAGTAACGATAACAAAATGATGATAATAGACAGGAGGATGCTTGCCTGTTAATTTCCGTTTTTCTTTGAAGAAAAAAAAAGTCTTGCTTAATCAGTTAGAGCCTGTTTGTAATCCCTGGCTCCGTCCAACGCTGTTGGCTACCTTCCTTCATAGGCAATTCCAATGAATTCCAGTCCAACAAACACCACGGAACTTCTGTGGGTAATCTCTAAGTTTCTCCCTTGCCTGGGAGAAAAATTTCCCAGTCAAAAAAAAACTTCTGACTGGTTTTAAAACTGAAAAAGCTTCCTCTGAGACGAGAGCTCGTCTAGAGGCAAGCACAGGCGGAGCGATCCTCCTGGGAAGGCACTACCTGATCTCAAGTGAACTCAGCATAGGCAAAATGCATCCTGGTTTCTAAGAAAAAAAGGAATGTCAAACTACAGAGATGCCAAGGACTAGAAAAAAAGCAGGAAAAGTGCACTAAAGGGAGGGCAAAACAGCAGCTCTTTAGGACTCCAGGGATTCCTATTTCCTGATATCCAACAACTCACTTATCAATCACAGCTCTGACTTCATACATTGGCTAATAACACTGACAGGCAGGAGCAGCCAGGCTCATTTTACATAAATTGCTTTGAAGGGTACCTGCACATTTTGCTTCATATCTTTCTTACTAGGAGGTCTAGAGACCTAACTTTTAAAAAACATGAAAGCTCAGATTCTGGGCTGTCACTGGAGGTGCCACTGAAGGCTTTCACAGGCACCATGGCAGCGACCCTTGGACTAATATATTTGTTGGAACTTTTCCACAAAAGCTTATACTCTACTACTTAACTTAGTCTTTAACGCAACTTAATCTTTAAGGTGACACAAAATTCTTTGTTGTTTAAAATGGCATTCTGCAAAGTCCAGGATTAGGGAACTGTGATCCATGACTGGTAATTTTCTGGCATACAGCCATAATTATGATAAACCCAATGTGGGTCCATATACTGCAGGAACTTGAAGAGGCAATGAATTACTGCAAAGGCGGTCCTACTATAAGGCAGAGTGAGGCTGCTGCCTCCTGTGGTGGCTACTGAGTAGAGAGCCATAAGGGGTTAGAGGACAGAGCTGTATGTGTTGCGCCCCCCTAAGCTGATCTGCTGCTCTTAGCTGTGGTCAGTCCTGCAGCCCTGTTAGATAGGGCAGCTGCATTTCTCTGTGGGGCATTTTTTGGGAGGAGAGGCACATAGTGCCAACCAATCGCCGCCAACCGCCCCCCACTGGAGAGGGTATGAAGGACTGGTCAGGGGAAGTGAAAGGCAGTGATCTCCCCCCCCCCACTCTTTCTCCATGCAGAGAGTGTGTTAACTTACATATTGTGTTATGGAAAAGTCACATTCACAGAAAATTTAGTATGAATATCAGGAATGAAATGACTGGCATATTTTTTGTTTCATAAGAAAAAAGGATATTAAGGTGAACAAGGGGATACCAAAAGGTGTAACACAAACAAAATAGTTTATGCTGTACCTAAGAAGTTAAAAACTAGTGTGGAGCTTGTTTTCTCAAAAAATCAGTTTTAATCTTGTATCACAACACCACCAATACAAAAAAAAAAGTTTACAAACAGAGTAAGAGCACATTACAATGCAACCATAGCCAGGCATTTAGGGAGAGCGGTACTGAGAACAATATGCATAACTTTCTTGTTGAAGTCAATGACATTGATGCCTTAACTTTATAAAGGACTAAGTGATTGGAAACTAATTGTAGGCAGCAGTTGAATTTTTTTTTCTAGGTGCTGGATTGATTTTTCTGCCCCCAAAGCGTGAAAAGGCCTCATGCTGAGCTGCACATATTGGAAAAATAAGAAATTAGGCCTGAGTTATAGCCTAGGTGGCCGGCCAGCTAACTGTAGTGGGCATAGCAGTGTTTATATTCCTCCAGGGCTGTTTTCATCCTTTGCCATCAAGTACTCAAGAAAAAGAAAATAACTACTACGATTGTGAGCACAGTGAGCGCTTCAATGAGTAATTCATTCTTTAAATGGAGGCTGCCATTATCTGTCATGTCACAAATTAAAATAATTTTTCGAAAAAAATCCTAGGGGAGTAAAGCACAGCTCAAGGGTATGTGTGCACCCATTTGCCCAATCCTGGCTACAGGACTGGCTGTGGTGAGGGATGCTCTCCTGTCATCAGCATTAAAGTGTTTCAGCTGCTAATCCAATTGGTTTCCCTATGTGGAATTTGTCGGGGGAGGGGGAGGCAGCTTGCCCTTTGCCTCTGGAAGCAAAATGTCTCATGCCAGAATAACAGAGACATGTTGTTACACACAAAATCATGGATTTCCTCACAATGGACGCTTAGTCAGCCAACAGCATTTTAGGGCTAAGCTAGCATCAGCAATACCCAACTCAAGGTCACATTCACACCATACATTTAAAGCCCTCTTACATGACTTTAACAGTCATGGCTTTTCCCCAAAGAATTCTGGGAGCTGTAGTTTTTTTAAGAGTGCTGGGAGTTGTAGCTCTGCAAGGGGTCTCCTAACAGCTCTCAGCTCCTTTAAACTACAGTTCCCAGGATCCTCTGGGGGAAGCCATGATTGTTAAAGTGACAGAAGAATGCTTTAAATGTATGGTGTGGGTGTGACCCAAGATATGGTGGGTATGTTTTCCTACCCAGGGAAACACTGAGCACCCTATGTTTTCCTGAGCAAACAGATGCATGCTAGAGCTGAAAGTGCAGCAAGCGGAAGGTACTTCTCTGTTGACCAGACAAAGGAGGCCAGGCTCCTAGTTAAGAGACCACACATTTGCTTACCACAGTTACCATGGTGACTGCCTCTCGTTCCTCTGGCATTTGTCTCTTGCCTAATCTCTGACTTCATGTTGCATGGGGGGCACTCAAAATGTGGCACAAAGTCAGAAACAAAGCCCCATCTCCCTTCTTGACCTGGAATTTGGGAGAGCTAGATTAATCTCTGATGCCACACTGTGCTTTAGAGACAGTAAGAATGCCTCTGGGCTGGCCGAAAGGCAAGTGTTTGCCACTCCCTCAGGTTTTCCATGCATATCCGAGGATCAAGATCAGACAAAATGTGTGGATGCTTGCTCCTAATGTTTACACCATGCCAATCCTGAGGTTTCATACTACCAGCCAATGGCAGGGGGTGATGTACATCCTTATTCCTTTGGATCCATTGCCTGTATTAAGGAAAAAGCCGGTTAGGAGATTTTTCTTTCAAAAAACAAACAAATTGTGGGTCTAAAGGGGGAGCTTTTTGTTTTTTAATAAAAGAAAAAACTACCATTACCCTCTCAATCATCTTGCCCTAGAAGGGAAAGGAGCAGAGGCTGATAGATGGTTGGCAACTATAGTGTGGCCTCTTGGCCACCTATTGAAGAACAGGGTGGTAGATTCAGAATAGCCAAACTGTTCTAATTCTGCATATTAAGCAGCAGCTGGAAAGACACACAATAATTGATCACTATGCGTGCTTATTATTTGCCTTTTTTTTTTTTTTGCTTGAAAAGGTTAAAAAAAGTCACTGGGGAAGGCAGGGATTTGGAATAATGGTATTTATAGAAGCGTTTCCACTTACTCCAGCCTTTCCAGGCCTGCTATGCTTCCTTCAATCTAGCAAAAATCCTTTGTCTGCTTTAGCATTGTATGTTGATTTATAGGACAGTATGTGAGGAGGAAACTGCAACCAAACTTGCCAGGTGGTTGTTCCTGCTCCTCCTCCAAGCACAGAGGCACGGGCTGCTGACAACACACCAGTCTCTGAGGAAAAAACTGATAATCAGTTGCAGAAGATGATCTGGCCAGTTCCTGCTATGGAGCCTGGGAGCTACTGCCAGACTCCCCACAAAGGAAGGGGGATCATTCTGATGCTGCAGGATTATAATGGTGGGCAGAAGATCATGGGCAGGGGAAATGGTGGAACACCTGTCTACTACTCCTGCAGATACAGGGTATGGAAGCCTTGAGGCAAGATATAGTTGTCATGCTGTTTGTCTCTCTATATATACTCCAAGTGTCATCAGCCCTAGCCATCATGGCCAATGGTCAGGGATGATGGCAATTGTAGTCCAACATCTGGAGGGCTGCAGGTTCATCTCACCCCAGGTTTACATATTCCCCGCTCCCCTCAGTGACTTTTCTTTGGATGAGAGAGCACTGCAGATTTATGATTCCTTTGTAATATTTGCTTTAAAGAAAATAAATTAATTAATATGCAACCAGAGCACAAGTGGAAGCAAACAGGCACTCCTGCAAGGCAGCCGATCCTCTACCCTGCATCTGATACACACACACACACAGAAAGAAAGAGACAGCTCAGAGTGCTTCACCCCCAAGCTAACTCACAACTCCCTCTGTCTCCTTTTTGTCTCTGTGTCTTCCATGCTGCTAACTACTGTGGATTACACACAGTCTGCCAAGCTGTTATGTCAGACTCTTCTCCTGCAGGTAAATTGCCCTTCAGAAAATATCCACGGCCGCTGCAGAACATGAACATTCTTCTGTGTCAGTTCCGTGACTCTTGTTTAGAGTCACTTTAGGGGAAAACCATAGCAATTAACCTTTTCATTGTAATCTGACAGCAAACTCACAAAAATTTATAACATTAAAATTAAAATTAACCTTAAGATTGCAGGGAAAGGAGGAGGATTTTGTTCATGTGGGCACGTGCACTGACGAAGATACTCTGCATTTCAGAAAGTACACAAAGCAGCAGCAAAAGCCCTAGTTGGTCATGGTGGGGTGTATGATGTGAGAGGACTCAGAAAACAGAACTAGGTCTCTTACTCCTTATCCAGACAAAATAACTCTAGGGGTGAGGACATTAGCAGCTTAATAGCCGGTTAATCTAAGGTGCCACCCATATGGTGGCTAGAGACAGAACTGCTGCTCTTCAGTCAACCTGAGGGTTAGTTGGACCATGTGACTGAGGGACCCGGAGGAGCCTGGCTGGCTGTGTGTAACTTCTACCCCAAACAGTGTTTCTCCTTCTGAACAGCTTGTCCAATGGTATAAGGACATAATGTGCCTTGCCTTATTTGGTACAGATCGCTGGCCTATCTTCAACCACATCCCAGCCTCTATCCCTCTTGTTCTCATATACATAACCCAATACCTAACCGGCTAGATGGTTTTCACCTCTGCTTCTGGCCCTTGGTCTTTTTGTGACTGACCTGGTGTGTTATGTCTAGACTGGTTTTCTTATCTCCTTGATTTCCAGCTTGTCCATAACTATGTTTTCTGCCTCTGGTCCATTTGACGCTCACCCGTCTTGCCAGAATCAGGCCTCCATTGCAGACAGTCACAAAGCTAGGCTCTGGGCCTGTGGTATGCGTATGTGTATAACTGAATGTACAGGAAATCACATAAAATTCAACTTGAGTGCTGGGAAAGTGTTATATCCCCAAAAGTGACAGGTTTGCCAGGGAATACCCTGATCCCCAACCTGGATTCCCTACCATAACTTTGCATTGATTGTTTATTGATTATGTGTTCCTTGCAATATTAACATTTAGACAATTCCCTTGAAGGGAGAAGAGATCACTGAAATATGCTATGAAGATGTTGGTAGTTCTCCATGGAAAGTATACCATATGGCCTCATGTTTCCTCCCCTGTACCCCCTCTCCCACAAATTCACAGTAAGGGGAAAATCTCCGTACTGAATTTACCCACTAAATTTCAGTGCAGATTGAAATGTTTGTTTCCATCTACTCACCTGTATGCATTCTGAATCTTCAGTGTTTTCCAGAGTATTACAAGGCAAATGAATATTCAGGAAAAGAAGAGACAGCACAGAATCAACCATTTCCTGTAGATTGGATTAGTTAGGACTGCATTGAGACAACAGAAGTATAAATGCACCATATCAGAGAGAACTCTGTTTTCCCTTGCTCAAGCCCATTTCTCATGCCCAACCCTCCTCTCCTACGCTTATTGTTGTAACCCTGTACTGAATATCTAAATCACATCCATACTTCTGTTCTGCATGCAAACAGTGGGAAACTCTAGCCAACCTACTGGCATAACAATAGGAACTTAAATATTTAAATATGTGGTGGGAATCAAAACCCAAGAGGCCATGTCCTTATAGTTATTGCAATACTATTCTAAAAGTAAAATCTACAACTAGGGAAAAGAGAAACTGGTACCAGTAATGTTCACAGCAGATTCTCAAACTCTGCTGTAATCAGGGTAAACTCTGGAGAATCCAGCTATTAGTTCACTTACAAGATCTAATTAAATCCCCAGGGCTCTATGTGATGTTCCTATATTAGGACGTGACTGGTGGTTGCCTAGCAGGGGGATCTGTTGAGATCTGTGCTAGAGCGGGGAGAGAAAAAATAAAATAAAGGATAGTCCGGACTGGTGGAGTCCCTGGTGGTGCCTAGTGACAGGCAGTAGCCACGCGCAGGTAGGAACCTGACAGGGAGAGCCAGGGAAGGGCGTCACAGGTGGTGGTAGCGGTGGGATACGAACAACAGAGAATCCAGATACGAACAAAGGAGACTACGTCACAGGTGTTGGCTGTAGCAGTGAGATACGAATACTAGAGAATCCCTAACAGTGGTGTGGCAAACAGAAATAACAAAACAAGATTATTTGTGAGAGTGACTGGCAAAGAGTGTGTGGCAAAGAGTGAGTGAACTCAAACACCATGGCTGAATACATAAAAATGAAAAGAGAGGAGCTGGTGGAGAAGTGCATAACATTCAATTTACCTTGTAAGGGTAAAGGGGTAGATGAATTGAGGGTAGCACTTATAGGATTTGCAACTGCCCAGCAAAAACAACCTGTCAGGGAAGAGACCCCAGAAGGATACTTAAGCAACCCCGCTTATATTATTTGAGAGAGAAGTTAAGATGGGAGGCTGAGGAAAAAGATAAACAGCGGGTCTTTGAAACAGCTGAGAAAGATAAGCAGAGGGAGTTGGAAACTGAGAGATTGAGGATGGAAACTGAGAAAATGAGAGTGGATGCGGAATTGCAGGCAGAAAAATTAAAATTGGATAGAGAGAAATTTCGCTCTGAGGAGACAAGGAAAGACAGAGATGGAGCAAAAATAAAAATTACTCCAAAGGACTTTGCTGTCTATGAGCCTGGTCAAGATCCTCAAATTTATCTCACAACCTTTGAAAAGGCAGCTCAGTTGTGGGGGCTACCTGAAGATAAATACATGCAGTATTTATCAAACCTGATTAAAGGGGAATTGACAGAGGTATACCAATATTTCCCCTCAGACAAGCCCGTCACCTATGCTGAGTTTAAAAAGGCAGTATACAAAAGGTTCAGACTGGGACCTGACTACTTTAGAAATCTTTTCAGAAACTGCCAGATACAGACAGGGAGGTCTTTCATGGAGCTGGGGGCAAAACTGATGGACATATTTGGGAAATGGCTGACAAGTGCAAAAGCTCAGTCTGTAGAAGAGGTGAAAAACCTCATGATATTGGATCAATTATACCATCAGTTACCACCAGAAATAAGGCTCCTGGTCAAAGACCGTTCCCCTACATTGGTGCAGGAGGCCGCAGAGATGGCGGATCACTTCGCCTCCAACAGAACTGGCTGGGTGGGGAAAACATCAAGAGAGTTTAAACCCAGACCATATAATGCTGGCAGAAAGGATGTGGTGCCACAGCGAGTGAGTCCTCCAGTAAAATCTGAAGGGCACAGGACACCCCAGAGTGGATCTGTGTACCCTAAAAGTGAGGAGAAATTATACTACAAATGTGGTAGACCGGGGCACCTATGTTTTCAATGTGAGGTTGCCAACCCCATTAGTAATCCTGCTCAGACAAGGGCAGTGAAAACAGAGCCCAAGGCTTTAGAAACAGTGAAAAAAGTTCAGTTCTGTCAGATAAACTGGACAGAAGTAACAGACCTTGATTCAAGTCTGAGAGAGGAAGTGAGTGTACAAGGGGCAAATTATTGGGCATTGCTTGATACTGGTGCCACTCAGACATTACTGAGGCCAGATTTAATAAAATCTGAGGTAATATTACCTCAGGAAACTGTGACTATCCAAGGAGTGAGGGGTCAACCAGAAAGTTTGCCTGTGGCCCTGGTGGAAATGACTTGGAGAGGCCGAGAGGGCCGATATAAAGTAGGCATTAATGCCCAGCAACAAGAACCAGTAATACTGGGAAGAGATGTAATGGGAGCCCAAGGAAAGATCTATGTAGTGACCAGACAGCAAATTGGCAGAGAAAAAGAAGCCATATTAAGGGGGGCTGAAACAAACAGGGTGGAATCTGTTAACCAGCCTCAGGTCACCATAGCAACCACTAGCAGGCCTGCTGAAGGAGACAAACTGTATCAGCTGGTCTCTGGAGAAGAGGCAGAGCAATTCAGGGAAGAGCTGCATAAAGATATCAGTTTGAATCAAATAAAGGAACAAGCTCTGACCCAACAGAATCCTTTCACTGACAAACTGAGGAATCAAGTTGTGTGTGAGAATGGGATTTTATATAGACTGTGGATGCCTGCTGAGAGAAAGGATGAATGTGAACCAGTGAAGCAATTGATAGTACCTAGCAAATACAGAACCAGATTGCTAGAGGTAGCCCACGATGTCCCATGTGCAGGACATCTGGGAATAAAAAAGACCAAGAGGAGATTGGCAGCACACTATTATTGGCCAAACATCTCCAAAGATGTAAAACAACATTGTCTATCTTGTGGTATCTGCCAAAAGGTGGGAAAAAGTGGAGTAAAGACTAAGGCACCCTTAAAGCCCCTTCCTATAATTGGACAACCCTTTTATAGAGTGGCAATAGATTTGGTGGGCCCTTTTTCCAAACCCACAAGGCATGGCAAGAAATATCTATTGGTGGTGGTGGATTTTGCCACCAGGTACCCAGACGCAGAAGAACTAAGATCTGTAGAAGCCCCTGTAGTGGCAGAGGCTTTATTAAAAATCTTTATGAGGCTGGGTTTCCCTCATGAAGTGCTGACGGATCAAGGCAGTGTATTCATGGGAGAAGTGATGCAATGTATGTGGAACTGTTGTGATCTAAAACATCTAAAGACCACTACTTACCATCCCGCCACTAATGGGTTAACAGAGAGATTCAATGGCGTTTTGAAGGGCATGATCAGAAGCTATGTTCAAGATCACCCACAAGACTGGGATGAACGGTTGGGATGCTTCTTATTTGCATACAGAGAAGTCCCTCAAGAGTCAACAGGCTTCTCACCCTTTGAACTCATGTTCACTAGAAAAGTGAGGGGACCTTTGGAACTATTAAAAAATTCATGGGAAGGAACCCTGGGAGAGTACAAAACATCTGTAGTAGATTTTGTATTGGAATTCCGCAATAAATTAACATCAATGATGGAAGTGGTGAAAGAGAATCTCAGTCAAGCTCAGCAGAAGCAAAGTTACTGGTATGACAGAACAGCCAGGGAACGTGTGTATAATGTGGGAGATATGGTTATGACGTTCATACCCAGGAAACATGACAAATTACAGGCTAACTGGGAAGGACCATATACCATCAGAGAAAGGCTTGACACAGTGATGTATGTAATCACCACAGACCAATTAAACAAAAGCAAAGTGGTTCATGTAAATATGTTGAAGCCTTACCATACCAGGGATGCACAGGTGTTGCAAGTTACCTTATTCCCCGAGGGAAGTGGGCCTGAACTTCCAGATTTGGTACAGGAAAGCAAAGACAAAGGAGGGGTAGATCAAGTGGAATGGTCAGAAGAGGTGAAGGAGGAAGTAAAAGAAGAGATTCTGAGAGTTTTGAAAACCTATAGGAATCTCTTTAGCAACAAACCTGGCCAAACCAGTATAGTTATACATTCCATTGATACTGGAGATCATGCCCCAATCAGATCTGTTCCGTACCGTGTGAATGGGGAAGTTTTGAATGAGATCAAAAAGGAGGTGGAAGATATGCTGGAATTAGGAGTGATCAGGGAATCCATCAGTTCCTGGGCCTCAAGTATTGTCCTGGTTCCGAAAAAAGATGGAACGACAAGGTTTTGCATTGATTATCGGCTAATCAATAAAATTACTGTCCCAGATGCGTATCCTATGCCTAGGGTAGACGCAATGTTAGAGTTATTGGGGGCAGCAACTATTATCTCTACACTAGATCTCTGTAAAGGATTTTGGCAAATGGAACTAGACGAGCAATCCAGAGCCAAAACTGCTTTCAGTACACCAGATGGGTTATATGAGTTTGTGACCTTACCCATGGGACTAAGGAAGTCACCAAGTTCATTTCAGAGGCTAATCAATACTGTGTTGCGAGGCATGTCAGATTTTGCAGTGGCCTATATCGATGAGGTGGCCATTTTTAGCAAGTCGGTGCCTGAGCATGTCCAACACCTGACAACAGTATTGGAGGCCTTAAGAAAAGCAGGCCTCACAATAAAAGCTAAGAAATGCCAGTTTGGACTAAAGGAAGTAATCTATTTAGGACATAAGGTGGGGAGTGGGAAAATCACCCCCTTATGGAGCAAGGTGGAGGCAATACAAGCGTGGCCGATCCCCTTATCCAAAAAACAAGTAAGGGCATTTCTGGGTGTGGCTGGATTTTATAGGAAGTTTGTGAGAAATTTTGGGGAAATAGCAACCCCCTTGCATGAATTAACAAAGAGGAAGTGTTCTGAGCATGTGGTATGGACGGATGAATGTCAGAAGGCTTTTGATCTACTGAAGCAAGCCTTGTGCCAAGGACCCATATTAATAGCACCAGACTATGAGAAACCATTTATTGTGGCTACAGATGCGTCGGACCTGGCGCTGGGAGTCGTCTTGCTGCAGGAGAGAGAAGGCACCAGACATCCAGTGGTGTACCTGAGTCGCAAGCTGACGCCGAGGGAGAAAAACTATTCGTCAGTCCAGAAGGAGTGCCTAGCGGTCGTGTGGGGACTGAACAAGTTGCGCCCATACGTGTGGGGACGAAGATTCACAGTGACTACGGATCATCGGGCCTTGTTATGGTTGCAGACTATGAAAAACCATAACACTATGCTGCAGAGGTGGTCCTGGGCCCTACAGGACTATCAAGTGGACTTCCAGTTCATAAAAGGCAAGGACAATGTACTGGCCGATGGACTTTCCAGGCAAGTGGCTGGGACTGCAGTGACGTGACCAGACTGAGGAACAAAGAAAGACATTTTCCCCATAGAGACTTTTATTTGTTAACGCGATGTATAAATCCTGGAACAGGAATAATACTCTGCTGTTGTTTAAGGGGGGGAAAATGTGATCTTCCTATATTAATGTATATATGGTAAGTGTTGTTGTTTAGAAGATACATGGTAAGTGGAGTGAAAGAGGAGGGGGAGTGAATGGGCAGTAGAATGCTAGATGATTGGCTGAGTGTTTAAAATGGCTGAACGTATAAAAGGAAGAGTGAGAGTGGAATCTGGGGGGAGAAGAGAAAGAGTGGGTTGTTTGGTGGGTTTGAGAGAGTGGTTTGCCAGGAGAGAGTGGAGAAGGAGGGGGGTGGAGTTCGGATTAGTATTGAGTAAAACCATATGCTTATGTGCCTTAAGAAGAAATCTTGTTAATCTTGTTAGCTTTGTTATCTTTAATAAATACTTAATTTGGTTTACCAAAGGCCTGATCCTTGGCTGGGGTTTCACAGACCAGAAGGGAGGGTAAGGTAATGACCAAGGCTGAAGGGGAACTGTAACAAATGGTGGCAGCGGTGAAGAGAATAACAATACCAGTATTCAGAGTCTCTGGGAATACTAGTATTAGGACGTGACTGGTGGTTGCCTAGCAGGGGGATCTGTTGAGATCTGTGCTAGAGCGGGGAGAGAAAAAATAAAATAAAGGACAGTCCGGACTGGTGGAGTCCCTGGTGGTGCCTAGTGACAGGCAGTAGCCACGCACAGGTCGGAACCTGACAGGGAGAGCCAGGGAAGGGCATCACACTCTAATTTTAAATCCATGTGTATAACTAGAGTCACTCTTGCCATCATATTGTGCTGTAAGAATACCTAAAGTACAGTTTGTAGCTATAATCTGAAGGGGTCTGAGAAGAGTTCAGAATACAAAGCAGAGGAGTCAACATACACAGGACTGTCAGGGTTACCAAACTGTGGCTGGAGTTTCTAAATGGATTAATACGGTCATTCTAAAATGTACTTTCCCCCCATCATGGCTGAGTATCATTAAAGTTCAAGTAATCCATTTTAAGAGTACAATAGCAAAAAAGAATCTTTGCCTCTATGCTTCCTAGATTAATAAATTCTAGTACATTTCCCCCCCTGACTATCACACTTCATCTCACACTGCAGGGAAAGTCTCTTGAGAAACTAACCAAGAACTGAACATTAAATCTTGTGAAAATCAGGGGATCACATGGCCCACACAGAGGGAAACTTGCACTTAAAATGACTAGACAAACAGAGATAATCATAAGAATGAGTATGCACTGTATAGTTCAGTGTAATTGAGACACCTGCCTTGAGGAAGGATTGGCTGCATCTTAACCACATCATGTTGATCATAGACTCATAAGTTGGAAGAGATCAGAGGAACAAGTTCAGCCTTTTGCTCCAAGGATTCTCCCAGCATCAGAACAGTTTTTTTTATTAAGAATCTACCAGAAAGACAACCATGAAACATCCATAGGCAGCTTGTTCAATTGACCCAGGTGCTCCTACACTTAAGAACGTTTGTAATAAAAATCTACATCCATTTATACTTTGTTTCTTTATATCATGCATCCCAAACTTCCAGTAATTTAGCTTATTATGGCACTGACATTTTCAGTACAGCAGCAGAGTTTAAAAACAGTCCATTTGTCATCCACTCTGTGCCTAAATCCTCTCTACCTAGGGCCAGCCCACAACATTCTGCTGCCCATTCCATGTACAGATGTTTACCAGACTGGCAACTGAATCTTACTTCAGCACTTGCAATGGGACAGTGTTCTCCACTGCACCCTAGGGCAGCAGGGCAGCTTAGAGGATGCAGGACCAGCATCATGGCATGTACAGCTCTGTTCTCCAGCAGAGGGAAATGGCTGAGGAGCTCAGGAGGAACAGCCAGGGGGACTCTCAGCATCTGCCACATGAGGCAGCCATCTCACTCTGCTAATGGTAGAGCCAGCCCTGTTTCCACCTGTCTTTCTCATCAGCCACTTACCCCTCATTTGTTTTCTTGGGCATTTGAGTTTACTCCTATACTCCTTGAATCTTGTGTTTGCCTTTGGTGAACTCAGTTCTAGAGTCTGAACCTAGTCTTCCAACTCATTAGTAATTTTTAATCATTTAGTTGCAACAGTTTTTCTTCCTTAGTTCTGTGCCAACCACAAACCTGATAAACACCTTCATTATGTTCTCATTTAAACCAACCATAAAAATAAACCGGACCAGAGCTCAGAACTGGAGAACTTCGTTTATTTATTTATTATTTATTTTATTATACTTATATACCGCCCCATAGCCGAAGCTCTCTGGGCGGTTCACATTAACTAAAAACATTAAAACAAATACAATTTAAAACAGATCTTATACAAACAATTTAAACCACAATTTAAAAATTTAAACAGTATTTAAACATTTGTTACATTCTCTTCATCTGGCATTGCTCCATTAATAATTTCTGATGATGGTTCATCAAAGTATTCCTAGAGATCATTTAGAAGACTTTTGTATGGGAAAGGGTCAAATGTCTTACTAAAATGATATTATATTGTGATCACCAATTCCTAAAATACTAACAGCACAATCCTATACATGTCTACTCATAAATTTCTATTGAATTCAATGGAACTTACTCCCAGGTATATGGATATAGGATTGCAGCCTAAACAAGTTAGACCTTTCAAAGAAAGACATGATTAACCTTTTCAGAAATCCATGCTATTAGCCATAAAGTAAGTGGCTTAAAATACAAATGTATTTCTGAAATTTCTGAGACCAAAACCCAGTGTTTAATGCTTGTCAGCAATCTGCTAAAAAAGTCATTATGATGGTATAATACCTGTGGTTATAGAAAGAAGAAAGTTACATGGTGATAAGAAGAATAACTTAGATATGGTACTTTCTTGTATCTACAAGACCCAGTGTTCACAGAAAGTCTATTTGTGGAGCCTGACAATGTGATGATCACTAATATCATAACCTTGACAAGAGAGAGATAATTAAATTCAGTGCAATGCTTTGCCAGCTGGTCCTCTCTTCTAATCAACAGAAAATTCTACCTTTACCTCAAATACAGTACTACACAACTGGAAATACACTGTGCAGCATTATCTTTCTCAGAAAATCAGTATTAATCATGCTTCCAAAATGGCTCATAAAACAAGCTAAACAAGAAACTAAATCTTTTTAAAAAAGCACGCCAATCCTCTTACCGTATGTTCAAAGCAAGCACATGTCAGTCTCTGCGATTTCCAGTATCCTTTCACTTAAATCAATTGGCTTGCCATTTCTATCATGCTATTTCTTGTCTAGCCCTTTATTGATATAGCACCATCTGTGTTAATAGCATTTTACAAAATTATGAAAAGACAAATCCTTTCCCCAAGGGGGAGAAAACAGCAGAAGGGGCAGTGGGCTAAAAGAGAAAGAACACACCATTATTTCAGTGACAAATACTTTGTTTTAGTTACACTTGGTTAGGTTATGGGGACTAGGGGATTGTTTGTAGCAAATGGTTAGTGCTCCTTGTATTGGAAACACATTTTTGATATTCACATGGATTTTCCTAGGGTGGCTGGGCTTAATCTGAGATGATGCTGTTAACTGTCATTTTCTAAGGTGCTGATTCTCTTGCTGATGTTAAGAAACAGTAACTCTGTGGGCTATATTGTGAATTCACTCTTACAGAGTGTAACTCCACTTGATCTAACAACCTATGTTAATGCAGATGATGCACATTCGATGTGCATTACAGATGTTCCAGAATAGCAGTGACGCATGGAAAATTAGTAATGCAGGCAAGACCATATACACCCTCTGCTTCTAAATTAAATGGGATGGCCCTATATCTTATCTCTATGAACAGCAGCTGCTTGAGTGCACTGTAGTATGAATCAACACTGCATGAACTCAGAACCTGTCAACATACTCGTCAATGTCACATTTATTTTCGTCTCCATCTGCCGCACTTACTGCTTGTTCATACTACAAATGTTGGCCGCCTTGGGGGTGCCTTTCCAAGGTCCAGAGCTGGTTGTTTCCATGACTTTCTCTTTAATTGTATGGTTGGGTGGGAAACTCTCTGTGCACCTTTGCTCCCTTTGATATGGTTTATGGGAAAATCTATGGGTCTAAAAGAGAGTTTATTTATTTTATTTAACCACATCTATCTACTGCTTAATGTTTTTTTAAAAGACTAACCCTCTAAGCAGTTTATAAGAAACATTAAAATTATCAATAAAAACAGGAGCAAGTAATTAAAACTATTTAAAAATAATTAAAACCACAATAAAATAAAATGTAATTAAAACACACCAGCCTCTATATGTTTAGATAGACTTGTTTAAACAGAAATGTTTTAAGCAGGTGGCAAAAAGAATACAGCGAAGACACCTGCCTGATGCCAGTAGGCAGGGAGTTCCAAAGTGAAGGTCCAGCCACATGAAAAGAATGATTTCTTTCAATGTGCAGAATGAGTATTATGTGGCATCTGTAACAGTGCCAGTTCCACAGACTGAAGAGGTAGAGTGGGCACATATGGGGTAAGGTGATCCCACAATTAAACTGGCCCCAAGCTGTTAAGGGCTTTATATACCAGCAGAAACCCCTTGAACTTGGCCCAGTAACAAATTGGCAACCACTGCAGATCTCTGAGGAGAGGTGTTATATGCTGGCAGAGTCCCACTCACTCACTAACTGCAGTTTCCAGGTCAAGTGCAAGGGAAGCCCCACATAGAGTGCATTGCAGTAATTGTTTTGTTTTAATGTGAGTGTGAACCACAAATGCCAGAGAAAGGAAGGCAATGACCCATAGTCCACTGATTTAAATAACTCCCTCTGTGCCTATGAACCATAGAATGCAATATATTTTGAGCTGCTTCTTGCCATACCAAGAAATTCTGATGCAAATGTTTGGACAGAAATTGCTTGATTCTTCCTCCTTTTAAGGCCTTCCAGTGATATGGAGATAATCACAAATGTCATTAAAGAAGTGTGAGTAATAGCAGACTTGCAAGTCAACTTTCCAAGTGCAGTAACTAGATGTGGAAGGCTTGATGGAACCATACTAGATAATATACCACATTATTTATTTATTATATTTATACCCCACCTTTCTTTTCATGATAGAAACCCAAAGCAGCTTACATATGGTTCCCAGGCAGTCTCTCATCCAGGCACTGACCAGACCTGACCTTGCTTAGCTTCAGCAAGGAGCTAGCCTTATGTGCCTTCAGACCATAGCCTGGTCAAATCATTATTTGATTTGACTGTAGCAACCAGCCTTTCAAGGAGAAGCAATCAACCTTTCAGGATCTTAGAACTGAAAAGAAGAGAGGAGCACACAGTGAAAATGCTAGGATGGCCAGTAACACATCACCAAAAATGAGAAATGCATTACCAAAAAGACATAGGTTTGAATAAGCTAATTTATACATATACATGCACATTTAAAAAATTAATTCCTACATTTTAGATAGAAATACAATGGTGAATGTCACATTTCTTGTTTTCTCTTCTTATGGTTCTTTACTTTTAAACCATCAAAGAGAGGTCTGGCCTCTCATTGCCCTTCAAACAGAGGACGGTCCTCCATGAAGGAGGACATATGCCCATCCTAAAGGCCTACAAATCATATCCAGTTTGTCAAAGTTTTTTCTGAGATCTCCCACTCCAGCACACTTAAGGGCCAGAAACAAAAAAGTGCTTCCATGGAGAAGAAGAAGAAATCTTTATTGTTCAAAGCCATAGGCCACCACAATTAAACAAATATAAGAAAATGCAAAATACATATTTAAAAACAGATCATATTACAATAAAACAGAATTCTTCAGCATAAAATGGAAGAGCAGCAGTACAATTCAAGTAAAATTCCCTCTCCTGGAAAATACCTTAACCCACTCCATATCTAAATACATAGATGCTACCGTCAGAATGGCGCTGGGGCACAGTCTACACATCCTGCATGTTGTTTTAGATAGGCAGCTCTTACTTTTCCTGCAGCTAAAGCAAATTTTGCCACCTGAGTAGTAATAAATATGTCATTGCCTGCTAACAAAACACAGATCTGCTCCAGGGGAGTTCTATTAGACAAGGAGCTCAGGATGCACAGGAGAAATTTTAATCTTAGGGATTTGTATAAGGGGCATCTTAGTAGATAATGTGTAATGTCCTCAACTTCACCAGAGTGGCAGATACAAAGTCTTTGTTGGGTTGGAGTATTAGAAAACCTCCCATCCAGGAAAGCAGAGGGCATAGTCTGAAGTCTTAAAGCTGTGAATGATTTTCTCAAGGGTGTCACTGTTAGAAATGTAAAGTAGTGCTCCATGCCAAATGTTGTTTTATATAGTGGATACCAAATAGAATATGACATTTGGGTAGCTGAAAAGAGGTCCCACCATTTAGTATAAAGATAAATTTTGTCTTTGAACAGCTGTTTTACTCCATCCGAAGTGAAAGTGGGTAAAACTTCCGTGCTAATACCATAAGCAGACAGAATAGATTTAACAGAATTTACCCAGCAGTTTTGGGTTGGAACTTGCAATTGTTCTAAAAAACATTTCTTTGGGAGGCACAAATCATCCATGCAAGACAACTTCAGCCAATACAAAGCAAGTGAAGCATGAGCACAGGATTCTATAGAATGGAGCCCTGTTTCTGCCCTCAAAACAAATGTAGGTGTACTTTGAGGGACAGCCAACAGGGATCTCATGAAGGAATTCTGCACTATCTCCAGAGTAGAGACATTTGTATATCCCCACCGCTCTGAGCCATACAGCAGTTGTGGGACTATCTTCTTCCGAAACACCTCAACTGCAGGTGCAACCAAGCTCCCCCCTTGGAACTTAAAGAAGTGCATCAAAGCCTGTATAGAATGGGAGGATTTTAACTTAACTGTCTCCAAATATAACTTCCATGAAAGTTGAGCATTAAACACGAGTCCCAAGTATCTAAAGTTACACTGTTGTTCAATGTGTTTATCATTCAACTTCCAGACATGGGTTTTTTTCTTCCTCCCAAAGACCACCACTTTGGTTTTGGTGTGATTGATATCTAGATGTTCCTTTGAGCAGAAAATATTTAGACTTCTTAATAACCTTCGCATCCCAATTAGTGTAGTGGAGATCATAGCTATGTCATCAGCGTACAAGAGGACCGAGAGCTTGGCATCTAAAACTGAAGCTGGAAAATATTCTAGGCCACTCAAATCATATACAATATTGTTGATGTAAAAGTTAAAAAGGAAGGGAGCCAGGCAGCATCCCTGACGTACTCCTCTGTTGTTGGTATATTTTCTAATAGTAGGCCATTTGCCCCAATCCTTACC
Source organism: Rhineura floridana (assembly GCF_030035675.1). Lineage (NCBI taxonomy): Eukaryota > Metazoa > Chordata > Lepidosauria > Squamata > Rhineuridae > Rhineura > Rhineura floridana. The sequence goes on along the minus strand of NC_084481.1, from coordinate 145,420,610 downwards.
CTGAGAGAAGTGTTGGAGTACAGCATTTGTATTAAATACAATAACCTTCTGTCAATATTGGTGGTGGATAGCTTTTGCCACAGCCAGTCTCGGCCAATAAGATCAAAAGCGGAAGCAAAATCCACAAAGGCAACAAAAAGCTCTTTTCTGCAACTTTGGGAGTATTTCTGAATCAGATGATGAAGAATAAAACACTGATCTAATGTAGACTTTCCCTTTATAAACCCTGCCTGCTCTTTGGCAATGACTGAGTTCTCAATAGCCCAAGCTTCCAATTTGCATAGTAAATATTTAGAGTACAATTTAGCTATAACTTTGAGGAGGCTAATCGGTCTAAAAAATTTTGGATCCGCCTTAGAGCCTCTTTTATGGACGGGCACAATTACGCTTACTCCCCAGTCCCAAGGTGTCTTCCCATGTTGGTTTACATAGGTGAACATTTTAGCAAAAACTGGACACCACCAGGTGGGGTTTGATTTAAACAATTCTGCAGGAAGCATATCCTCCACTGGTGCCTTTTTTTACAGGCAAAGAATCAATCAAAGTATATATTTCATCAAAGGTTACGGGGTCCCATTCAGGGCAGAAAGAGAGCAAAAAAGAGTCTGTATTGAGGGGACTACCTAGAGTTGGGCTGGTGATAGACTGACTGAAAAGGGAGGAAAGATATGTGTGCCATTGTGTTGAAGTAATTTGATTGTCAAGGGAGCCAGTTCCCCCTTTTATCCCTTTTGTCACCAGAGCCCAAAACCTGGTAGAGTTCTTTTCCAAGGTTGCCAGACCTAACTCCATCCACAGCTGGCGGACGTGGTTATCCTTTTTAGAGCACAGGTGATTTTTGTACTTTCTATCGAGCTGTATATAAGAGTTAAAGTTTTCTAGAGAGTCTACTTTTCTTAATTTCCTTATGGCTCTTGATAGGTTTTGTTTGTGGGCAACACACTGTGCATCAAACCAGCCTTGATTTAGCTGTCTAACTGGGTGGGAGCTAACCACAAAAGGCCTAATTTCTTTCACTATTTTGTTAAATTTTTCCAAGGGATCCGAAGAGAACAGAAGTTGGTCCCTTAAAGTTAATAACCATGGGGACATTAGAAAAAGATTAATTCCTTCTTGGATCTTCCCATTCCAGCGGACCCTTTTGTCACCTTGAACAGTCAGATTCTCAGGAGCAACTGGAGCTGAAGGGATGAATCCGACAGGCATGGAAAAAAGCGATTGGATTGGCATATGATCACTCTCAGGCCTTGCGAGAACTTTAAAGGTCACAAAGTAAAGAACAAGTGGTTGAGAGAGGATCATATAATCTATAACACTCTTTCCCCTTGGACCGATATACGTATATAGCTCTGATGTTGGGCTTCTACCTGTCCCATTACATATACATAGCTGAAACTTAAAAACAAGGGCAAATAGAGATTCACCAGCTGAGTTAATAGCTGGATCTTTTGAGTTCCTAGTGGGACAGAAAGACAAATCTTCCAGAATCAAGCCTAGTTTCTCCCCTATTTTAACACTGTTTAATCCTATCCTGGCATTCATATTGCCCGATATTAAAATTAAGGGTTCGCAATTTGAGTTGTATAAGGAGGAGAGAGCCTGATCTAGATCAGTCCAAACTGAGATACCCTCATATTTGAAGGCTGTGGAGGACAGTACACACTTATCAGGAGATTTTTAAACCTGAAGGCCAGCTAATTTGAATAATTAAGATATTGCTATTAGAGCCCAGCTCAATCCGTGAGATAGTGGGATTTTGATCAACCGAGATTATAGTTGCCAGACCACCTCGCGGTCGTCCTCTGCCATCTGATTTTATTGCTGGGAGGGAATAAGCAGCATACCCGGGGAGGGAGGAGAAGGTTGTTGAAGCAACCCAGGTTTCTTGGATAAAAAGAATCTGAAATTGGGCACAGAAGTCTTTGAAGTTTTCATCAGCTAGCTTAGAGAGCCATCCTGCCACATTCCATGACAGGACCTTAATAGGTACGATGCCACTGCAGTGTGGTATAGAGGGCAGTCAAAACTGGCCAACCTCTCTAAACACATTCCAAGAAGATCTGGGAACCAAAATTCCTTGATTACAAGCTCCTTTGCCCTTGTTTCTGTAATCGCCATAGTTTGGGGGGCCCTGGGCATGTGGTAACGGGAGATGTTCACCTGTTGAGTCTAATTCTAACGGGGGGTAGTGTGATGCGTCCTTCCCTGGCTCTCCCTGTCAGGTTCCTACCTGCTCGTGGTTACTGCCTGTCTGTAGGTACCACCAGGGACTTCACCAGTCCGGACCGCACTCTCTTATGGTTTACCTATCCGCTCTAGCACAGATCTCAACAGTTCCCCCTGCTAGGCAACCACCAGTAACGTCCCAATACTAGTATTCCCAGAGACTCTGAATACTGGTATTGTTATTCTCTTCACCGCTGCCACCATTTGTTACAGTTCCCCTTCAGCCTTGGTCATTATCTTAACCTCCCTTCTGGTCTGTGAAACCCCAGCCAAGGATCAGGCCTTTGGTAAACCAAATTAAGTATTTATTACAGATAACAAAGCTAACAAGATTAACAAGATTTCTTCTTAAGGCACATAAGCATATGGTTTTACTCAATACTAATCCGAACTCCACCTCCCTCCTGGCAAACAACTCTCTAAACCCCACCAAGCAACCCACTCAGTTCTCTTCTCCCCCCCCCCGATTCCACTCTCACTCTTCCTTTTATACATTCAGCCATTTTAAACACTCAGCCAATCATCTCGCATTCTACTGCCCATTCACTCCCCCTCCTCTTTCACTCCACTTACCATGTATCTTCTAAAACAACAACACTTACCATATATACATTAATATAGGAACATCACATTTCCCCCCCCGTAAACAACAGCAGAGTATTATTCCTGTTCCAGGATTTATATGTCGCGTTAACAAATAAAAGTCTCTATGGGGAAAATGTCTTTCTTTGTTCCTCTGTCTGGTCACGTCACTGCAGTCCCAGCCACTTGCCTGGAAAGTCCATCGGCCAGTACATTGTCCTTGCCTTTTATGAACTGGAAGTCCACTTGATAGTCCTGTGGGGCCCAGGACCACCTCTGCAGCATAGTGTTATGGTTTTTCATAGTCTGCAACCATAACAAGGCCCGATGATCCGTAATCACTGTGAATCTTCGTCCCCACACGTATGGGCGCAACTTGTTCAGTCCCCACACGACCGCTAGGCACTCCTTCTGGACCGACGAATAGTTTTTCTCCCTCGGCGTCAGCTTGCGACTCAGGTACGCCACTGGATGTCTGGTGCCTTCTCTCTCCTGCAGCAAGACGACTCCCAGCGCCAGGTCCGACGCATCTGTAGCCACAATGAATGGTTTCTCATAGTCTGGTGCTATTAATATGGGTCCTTGGCACAAGGCTTGCTTCAGTAGATCAAAAGCCTTCTGACATTCATCCGTCCATACCACATGCTCAGAACACTTCTTCTTTGTTAATTCATGCAAGGGGGTTGCTATTTCCCCAAAATTTCTCACAAACTTCCTATAAAATCCAGCCACACCCAGAAATGCCCTTACTTGTTTTTTGGATAAGGGGATCGGCCACGCTTGTATTGCCTCCACCTTGCTCCATAAGGGGGTGATTTTCCCACTCCCCACCTTATGTCCTAAATAGATTACTTCCTTTAGTCCAAACTGGCATTTCTTAGCTTTTATTGTGAGGCCTGCTTTTCTTAAGGCCTCCAATACTGTTGTCAGGTGTTGGACATGCTCAGGCACCGACTTGCTAAAAATGGCCACCTCATCGATATAGGCCACTGCAAAATCTGACATGCCTCGCAACACAGTATTGATTAGCCTCTGAAATGAACTTGGTGACTTCCTTAGTCCCATGGGTAAGGTCACAAACTCATATAACCCATCTGGTGTACTGAAAGCAGTTTTGGCTCTGGATTGCTCGTCTAGTTCCATTTGCCAAAATCCTTTACAGAGATCTAGTGTAGAGATAATGGTTGCTGCCCCCAATAACTCTAACATTGCGTCTACCCTAGGCATAGGATACGCATCTGGGACAGTAATTTTATTGATTAGCCGATAATCAGTGCAAAACCTTGTCGTTCCATCTTTTTTCGGAACCAGGACAATACTTGAGGCCCAGAGACTGATGGATTCCCTGATCACTCCTAATTCCAGCATATCTTCCACCTCCTTTTTGATCTCATTCAAAACTTCCCCATTCACATGGTACGGAACAGATCTGATTGGGGCATGATCTCCAGTATCAATGGAATGTATAACTATACTGGTTCGGCCAGGTTTGTTGCTAAAGAGATTCCTATAGGTTTTCAAAACTCTCAGAATCTCTTCTTTTGCTTCCTCCTTCACCTCCTCTGACCATTCCACTTGATCTACCCCTCCTTTGTCTTTGCTTTCCTGTACCAAATCTGGAAGTTCAGGCCCACTTCCCTCGGGGAATAAGGTAACTTGCAACACCTGTGCATCCCTGGTATGGTAAGGCTTCAACATATTTACATGAACCACTTTGCTTTTGTTTAATTGGTCTGTGGTAATTACATACGTCACTGTGTCAAGCCTTTCTCTGATGGTATATGGTCCTTCCCAGTTAGCCTGTAATTTGTCATGTTTCCTGGGTATGAATGCCATAACCATATCTCCCACACCATACACACGTTCCCTGGCTGTTCTGTCATACCAGTAACGTTGCTTCTCCTGTGCTTGACTCAAATTCTTTTCCACCACTTCCATCATTGATGTTAATTTATTGCGGAATTCCAATACAAAATCTACTACAGATGTTTTGTACTCTCCCAGGGTTCCTTCCCATGAATTTTTTAGCAGTTCCAAAGGTCCCCTCACTTTTCTAGTGAACATGAGTTCGAAGAGTGAGAAGCCTGTTGACTCTTGAGGGACTTCTCTGTATGCAAATAAGAAGCATCCCAACCGTTCATCCCAGTCTTGTGGGTGATCTTGAACATAGCTTCTGATCATGCCCTTCAAAACGCCATTGAATCTCTCTGTTAACCCATTAGTGGCGGGATGGTAAGTAGTGGTCTTTAGATGTTTTAGACCACAACAGTTCCACATACATTGCATCACTTCTCCCATGAATACACTGCCTTGATCCGTCAGCACTTCATGAGGGAAACCCAGCCTCATAAAGATTTTTAATAAAGCCTCTGCCACTACAGGGGCTTCCACGGATCTTAGTGCTTCTGCGTCTGGGTACCTGGTGGCAAAATCCACCACCACCAATAGATATTTCTTGCCATGCCTTATGGGTTTGGAAAAAGGGCCCACCAAATCTATTCCCACTCTATAAAAGGGTTGTCCAATTATAGGAAGGGGCTTTAAGGGTGCCTTAGTCTTTACTCCACTTTTTCCCACCTTTTGGCAGATACCACAAGATAGACAATGTTGTTTTACATCTTTGGAGATGTTTGGCCAATAATAGTGTACAGCCAATCTCCTCTTGGTCTTTTTTATTCCCAGATGTCCTGCACATGGGACATCGTGGGCTACCTCTAGCAATCTGGTTCTGTATTTGCTAGGTACTATTAATTGCTTCACTGGTTCACATTCATCCTTTCTCTCAGCAGGCATCCACAGTCTATATAAAATCCCATTCTCACACACAACTTGATTCCTCAGTTTGTCAGTGAAAGGATTCTGTTGGGTCAGAGCTTGTTCCTTTATCTGCTTCAAACTTATATCTTTTTGCAGCTCTTCCCTGAATTGATCTGCCTCATCATTATCAGAGACCACTTGATACAGTTTGTCTCCTTCAGCAGGCCTGCTAGTGGTTGCTATGGTGACCTGAGGCTGGTTAACAGATTCCACCCTGTTTGTTTCAGCCCCCCTTAATATGGCTTCTTTTTCTATGCCAATTTGCTGTCTGGTCACTACATAGATCTTTCCTTGGGCGCCCATTACATCCCTTCCCAGTATTACTGGTTCTTGTTGCTGGGCATTAATGCCTACTTTATATCGGCCCTCTCGGCCTCTCCAAGTCATATCCACCAGGGCCACAGGCAAACTTTCTGGTTGACCCCTCACTCCTTGGATAGTCACAGTTTCCTGAGGTAATATTACCTCAGATTTTATTAAATCTGGCCTCAGTAATGTCTGAGTGGCACCAGTATCAAGCAATGCCCAATAATTTGCCCCTTGTACACTCACTTCCTCTCTCAGACTTGAATCAAGGTCTGTTACTTCTGTCCAGTTTATCTGACAGAACTGAACCTTTTTCGCTGTTTCTAAAGCCTTGGGCTCTGTTTTCACTGCCCTTGTCTGAGCAGGATTACTAATGGGGTTGGCAACCTCACATTGAAAACATAGGTGCCCCGGTCTACCACATTTGTAGTATAATTTCTCCTCACTTTTAGGGTACACAGATCCACTCTGGGGTGCCCTGTGCCCTTCAGATTTTACTGGAGGACTCACTTGCTGTGGTACCACATCCCTTCTGCCAGCATTATATGGTCTGGGTTTAAACTCTCTTGATGTTTTCCCCACCCAGCCAGTTCTGTTGGAGGCGAAGTGATCCGCCATCTCTGTGGCCTCCTGCACCGATGTAGGGGAACGGTCTTTGACCAGGAGCCTTATTTCTGGTGGTAACTGATGGTATAATTGATCCAATATCATGAGGTTTTTCACCTCCTCCACAGACTGAGCTTTGGCACTACTCATCCACTTTCCAAATATATCCATCAATTTTGCTCCCAGTTCCACAAAAGACCTCCCTGTCTGTATCTGGCAGTTTCTGAAAAGCTTTCTAAAATAATCAGGCCCCAGTCTGAATCTTTTAAACACTGCTTCTTTGAATTCAGCATAGGTGACGGGCCTGTCTGAGGGGAAATATTGGTATACCTCAGCCAATTCCCCTTTAATCAGGTTTGATAAATACTGCATGTATTTATCTTCAGGTAGCCCCCACAACTGAGCTGCTTTTTCAAAGGTGCTGAGGTAAATTTGAGGATCTTGACCAGGCTCATAGACAGCAAAGTCCTTTGGAGTAATTTTTATTTTTGCTCCATCTCTGTCCTTTCTTGTTTCATCAGAATGAAACTTCTCTCTTTCAAATTTTAACTTTTCTGCCTGTAATTCCGCATCCACTCTCATTCTCTCAGTTTCCATCCACAATCTCTCAGTTTCCAACTCTCGCTGTTTATCTTTTTCCTCAGCCTCAAAGACCCGCTGCTTTTCTTTCTCATCAGCCTCCCTCCTCAATCTCTCAGCTTCCAACTCCCTCTGCTTGTCTTTTTCCTCAGCCTCCCATCTTAACTTCTCTCTCAAGTACTCTATATAAGCGGGATTGCTTAAATATCCTTCTGGGGTCTCTTCTCTGATAGGTTGTTTTTGCTGGGCAGTTGCAAATCCTATAAGTGCTACCCTCAATTCATCTACCCCTTTACCCTCGTGAGGTAAATTGAATGTTATGCACTTCTCCACCAGCTCCTTTCATTTTTATGTATTCAGCCATGGTGTTTGAGTTCACTCACTCTTTGCCACACACTCTTTGCCAGTCACTCTCACAAGTAATCTTGCTTTGTTATTTCTGTTTGCCACACCACTGGTAGGGATTCTCTAGTATTCGTATCTCACTGCTACAGCCAACACCTGTGACGTAGTCTCCTTTGTCACCACGTGTCTTTGGGACTCTCTTTGGTTCGTATCTGGATTCTCTGTTGTTCGTATCCCACCGCTACTGCCACCACATGTAATATGTCCTTACCTGGCTCTCCCTGTCAGGTTCCTACCTGCTCGTGGTTACTGCCTGTCTCTAGGCACCACCAGGGACTCCACCAGTCCGGACCGCACTGTCTTATGGTTTACCTATCCGCTCTAGCACAGATCTCAACAGATCCCCCTGCTAGGCAACCACCAGTAACGTCCTAATACTAGTATTCCCAGAGACTCTGAATACTGGTATTGTTATTCTCTTCACCGCTGCCACCATTTGTTACAGTTCCTCTTCAGCCTTGGTCATTATCTTACCCTCCCTTCTGGTCTGTGAAACCCCAGCCAAGGATCAGGCCTTTGGTAAACCAAATTAAGTATTTATTACAGATAACAAAGCTAACAAGATTAACAAGATTTCTTCTTAAGGCACATAAGCATATGGTTTTACTCAATACTAATCCGAACTCCACCTCCCTCCTGGCAAACAACTCTCTAAACCCCACCAAGCAACCCACTCAGTTCTCTTCTCCCCCCCCCCGATTCCACTCTCACTCTTCCTTTTATACATTCAGCCATTTTAAACACTCAGCCAATCATCTCGCATTCTACTGCCCATTCACTCCCCCTCCTCTTTCACTCCACTTACCATGTATCTTCTAAAACAACAACACTTACCATATATACATTAATATAGGCACATCACAGGTAGCACTTCCATGGAAAGCGTTTTCACTGGACAGATATGCCTGTGTGTGAGCTGGGTCCCCTCTTTTGTTACTTCTAACTCCAGGCACTAGAAAGCAGAGGCCACATTGTAAAACAGCAAAATAATAATAATAATGAGAGAGACCATTAATTTAGGTGAGATCATTCATTTATGTTTATAGGTGCTTTCAGGAAGCAGAACTGAAATCCTATGCACTGGAAGAGCTTAGAAACGTTTTAAAACTGATGGGCAATCCAGTTGTGCAATGATTCTTTTAATGCAGAGGGTTTGAAAGAAGAAACAATGGGTGAATGGGAGAATGGGTCTTGGCAAATGACAGCTCTGGTGACCTGCGAGGATTGCCTGGTAGGGAGCCGGTAATGGGAAAGTTTGCAAACTTAATCTCCAGCTCTGCAGTGAACTAATCCTCCTGCATTGACATAAATCTTTTCAGCAGAGATCAAAGAGACCTTCGTATCTTTCAGTTTGATCACTGAGCCAGAAAACACAGCGCTAGTCTCTGGTCTTTGCTGGTTGTATAAACAAGGGAGATGCCAGTATCTGCTGGGAAGTGAATTTGCTAGCCTTTCCAAGACTTTGGTTAGGCATCTACCACTTAACACTGATTCGTGGTTCTCTGACATGTAGCAACTCTGTGGGTGCCTTTGAAACAGAATGTTATTACTTAGTTTATAATATTTATTCTGTTCTTTCTTACAATAACATTATGAAATAGATTATTATAATACCCATACCAAAAAAAGGGAACTGTGGCTGAGAAAGTGGTGTGCCTAAGGCCACCCATGTGGTGATGGCTTGGCAGAGAAATCCTTTCCTTGAAAAAATCAAGATATGAGGCCACCAAGAAGCGTTCACTTCAGTGCTTGAATTATGGGGAGGGGGGAGGCCTGGGGGGGGAGTAAAGGTGTGGGGTTTATGGATTTAACTAAGAGCACCCTACCTCCTCCCCAAATAATCTGAGCAGCAGTTTCCCCTGACAGGCAATACTTTCAGACCACAAGTTTCTGTCTGTGAAAATGCCTGTCAAGTGCATATTTTTGTTGAACCAGAGATTGTTCAACTAGAAATTGAATAACCATCTAGATAATTAGTAGCTAGTAGTTTCATTATAAGACATCTATATTTGGCACATGCTACATTGCAAGACTGAAAGCCTTTTTATCCCACCCAGTTCAAAGTCTTGTATGCACCTTGATGTGTGGATAGAGCTCTTGCAAACGTGGGTTGGATCCTCAGTAGCAAAGGATACTGCTGATCTGCTTATGCAAAGGAATGCAGCCTGTATGGGTAGTGAAACGGTATTTTACATAACAGAATTTCTGCACCTGTAGGTTGCTGGGGAGGAGTATCTTGAACTGGAGCTTCTAACAGCCAGACTTCAGTACCTTACTTCCTGCCCCGCCATGGCTCACGTTTGTATCACAAGCCTTGCAGATTACCCCTGTGTTCCTCAAGGAGTGCTCTAGGTTCTATTAAAAGCTGGTCCAAAGAATCAACCTGGCCCAACCAGAACTTGAAAGACTCCGAGCACAGAGACTGATCTTCAGTCTGAAAACTTATCTCATTGGAGAGAGCCCTGCCTAGTGAGGCTCATGCTTCTTTTTCCTAAGAACATAAGAAGACCCTGGGGGATCAGGCCAGTGGCCAATCTAGTCCAGCATCCTGTTCTTACAGTGGCAGAGCAGATGCCTATGGGAAGCCCGCAAGCAGGACCTTACAAGAGCATTGTTCCCTCCAGCAACTGGTATTTGGAAGCATATTGCCCCCAACTATGGAGGCAGAGCACATAGCCATCATGGTCATCTGGTCTTCCAGCTTCAATAGTAGATCCAGGAGCATGACAAGGCTGTAAAACTTGAACACCATCTCAGGTGGACTGGTTCACTGAAGCAGAACTGTGACTGTGATGTTTGGGTTGGATGAAGAGAAGTATAGCTGATTGCCATCACAGTACTGAGCTGCAAATTTCTGTATATTGCACCTGGTGTTCTCATATAAACATTGGACAAGAGGAGATACAAGATGTAACTCTATGGGGATAAAATTAGCAATAGCTTATTACCATCGTTTAACACCAATCAGAACAATTTCAGGGCGCTCCAGAGTCCCACATTTTAATCACCAACACCGAATAATTGGCAGAGCCAAAGGCCACTGAAAGATCTTATATGATTAATAGATTGCACAAGACCATATTGATTTCTATACAATGATAATCATCTAGTGATACAGTGTGCTTAGAAAATTCTCTCTCTCTCTCTCTCTCTGGGTGTGTTGAGCTCCCACTTTCATGAGTCTGCTCCCAGACCTACTTAGAATCAGCCTTTGACCTCTTTGGAGTCCAACCTCAACTCAGTGTGGATTCTTTTCACCTCCACATAGGTCTTGCAAGACTTGCCACATTAAAAGAGGCCATTGATACAGAAAGCCCTTCAAATTAAGGGCCAAAAGCCAGGGTAAAAAGGAAGGTTTTTGCCTGGTGCCTAAAAATAGATAATGATGGCTTCAGACATACCTCCCTGGGAAGAGCATTCCACAAGTAGGGAGCCACCACTGAAAAGGTCCCTTCTCATGTTGTCACCCTCTGTACCTCCCTTGGAGGTGGCACATGGAGAAGGACCTCAGATGAAGAACACAAGGTTTGGACTGATTCACTGAAGGAGAGGCGGCCCTTGAGGTATATTAGGTTCCTGAGCTCCATAAGACTTTATAAGTTAAAACCAGCACTTTGAATTGAGCCCAGGAACTAATCGGTATACAGTGCAGTCATGCCAGAATAGGTGTTATATATTCCGACAGTCCTATGCCGGTTAACAATCTGGGTGCTGAATTCTTCACCAGCTGCAGTTTCTGAACCATCTTCAAAGGCAACCCCATGTATAACACAATGCAGTAATCCAACCTTGAGGTTACTAGAGAGTAGACAACTGAAGTGAGGCTGTCCCTGTCCAGGTAGGGGTACAGGTGCGTCACCAGTCAAAGCTACTGGGGCCACTTGAGCCTCAAGTGATGGTAATAGATCCAGAAGTACCCCCAAGCTATTTATCTGCTCCTCCAGAGAAAGTGTAACCTCATCAGAGCAGGCCATCTATCCGGTCTAGGGAACAACCCACTAACAGTGCCTGCAGATGCAAAGGAGAAGTAGAGCTGTGTGTCATCAGCATATGAGCTCCAAAACTCTGGATGACTCCACTTAGTGATTTCGTATAGATGTTAAAAAGCATGGGGGATAAAACTGAACCCTGCAGAACCCCACATTGAAGGCTCCATGGGATCAAACAAAAGTCGCCAAGTACCACTCTACGACCATCCAAGTAGGACTGGAACCACTGCAGAGCAGTGCCACCCACCCACCCAACTTGGATAGTTGTTCCAGAAGAATACCATGGACAATGGTATTGAAAGTTACTGAGAAGTTAAGGAGGATTCCTAGATACACTCCCCCATCTGTCTCCTGACAGAGATCATCATACAGAGTGACCAAGGCAGTTGCTGTGCAAAAAACAGGCCTAAACCTCGACTGAAATGGATCTAGAAAATTAGTTTCATCCAAGAGAGCCTGGATCTGGCCTGCGAGCACATGCTGAAGGACCTTGCCCAAAAAGGGGCGATTAGCAACAGGTCAATAATTATTTAGATTTTCTGAGTCCAGGGAAGGTTTCCTAAGGAGTGATCTTACCACTGCCCCCTTTAAGCAGGCAGGGACCACCTGTCCTGCCCAGAGTCCGAAAGACAAGACAGAGGTGAGGCTTGGTTTAATTCTCATTTTATGAGAGTGATGGTTACATCCAAAGCAGTGTGCTTCATAAACCTGTCTACTCTAGCTCACTACTTTCCCTAGCTAAGCTACCTAAACAGTCTCTCCAGCATGTGGGGAGAATTGACTCAGCGCTGAAGTCTGGGTAGGCACCTGCTTAAGTAGCGAAGGTCTTTGCTCGTACCCAATGGCTTCTCCGCAGTTTCACCCTCTGGGAGTCCCGCTTCTTGCGCCTTCTCGTGAGGGGGGGAGGGGGCAAGCCTCCAACGCCCCATCCGACAGTGGGGTTTTGCTACCTCAGGGAGTGGGAAGCTGGTTGGTGAGGAAGTGTTTGAAGTGCCAGATGGGGATTCCGGTGAGGGAGGGGTTGGCACACGAAGGGTCGCTTCTCAATGGCTCAGACGGGGAACTCACAGATGGGGCGGGATCTGCCTTGACAGGAGGGATGAGCCAGGAGTCTGTGGGCTGACAGAGCCCCCCCCATAATGTCCCCAGGAACTTTGTCCTCATCTGACTCCTCTCCCTGTTCTAACTCCCCTTGGGCCTGGGGCACAACACCACCCTTTCTCTCAAGGAGGCATTAATCACCTTCCTGGCCCAGATGGCTTGTCCTGTCTTTGCTAGTTTTTATCAGCCATGAGGGGCAAGGATTAAGAACACAAGGGTCACCCAGACTGAACCAAGTGCCTTGTCCATGCCCTCGAGCCCTACTAACTAAAACTCATCCAACACAACAGCGCTCTAGACACCACTTGGGATTAATCTGCTGTAACAATGGAGACAAGTTCCAAGCGGATATAAGCAATGTTATCCTCAAAGTGCTTTTCAAAAAGTTACAGCAAGCAATCGTTGGTTCCACCACCTTCTTCAGGCGCCCCGTGCTATCTGGGAAAGGCCTCGTGCTACCTGGAAAAGCTCTGCTGAATGATACAGTGAGGATGCAATGGAAGCAGCAACTTATGCCTTCTTTGCTGACTTCAGTAACCCTGAGTAAGCTCGATAATGATACTTACTGGTGTTCAGTTGGGCACCTATTAGTCCTTAGGTGCTGCTACTAGCATGAATGGCATTTTACAGAGCCACCAAGAACCATAAAAGTGTGGTTGTCTGGCTCCAGAGACATGTTTCTTATTGTTTTGGGTGGTTTTAGGAACTGGAGAGGGTTGCAGGAAGGACTGTAGAGAACCCAGTCTGTACTGGGCTGAATTCGGGACTGTGATGATCTTTCAGCACCATCATCTAGTCCTCCTGAATGATGACCAGTGGGAGAGTTTACCCATCGCCATCACTGATCAAAGCCACAAGGAAGACTCCTAGTGCCATGCACAAGTTTTTTTTTTTCCATGTAGTCTCTAGGTTTATTTCCAGAATTGTCTCAAACCAGACTACTTTGAAAAGAGTTTTGAGTACTTGTCCTCCAATATTTCTTTTTTTTTTACAATAATTTTTATTCAAATTTTCATAAAACAAACAAAACAAAATCATAAAACATTCAAAGACAAAAAACAAAACAAAACAAAAATGATTAAACAAAAAAATAAAATGTTGACTTCCCATTTGTCGCAGATCAGTTATAGGTCTACAAAATATAACAATCCTGTCTATTAAATTATATTATAAAATCACTTTCCTCCAGTAGTTATCTTAATTAATCATCAAATCTCATAGACATTACTTTATTCTTTCCACAAAAAGTCAAAGAGAGGTTTCAATTCTTTAAGAAATATATCTATCAATTTTTCTCCAAATAAACATGTCGATTAATCCATCTCGTTAATAATAATAATAATCTTATTGTCATAACCATAGTCCAAATAAACCTATCGATTAATCCATCTCATCAAATCTGTTAAGTCCAATAATTTCAATAGCCATTATTCCATTATCCATATTAATTCCATCTTCAATCTTCAATAGTCCTGTTAAGTCCAGTAATTTCAGTGTCCAATCTTCCATTATCAGTATTCCATAATAATCTTGCTGTCATAGCCATAGTCATATAATAAGAGTCTGATGGGAATTTCCTCTATCCCAAATATTTTCTTGCCATCGATTCTGAATAAGTTGCTGAAATATTGTTGTAAAGTCATATCTCTGTTCTTCTTTTTTACAAAATGCACTGGCTCATCTCTTGAGAGTTTTTCCATTGTCACATGGCTGCAGTTAATTCCATAGATTTTCTCTATATCAAGCTCCATCACGTCATTCCAGTCCAGAAAATTATCCAAGCCATTGATAACTTTATCTCTAATATCTTCATTAATTTCTTCAGAGATAACGTTAAATTCCAAACAGTAGATTTTATTTCTAATATCCATAAACTCCAGATCTTTTTCCAATTCCACATTTGTTCCAATCTCCAGGGCTTGTATCTTCCCTTTATTTTTTCTTTTCTCATCTCTGATCTCATTCTCCTCTCTCACAGGATCCCCTATTTCTTTAAGCTCCTGCGTCATTTTGCTATTTTGAAAATAGAAAGAAGGATGCTTATCTGCCTGTTAGAGTCCGTTTTTCTTTAAAGAAAAGATAAACGTGTCGCTGTAATCAGCTAGAGCTTGATGAAAGTCCGTCCAGCATTGCAGTTTGAACCTTCTCTCATAAATAAATGAAATCCAGGGACTTCCGGGAAGGGTGACTTCGCTTGTGCCTGCTTTTGAGACGGGCTCCCGCGTCAGAAGAAGCTTATTCAGATATAAATCAGTCAGAACATTTTTTTTTTGACTGATGAAATTTCTCCCGGGCAGGGAGAAATGTAGAGATCAACCTCAAAAGCCTGTTTTTGTTGGGAAGACTGGATTTCATTAATTTATGAGAAAAGGTCCAGCCAGCAATGCCGGACGGACTTCCGAACAAGCTCTATCTGATTAATGCGATACGTTTATCTTTTCTTCAAAGAGAAAACGGACTAACAGGCAAGCACCCTTCTTTCTATTTTTTTTTCTACTTGGTTTAAATTGTTGCAGCAAAAAGAGATTTGTCAAATGAATCAGCTTTAAAGAACTTCTGGGTGAGCTATAACTCTTCTCTGTTATTCACGAAATTAACAGCTTATCTCTGTTTCTATTGCAAAAAGCTGTCCTGGAAGTGCATTCTAAAGATATAAACAGAAGAGGGATTTCTATTCCGAGGAGAAAAAAATAAAAAATATGAACTTTGGAACATTATATTGTCTGGGACTATTGTCTTTTTGGTCTATTTTATTTTGACGAATCTGCTTCTTCACGACGCCACTAACTGTTTTGATGCTGGGAACTAAATTTGTTTTGTATTCTTGAACATAGAGAGATAAGGTAGGCTGCTCTGTTTATACTGTGATGTCATCAAGCCTGGAATATTAACCCAATTGTTGCTGAAATAAGAAGTGGTTCTTCTTTATTTTTGTTTTGTTTTGTTTTCGTGGTTTTAAAAATGGCAATCAAGAAAGTGGCTGAGAATCTGGAAGTAATTATGTTTCAGAAAATAATGGATGAGATTGAGATAACGAAACAAACCCTGCGACAGGGCAGTAAGGAGCTGAAAGCCATGCACAAGTTTTTAAACAACAACAGGTTGGTAACAATCTATAAAAGGTTTCTGGGAACTGGAAGGAAACTGACCTTTCTCCTTCCAAATAAAATCCTAGGAACAGTTTAATAGCTGGGAATGCATCCAGGGAGTTTTATGTGTAAGATCCAGGGCCAGCACCAAAGGGCAGCCAGATTGGGCACTGGCCAAGGGCCCAGCAGCCCACAGGGGCCCCTCGTTAGGGTGGGGGAGTAGCGCTCCCCTGCCACAGATCACAGGGAGGGAGCTGCCCGCTTGCCTGCTTGCTCACCAGCCTGTCCATGCCCACTTACTCACCCTCCCATCCCCCAGCCTGCCTCCCACTCACCCACCCGCTCGCTTGCCCTCCTGCCCCCACCCACTTGCTCACCTGCCCACCTGCTCACTCATCCCCTACTCATTCTCCCCTGCTTACCCCTGCTTGCCCCCCATCCACTCATTCACTTGTTTGCTTGCTCGCTTGCTCACTCAGCTCCTATGATGGGTGCAGTCCCTGAGCAAATTCCAGCAATGAGAGGTACCCAGTACCCTGTGAGTTTGGAGGTCAAGAGATAATGGGAGGGTTACCTGTCTCTGTTTGGGCCCATGATTCACACTGGAGATGGTGAGGGAAAGCAGAGAGGAAGATTTATTTCTGTCAACCTGGGTGGGCTAGGCCAGCTAGTCCTGAAGAAGATGCCCCCAGGCAAAGACTTGTGGCAGGACTATGATTTGGAGTTTGGGGCAGGAGATGAGATGGACTGGCTTAAAGACTTTTCCCAGGCAGAAAGTGGGAGGAAAATGGCTATAGTCTGCTGTGTGCTGATGAAAAAACAGATGTGTTCCTGGAGATGCATGTCAAGACCCTGTAGGCAACAGCAAGGATCAGCTTGGACTGGGAACTTCATGAAGTTCCAAGACAAAGGGCCATGTGGGCAACTACATGGTCTGGGGGTGGGGATTGTGCTTATGGGACTGTGTACTGATTTGCTGAAGGAATTCTTCCTGGTGGTTGCACTATTGCTGTTTGGATTTTGATTTGTGCTGTTTGCATGCTTGTGGGGATATGTGCTGTTTAATAATTTTTTAGGAATTATGCTGATAGGTTTTTGCAGTAACGTTTTAATGTTTAAGATTTACTATACTATGTCTGTTAGATTGTGTTTGTGTGTGCGCATGCGCGCAACTGTTTGGGGAAGCAAGGAAAAATATGTGTGTGGTTAAGGGTTGCTGTGCTGCAGTGGCACAAGGTAGGATAAAGGAGCTCCAGTATAGAGGCTGTAATCTGGCTTAAACATGTTGGAAACTCACTATTTTGAGCACTGCCATGTATGAAGACTGGGTAAGTGGTTTGGATGCAGAACTGTGACTGGGATCCAAAAAAGAAGAGGAAGCCTAAAGAGAGAGTAATTAATTGAAAATGTGCTGTACTATAATGGACTGTTTTAGTACTTGTGTGGTGTGGAATATGACTGTACTATGGCTATGCTTTTGATGATGTATATTTTGATGTCTTATTAACCTGTATCTGTTATTTCTTTACAGGAAAAACTTATTCTGTTTGCTTGCAGGTCTGGGACAGACCTTTGTCAGGGAAGGGGGTAGTGTTACAGGTTTAGGGTTGAAATGGATAATTTCTGTGAGTCCCCTTCCAGCCTCTGATTTGGAACCCTGCACCTGGGGATGAGAATCCCACTCCACTGGTCAGATGAGTCCCCTTTTGTTACTCTAATAGAGTGGCCAGGTGAGTTAGTGGGTCTCTCAAGTGCCCATTAACTGGCAAATGAGCCAGGGAAATCCTATTATTATTGAAACTCTTCAGGAGCACCCCCCCTCCTGAGGCCAAGGAGAGGCTTGTGTTTTTAGTTGAGTCTGAGGAAAGGCTGGGAACTGGAGGCAGGCAGAGAGGCTGGCTCTCTGCAACATGGCCTTTAGGGTGTCTCCTGTAAGCCTGATGGAAAAGAAGATCTATTGGACTGCTGATGCTTTGATGCTTAAGCTCAGGTTAGAATGTGTATAAATAAATCAAGCATATTTCATAAAGACACCACAGACTCTGCTGACCTTCTTTCCAAGGAAACCAAACCCCTGGGTAACTGCAGGGACCCCTGGAAATCTCTCACCGCTCTGAGATTGGGATGGTGCGCAACAATATTGTTACCCAGGATCCAGGAGAACACCCAAAGATCTTAGTACTACTACTGGAGTCCAAACTCTCAGTTCAGCTCTTAACATTTTGAGAGTCAAGGAATTGAGGGGGGAGGCATGCATTCTATTTCAGCTTAAACAAACTGGACTGCCCGGTATAAACAGATACTGGTAGTTTCAAACAAGAATGCCAGCTAGGATGATCCCTAGATGCATAGAAGGTAAGGGAATCCTGTGTTTTTTTGTTTGGGGCATAAAGTGGATTTTCAGCAGGAGAACCCAGGTTTGCAAGCCATGCAATGCAGAGAAAGTTAATATATCTTTAAATCTTCCAGTGAAGCCTGAGACAAGGTGGCTCCAGCTTCTCTAACTCCTTTCCTGGTTGTGTCACCCACCACCCCTGTGCAGTACACTTGGAGACATGGAAAAGAGGGTGGATGAGAGGACTGGGCAGGGAATGGGAGGCAGAAGCTATGGCTACTTAATCTCATACAGCATTGGGGATTTAAAGTCCTGTGAACGTTCCCTGGGTTGCAACTTGGCAAGTCTAGGTCCAGCTTTTTTCAGTCCTGAACAAAAAGATGCATCTGAAACGTCCTGCTTCTCGGTAATGACATCTTTTGGAATTCTGTACACCTGTGTTTCACTTGTTTCTGGTCAGGAAGTAACCCAAGGAAGTTAAACTTAGTTTCTTAGGATGTTTTTTTTTTTAAATGTGTGAAGTCTTCATGCTATTTCCTTCAAGAGACAGGTGTCTACAAAGATAAGACTCTTTGAACTGCCTTTAAACAATGCAAGGAAGAGGAATTGTTCAAGGGACAGGAAACAGCTGTATCTTCCTCTTCTCCTATATGCAAGCTTCTAGTAAACATAATTAAAGTTGAAAGGAGGCTGAGTTTTCCTAGTGCAGGACACCTGTGTAGGAAAGCTGAATATAGACCATGGAGGGAACACAGAGGAGTTCCAACTATAAACAGAAACACTGGCCCGATTCCTCTTCTTCTGGGCCATCATCAAACAGGAAATGAAACACAGCTGTGTACAGTTTTGACAGGTTGGTTCATGTATTTAGCATGAACAGAAAGTTTTCCGCAGGTAATTTCATTAGGCATGTTTTTTGGCATCAGTTCACATTGCTGGGTAATCTGATTCTTTTTCTTGGACAGCAGGCTTTGAAATGTACTTTTAATATTTGAACAACAGTGAAAACTTCCATAGTGTCTTTCCTCCAAGGACTTCCAGGAGATGAGTTTCATTTGTGATGAGAGCAACCTCTGGTGAGTAAGGCTTTCACGTTGTTTTAGAGATGAAGTAAAGCAGAAGGGCCTCCTGAGTTATAGAGAAGCATGCCCACTTGGGCATATGCAGAACTTTCCTGGAGTCTTGACACTGCTGGAAGTATATGGGCGGGAGACCACTCTGGGGATGTGGACAAAATGTTGGACCCGAAGTAGGGAGATCCAGGTTGAAAGTCTTACTCATGTATGAGGCTTGCTGGGTGACCTGCGGTAGCTAATATCTCAGCCTATGCTATTTCACAGGGTTGTTCTGAGCATGAAATGGGGGTGGGTGGGACTAGCATATGTACACAGTGGAGGAAGGACAGGGTAGAAATGTGAGATAAATGGATTTGACCTCTATATTGGTAGAAATCAAGGAAGAATAGATATAGCTTATTAAACTTAGACTTTAGAACTCCTCAGGGTACCTGTTTGTATGGGGGAGCTGTACATGCAAATATAGGCCCCCTTTCAGACTAATGCTGAATAAGCGGCATTAGGAGTGTGGGCAACAGACATGATCCTACTTCACCATCACACATTTCTGAGTATTTAAGGCCTTTTGTCAGAGAAGCACTTCTTCAACTTCATCCATCTGCACCAGGAGAATTTTAAGAATCAGGTGTTATAAACTGGTGATCTGGGGTGAGTGTGAGAAAATGTAAATTATGTCCCAGGTCATGGATTAGATTACCTTATTACAGCAAGTCTGAGTAAGCAGCAACTGCAATTCCCGTTACTGTACCACCTTCAGCATTAAGGCAGACACTCTGATGGTCAAACTAGTTATTTAGCCCTAGAGTGCCTAAAAAAATGCTTTTAAAAAAAACTGGTGTGGAAGGAGAGATGAAGCTAGATGAGGACCGTGGCATGAGGAGAGGGGGACTGACGCAGTCCTAATCAGAATGGGGAACCCCTGCACCAGCTATTTGCAATGGGAGGAAAGCTGTTTTTCTTCCAAACAAAAACATGTTTTTTAAAAAGCGCAAATAATCATAATTTGTAGTTTGGACCTATTATAGATACGTCCAAATTGGTCTATGTTTTAGTCCTATTTGCACCTCCATGATCTCAACTCCCAGATGTTTAGTGCCAGATGAGCAAGTCAAGGGCAACTTTTATTTATTTATTTATTTAATTCAATTTTTATACCGCCCATAGCAAGGGTCTCTGGGCGGTGTACTTAGCACATTAACCCACAGTAAATTCCTAGTGTGTGCAGGGGCTGTGTTAAATTTACTTCTTGGAATGGAATTCTTTAATCCTTTAGCAACTCAAAGCCAAGAACAAACTATTATTGTCTTTCACGTGAATAGGATTGCCTTTTTAAGAAGGCTGATGGTATGGGGAACTGAAAATGGAAATGGACTGCCTTCAAGTTGATTCCAAATTATGCCAACCCTATGAATAGGGTTTTCATGATAAGCGGTATTCAGAGGGGGTTTACAATTGCCTCCCTCTGAGGCTGAGAGGCAGTGACTGGCCCAAGGTCACCCAGTGAGCTTCATGGCTGTGTGGGGATTCGAACCCTGGTCTCCCAGGTCATAGTACAACACTCTAACCACTACACCACAGTGGCTCTCACGAGGAACTAAACAAACCTCAAAACATTTACAAATTTATAATTATGCAAATTCTGTTGTTTCTGTCCATTACTTCCTAACCGTTCATCAGCCTACCTCCATAAACTTCCCACTCCCTCCCCAACAGAGAAATGCTGCACCTTTCCCATAGATGCATATAGCTTGTGGCTACTGTGGGTGGTGTTCAGAGCAGAGCTTGGAAAAGTTACTTTTTTAAACTACAACTCCCATCAGCTCCACCCAGCATAGCCACTGGATTGGGCTGATGGGAGTTGTAGTTCAAAAAAGTAACATTTCCAAGCTCTGATTCAGAGTTAGTCTTACTTAAAGTACAGTAGACCCATTAAAGGTAATAGATATTACTAACTTAGGTTCATTGGTTTCAGTGGCCCAGTCTGAGTAGAGCTTAGCTAAGTACAACACCCTCCTATTGTCACCATTGAATCTCTGCTTTTAAAAAGAACAGACTGGAAATGATGCTGCATCTGCCTTATATTCTTTTTCTCATTCATCAGAAATGTTTAACTAACAGTAGTTCAAATCGGCCTTTCCCTGTTTTCGGGAATAAGAGAGATGAGAAATGGGAGTGAGCTGCAGGGTGCCCTTCTGTATGTTGCAGATGGCAGGGCTGGCGCTTGGACAAATGCTTAACTGCATAACCACCACGATATTACCATCTGATTATAGGCAAGGAAGGGCAGCTCAATTTACAGTAGTAATAGTTCAGGGCAATAAAGCTTTTCATGTTGAGATTCAAGGGGGGACATATGGATCTTTGCCACAGTTGCAAGTGGAAACAGCTTCCACCTCTGTATCTTGGGCATCAATAATATTAAGTCCAAAGATCTGAAGAATTTAATTTCTTTTACTCGCAGTATATGAGCCTACGGTTTTTAACATCTACATAAAAAACTGTGGGCTGAAAGCATCCAGAGATATGAGCTGAAGTGTCATTAGTATGCACATCACATGCCCCTCTCTCCCTCTTTTCCATCTTCTAATCCCAAGGTGGTGGTGGAAACTCTGATCGTGTTTCTGGGAGCAGTTTTGGATTGGATGAAGGTGAATGATCTAAAACTAAATCCAGACTGGAAGGAAGGGCTGTGAGCTAAGAAATCTGCTGATGTGAATGGTGGTGTGCAACTGGTCCTGGATGGTGTTGCACTTCCCCTAAGGGGTAAGGCACATTGTTTGGAGTGGTCTTGCAGCTTTCTGTGGAGGCAAATATGACATCAGCAGACAAAAGTGTTTTTTACCTGCTTTAGCTGGTTCACCAACTGCAGCCTTATCTAGAGAAGGGCAGAGCTTGGAAAAGTTACTTTTTTGAACTACAACTCCCATCAGCCCAATCCAGTGGCCATGCTGGCTGGGGCTGATGGGAGTTATAGTTCAAAAAAGTAACTTTTCCAAGCTCTGGGAAGGGGTATCTTGCTTAGTCACACATGCTTTAGCTATGTCCAGGTTAGATTAATGTAATGTGCTCTGCATAGGGCTGCCCTAAAAGACCATTCAGAAACTTCAGTGAGAGCACATTGCAGCAGCAAGAACATTTTCAGGAGCTAGGCATTCCATTCATTTCACACCAGTTACGTTAGCTGCCTATTTGATTATGGGCCCTATTTAAGGTATTGGAATTAATCTTTAAAGTCCTTAACCCAGTGGTTCCTAAACTGTGGTCACTGGACTACCAGTGGTCTACGAGCTTCATTCAGGTGGTCTGCAGTGTGTCTATGGATATGTGACTGAGGACAGAAGACAGGACATCCATCGCATTAAATATTCATATTTAATTTATTTTTATTGCTGCTTTTATTTTATTGTATTGTATTTTAGTGTAATATAATAAAATACAATAATAAAGAAATAAAAGAAGCAATAAAAACACAATTAAAAATCATACAGCATTTAGCACAGGGCATTACAATTACTATAACAGGCAGAAAAAATCATTAAGTGTCCTGCCAAGACCTCCAGCAATTTTCAAGTAGTCTGTGGGGAAGAAAGTTTGGGAACCACTGGCTTAACCATTTTGGATCATGTTATATGAAGTACCCAGTGAATAGGCCCGGCATCAGTGGGTGGCCAGGTCAGGCACTGGGTGAAGGTCCATGCAGCCCAGAAGGGCCCATACTTAAGCTGGGAGGGTGCAGCTCCTGCTCCACGATCTATGCTGGCATCAGGTCATGGGGCCAATCACACACAGTGACCCAACATTTCTGCGAATTATGGAATAGAAGCTCCACCCTCCCAGGCAACACTCACCGGATGCAGGTGGAAGAGGCTTAAATAGGCCCTCCCTGTCACCTGTGTTGCCATGTTAGCGTGCTATGTGCACATGCCTGCCATCACTCAAGATGGCAGTGGGGTTATGATGCCCTCGCCGCCATCTTGGGTGATGGCAGGCATGCGCACATAGTATGCTGACATGGGAGGTTGGGCAGGCCTTTTTAAGTTTGCACCATCTGCATTGGGAAAGGGTGTTGGGGAGCATGACAGCCTGGGGCAGTCTGGTGCCCAAGGGCCAAGTTATGCTTGAAGCGTCCCAGTACCACCTATATCCGTATGAAGCTTCCATGTTTTGAGATTGTCATCTGAGGCCCAGATAGCTGGTCTGCTGATGAGAACTGATTATGGTGAGTACTAGGGACAGGACCTTTTCTGTGGTGGCCCCACATCCCTTGAAGACCCTCCGAGGGAAATACATACGTCCACTTATTTGTTGGCCTTTGGGAGATACTTTCTTGTTCTAGTCTGGGTTTGTGTTTTAACAATTGTATCTTCTGCTACAAATTTTATTGTTCTGTTTTTATTGGTGTTTAATGTTTTTATTGACGTTTTAATAATCTGGATGTTGGTAGATGTTTATTTGTCACTGACCATATTGTGAGCCATCTTCTGAGGATAGATACCATGAAATCTGTTAAATAAAATATATTAAATAAAATATACAATATGTTGAGACAGAGTGCTAGATCTGGAACTAAGTTTGGCTCCATTCTCTGTCCCTTAGGCTCAATTTCCCATGTGACAGTAAAAAATTTTTATCTCATAAATAATTACCACATCAAGTCTACAAGGTGCCTGAACCTCACCCTCTTCATTTGCAACTTGGACTGAATCCTGGCCTCATCCAAATCCTTGCATCATACGGATCCAGGTGTGATGTCAAGATGGATAAGGTTTGTAAAACAAATGATATGAAATAATCAGCAGTGAATGAATGGAGAGTATTTATGTGCAGGAGTAAAAGAGCTAGCGAAACAGCGTCAGTTTTGGCATCTAATGTGGGCTGCTCTTTTGCTGCAACTTTCCAAAACACCTTCGCAGCCTGCTCAACTGAACTAAATGAACTAAAGTCAAGCTTACTCATTAGTGTAAATGTGGGTTGAGTGAGACAGTGAATACTGGGCCATCTATGGTTATGATTTAAAAAAAATAAAAGCAGTAAAACTGGGTAACTGAGTACTTGACAGAAAAAAAAAGATTTTTTTTCCTCTTCAAAGTATACACAATAAAAACCTGATATAGCCAACATGGGCTTCTTTATTCTTTTCTGTGGTAAAACCAAAAGGGGTACATAGGAAATTCTTCAGACCACAGATTTAGCTAAACCACTATGGCCTAAATGATATTTTATGGATGATTAACCTAACAGCCGGTCATCTTTCAAGAGCTGGCAAAGGCAAATATTTCTCCAGGGACCTTTTTGATGAGCCATCCCCTCACTCTTCTTAGCTTCCGCCATCTCAGAGTCTTTAGAGTGCCCATTATGCCCCCTCCCTGAGGAGGAGTATGGAAAGATTTATAACCTCCGCATGCTGCACAAGTAGAGGCCTTTGAATAAAAGGAAGGTGGCTGAAATCTTAGTGATGCTGAAAGGGTTTCAAAATGTCCACACCAAAAGGTAAATGAAACTGTTGCAATGTGAGCTAGATCATTTCAACAAGGCAAAGAAAATAGATGATCCAACACATAAGAAGATACACTTACCAAAGAGAGGCCTTTCTCAAGCCACTCCCCAGTGTTGTACTACAAATCTCAACAACTGATTTGAACACAAGAGCTATTGTTTATGAAATATTCAGCACTCCCATCATTTAAAATCGTTAGGAAAAATATAGTAGCTGGGTTCAGTGAGAGACCGCTCTACAATCCAGGAACCAACGCTGAAAACATCTGTCTTTTGTGCTCACTACCACACTTCAT
This sequence comes from Rhineura floridana, assembly GCF_030035675.1. Classification (NCBI taxonomy): domain Eukaryota; kingdom Metazoa; phylum Chordata; class Lepidosauria; order Squamata; family Rhineuridae; genus Rhineura; species Rhineura floridana. Next base: position 145,395,707 of record NC_084481.1, on the reverse strand, counting down.
TGGGCCATGGAGAAGATCTTCAGTAGTGGAATGAAGTTCTCAGGCAAGCTTGTATCTCAGAGGAATGGGCTCATAGCTCAGTGGTGAAGCACATGGTTTGCATGTTAGGTTCAGGTCCCAGGTTCGGTCCCTGTCATTTCCATTTAAAAGGGATCTGGTAGGCAGGTGATAGGAAAGACCTTTGGAGAGCCACTTCCAGTCAGAGTAGAAAATCTGAGCTGAAATAAGGCTCTCTTTCCTGTAGAGGAGACGGTTCTTTTTTTTTATCATTAATTTTTATTCAAATTTTCAAAGACAAAAAACAAAACAAAACAAAAACAATTAAACAATAAAATAAGATGTTGACTTCTGATTTGTCGCAGATCAGTTATAGGTCTACAATATATAACAATCCTATCTCTAAAATTATATTATAAAATCACTTTCCTCCAGTAGTTATCTTAATTAATCATCAAATCTCATAAACATTATTTTATTCTTTCCACAAAAAGTCAGAGAGGTTTCAATTCCTTGAGAGATATATCTTTCAATTTTTCTCCAAATAAACATGTCGCTTAATCCATCTGATTCAAATCTGTTAGGCCCAATAATTTCAATAGCCATTCTTCCATTATCTATATTAATTCCATCTTCCATCTTCAATAATCCTGTTAAGTCCAGTAATTTCAGTAGCCATTCTTCCGTTATCAGTATCCCATAATAATCTTGTTGTCATAGCCATAGTCCAAGTAAACAAATCAATTAATCCATCTCATCAAATCTGTTGTCCAATAATTTCCGTAACCATTCTTCCATTATCAATATTAATTCCATCTTCCATCTTCAATAGTCCTGTTAAATCCAGTGGTTTCAGTATCCATTCATCCATTATCAGTATCCCATGATGATCTTGCTGTCATAGCCATAGTCATATAACAAGAGTCTGATGGGAATTTCCCCCATCACAAATATGTCCTTGCCATCAATTCTGAATATGTTGTTGAAATATTGTTGTAAAGTCACATCTCTGCTCTGGGTGCATCTCTGCTCTGTCACATATTTGTAGTTAATTCCATAAATTTTTTCCATGTCAAGCCCCATCACATAATTCCAGTCAAGAATTCTGAATATGTTGCTGAAATATTGCTGCAAAGTCATATCTCTGTTCTTCTTTTTTACAAAATGCACTGGCTCATTTCTTAAGAGTTTCTCCACTGTCACATATCTGTAGCCAACTCCATAGATTTTTTCTATGTCAAGCTCCATCACATCATTCCAGTCCAGAAAATTATCCAAGACATTGATAACTTTACCACCAAAATCTTCATTAATTTCTTCAGAGACAACGTTGAATTCCAAACAGTAAACTTTATTTCTAACATCCATAAACTCAAAATCTTTTTCCAATTTCACATTTGTTCCAATCTCCAGGGCTTGTAGCTTCCCTATCCCATCAAACTCCTCTCTCACAGAATCCACTATTTCTTTAAGCTCCTGCGTCATTTTGTTAAATTCAATTTTCATCTCCTGTCTACCCTGTCTCAGGGTTTGTTTCGTTATCTCAATCTCACCCATTATTTTCTGAAACATAATTTCTTCCATGGTCTCAGCCACTTTCCTGGTTGCCATTCTTAAAACCACAGAAACAAAAATTATTTCAGCCACAATTGGGTTAATATTCCAGGCTTGCTTATATCAGTGTAGACAGTACAACCTGCCTTATCTCTATGTGTTCAGGAATACAAAACAAACTTAGTTCCCAACATCAAAACAATTAGTGGCGTCGTGAACAAGCAGATTCGTCAAAATGAAATAGACCAAAAAAAAAAGTTTTTTTTCCCCCTCCTCGAAATAGAAATCCCTCTTCCGTTGGTATCTTTAGAATGCACCTCCAGGACAGCTCTTTGCGATAAAAACAAAGATAAGCTTTTTCGATTTCTTTCCTCCTTAATTTCGTTAGTGAAAGAGAAAAGCCATAACTCACCAGAAGTTCTTCACAGCTGATTCATTGACAAATCTCTTTTTTGCTGCACCAATTTAAACCAAGTGAAAAAAGAAAATAGAAAGAAGGATGCTTATCTGCCTGTTAGAGTCCGTTTTTCTTTAAAGAAAAGATAAACGTGTCGCTGTAATCAGCTAGAGCTTGATGAAAATCCGTCCGGCATTGCAGTTTGAACCTTCTCTCATAAATAAATGAAATCCAGGGACTTCCGGGAATGGTGACTTCGCTTGTGCCTGCTTTTGAGACGGGCTCCCGCGTCAGAAGAAGCTTATTCAGATATAAATCAGTCAGAACATTTTTTTTTTTGACTGATGAAATTTCTCCCGGGCAGGGACAAACGTAGAGATCAACCTCAAAAGCCTGTTTTTGTTGGGAGGACTGGATTTCATTAATTTATGAGAAAAGGTCCAGCCAGCAATGCCGGACGGACTTCCGAACAAGCTCTATCTGATTAATGCGATACGTTTATCTTTTCTTCAAAGAGAAAACGGACTAACAGGCAAGCACCCTTCTTTCGATTTTTTTTTTTACTTGGTTTAAATTGTTGTAGCAAAAAGAGATTTGTCAAATGAATCAGCTTTAAAGAACTTCTGGGTGAGCTATAACTCTTCTCTGTTATTCACGAAATTAACAGCTTATCTCTGTTTCTATTGCAAAAAGCTGTCCTGGAAGTGCATTCTAAAGATATAAACAGAAGAGGGATTTCTATTCCGAGGAGAAAAAAATAAAAAATATGAACTTTGGAACATTATATTGTCTGGGACTATTGTCTTTTTGGTCTATTTTATTTTGACGAATCTGCTTCTTCACGACGCCACTAACTGTTTTGATGCTGGGAACTAAATTTGTTTTGTATTCTTGAACATAGAGAGATAAGGTAGGCTGCTCTGTTTATACTGTGATGTCATCAAGCCTGGAATATTAACCCAATTGTTGCTGAAATAAGAAGTGGTTCTTCTTTATTTTTGTTTTGTTTTGTTTTCGTGGTTTTAAAAATGGCAATCAAGAAAGTGGCTGAGAATCTGGAAGTAATTATGTTTCAGAAAATAATGGATGAGATTGAGATAACGAAACAAACCCTGCGACAGGGCAGTAAGGAGCTGAAAATTGAACTGAGCAAAATGACGCAGGAGCTTAAAGAAATAGGGGATCCTGTGAGAGAGGAGAATGAGATCAGAGATGAGAAAAGAAAAAATAAAGGGAAGATACAAGCCCTGGAGATTGGAACAAATGTGGAATTGGAAAAAGATCTGGAGTTTATGGATATTAGAAATAAAATCTACTGTTTGGAATTTAACGTTATCTCTGAAGAAATTAATGAAGATATTAGAGATAAAGTTATCAATGGCTTGGATAATCTTCTGGACTGGAATGATGTGATGGAGCTTGATATAGAGAAAATCTATGGAATTAACTGCAGCCATGTGACAATGGAAAAACTCTCAAGAGATGAGCCAGTGCATTCTGTAAAAAAGAAGAACAGAGATATGACTTTACAACAATATTTCAGCAACTTATTCAGAATCGATGGCAAGAAAATATTTGGGATAGAGGAAATTCCCATCAGACTCTTATTATATGACTATGGCTATGACAGCAAGATTATTATGGAATACTGATAATGGAAGATTGGACACTGAAATTACTGGACTTAACAGGACTATTGAAGATGGAAGATGGAATTAATATGGATAATGGAATAATGGCTATTGAAATTATTGGACTTAACAGATTTGATGAGATGGATTAATCGATATGTTTATTTGGAGAAAAATTGATAGATATATTTCTTAAAGAATTGAAACCTCTCTTTGACTTTTTGTGGAAAGAATAAAGTAATGTCTATGAGATTTGATGATTAATTAAGATAACTACTGGAGGAAAGTGATTTTATAATATAATTTAAGATTGTTATATATTATAGACCTATAACTGATCTGCGACAAATGGGAAGTCAACATTTTATTTTTTTGTTTAATCATTTTTGTTTTGTTTTGTTTTTTGTCTTTGAATGTTTTATGATTTTTTGTTTGTTTTATGAAAATTTGAATAAAAATTATTGTAAAAAAAAAAAAAAAGAAATCCAGTCCTCCCCACAAAAACAGGCTTTGTGGTTAATCTCTACGTTTCTCCCTGCCCGGGAGAAAATCTTTACCAGTCAAAAAGAGCGTTGTGACTGATTTTAAAGCTGAAAAATCTTCTTCTGAGACGAGAGCTCGACTCAGAGGCAGCACAGGCAAAGCAACCCTTCCCGGAAGTCCTAGAGGAGACGGTTCTTGAGTTAGTCTGGTCCCAGGCTGTTTAAGACTTTTTCTGATCACAGGCCAAAGACAATACTTTCAATTGAATTCAGAAACAAACTGATAAACCCATGTGGCTTTTAAAGAACCAGCAACATGTGCTTCTAGGATCTGTTCTTCTCCTACCTTGTAGTTGCTGTCCCAGGCAAAATTGTGGCTGTTGTACTCCCTATAGGGCTAGTGTTATTGGGCTCCTGCAATGCATGGAGGACCATGTAGAGGACTCACTGTTGAGCTCTAGAGCCTCCAAGCCCTGCTGCTTCTCCTGTCTTATAGTTGCTGCCTATTCACCTCTCCTCTCCAAACAAGCAAACTAGGGCCAGAGTGATGAGATCCTCCTCTTTCACTGTCCTCCTGGGTGGTTGTATGGACTGAACCCAGAGGAAGAGGGCAAGCAAATAGACAGCGGTGTAGGTGGAAAAGAGGAGCTGGGTGCCCTGACAGAGAGAAGGGAGCATCTTACCCAAGTGTCCCCCCACACCTGTCACTGGTTCTGGACTGATTGCACTTACTGAACTGTTGTCAAAGGCATCACCAGTTAAAACACATTACAGTGAATCAGTCTAGAAGTGACTAGAGCCTGAAAGCCTGAGGCCAAGTCTGACCTCTCCAGGAAAGGTGCAACTGGTGTACCAGGTAGAGATTGTAAAAGGTATAACTTTACCATTTCTTCTACCTGGTCACCAAGGCTTAGTACTAAATCTAGTAGTACCTCCAAGCTGCAAATTTGCTGCTTTAGGAGGAGTGCAGCCCCATCCAAAATTGGTCACACATTACCATCCAGCCTGTAAGATCCCCAGACTAACAAAAATGGTCATTCTCTGCATTCTGTCTGGATTAAGTTTTAATTTGTTCATCCTTTTCCAGTCCAAAACTGCACCCAGACACCAGCCTTCCTGAGTGAGGTGATGAAAAGAAGAGCCAGAGCCAGGTGTCATTCATCTGCAAATAGATGAAACCCAGGTTCAAATCTCTAGATGACCTTCCCAAATGGTTTTAAGTAAAAAGAACATAGTGGTCAAGAGGTAATCTTGCATCATCACATAACCCAAGGGCAGTCCCCAACACCACCTTCTGGGACCTTCTCTCTAGAAAGGACTGAACCCAACACAAAACAGTATTGCCATCCCTCAGTCTGGCTAATTAACCCAAAGGGATACAATAGCTGATGATAGTGAAAGCCACCGAGAGGTCCAGAAGAAACATATCCTGGTGCGTATCATCCAAGTGGCTAGGGTGAGCAAGGCAATTTCAGTCCAGCAACTGGGTTCCAAACCAGCTTGAAAAGAATTTAAATAATTCCATCCAAGCAAGCCTGAAGACCTTCACTGGTAAAATAACTGTGCATGAGGACACTTTGAACATAACTTGCTAATAACTATAGTACCTCAAGAAAAGAGATTGGAAACAGTGTCGTGATTTTCATAGACACCAAGAAAGCAGGTGCTGTAAAAGAAAATGCACAGCTTGCAGTGCTTTGATGGGATCAGAGTCAAAAAGAAGCACAGATACTAAAGGCTGCTTTATTATAATCACCCAGAGGGATTCCAGAGGTGCTGCTCTCTAGGAAAGTAATCACAGCTGTGTAAAAAAACCATAGACTATCACTTACTGATTAAATCGTTTCTGCCTTTCAGAGACTCAGCTGTCACTCTGGTGGAAGTGTGTTTGCCTAGGCAGTTTCGTAAAAGGCCATTGCCAAAATCCGAACAGTCTGTTCTTTCCTGCATTGTTAAATGGCAGCTAAGCTTAAGGTTCTTTCTGTTCCTCCACTACTGCCTCTCTCCTGTGGAATGAAAGGTTATGGTCCTTGGTGTTTTTCAAACTGAGGACAGAGTGGTTCAGTCTTGAGCCCGATAGCTTCTGTGGTTCCCAAACTTCCCCCCCCACAGCCCACTTGAAATTTGCCAAGGGTCTTGGCAGACCACTTGATGATTTTTCTGCCTATTGTAGCAATTGTCACTGAATAGAATTTAAATTGCATTACAATAAAATGCAATATAAGAAATAAAGGATGCAATAAAAATAAGAATATTTAGTGTAGTGGATGGGCCATTTCCCATCTTCCACAATAAATCGACAGACATTCTGCAGACCACCTGCAGACCACCTGAATGAAGCTTGTGGACCACAGTTTGGAAACCTCTGTCCTCCTTTACAGAGGAAAGTCCTCTACTTGAAGGGCTATCTGGTCCACATCCACTTTAAAGGTAAACCACCCTAAGGAGGGAAAACAGGGGCCTTGAAGTTGCCCATCAGCACCTGGGGAGCAGACTGAGCAGGCAGACATACAGGTCATCTGGCCACAGTCTTCCCCAGTATGGATTTCTTAAAGTAAATATTCCTAAATATGTGTCAGCTCTGCACTGAGTCAGCAGTGCCGGTGGGAGCTGAAAATTCCTGGGTCGTTGGCAGGGAAGGAAAGTCCTTAGCCGGCAGTCTGGTCACAAATCTGCCAGGTCTATGAGGAGGGAACCTGATAAGGGCCAGGCCTGTCTGAAGCTTACTTGCCCAGTCAGAAGTCCAGAAGCGAGGTCAGTAGAGATCCAGGGTCAAGTGCCAAGGGGTCAGTCCAAGAGACGTTGCAAGGAAACAAGGAATACACGAAGCCATGCCTGACGTTGCAGTCAGCAGCAAGCTGCAGCCAAGGTGTGCCTTATAAGGAGCAGGTTCAACAGCAGGTGTGAGTCCTCAGCGTTTGGGCCTTAAGGGGACAGGCCTGCCTCTCTTTTGCCTGACCTTCTGCTGTCTACGTTCTGCAGGTGAGGGGGGAGTATCCTGTTCACTGTCTGCGTCTGGCTGCAGGGCCTCTGCTGTGTCTGGGGTTCTCTGCAGCTGAGGGGGAGAAGGAGCTGGATTCTCAGGAGTCTCCTCCGTGTCTCCTTCTGGGTCTGCTGCTCCTGGGTCTGCTGCTGTTACTCCTGAGTCGTCCTCATCGGAGGAGTCCTCTGACGGGGCCATGATACTATGCATCTATACAAATAATTAGCATATACAAATTGTATGCAAGCATGTGTAGTCTTGTGCTGTTTGATCTTCCTTATCCATGTGGCTCTCTGTCATTATGGCTTGGGACTGAGTTATCTGAAGGATCACCTGCCTGCCCAAGCTTTAAATTCTGGCCTTCTAGTGAGAGTTGTCAGATTGGCAAGGATTAGGGATTGGTAGTAGCGTTGCCAGGTTCAATCCCTGAGGCTGATCCTGTATCTTTAGGAGAAGAGAAAGTCAGCCAAGTGCAGGTGTTCTTGCAACCCTGTAATGGGAAAAACCACAAGGTGGAATTCTCCCTCCCCCCTGCACAACTTTTAAAGATACAAAAGACCTCTGGTCTTCAAGACATTAAAAACATTTTAATTCCAGTCTGATTAATTTTAAATGTAAAATGTAATATGCTTTAAAAACATTTTCTTGCTGCTGCTTACCACTTAGTGGGGCTGGTGGAGTATTTCATTGTGGTGGTGTTGTGTTTTCATCTGTGAGGGCAGTGAAAGGTGGGTTAGAAATCTTTTAATTAAATAAATGCACAGTCTTTGTTCCCCTTACACAGACACCCGAAGCAACACATTCTGTGTAGGCTGATTAGCACCACTGGCAACCCAACATAACCCAAACCCTTTTCCTGGAAACCCCCTGAGTTCTACATGCTACATCCTCACTGCTGGACCACCAGAATCTTTGATGAGAGAAGGTACTATCTATTCTTGTTTCTAGGATGCATTCCATGATATCATCATGACATCCAAGCAGTCCATGCATAGGTACTGTGTGGGTGTTGTCAGTAAACAATATTGCAGTTAATGAGTGGCAGTGGAATTGCTGGGATGCTGTGGGAGTAGATGCTATTGCTACATTAGCTTTTGTTTCAATTTATGTGCTTTCTACATTGTATGCTTTCTACTTAGCTGTTGGGGGCACATAGGATTGCAACCACGTTACACAGAGCAGCTGCCTGGTGCAGTGGGCATTTTGGATTGAACTCCCCAGTGCAAATATCTTTAAATGAGTCGTGAGCCCACTAGGTAGTTTACAGCAGGACACTCTTTTTCAGCTTCTACTCCCCTTCTGCAATATGGAGATAATACTGGCCTACCTTAATTGGGTGTTGTAAGGGTGACATAATGTATGCCAGATGCTTTGAATGCCCAAAACATACTCTATAAATGCTAAGCATTATTATTAATCTCCCAGATACTTTAGGGCCTCTTTTCCACAGGAGGAATCCACTTTAACCAAGTGCGGAAACCAAATGATATGTCAGTGTCTGGAAATAATTGGAGGTGCAACTTTATCCAAGTAAAGCTGATATAGTGCACAGCTAACCTGACACCCTGGGCTTCTCAGCAACACTCATTAAGAAATCCAGGGAGATAACATGTATCGACAGCACTTTGGTTAAGTGGGTTGCCTTTCCTACCCCATCAAGGTTATTCCTACTTCTGCCTAGGGGCAACATTGGTGCTCCTTGGCAGTTGCCAAATGCAGTTAGTATACTCCTCCAAGGAAGTAGCAAAGCAATTCGGTTATGTGTTGACATCTGAGATTTTTCTTATCTCCAAACTTTTGGTTTGTACCAGATACAGTAGGGGAGCAAAGACCTGAGTGGTTTATATGTCTCTAACTGTTGCACCATTTTTTTCAACTGTTGCACCTGATATAGCAGCAGCAATTGCTACACAACAGCTTTGGAGTACTGAAGAACATTCACATCCTTTCATAGTTTGTTTTTGCTGCTTGTCTTTACACTATACTAGTTTTCATTTAAAGGATAATTAAAAAGGATAATAATACAGAAGGAGATAAGATCAAACCAGGATTTCTACAAGGATCAGTACTTCAAAACATACTTAGTTTTGACCATGGTATACTCTGGTGTTGAAATGGATGAAAATAATTGTCTCATGTGTGCAGCCCATGGATTTGCCACACAGCAATTCTTATATTATAGAAGCTGAATGGTCACCACTTCTCTGTGACTCTGTCCCCACACTGTAAACAAAGGGAAGCAGCCTGTTTGGGGCTTCTCCAGAGATCATTAGCATACTCACACCAACAGAATTGCTCCTGCATTACATTTTGTTATTGAGATGTGTCATAGACATGTGGAGTGTTAAAAGAAAATATATAATCATTGTTTGGGATATCTGAAAGTTATCTAGACCAGTTCCTTTCATCAAGACTGGAATCCTACTGGGAGGAAGGATGGGATATAAATGAATAAGTAAGTAAGTAAGACTGGGTGCTTATATAATGTTTCCTTTTGGATGTGTTGTTATAAGCAGTTACACATGTAATGTTTTAGAATGGATTTGTATTAGAGTACATTTGGTGTAGAGAGAGGAAAGGAGTGAGTGAATTAGAATGTTGAGAAATGCTATGTGCTGAGTGAATGGGGGATGTTCTGTTTATCTGAGTGTGAGAGAGATCAGTTAGATAGAGCAGAGATCTTGAAGGAGGGAGGGTTGGATTTTGAGAGAGGTGGTTAAATGGATAGGACATGTAGGATTGCATTCTTATTCTCTGAGGAGATTTTAACAAGTGTAACATAAGTGAAACCAGTGAACATTATCTTGTAACCACACACTTTCAGAACCTAAATACCTGTTAACTAAACAAAATCCATTTCTTTAACACATGCCTGATTCTTGGCCTAGTTACCACAAAGAACAAGTCTTACTGTGGCTTTGACAAAGCTACGTCAGTAGGTTGGCATAAGGTAAATAAAGACAGATACAGTTATTTGTGGTGGCAGAAAATACCCAGTAGAGAGAAACAGTTACTGGTATCAGAAGAACAACCCATAGCTAGGAAAGTATCTCTACCTCTGCAACGCAGAGTATGGGCAGGAGAGATACAACAGCTTCATATATCAGTCTCTTGAAAGATTAACCTGTATAATCATTGCAATGTAGAATCTGCAACGTTCTACAGACACAGGAGAGGGGTATACTAGATATAGTGTACTGTAGTTCCAAAGGACTCTTGCAACTGAGACAATCACATTCTACCTAAAAAGACAAAATCAGATTTGTCATTCAAAAGTCCACTCCGTCACATTTATGCTTCTCTCCACTGTTTTCAACAATTATGAAAGCAGATTTTAAAAGACAAAGAAACCTACTTCATATAATAACCTCATTGTGCCAGTCTCCAGCGAGTTCTTATGCAACCAACCAAAAACCAAACATTTCTACGCACATTAATGAGGAAGCCCCACTGATTTCAGGGGAACTTACTTTCAAGTTTAGAATTGCAGCCTGGTTAGATTCAGTTCTAAAGCTGTATGTTATATCTACAGTTTTGACTCACTCGGCATTTGGGGCTAGTGCAAAACTCTACCAGTGAAAATTTATGCTTTTCTTTGTGGTCCCAGGAGACGTTGTTCCCTGCCTCACATCCTTTTACTCCTGTTTAAATTGGCATCTTCTTCAGGAAAAAAAAACATCACTTTGAGCTTACACACTTGGCTGCAGGCATTAAGGGAACCATCTCCTATTGTAAATAATGAAAATCTCTCAGTATCCACTGCCAAGTAATCTCGGGCTTGCTCCTTAGCAAGAAATATCGGCAGGCATATTGTTAGCGTATTGTGCAGGGGAACAAACTTGTGGTTGCAATGTTTCCCTCTTCAAAAGCCCCAAGGAATATCTTGGCACTCTTGACTTGCCTTTATTGAGTTCTCCCTACTGCTTTGCACTGTACAGCACATTAGATAGGTTGATCATGCAAGACTGAAACTAGTAATAAATATGTTGGGCTGAGCAAATAGGACACAGAAATTGGAAGGAGTAGAGGAATTGCACTACGACTGCTGATGGGCCTCTGCGAAGCTGTTTTTCATGGTGACAGAAAAAAGCCTGTATGTTATACAGGTAGCTTGAAGGAGAATGTGTGGTACCCAAAATGCTTAGAAGCTGAATTTTTCCCTGGAATATTAAAGCAAGTGAGGTGACATTGATATAAATGGGGAAAGAAGAGAGCAAGCTACAGAACTGATTACCCATATGTCATGGGAGCCAAGATGAGTGTGGATGATCATAGCAATTTCCAAATCAACAGACATGATTCAGCAATGAGAAATGGGGTGGGAAGGGGACTGGACTGCTGATCTATTTCACACATTCCTACAAGAAGCATTGCTGTGAGTTAAATCTGCTTGTAGGCTGTATATCCCATCAGTACTGGCTGTAAATAGCAATGGAATGAGCACTTTGTGAAACGTTGGACAGCTTGCCCGTTTCCTTCCTCATCCTTGATTGCTTCCTTTTCAGTACTCACGACTCATATATTTGCACTCTTGGGGGAAAAAAAAGGCAACCAGTTTCGACTATGCTTATTGAGTGCATCAAGTAGCCATCCTCATCACACTCCTAGTATTTATTCACTAATAGGCAAAAAACCTTGCGGTTTAAGAATGTACCTATAGCCCACAGCTATTTCTATCAAACTTTAAAAAGAAGGGAAATTGGGCAGCTATAGTGAATGCACCAGGGGAGCAGGAGACCTGAACTCCTCTCTGAGATATTGGAGTGCCCTACAAATTGGTCAAAATGCAAACACCATTTGGGTTGGTCTTTCACAGTCCGATCCACTTCCTGTGTAGCTTGGAAGAATTTGGTAACATGTGCCTCTGAGCACATGGTGAGTGGTGGCAACACCTGCCATCTCGAAAGATAGAGAATTATATTTTTGTATGTTTGTTGGTGTTCTTCTTACTTTGCTTCTTTTCTGTGTTATTAATGTTTCTACAGAGAATGTGAACTAGAAAATTTTATTTCCCTCACTGTTCATCCCAGAAATCTTTGTCAAATTTATTTTTATTTCAAAGCCTTTTTATTGGTCAGTGTCATATGATGGTGAACACAGCCTTTTGTGTTTCAGATTGGAGGTTATGTCCTATTTCTATTTTGGGTGCATTAACAGTGGAATTTGGACCTGCAGTTTGATGTAAAATCAGACTGATTCCAATATGTTGCTGCTTCAGCAATGACTCTAGCTGTTGGAAAAAAGAGGATGATGTTTTCAGCCTGCTATGTTTAAACCATTCATTTAAGGCAAGGTGGTCATGGTCAATTAAAAACATAGAGCACACCTAGCATTTGGCTAGAATATATTTCACCTCCCACTGTTTTATCTTGTGCAAATTGAGACACTACTGAGGTCTACTGGAGACTATTCTGCAGAAGTCAGTGCCCTTATTCCACAATTATGTTTGGAGTTTTTTTAGTGTAAATTTTGCAAAATGTTGCTGTACTTCACACATTCACAGAAACAGAACCAAAAGAAAATGATTTCCTATAGGAAACGTCACTAAAATTGCAAAGGAAATCAGACATATTCAAAGTGACCATCTGAACTATATCAACTGTCTTAATAATGTTGCTTCCTCCCTGCTAAAACAAGATCAGCACAGGACACGTCTTGTTTCTGTTATTTGGGCTGATTGCAGGTGTTGCCACCACTCACCATATGCTCAGAGGCACATGTTACCAAATTCTTCCAAGCTACCCAGGAAGTGGATTGGACTGTGAAAGACCAACCCAAATGGTGTTTGCATTTTGACCAATTTGTAGGGCACTCCAATATCTCAGAGAGGAGTTCAGGTCTCCTGCTCCCCTGGTGCATTCACTATAGCTGCCCAATTTCCCTTCTTTTTAAAGTTTGATAGAAATAGCTGTGGGCTATATGTACGTTCTTAAACCGCAAGGTTTTTTGCCTATTAGTGAATTTCCCTGCTTTTTAATCCGGGAGGTAAGAAATGGGATCCTGTCCTATGCAAGCTTGCTGAGAATGGATTGATCATTTGCATGTTTATTGAGTTCAATGGGATTTGCTCCCCTGTAATCATGCTTAGGATAGGTGAAACTGACCACAGAGGATGGGGAGGGAAGGAGGAGGGAGGGAACTAAAAACAGAGGGGAGGAGGGGGATGGGAGCAGGAAGGAGGGGGAGGGGTGGATCATTTGCATGTTTATTGAATTCAGTGTGATTTACTCCCGTGCAATCATGCTTAGGATAGGTAAAACTGACCTGGGGGGAGGGGGGAGGGGGGAAGGCTGGAGTGGGCAGGGGAGGAGAAAGAAGGAGGAGGGGATGGGAGGAGGAAGGGAGAGGAGAGGGGAAGGAGAAGAAAAGCAGGTCTGATCATTTGCATGCTTATAGAGTTCAATGGTATTTACTTCCATGCAATCATGCTTAAGATAGGTAAAAGTGACCATGGGGAGGAGGAAGGGGAGGGGAAGGAGGGGATTGAAAGGGGATGGGAATGGGGAGGGAGGGGCAAAGGGGCAAGAGGGAGAGGATAGGAGGGAGAAGAGAGGTTGGGTTTGATCATTTGCATACTTCTTGAGTTCAGTGGGATTTATTTCTATGCAATCATATTTGAAAATGGAAATGGACTGCCTTCAAGTCGACCAGACTTATGGTGACCCTTTGAATAGAGTTTTCATGGTAAATGGTATTCAGAGGTGGTTTTACCATTGCCTTCCTCTGGCGCTGAGAGGCAGTGACTGGCCCAAGGTCACCCAGTCAGCTTCATGGCTGTGTGGGGATTCGAACCCCGGTCTCCCAGTTCATAGTTCAACACTGACCCAGGGGAGGGGCAGGGAGGGGAAGAGGAGGGGGAGGGGAGGATATTGGGTGGGTGGGCACTGGGCAGAGGGGAACCCCCTTTCCTTTCCAAATGGAAAACCTTGGGGAAACCTTGTGAATACCATGGAAGACAAACAAAGGGACCTTGATAGGCTGGAGCAGTGGGCTGAAAACAAAAGAATGAAATTCAACCAGGATAAATGCAAAGTTCTACACTTGGGAAAAAGAAATCAAATACACAGTTATAAGATGGGGGATACTTGCAAGAAGGATCTTGGAATTGTCATTGATCACAAGTGGAATATGAGCCAATAGTATGATGTGGCTGCAAAAAACGCAAATGCAATTTTAGGCTGCATTAACAGAAGTATAGTTTCCAAATCGCGTGAAGTATTAGTTCCCCTCTATTCAGCACTGGTTACACCTCATCTTGAATACTGCATCCAGTTCTGGTCTCTGCACTTCAAGAAGGATGCAGACGAACTGGAAAATTCATTACATTCATTACATGCCACAGGGGGTTTGGAGCAAGTTTAAAGCAGACTTTTTGGAATATATTTGTGGCACTATCCTGAAGAGCAGGTGTTTAACAAGCAACAGTAAGAGTCACATGATGACACACTGAACATTTAACAGACATAAATTTTATAATATTTATTGATAAATCACCTGGTATTTAAAGAAAAGGACTGAATTTAGAAGTTAAAGGCTGTAATTCTATGTTCACTTTCACTTCAAGAGTAAGCTGCAATAAACTCAGTGGAACTTACTTTTGGTGATGTGTGTGTGTATGTGTGTGTGTTCCCACCCCCGCTGTCTCCCACAGCCTGCCCTTTCCATTGGCTCAATCGCCCTGCCCCCACCTGCGCTCTCTCCCACTGCCTGCCTTCCCCACTCGCTGAATCTAGCTTGAGGGAAGGAAAGAGTCAAAAAATTGGGGGGGGAGCTTTGAAGGACTCTGCAATTTTTTAAAAGTCTATTCAGAAGCTCTGCTCCACTTACCTGGGAGTAAGCCCCACTGAACTCAATGGGATTTACTTCTGAGTAGACAATTTTCCTCCTTCCTTCCCTGAAGCTCATTGCTAGCACACACATGCTCCGCTCCACTTACCTGGGAGTAAGTCCCACTGAACTCAGTGTGATTTACTTCTGAGTAGGCTTTATCCTCCTTCCCTTCAAAATCATGTGCAATCAATCTAGCTTTAAAATCTTTCACAATAATTGCACAAAAATCTAAAATGTAGCTGCTGCACCCAGATATATTGTGCTTGCATGTGTGTTCCTGACCCCATCCCTGGTTTAACCCTTCATGTGTTAGCCTAAACACAGCTAAATAAGTATCTGCGTCTAACATGGGAAGGGCTAAAGGTGTGTATATTCACAAGAAAGACAAATCATGTAAAGACCACAGTTCAGCTAGGAATGGGGGAGAAATTTGATTCAGTTCACATTTAAAAGGAAATGTACCTAATTTGCACTTTCCAAAACAATATGCAAGCTAAAACACAGTATCCTCTGTTGCTGGTATGATTTATAGGTGTACCCCAATTACTTAAACCTGTTAACATGGGAATCCACAATTTTCCTTACTGGATTTATTTATTTTATTTATTTATTGTATTTATATACTGCCCCATAGCCGAAGCTTTGATGTTTTAAAAAGAAGCCTGTAGGTTTCATGAGAGTTTACTTTGGAAACCAGTACATTTCTCCAAACCAATCTTATGTTACACTGGAAATTCATTCTAGCTATAGAAGCATAGCATCGTTCAATGCTTATAATTACACAAGGCAGAATCAAGAAAAGCAGGTTAACGTGACCTTCTGGAGGATCCAGCTAGCAAGACTTAGCTGGGCTCTAGGTCTTCTTATTTGTTCACTCTGAAGCACATCAGACTGGAAAAAAATATTCTAAACTTTCCCACTCACCTCCATTCTGCTGCTGCTTTCTACCCCCCATCGGCCATTTTCTCTCTCTTGCTTCCTCACACATAGCAAGCTCTGGAGAAGGCCGGTGTGAGTCACATGTCTGTTGCCCACCATTCACAGGAGCAGACTTTCCCTGCTTCCTCCAAGTAACTGGAAGGGAAGGGGAGGGGGAGGGAGAGGAAGAGTGAAACCGAAAGAACTCTTCTAAGCATGCGGTACGTTATCACCCACTACAATGCATTTGTTTAAAAATTAATTAAAAATAAACCATGCCATTTTTTTAAATTTAAACCTACTTCAGATGAAGTACTGTGTTTGCGGCAAGCTCGGGCAATTCATTAGGGATACCTTACAGTCATCTCTGAGTTGTAACCAAGGACAACAGATTATGTCAATTTCAAGGAAAAAAAGTCCAAACGGCTTCTAGTTTTTTTTCCTCCCGTTTTTCACTATAAACGGGTGGATTCTCCGTGGGGGGGTTGTGTATCACCAAGAAAACTTCCAGAGTTGTAGAGCAAGCGATTCTGAATCCAACAGTATAAGCCTTGTAAGTTTTGTTTTGAATTGGAACTACAGAAAGCACCAGAAAGGGGTGTAGGGGGTATTTTCATTTAACATGGTAGAACACGAAAAATCCCTACTGACTATAGTATACAGCCACTGTCGTGGCTGTATAATATGTTGCTTTGGAATGTTCATAGTGTATTATACAGCCACGAGAGTGGCTGTATACTATAGCCAGTGGGGATTTTTCACATTCCGCAATGTTAAATTGAAAATACCCCCCATGCCATTCTGATGCTTCCCATAAGCTCATTTCAAAACAATACCTTACAAAACTTATAGTCCTGAACTCAGAAACGCTTGCTAAACAACCCTCTCAATTTTCATGGCAATACACAAAACAGTCAGAGATAATAAAGAGTTCAAAGTCTAAAAAGAGAGAGAGAAAAAACCCAGAGCCTTTTTGGAGTTTTTCTCTCAGAGTTCTCATTATCTGTTGAAATTCATTAAAAATCAGCCATGTTCACAGAGTACCTGTAATCCTAATACTGACCTTGCCCCATACTCTGACCTTCATCTTCTGCAGTTTAAAAGTTTAAAAAATGCCTGGCTGATCTTTAATTAACTTAAGAAATTTTGGCTGGAAATCAATTATAATGTCGGGCATGCTCAGTAGGAAACAACTTACAGTGTTCTAAAAGCCAGACTCACAGCTGCTGGGCTTGCCTAATCAGGGGGCCACACCCACACCAGACTTTGATTTCACTTGAGATAGTCATGGCTTCCCCCAAAGAATCCTCAGAAGGGTAGTCTGTGAAGGGTGCTGAGAGGAGACTCCTATTCCACTGACAGAGCTTCAGCAGCCAGACTGGTTTAATAGTCAGCCACTCCGATTGAAGCTCTATGAGGGGAAAAGGGCGTCTCCTAGCAACTCTCAGAACCCTTCACTAACTACACTTCCCAGGATTCTTTGAGAGAAGCCATGACTGTCCAAAGTGAAATAAAGGCCTGGTGTGGATGTAGACAGGGACAGCTTTGCTTTAAATTTGAGTGGGAGCGTACATGTGCCTGCTGTAGAATAAAAAGGTGAGGGAAACGCTGAAAAGCAATGATACTGTTCACAATGTTTTCCTTTTGGAAAGGAAAAGGTTTTCCCCTCTGCCCAGTGGCCACCCACCCAATCTCCCCCCACCCCTCCCCTCCCCTGGGTCAGTGTTGGACTATGATCTGGGAGACCAGGGTTCAAATCCCCACACAGCCATGAAGCTGACTGGGTGACCTTGGGCCAGTCAAAGGGTCGCCATAAGTTCTGTCGACTTGAAGGCAGTCCATTTCCATTTTCAAACATGATTGCAGAAAAATAAATCCCATTGAACTCAAAAAGTATGCAAATGATCAAACTCCCCCTCCCTTCTCCTCCCTCCTATCCCCTCCCTCTTGCCTCTTGCCCCTTCCCTCCCTCTTCCTTTGTCCCTTCCTCCCCCTCCCCTTCCAATCCCCTCCTTCCCCTTCCCCCTCCTCCCTCTCACCTTCCTCCTCCCCATGGTCAGTTTTACCTATCGTAAGCATGATTGCATGGGACAGGAGTAAATACCATTGAACTCTATAAGCATGCAAATGATCAAACCTGCCCTCCCCCCTTCCTTTGCCCCCCTCCAATCCAGTCCTTCCCCTTTTCCCTCCTCCTCCCCCATGGTCAGTTTTACCTATCCTAACCATGATTGTAGAGGAGTAAATCCCATTGAACTCAATAAGCATGCAAAATTCCCCTCCTTCCCTTTTCCTCTCCATCCCTCCTCCCCTCCCCTCTTCCTTCCTCCTCCTCCCCTGCCCATTCTAGCCCTCCCTCATTCCCCCCTGGTCAGTTTTACCTATCCTAAGCATGATTGCATGGAGTAAATCCCCCTGAACTCAATAAACATGCAAACGTTCAAACCTGTCGTTCTCCCCTACCCCTCCTGCCTGCTCCCCTCCCCCTTCTTCCCTCTGCCCTCCCTCCTCCTCCTCCTCCTCTGCTCCCCATCCCCGTCGTCAGTTTCACCTATCCTAAGCATGATTGCAGGGGAGTAAATCCCACTGAACTCAATAAGCATGCAAATGATCAATCCATTCTCAGCAAACTTGGACAGGATCCCCTTTCTTATCTCCCGGATTAAAAAGCAGGGAAATTCACTAATAGGCAAAAAACCTTGCAGTTTAAGAGTGTACATATAGCCCACAGATATTTCTATCAAACTTTAAAAGCAGGGAAATTGGGCAGCTACAGTGAATGTGCCAGGGGAGCAGGAGACCTGACCTCCTCTCTGAGATCTTGTACTGCCCTACAAATTTGTCAAAATGCAAACACCATTTGGGTTGGTCTTTCACAGTCCAATCCACTTCCTGTGTAGCTTGGAAGAATTTGTTAAGGTGCCTCTGAGCATATGGTGAGTGGTGGCAACACCTGCAATCAGCTCAAATAATAGAAAGAAGACATGTACTGTGCTGATCTTGTTTTAGCAGGGAGGAAGCAACATTATTAAGACAGTTGATATAGTTCAGATGGTCACTTTAAATATGTCTGATTTACTTTGCAATTTTAGTGAAGTTTAGGAAATCATTCTCTTTTGCTTCTGTTTCTGTGAATATGTCAAGTACAGCAACACTTTCCAATACTAAAAAAAAGCTCCAAAAACAATTGTGGACTAATGGCATTGACTGTTGTGCAGAATAGTTTCCAATGGACATGAGGAATGTCTCAGTTTGCACAAGATAAAACAGTGGGAGGTGAAATATAGTCTAGGAAAATTCTAGGTGTGCTCTATGGTTTTAATTGACCATGACCACCTTGCCTTAAATGAATGGTTTAAACATAGCAGGCTGAAAACATGCATCCTTTTCCAACAGCTAGAGTCATTGCTGAAGTAGCAACATATTGTAATCAGACTGATTTTACATTAAATGGTAGTTTCAGATTCAACTGTTAATGCACCCAAAATTAAAATAGAACATAACCTCCAATCTGAAACACAAAAGGCTGTCTTCAGCATCATATGACACTGACCAATAAAAAGGCTTTGAAATTAATAAAAATAAAATTGACACAGATTTGTAGGGTGAATAATGAGGGAAATAAAATTTTCTAGATTAGATTTTCTGTAGAAACATTAGTAACACAGGAAAGAAGCAAAGTAAGAAGAACACCAACAAACATACAAAAATATAATTCTCCATCTTTGGAGATGGTAGGTGTTGCCACTACTCACTATATGCTCAGAGGCACATGTTACCAAATTCTTCCAAGCTACACAGCAAATGGATTGGACTGTGAAAAGACCAACCCAAATTGTGTTTGCATTTTTACAAATTTGTAGGGCAGTACCATATCTCAGAGAGGAGGTCAGCTCTCCTGCTCCCCTGGTGCATTCACTAGAGCTGCCCAATTTCCCTGCTTTTAAAGTTTGATAGAAATATCTGTGGGCTATAGGTACGTTCTTAAACTGCAAGGTTTTTTGCCTATTAGTGAATCATTATCTATTTATTAACATTTCTTTACTATCCTTCCATCAGAGCTCAAACAATGTCTCAGTAATTCTTAAAACAACCATCACAGAAGGTAAAATCAGTATTATCATCTATCTACAGATGAATGGCTGGGTCATAGGCAGCAGTCTGGGTTGAGTCAGGAACCAGGAGCTGTAGGGCCAGCCAGGACCAAAGGACAAATCAGAAGGCAGGATAGAGGAACAAGCCAGAAGACTATGCAAGGACAGGAGCACACATTAAAGTTCAGGAAGACCTTGTTGCTTGAGCAAGGCTCTGCTGAAACAGGAAGCCCTTTTATACTCAATCCAGGCCAAAAGGAGCCAATGGCCAGTTGGGGTGGAAGGAGTCAGTCCAGGGCTTGAAGGTTCTTCCTAGAGAAGCTGCAGTTCAGTGGTTCATCACATGGAGCAGCTTGCATGGATCCAGCTGTTCATGAAGCAGCTATTCTGGTGGGGTGAAGATGAAAGGGAGTATGTTGTGTTAGGATACCTAGGAAGTCCATGGTAGAGGTAAGATCTGAAGCAGGGACTTCCCAGTTCACGGCAACTATATGAACACTGAACTCTGTTTTGAAGAACATACCTGTCGGGGTTCCCTGAAGGGCTTTGCATATGGATGTCTCTAAAAACAATGGAGAAGAGGGTTCAGATTCCAAAGGGTTACTTTAGGCAGAGATATGTGATAGAGAGCTGGTTTGTGATATCAAGGATTGCTCTCACTGTGGTAAATTATCTAACGTGGTGCAATAATCCTAGATGTGCTCATCTATGAAAAGGGGTGGTCAATATAACTATCCAACCTCGTCATCACTGCCATCTGTGTGTGGTAAAGAACTGTCAGTTTTTCTTTTCTGTAACTCATAGTAAGTATGTGCTGAATACACTGAGCACACTATGTAGATGTTTATAGAATCAACATCTGCCTTTCTCGTAAAGGCAGCAGATAAAGTATACAGCTTGAATGGCAGGCTTGTCCCCAGAATTTATCAGGGGCCAATTTCAACCTTCAGCTCTGTGGAAGAAAACACTTAGAGGGCAAACACACTACTAAAATTAAACACATTACTGCCACATGTGGAAATTATAGAAGTGCAGCCTGTGGAATATGCTAAAATTATTTTATTTATTAAATGTATATAGTCACCCATCAGTAAATATTTTCTGGGCAGATGATGATAATGATAATAGTAGGAGTAGTAGGAATAGTGATAGGCTGGAATTAGGATCCTCTTTGGTTGGAAGGAGGCAGGAGAAATAATGACCAAGGGAGTTTGTGAAATAGCTATAAGCCCTGTAGACTTTTATATAAGTAATAAATAATGCATTTTAAGGTAGCATTTGGTTTTATGATTATTTTATTGTTTTATTTTTTATTATATGTATGGCTTGTTTTTATGTGCACAACTTAGAAATGCAAATGATTAGATGGCATGTAAATGTTTTAAATAAATAAGTAGACGAGCACATAATGTCTACAAGACTCAATGCCTTCACTGTGTAAAATGCAAGATACAGCAGAAGCAGAAACATTGTCATCTGGCCTTTCCTCGAACCTTACAGCTCCCTGGAGGAGCCAGTAGCTAGTGGTGAGATGTTGCCCCTCTGGGCCACCTCTTTAGGTGACCATTAGGGCCATTCCATTTTGTGCTAGGGTTCTTGAGACAGGGGATGTTTCTTTTGAGGTTGCATATAGTTACTCTCTCTGGCTAATTTTGATATGCAGACTATTTTATTATGGCTGGTTAAGGATCCCTGTTATTGTTAGTAGGGTTAGCAATAGTGAGATCAGTTTTTATCTTCCTTTTAAAGCTGTATCTTCTGACTTTCTTTTTCAAAATAGTTTGTCTCTTTTGCTGTAGTTGCTGTGGAAATCATTTTTTGCTTTTTTATTTTCCCTTTTGTGGAAATTAGAATAGTGCGGTTGCACCAGGGAGGAGAGCTTGGTTATGTGCCTCAGACGTGTCTTTGAGGGTGGTGGGATCTTGGCACTACTGTTTTGTGTTCTGGGCAAGGAGGTGTATGGTTATGAGTCCAGAACATGCCATTCTAGACATGCCAAAGACATACATTTTAGGCTTATTCCCTTCCCGTTATTTTTCCCACCAAGCTAGGTTGCTCTGACCTCATTCCTCCAGACCTTAAAGTGCTACTGCTAAATGTAAAGTCAATAAATGTTAAGACCTCTACCACCTAGGAGATGACCATCTGCCTCATGGTATGGAGACCTAATTGGAAATGGGTGAAATGGGAAGGGTAATTTATCCCAGTTTTGTCCACCAATTTCCAAGTGTAGGAGTGACTGAGATCTTGGCAGTGGGGAATTCATTCTTTCATGAATTCTTCCCTGTGTCTAAATACCATGCCTATCAATCTCTCTCTCTGTGTACTAGACCATAGATTGTTGGGACAAATAAGGATCCTGTTGATGTAATTGTTGGGACAAAATAAGCATTCTGTTGGTGCACTGCCTTGGAGTGGTGTTTGGGGAGGTTTCAGCATCCACACTGAAGTTTCACATCTAGACCAGCTCAGGATTTCAGAATCTCCATGAGAACCATAGGTTTGTCCCAGCTGATCACACACACACAGCAGGAAACACTTCATTTAGTGTTTTTAACTGCATAATGATAGTAATTTATCCGTAGAAGAATTTCAGATAACTCCATTGTCTTTAACAGATTCCTGCTTGGTAGAGTTTAAATTCTCTGGAGAAAGATGATCCATTTTGACCAGCCTATCCTCAGAGATTAATAGATCTGGATTCCTGACTGCTCTTGGCAGAGTTTCCTGGAAATTGTGTCAAAGCACTGATTGACCTCTGGAATGGGGAGGTGATCTGGTGAAATATTTGCTCACAATTGCTCCTAATGCCCTTGCTTGCTCTTAGGAGCCCAGTCATCAGGGCAATAAAATGGCAGGAATGACAGCCAGAATGACTGATTATTACTGATTATCTGTTTCTGGCATAGTTTTGGGACTGTGACAGCATTTGGCCACTCTGATGGATTATCTACCCCAGGAACTAGATAGGAGAATGCATCCTTGTTGGTTCTGTTACAGCATTCAATGATTTTCAGTACCATTAACCATGGTTTGGTTCTGGATTGCCTGTCTGAAAGATATGGTTTTGTGTAGATTGCAGTCCCATCTGGAGGCAGATACCAGAAAGTGGTCCAGGGGAACTTCTGTTCAATCTCATGGCCTTTAGGACTCCATCTTATCTCCCATTCTGTTCAATGTCTACATGATACTGTTGAAAGGCATCTGGAGATTCTGAGTACAATGTCATGAGTATGCTGGTGACAGTCAACTGTGTCTTTTCTTTCCATCAGGTTCAAGGAGGCAGTGGAGGTCCTCAGCTGGTGTCTAAGGTCAGTATTGGATTGGAGGTGGTTGACAAGCTCAGAGTCAGACTTAACCCAGACAAGATGGAGAAGCTTTTGGTTAGTAGAAAAATGGACAAAGCCCAATGTACAGCCTTTTCTGGATGGAGTTGCACTTGCCTTGAAGTATCAAGTTCTTGACTTTGGGGAGCTTCTGGACTCACCTTTTCTATGAATTGGCAGATAGTGACTATGGTCTGAAGAGCTTTTTCACAGGTTCAGCTGATGTTCCAGCTGTATAATTTCCTGTCTGTGTGGAGCTGCCTTTTAAAAATGTTTGAAGACTTGTGGGGATCAGTTTGCAGAATGTGTTACTCTGGGATTGTTTGATCTTCATTGGCTCCCAGTTGAATGGGGCCAGGATATTTAAAATATACCATCTTCCACATAAACCTGCCCACCTATTAAGATCTTTAGTGTAGTCCTTGCTCCATGTCCCACCACCATGAAAGAAATGGTTGATGAGTACATGGGACAGGACCTTTTCAAGTTGCTTCCCGATAAGCTGTTTAATAAGCATTGAGACTGAATTGTTTGTGGAGATATTAGATGATGCTGGCTATTTAATGAGCATCCTTCATGATTTGTTTGCATCAAGCAAGTATTATCCCATACTTTCCTTATCAGAAAAAGTCAAATCTTTTGAGGAAGCGGGTTTGTCTGAATTTGCTGGGATGTGATTGAATCCCACCCAAAAATAGTGACAGTTTGGAAGCATCCTCAGGTGTGGTACTCAGACTTTTGAACTTGCTATCCTCTGGGGCTTGCCCAGCTCCTTTATCATTTGACAAAGTACATATTATTCTAATGAATCTCTGATGTAGGCCAGCTATCCTGTCCCTGATGATACTGATTTCTGTTGCTTTTTTTAAAAGTGGTTTCTGATATTGGGTTGTATTCAACATAGTGCTAAGAAGATTGTTCCATCAGCGCAAGCATTTCTGCTTATCCAGTGGAACAATCTCCCCCCTCCTCCCCCTGTGTGCTGTTCTGGAGCTCTCCTGACCCTCTGGAGTAGATTTGGGGAGGGCCCAGGGGGTGCACAGGGAGAGGAGAGTGGAGAAAGTGTTGGAAGTTTCGCTTCAGTCAATGCACTGTCTCGCTGTGTGCTCTGAATCTATTGACCACCTGGAGGGACAATCAATTGATCTACCAATCAGTTGTGAAAGCTATCTGAAGCTGAATTTTTTTAAAAATGCATCGGAGCTGATCCGATCACGTTTTATAGTAAAAAGTGGTGGAGTTTGACTAGGGTCGTTGCAGGGGTGTAGTCGTCCAGGGTCTTGGGGAGGTTTTAGACCTTTTACTTTTTTGGGAGCAGGGTCCCAGTGTTGCCAGCATCCTGTGAGCCAATCAGCATGAAAGGGGAGTGTCTTGGCCACTGGTTCCTTGACCTTTCCTGCTGATTGGAGCCAATGAGAGTGAAAGGTGAGTAAGCCAATGAGAAGAGTCTTCTCAGTAGCTCACACTCTCCCCTTTCATGCTTATTGGGTCCTAGGGATGTCTATTGTGGGAGAAGGTATTAACAAGGATCTCATTCTCAACCCCACAGCAAAAAAAGGGGTGGGGGTCTGGCTAACATGAAGGAACCCTGCACTTCTAAATTTGACACTATGCTACCAGTCGTGTGTCCCTGTTTTCAGAAAACTGAGGTGGAGATGCACTAGGACTGGCACAACAGTAAGTATGTCTCTACCCCTAATGTGTGTATGCATATGAGAGAAAAGGAGATATGTATGTGTGGGGGTGGGGAGAGAGATGTACCTGGGCAGAGAGAGAGGGAGACATATATGTGTGATTGTGTATATGTTAAATGTGTGTTGTGTGTGTGTTTAAGAGTGAGACAGGGAGACGCATGTGTATGTCTGTGTGTACTCTGCGTGCTTGCAAGTGTAACTGTTGTGTGGCCACCTTCTATAATTTTCCTGGTACTGGAGAATGCTACCTGTTACTAGACAACAACATCATCAGTGTGCATGTGTGGAAAATCAATACTGTGTGATTGCCACCAGCAGGACACAGCACAGGAAGAAGGACAGGGTGGGAGAGGCAATTTAAAATTGATCAAGATGTGAGTACTGGCACCTCATTTTTTACAAAAAAGAAAAAAGCAGAGTTTCTCTGTATGGGAAAACAGCTGCATAACCAACACCTTTTTCACGTTGTAGCCTGTCCACTGTTGCTTGGGCTCTAAACCAACTGGAGCAGATTCCTTTGAAATGTAGGCTCTGTCATATCTGAGTGACGGAGGTGTACATTTTTCTTTGCCATGATGCAGATGTTACAGATGTCAGAAAAGATTACATTTCATTAAGCTACTTTGGGTTCAGCTAACCCCAGTGTTCTCACACAAGAGCAAGAAACAGCCCTGCAGCAGGAATAAGATACGACAGCAATGGAAAGCAGCATGCAGACATTGATGGAAGACAACCTTTTGGCATTATAACCAGATGGGGTTAATATATGCACAGTGAAAGGCGTTGTTGCTAGACCGCTTGTCAGCTTAGATTGGGATATCAATGACAGCAGGCAGAAGGTATGGTCAATGAGGCTGACTATCAAATGGGCGAACTAGTTGGTGTTCACATGATAGTGAAGAGGCACATCAGCCTCTTCTTCCTCACTATCAACTTCAGCCAACAGACTGATGAGGCAGATTCCTCATGTGTGGTGCTCCTGAGCAAGTGCAGGAAAATTCAAGGTCTCCATGCTGTGGAAATATAATAGAAGAGAGGGCATAACAGAAGCTAAGAACAGCAACAACAAAAGGGACACTGAACCTTTTTGTTAGGCCAGCAAGTGATTCCAATCCTGGTAGTGAGTGGAGCTAATTCACAAAAAACAAATTAGTAGCGCTGCTAGGCCTGGACTTTGCAAACCAAATGTAAGGGCCTCAAAGGCCAGGAGCCCTCCAAATGACTACCCAGAGAGTGGCAGTTGATGGGACCAGTGGCAAACAGGCCCAGTATTGGCAGCCTTTCCTTTTTCTTATTTTTTATTTAAATTTATAGCAAGGGTGTACTGGGCAGAAATGTACGTTGTTGCAGATGCTTGCTTGCTTATTTATATATTATTGTTATTATTTTACTTTTAGAATAAACAAGTGCTTCTTCCCAAGTGAATGTGCTGCCTCCTTGGAGGACAAGGCCTGTGTGTCACATGGGCTGTCCTGGACCCCCTAAATTAGCCTACTGCCCTTGCTGTAAGTGCAACAGCAGTGATCATTAAGTTTGTAACTTAAGGGTTAATTTTTTTTATTAGTAAGTCAGCCAACCAACCAAGAGAATAATAGTGGAGGAGGTGTTGCTTAGCAACCAGGCAGAGTGACATGATCTTTGCTGAGGTAGCACATGCTCTGATTAGCTGTGTAGTTCTACGGGAGCTTCCCCCCTCTCCCCTGAATGTTTGGTTGTATGTATCCCTGCTCTGTACGAGGCCTGAACTAAGACAAAACCCCTCTGTTTACTTCTCCTCACATTATACACTGTTTTGTTCAATTTACCAGTAAAGTGTTATCAGGATCTTTTATTTCTGAACTTGATCTGTGTTATTTAAGTGACTTTGCCAACAGCTTCAGGTGCAGGACAGTATGCAATCCCAACACCATTACTGAAGTAAGATTCAGCTGCCAGTCCAGTCAGCTTCTGAATATGAAATGGAGTGGGGAGTGGGGAGTGGGAATGCCATCTTGTTCTTTGCCTCAGGCAGCAAAATATCTTGGGCCTGTACTGCCTAGCTGCAGCACTGGAGCTGAGCATGTGGACTGAGTGGAGAGTTCAGCACACATTTAGTAGTTTTACCAGGTGCTTATCCTGTTTGTTATTGTTATATGCCTTCAAGTCAATTATGACTTATGGCGACCCTATGAATCAGCGACCTCCAGTAGCATCTGTTATAACCACCCTGTTCAGATCTTGTAAGTTCAGGTCTGTGGCTTCCTTTATGGAATCAATCCATCTCGTTTGATCTTCCTCTTTTTCTACTCCCTTCTGTTTTTCCCAGCATTATTGTCTTTTCTAGTGAATCATTATGTGTCCAAAGTATGAGATAACCTCAGTTATGTCAATGAAATTTACCATAGCAAAGCTGTTAAAAAAGTGGGATGGACAGAGCATTATGAAACACGTGGGCTAAACTTGGGTCATAAGCAGTCATACAAGGCTCTGTATGAAATCATTCACCAGCAGTTCAGCATACCATTTGGGGCTGGTGATTTGGCCTCCAACTAAAGCGAACCAGATGATTTCAGATGGGATCTGGCAACATTCCTTGGTAGTTGAGAAGTTTTGAAAACTTAGCTTAAGGGAAAGGTTTTTACATTTAGGTTATACAGTGCATCTCATCTTAAAGCAGATTTTTAAAATGAAAAGTGCAAGACTCGGCCCTAAAAATAGTACTGTTCACGCATGGCTGACAAAAGGAGCTCATCTCTCTGTTGATCTGTGTGGTGAGCTGGTACAATGAAATGAAACAGCAAGGAACACAAGCAGTTTAAAACGGCTCACCGTTTGTTCACTATCAGTAATCAATATGCAGATTGAGAAATAAATTATTGTACCTATTAAACAAATTATTGTACCTATATACCTGAAATGCACTGAAAAGTGTGGGATGAATGAATGAATGATTAATGGAAAGATGTGCAAATATCTGCAAACAAATAATGAACTGATGGTGAATGCTCATTGTCCTATAGGTGCACCATAAACAAATCAGAATGAATGCTCAGTAAAGAGCGGACACAATCTAGCCACTGCGTACGTTTTGTGCAAGGGAGTCAGGATGATAAATGTGCTTGATAAACTGATTGTCTGGAGGGGCCCCAAATTAATGATGAACGCTCAGCACTCCTGAAACTCAGAACATGATGCAGCACCTCATATAGTAAAACTGTTCCTGGGCTGTTCTACTTTAGCCTGCAGGTGAGGGGAAATCACAAGAGAGAAAGCTCCTTCCTGTGAAAAACCTTTTCAACAAAAAATTGAGAGGGAGGAGGTTCTTGAGTGGCTTTGTTCGTACACATGCTAATTCTCTTCTGTAAAGGGATTGGTTTTGGTGGAAAGCATTCATACTTGCAATCCCACTCCTGGACTGAGGTACCGTATACGAGGTGCTGCATGGATGCACCCTTCAAGCTCACCTATTCATCAGATTTGAATTGAGTTTTTTTTAAAAAGTGTTTTTAAATTTGTATATTTGTTTTTAATGTTTTTAATTGTTGTAAACCACCTAGAGAGCTTTGGCTATGGGGCGGTATACAAATGTAATAAATAAATAAATAAATAAATAAATAAATAAATAATACAAGTGCTTTATTTATTTATTTAAAAAAATCAAAGCAGTTTACAACAATCATACATATATAAAATAAAAACCAGGTAAAATTTAAAATCAGAGATCACTGACTAACTATTACAGAAAGATATTTTCTTGACTGCCTGCATAAGTTTGGCAGCATGGAAAATGTTTCAGCAGACAAGGTTAAAACTGAAAGCACCTGCTGTTTTTGTGAAAGTATTTACCGGTACAGAATGCTGTTGCCATTTTGTGCTGGCACTCTCCGCACCTTTATCAAGCTATGAGTATCAGCACCTCATTTTCTTTACAAAAAAAACCCCACTGGGTGGTACAGTCCCTGAATTGCTCATCAAACCAAGGCCTGTATTTGTCTCTGTTCTGTGCAGCCGAGGAGGAATTGGTTGACATATGATGACCCCACTCAATGTAAAAAGAGTTGTTTCCCAGAAGTGGCAGCTAGGAACTGCAAGTGACTCTGAAGGCCAGAAGTTGGAAAAGAGGCACCAACTCCAGAGTTCACAACCAATTCTCTCAAGTTGTAAGTTCCCACTCAAAACTATTCCAGACAGGCTTGCAGCAGGGACTACTTTGAGAAATTTATTTGAAGACTGTCATCCCTGTTGGAAGAGGAAAAAAGAAAATGGTTCATTTGCATCTTGTACTAGTTTAATTATGGACAAGTGGTAAATTGCCCATTGCTTTGTTGAGTTTGTAAAAAGAATAAATCTAACCCATTGGCAGGGGGAAAAACCCACACCAGACTGTTTTATAATCAGAAGCAAATACAGCAAGTATTAAAACATTGGTGCCTGAGGGCAAATCATATCAGCTGAATGTGGATTATCTAAAACTCCTGAGTATAATGTGTGCCTTCTCTGTAATCCTACTCTTTCCATATACTCTCCAATAATCCAAATGCTTTGAGTACTCCAATATTTACTGCATGCACTCCAGCATTTCAGACGAAAAATAGAGAGACTTTTGCATACATTTAATAATCCTATTTTTCCCCAAGGATTGCAGCCTGAGTACACCCTCCTGCTCCTCCCACACTTAATGCACTGTTGAAGGCTTTTCTCCATCTGCTACACTTGATCATAATTTATCTATAATAGTCTGCCCAATTCTGGGTTCTGAAATAACATGGGTTAGTAAACTGACCATAATGGTTTTCAAAAAGACGCAACGGAGTTATTAGTAAAATGGTTAAGTTCACAATGTATCTGGGTGCACTTACAGGGTAGTTGCAACTGAAACAGATGCAACAGCATTTATTGACTGAACAACTGGGACTAGAACAAAATGGTGCAATATATTATTACCTCCTAATAGGATTACAATGTTTTTTCACCTCCTAAAAGAAGTGCTCCTGTTCAAGGTTCCAGTCAACCATACCCATCTCCAGCAGAACATTCTGTTCATCCTACCCTATATTCCATTTTTCCTTTCCAACTGACACTCAGCATGCCCAGCCTACACTTGGTTTTGTTGTTGTTGTTCCCTTAGACCTTTTTTTTTTAAAAAAAAAACCTCGAGATTCCTCAAACCATGCTAATTCCTCCATCTTGTTTCTCGTGGTCCCAATTTTAGGCTCCAATTCTGTTGGCACTCACCATTTAAGTTTGCTATTAGAGGGAGATGGACAAACAGCAACACACTGGCATTTTGTGTCCACATGCTTGCAGGACACAAGTTCCTATTTTGTTTGATGTTTTACTACATTTGTTTTCTGTATTAATTCTTCTCTAGCTTTGCTAAAGATCGCATTGACCAGTTTCCAAATGCAAGATGCTACAGCAAGCTCTTCTGGGTTCTTTAATCCCAGGGGTATGGCTTGGAGTAGACATACATATGCTTTTGCTAACATATTTTAGCACTTTTGTTCAAAGTGCTCCTCATATATATTATTTATGTAGGAATAGCCTTGTACTTCCTCGAC
This sequence comes from Rhineura floridana, assembly GCF_030035675.1. Taxonomy (NCBI): domain Eukaryota; kingdom Metazoa; phylum Chordata; class Lepidosauria; order Squamata; family Rhineuridae; genus Rhineura; species Rhineura floridana. Next base: position 145,365,261 of record NC_084481.1, on the reverse strand, counting down.
AAAAAACGGATGCTCCTGACATCTTGGCATTTGATATGAGCAACCATAGTTGTTATTTTATGGGTAGGATTCAACATACCATCAAATTCAGGCCGAACAATTAAAATGGATTTGGTCTTCTTGCATAATAAACCTGATTCCCCCCCCCAAAAAAACCCTGGACTTTTTGTAGTAAGGAAAGTAATGAAGACATGCACAGGAAATAATGGGATAACAATTGCTTGGCACAATGGTGTATAACCTCCCCACAAACAAATCAGAATGAATGCTCAGTAAAAGGCAGATGTCATATCACCTCCTTGTAAACTTTGTGCAAAGAAATCAGGATGAATGCTTAATAGATAGGTCAACTAGAAGTGACCCCTGATCATCTGTTCATCATTCTTAGAGGGAGAATAGGAGTGGTACCTGTCTGACACCTACCCTTTGGAATTCCCTCCCCTTAAATATTAGATAGGAGCAGTCTTGTTTTCTTTTTGGTGCCTTCTAAAGATCTTCCTCTTTCAACAAGCCTTTCAAGTAGAAACCTTTATCCTAGTCTGCATCTGCATTATTGTTTTATCACTTGTTGTTTGCTTCCCTGGGCTCCTTTGAGAGGAAGGACAGGATATTAATCTAATAACAAAATCCTGACGCCCCCCCACATCTGCTGCCTGCTAGAGGTTAGGGTGGGAAGAAATATCTCCCTGCCAGTGGCAAGGAGCTCTGCCAGTGGAGACGGAGGCATCTCCACCACAGAGTCCCCTGCTATGCCTATGGAAAGCTCAGCAGGTGTACATCTATCATGGTATTTCTGCTGGTGCATTTCAGGGGTGGAGGTGGGGCAAAAGCAGCCTCAAATCCACTGGAGAGGTCCGGAGATCAGGCCCATTACTCCAGTTTTGGATCTGACATAGGTAATTCCATTTGTTTCAATGGGAGGCATTTTTTTAAAAAAATCTGGGTGGGGGGGAAGGAGAGAAATGCATTACATACACTCAAGGCCAGCCCTGGGATAAATAGCACCCTGGGCAAGGAGTGCTTTGTAGGGCTACCCATAGGGTTTATGGGGCTCAGAACAGGTGTGATGTTGGGGCCCTGCTGCCACCCCCTACAAGGACTCAAGTATGAGATCAGGTTATGCTTCTACTGAGTACCTTCCCCAAATTCCAAACCCCTTCTGACAGAGCTTCTTTCTGATTCCTGGGGCTGAATCTCACAGGTCTTCTGGTTGTGGCTTGCTGCTGGCCTTCTCCACTTGTCTCTCAGGAAGGACTCCTCCCTTAAGGTCTGGCCTCACATCACTCCTATGCCTTTCCGTGTGGTAACTGCTACAGAAAATTACTCGCCAGTGCCACCTTGCCTGGAAAGCTTAGGTGGCGTTCATTCAATCCATCAACTCTTTCCCTGGCAGGTCTGGAGTTCTTTCTGTGTCAAGAACATGCCATCTGTTCTGCCACAGAATCCCTCTTTAAAGCCTTCCCAATTCCTTCTCTCATTAAGCAAGTCCTTCCAGCCTCCCAAGGATACATTTAACAGAATAAATTAGCATGTATTCTGTTTCATGCAGAACTATGGAAAATATTTACTTCATTGTGGCTGGGGAGAGATCCCATTATGTCACAATTACATGTTGAGACTTGGTGTCATTATACACTCTAATGTACAATTTCTTCTTTTTATGAAAACTTTAAACAAAATACCAAGTATTCTGGTGAGCAATGTGGCAGGGTCAGGGCAGGGGCCAATGCTACACACAAGAACTGAGGTGGGTGGGTTTGCTTTGTTGCCCCAGTTGCCTTCTCCAGGCAACCCTGCAGCTTTTCAGTGTTACCAAATTGTATGGCTTGTGCAGGATTGCAAATCATAGCAGTGTAACAGACCCTGCTACTCCCAGGCCTTTCCCCAACAATGCCTATGAAAAGGGCCCAGAGCAAGCTACCTCTTATTTGCTGTTCTGCTTTCAGTGCACTCCTATTCCAGTTCTAGGATCCCAATTAAGTCTCTGTCATGTTATATAAAATATATCATATGTAGCAGTTCCTATATTTTGGTAAGCATTCTTTAGTTTAGAATATCCATTATTTTTATATTTAAAAAAATAATAAAGAAAAGTTATGAAAAGTTATGAATAAAAAAGATATCCAGTTGATCTCTTACAGCTTCTGGCTTTATTTTATTTTTATTTATATAGTGCTTAAAATGTTACAGTATTTGAAATGGTAAGTGCTCAGTAACGTTGCCTCAAAGTAAAGCTGTGTTCCACTGACGTTTACCTAGAACAAAAGACATCAAAATGAAAATTAAAAAAAGAAACATACTTTAAAGCTAAAGGAAAATAATGTTTGTAATTAGCATCCATATAACATGCAGAACTTATTTGCTTTTTGCCACCCTAGCTCACTGCAGACAGTGCATTTAAAAAAAAAACAGCTTGGCCCAGGACCAGTGGGCGGCCAGGTTGGGCACTGGCTAAGGGGCCCCTACTGCTGGGCTGAGAGGGTGTAGCTCCCGCTCTGTGATCCACAATAGCATCAGGTTGTGGAATGTGTGCCCTGTGACTCGTTGCTGGCATGGAGTGGGACTCGAGCCAACCTCCCAAGCAACACCCCCCCCACCGCCTGCAGGGGCTGGCTGTGCCACTTCCTGCATCACTGCATCAGCATATGCATGCATGCTTGCAATCACCCAAGATGGTGGCAGGGGCATCAACACACTCCTACTGCCATCTTGGGTTATGACAGGTGTGCATGCACAGTGCACTAATGCACTGGCATGGCTGGGCCTATTTAAGCCTCTGGCAGCAGCAGTAGTACCCCACTCAGCTCAGATTGGCAGTGCCTACAAACACCCTTTCAGTCAAGTCCTTTCCTGTCCCAAACCTAACATTCTATATTATGCAGAGCTTGGAAAAGTTACTTTTTTGAACTACAACTCCCATCAGCTCAATCCAATGGCCATGCTGGCTGAGGCTGATGGGAGTTGTAATTCAAAAAAGTAACTTTTCCAAGCTCTGATATTATGTCAGTTGTAAGGCAGGTTGGTGTGATTTGGCCAAAATGGCCTTGCTGGTCAATGGGGAGGGTTGCAGGCTTGAGCTCCCCTCCCCCCCCCCAGCTTTAGATTATCCTTCCAAGGCACTTCTGCCAGAATGTACACTGTTGCTGTTTTAATGACAAAGACATTCTTCACTGAAGCTTTTGACTGTGTGAGAGGGTTTTTTTTGGCAGTTTATGAATGGTGTACAGTATCAGATATTGTTGTCTTTTGTTGCTACCTTTACTTTTGTTTAATAAAAAGAACTGATAAATAAAAATAATGATTGTTTTTATAAACTCAAGATCAGTCACTGCAAGGGCCTGAAATGGAAGAAAAATGAAGTAAAATATTTTAATACATAATCCAATGCCTATGAACTTATGTCCATTGCAATGGGTTTATACCAGTCCAGCTTAACATTTCCCCAAAACAACGGTCTCAGGTCTGAAACAATTTGTCTGAGGATGTCTGTTTAGATGCCACCGGCAGACATTTTAATTAGCTTTCTGTATTTTTATGTGTTCTAAATTATTTTGATGTAGAGTCTATCATATTACCCCATTACTGTGGTTGTAATTTATATCATGACCTCCTTGAATGGTTCACTGGAAAGACAGATGTAAATTTACAAATAGTAAATAAAATTAATTGCTAGAAATAGATTAAGATTCACATATTGGACACAACCCACTCAAAGTTATGTTAAAATGCCACTGAAATTCAGTTCAGCAGGAATTCTCAACAGTGTGCCTGAGTGTCAATCTACATACACATCATATTTTTAAACACTTCCCTACATAAAATATTTTATCCCCATGGAAAGCTACTGTACTGAGGGAAAGGATTCTATTTCAGCCTTTTCTCTTTTAGCCTTTATAGCTTCTAAACACATGATTTTTAAAAAATGTGTGGGAAAATTCAAAGTACTCCCTTGGAAGCAAAAAGAACTTCAGAGATGGGACTGTGTTTTATTAGCAGAGCTTGGCTGCATTCTTAGAGAGAACCCCAGCTAAATGTCACTGAAATTAGTGAGATACCAAGCCCAGGGCTGGCTCAAAACACTTTACCACTGAAGGCAGAACAGCAAATGGTGCCCCCAAGTCAAGGTGCATGGTATCCAAGGCTGGCCAAGTTACTTTGGCATCTGAGGCAGACTCTCACAACAAACAGTACCACAAGCACCTCTCCTGGACAGTAAAAATTCAGTAATCTAAATTAAACAACTAGCAATCTGCTGCCACTTCATAACACCTAAAATCAGCTAATGGAGGCAACCACCTCACTCTGCCTAATGATAGGGTCAGGCTTGGCCAGTTCTAATATTGAGACTAAGGGCATTTCCAGACTGTTAAGATTTTTGGATGGGATTCAATTACATCCTGGCAAATTCAGGCTGTGCAATTAAATCTGATTTGGAGCTCTCGCAAAACCCACTTCACCAAAGGATCTGACTTTTTGCAATAAGGAAAGTGACAAGAAAATGCACTGGAAAGGTGTCAAATCATGCTTGACACAACTTCGCCTAACCTCCCAACAAACAAATCAGACTAGATGCTCATTTAAATAGCCAACATCATCTAATCTCTCTGCAAACAAATCAGGCTGAATACTCATTAAATAGGTTGTCTGAAAGCAACCTTAGCATGTGATGCAGTCCTTCTAGATCAGATGCAGGTGAGAGACCCCATGTCAAAATTGCCAGAATATGCAGGTAGAACAAACTAGGGATGGGGAGGAGCAAGGAAATCTCCCTGACTTCCTCCTTTTCTTCATGGGTCTATTCATTTCAAAGCCTGTGAACTGCCCAATATGTGCAAATAAATGCTTTCAGAGCTGCAGTTCAGCTTTGATTGGTCTGTTGGTGTCCGATTTTCCTTTTTTTATTACTGAAAAGCAGCAGCTAACACAGATGCTGAGCCTCACTTGTTTACAATGACTAGTCGAGCCTAAGGAATAACAGGAAGGCTTTGCTTGCAGAAGAGAGAGAGAATCAATCTCTTCATTTACTTTTTCTCCAGACAAAAGTCAGTGTGGTTATTGTGCACCTGAGTTGTCAAACAGGGTAGCAGTATTTACACTGATAGAATCTGGTCAACAGAATCTGATCAACAGAGAGAGCTGTGTCTATATTTCCCTGCGTGGATGAAGGTGGGTATTTTCCTCCGACAAAACAATGAAGCTTTCAGCCCCCCTGCTGGCATGGTTGAGAATTGTAGTAGCAAATCAAAATAGTGGAGAGTTTATCTTGTGGCAAAGTGCTTTTACTGTATCTATATATCGAGGGTATTGTCAAATTCTTTTTCCAGAGGCTTCTCTGCTTTTAACAGCTGCGCAGCAGGCAGGCAGCCAACAGGGGAAGCCACACCTCCACGTGAGGAAAATGTGCAAGTTACACCACTATTAATGGCATTGCTAGCACTGCTCAGTTGAAAAACTGAGCCTGTTAAAACGGGCCTGTTAAAAAAAATCATTCAGAGCCAAAATGCACCATATGTAGTAAACTGCTGATTTGGTCTCCAGACATTTTCAAAAGAGTGAAATGCAGTCACAGCCAGTTTGTTTGGAGCAGCAATGGCAGTGTGGGTGTGATTATTCTTTTCTCCCTGTGCAATTTTCCTGATCAAGACTGCTGTCCTACAAGCTGCTGTATGCCAGGTTCTCCACACACACACTGCAAACAGCAGCTTGTGGGGCAATTGACTGTGCCAGCTACCTCGTTGGAGTAAGAAGAAGCTGTGAGTGCAGCCTCCTTTTGTATGCATTATTCCTAAGCTAGAAAGGGATTCAAGCAGAAGGCTGTGCTCTCATACGTGGTTGGCCCTTGCTTGATCAGGGTGCTAATATTTGCCCTGTAGTATTATGGGAACAACTGACTTAGCTTCTCTTCTCTCCAGATTACTTCCATCAGTGGCCATCTCTCCTGACTGCCTCAGAGGGAGAGGCCAGACACCTAGGGTGGCCACTTATTTATTTATTTTTATTTATTTATTTATTGTATTTGTATACCACCCCATAGCCGAAGCTCTCTGGGCAGTTTACAGCACTTTACACTTACTCATCCCTCCCCCCCTCAAAAGGACTTGCATCACCAAAAAGAAACGTATTTGTTATGTGCATACTAATTAATTTATATGTATCATATGAAAGTTTAGAAACAACTTCTATAATTTAAATAGAAATACATCTCATCATCACTGATAGAAAGACAGCAAACAAGTGACTTGTGTGTCAGCTCAATCTGTCCAGTATTGTTGATGGGCAACATCAAGGCTCCTGCTCTCTGTTCTTCAAAGTCCCTTCCCTTCCTTCCTGTGGTTCTTTATCTTTAAAGTTGATTTGGACCAGACAGCCCTTCAAATAGAAGACATCTTCAAATAGAGGACGGACCTCTGTAAAGTAGGGCACATGGCCACCCTAAAGACACCAATATTTTCCTGTAAGGGACTTTGAAGACATTTTATTGAAAATCAGAATAAAAATGTTTTTGAAGAAATACAGCCATAGGCTGCAATCTTAATCACGTATACTCTTCTCAGGTAAGTAGGGTTAGGATTGCAATCTTTTAGTTAGTTTGCATTCTTGTCCAGTAAATCTGCAACTATAATGAAAGATATAAAAGTAAACTTTTCCTCCCTTCTCCACAACTTAATGTAACTTTGTATTGACCTACAGCAACTCTGTGATTATACAAGGTTGTAATCCTATATACTCTTCCCTAGGAGTAATTCTCACTGAACTCAAGAGGATTTACATCCATAGGCATGCACTGCACATTGTTTATTGAGCTTTCTAATCAATACTGACTAGAAAAAATGTCAGGGAATATTTATTTATTTATTTATTTATTTATTTATTTTATTGCGTTTGTACACAGCCCCATAGCCAAAGCTGTCTGGGCGGTTTACAACAATTAATTGTGATATGCAATATTTAGATTAGACTTCAATAAGAGAAGGTGGTATTGAACGTTCAGTGGCTTTGGAAGTGACCAAACAGGTTCTTCAAGTAAACAGAGGAAAAACAGATTTGACATTTCAAAAAATATTTCATTGCAATCTGATTTTCAGCACAATCCTAAATGATATGGGTGGTGAAGTGGGAGGCAATCCCAGACAGGGTGGGAGGTTCGTGTGTGGCTGTTGGGGGAGTGTGATGTGTTTCCCTACCCCATCAGTTTTTTCACAATTTTGCCTATGCCAGTTCCAGGTATTGGGCAAAATCCTTGCACCTGTTAAAGAAAAAGAGGGGGTTTGGATCCAGGAGATCCATGGCCTCTTCTTCCCCATCTCTGCCCTTGGTTATGCTCTGTTTCAGGGCTTAATACCAGCTTCTGCCAGCAAACTCACCACTGGCACTACAACTTCAAAACTCTCCATAGGCACAACAGAGGCCTCTGCAGTGGACATGCTCCCCCTTGCTACAAACTCCTATCCACTGGTGGGGAGGTACCGCATCTTAACCCTCCTCTGGCCAACGGATCTAGGGATTAAGATTACTCTGTCTATTATTATATTTTTTTTTAAAAAATGATCCAAAAAGACTGCTAGCTAGTTATCACTAACATTACCGTCTTTGAATCTTGGATCAAAGAAATTTGCAGAAGTATGAATCATCTGTGTAATTTTATTATTTTAAAATTTAAAGTGTTTCATTGATTACTCTAAAAAGATAAAATATTTCATAAGTTTTTTTTTCTCTTTTCAATTTTCAGGTCTGACTTTTTCCCTACTTCTACATCCCCAGGACTGATATGCACGAGCAAGGCATTAAAGCAACATATTTGCATACTCTGAGCTCCCTCCCACCTCTGTTGAATGCAGAAGAAAGCACAAAAATCCTCAGCCTGCACAATTGATTATCTCACTTTATCAAGCCACACTCCTTGTTAGTTATTCAGCTAGATAGACTGTGGCCATCATGTTTTAAAGTGTAGCTCTTACAGTTAATTAATGTCTTGCTATTCAGTCCCCCCCCCCTCCATTTGGATTCACACTTCATTAGCTGCTGAATGTTTATTCCCCGGGGATCCTTCTCTTTCCTTTGGTTGACCCCTGAGCCTCTCCTTCTTTATAACACTCCTTTGCCAGCCCTGGGAAAATTGAAGTGATTGTGACCTGAGATGGTAGCAAAAGCAGTAAATCACCATCAGGGCATGGGACCTCCTCTCTGTAGCCCAGAGTCTGGTGACTAATGTCTACAGACACTTCTAGAGTGTTGCTTTTTTCAGATGAGATTCAATCACATACCAGCAAATTCAGGCTGCACAATTATAATTGATTGGGAGGTCTTGCACAACAAACCCACTTCCCCAAGATCTGACTTTTTTGCTGTAAGGAAAGCTACAGGAAAATGCACTGGAAAGTGTGGAATAACACTTGCTTTGACACAGTGTCATCTAACTTTTCCAGCAAACAAATAGAATGAATGCTCATTAAATAGACAACAGTGTCTAATCTCCCTACACACAAATCAGGGTGAATTCTCAAAAAGCAGGACATCTGGCAGTGGCCTACAACTCTAGAGGAAAAAGTGAACTGGTCCTACCAAATGCAATACTAGCTGTCAGAGATACACTGTCCTCCTGACCTCCCCAGTGTCCTGATGTTCCCTCCTGCTTGTTGTGCACCACAATGCTTAATTTCCTTCAACTAGCCCAAAACATCTTTCATCACAGTGGGTTTCTACCCACAGACCAACTCCTTCTCTAGAAAACATAACATTGCCCCCAATTAAGTTATCTGTTGCAAATCACTTACTCAAGACTAGTCTCATTTAATTTTAGCTGGGTTATTGAGGAAGCAAATGGTTTGAGGAATCCAAAAAGACTACCTAGAGAAAACATCCGAACAATTGCTGTGAGGGGGAAAAAAAACTTTAGCTTTGGCAAGGTTTTGAGAATATAATCATTATAATGCATCTTTGTGACAGCAAGAAATCAAGAGTCACTCCCTCCCTCCAATTTTTGTCAAAGTTTGGGTATTCCGTGGAATTTACTCTCAGGGATTGCAGCCGTAACCTCCACCTCACTCTTACAGTTGGTCATGTGGGACATAGTACTGCCTCATTTACAGTGACAGAACAGCACGTTTGGAAGGCAGCTGATGATAGTTTTGTCCTGCCATCTTTATCAAGGCAGGCACTTTCCACATCTATTTAGAACAGAGCAGAGCAGTGAATGAGCTCAGGAAGCAGCAATGAATGGCTAGGAACAGATTAAGGCTATAGACCTATGCACACTTTCCTGGAAGTAAACCCCACAGATTTTATCCTCATAAGAACATAAGAGTCTGCTTGATCAGGCCAGTGGCCCATCCAGTCCAGCAACCTGTTCTCACAGTGGCCAAACAGATGCCCATGGGAAGCCCACAAACAGGACCTGAGTGCAAGAGCACTCTCACCTCCTGCGGCTACCGGCAACTGGTTTTCAGAAGCTCGCTTCCTCTGACTATGATGTGAGAGCCACAGCCATCATGGCTAGTAGCCATTGATAGTGAGGTGGAATTTTGGAGCCAGGCTTGAAGCTCGACTGTTCAGTCATCAACCATTTAGTAGGTTGTTTCTCTGCATGTAGAGAATGTCCGAAGAAATGCGTATGCCAGCAAGTTGGGAGGAGGGGAGAAGAGCAAAGCCAATCAGGCAAGATGCTGCGAAATGTACTGTTTTTGCTTTCACATGCTTCAGCGAATATTCTGAGCCTATTTCAGTTCTGCTCTGAACCCTGTCGCTGCTGGCTACTCTCCTTGCCTTCGCGCTGTGGCAGCTGCTGCCCTGCTGGTTGAAAAAAAATCATAATCTGGTTTTAGGTCACCCTCTCAAGGTTGCAGTGCATTACTGCGTTCTAGCGTTACTACAGAGAGGGAAAACTCAGCACCTCTACTCATCTTGTCTCACCAGGTATGAGAAACAGCTTATTTCTGCGGACAATCTCACCCTTGTCCATTGCAATGTTCTGAATCCAGCTTCGCTCCTCCCTTTACCCTCGGATGGGGACCCCCATGCCTTTCCCCCACATGACTGTGTTTCCCTTACTGAAATTGCCTTCTTCCCCAGACCAGACCTTTCTGATACCCCTTTTCCCAATCCTGATTTCTGTCTCTTTACGGATGGCTCATGCCTCCGTGATGCAGCTGAGAACCTTTGTGCTGGCTATTCTGTGTGCTCTGCCTTTTCGGTTTTGGAATCTAACTTTCTTTCCAATGTCCAGAGTGCACAGGTAGCAGAGCTTGTTGAGCTTATCCATGCTTGTATCCTTTCCACTGATGCCACTGCTGTTGTCTATACTTATTCCAAATATGCCTTTGGGGCTTGTCACTCCTTCAGCCAACTTTGGAAGCACCAGGGTTTCATCACTTCCTCAGGTACTGCTGTCAGCCATGGCCTTTCATAAATGCACTCCTTTCTGCTATTCTTTTCCCCTGTAAAATTGCTGTTGTGCATTGTACAGCACATTCTAATGGCGCCGATGATGTCAGTCGTGGCAATGTGTTAGACATATCCGCTAGTAAGGCAGCCCTCACTGGGGTTCCGGCACCTTCTCATGATCTAGCTGCCAGTACCAGTACTGCTAATGATTACCCTCTATCTGTGACTATTATTGTTCAGTTAGAGGATGAGGTTCTGGAAAGCAAGAAAGCCTGATGGGTTGGAGCTGGCTGCATGCCTGGCCCTCAATCACTGTGGCACTCCATGGATGGATGCTTGGTTGCCCCTAAGGCTCTTCCCCCACTTCTTGCTCGACTGTCCCACTCAGTGGTCCATTTGGTGAAAGAGGGGATGATTGATCATATCTCACAATATTGGTATGCCCCCTCCTTTTCTGGGTATGCTCAGACTTCTGTGCAAAGCACAACACTGGGAAACCACTGAAGCCAAACCTAGGTGTGACACCATGGTCATTGGGGCCTTTTGCAAATTTACAAATAGATTTTATTGAACTGCCCCCAATCCAGGGGTTTAAATATTGCCTTGTCATAATCTGCCTTTTTTCAGGATGGACCGAGGCCTATCCATGCCAGTGGGCAGATGCCACAACTGGGACAAAGAAGTTACTTACTGATTTTATTCCTAGTTATCTCTTGGTCAATTGATTCTGACCAGAGCACTCACATTACTGGTCAAGTGATGAAGGCACTATGCAAGGCACTGCACATTCACCATTGGTTCCATACCCCATATCATCCACAAAGTTCAGAAAAAGTGGAACGCCAAAATTTTGACTTAAAACTCAGGTTGGCTAAGGTATGCGAGGAAACAGGACTGAGATGGCCAGAGGCCTTGCCTATTGTTCTCATGTACCTTAGGAATATAGTCTCTTGAACTCATGGCCTTAGTCCCCATGCGGATGCCTGATACTCCGGATTCTCCTTCCTTACAGATCCAATCTTTGTCTGAACTGGAGGATAGACTCGTGGAGTACTGTAAGAAACTAACTAAACTTGCTAAGGTGGTTTATTCACAGGTCCAAGGAGCCTTTCCAGTCCCAACTGACACACCGTGCCATGACCTGAAACCTGGCGAGTGGGTGTTTGTGAAAGCATATCGAAGGAAGAACTGTCTTGAACCACCCTGGACCGGTCCGTTCCAGATTCTTCTAACCACCTGCAAAGCCATGAAGTGTAAAGGTCTCAATACTTGGACTCACGCTTCCCACTGCAAGCGTACCCAAGACCCAGAGGGACAGCCGTTCTATGAGTGGGACCTCTTCCTGAGCCCAGCCAATAACGCCCTTCAGGAACAGATCGAGAAGTCAGAAAAAAGCCAGCTTTTTGAAAGACTGCAGCCAGTGTGGAAAAGGTGGGAAGAAACAGTCGACTCCGAGCAGCATTATAACAACATGTCTTTCCTACCAGACTCCTACCCGGTGAGGTACCCAGACCTAGGTCCTGATGCGGTCCCAGAGGAACCTCAGAGGAAGCCAAGGTACTCATTAAGACCCAGGAAAACACCCTCCTGAGTCCTCACAATTCCAACACCAAGTACAGAGGTATGGGCTGGTAGATTAAAAGGAGGGCAGGCCATAATAATGCCTGAACAAGTCTGACTGCAACCCTAGCGCTGATCAGCAAATGCCTTCTTGTCATGCTTTCAGTGTTCAGGACCCTGAAGATTGGGACCCCAGCACTGATGAACTTATATTTTATAGAGGACTAGACTACTTACTGTTGATATTTGTTTTGCTTGCTATTGCTGTCTTGGTCTATTTACTGGAAGAGTTTTCTAAACCCATCTCCACGGTTAATCTCCCTTTTCAGTTTATGCCCACCTTCAGTCCTGTAGACCTCGAAAAAACCAAGGCTCAGTGGGAAAGGGACGAACTTTCTGAGCACATCTTTCAACATAACATCTTCATTGGGTCATTGCTCATTACTATTACTGTTTTAATCTTTCTAATCATATGGAGAGAAGAATAGATGACGAAATCTTCATGAGTTGCCTGCAGAGACAAGCCAAATAATACTGGGAAGATGGGAAAAGGGGGGGGGGTCCCTAATGTATATGTTGATCCACTTGACTTTCATATGGCAATCTATATGTCTAACACATATATCCAGCTGACAAAGCGAATTGCCACTATCTACAATGTAAATGATTGCCGGCTGTGTTCTCTACTCCCTGTTCATGTTGACAGTGGAGTTTCACTAGTAATAATCCCTTTAACCCTTGCCAATCATACTATTCAGCCCCCGTTCTTAATTCAGGCCCAAATGACACCTGGGAGCACACTACTGTGGCCCAAAGGTATGGAGTATGGTACGTACTGCCTAAACTGGGAGAATTTTGTTTCTTGGGAAACAGAACAAAAGGGGTCAATGGTGCAGTGGTTGAATTTAGTAAGTGTAAACATTACTTTACAGCCCAAGGGGATTGGCGAAATAATCATACCAGCATTCCAATTTAGTTATCACACAAGTTATCACCATTTCTTTACCTCCAGGAACTTTAACATGCCTGGGGTACTTACATGCTTCCCTTGGAAAAGCTACAAGGGGAATTTGTGGGATTGCAAGTGGACTCAAAACACTTAGGGATCATGTTTCCAAAATGAAACTAAAAATCCTCGCCATTCGGACAGTTCCCCCCCCCCATGGCTAGAAGGAATGTCAGGTCCTTGTTATTGGAACTTCCAGAAAATTTTGCCCTTTCTGATGAGACCACTCCTATTGTTCCCTATGAGGGACATGGGAGGCTCTGGTCAGTCACTATTGGGTCTGTGGGTATTGGCCCTACAAAATTCTGCCTGCCAGTTGGATAGGCTCCTGTTATATTGCTTGACTCATTCCAGCCATTAGAGTCACTCAAGTGCTCCCAGCCGGAAGGATTAGGAACATTAGAGTCTCACCAGCTCGTTTTTCAGCCCAGTGGGAAATAGAAAATAGGGTACCTATGAGAGTAGGTATCCTAGTAGGTTGTTCCCTGCTACCTTTGGCAGGCACTGCTTGCATAGGTCTGGAGTGCTGAGGCTCCAATCCGTAGTAGAGATCCTAGCAAATGAAACCAAAGAAAAGTTTCGGGAAACATCTGATGCACTAAGGACCCTGTCCACAACCCAGAACCAGATGAGAAAGATGGTCCTTCAGAACCACATGGCATTCGATTATATATTGGTAAAAGAAGGGGGCGCTCACACAGTTATTGGAAACGAATGTTGCACATACATAAACAGCTCAGAAGGGAAGATAGGGACATTGGCTGATTCCAAAATGCAACACACTAGCAAAATATCTCGGGTAGGCTATGTAGGCCGGAGTGGAGATTTTGATTGGTGGGGATGGCTACTGAATCCTGGCGGATGGCTAGGATACCTGACCAAAGGTTTGCTGAAATATCTTATTATAGGGCTATGCTTGTTGGTACTCCTATATGTAACTTTGCAACTAATTTTATGCTGTATTAAAAAGGGTGTAAAATGTGCCTCCTCAGCTCTGAGTGAAGGAGATGTAGACTTAATGCTAGTGCGATTTTCAGAAAAGCAGAACAAGAAACAGAAATTATGGAAATGATGCAAATTGATAGGGATGGTGGGAATGGAATTCCCAAAGGGAGGAACTGAGGTGCAATTTTGGAGCCAGGCTTGAAGCTCGACTGTTCAGTCATCTGCCATTGAGTAGGTTGTTTTTCTGCACGTAGAGAATGTCCGAAGAAATGCGTATGTCAGCAAGTTGGGAAGAGGGGAGAGGAGCAAAGTCGAACAGATAAGAAACTGCTAAATATACTGTTTTTGCTTTCACATGCTTCAGTGAATATTCTGAACTGTGTGACAGTTTCACATACTCCCATGAGTATGCTGTGACCATGTAAGAACTATAAATTTCCTGTTCTGAAACTGTTCTGGTGGAGTTCTTAGCACTTCTGTGCCTGCAGAGCTGCCCCAACGCATTGGTTTTTCAATAAAACTTTGAATTCCTTTTAAACTGGTAATCAATTTTTCTACAACAACAGCCTTATCCTCCATTAATTTGTCTAATCTTTTAATGCCATCCAATGGCAGCCATCACTGCCTCTTGTTGGAGTTAATTCCATAGTTTAAACTATGCGCTGCATGAAATGCTTTCTTTTGTCTGCCCTGAATCTTCCAACATTCATCTTCATTGGATGTCCACAAGCTCTAGTGTTATGAGAGGGAGAAAAGCTTTTCTGTATCCACTCTCTCTATGCCATGCATAATTTTATACACTTCTATCATGTCGCCTCTAATTCACCTTTTCTCTAAACTAAAAAGCCCCCAATGCAGCAACATTATTGTTGTTGTTGTTAGGTTTATATATTCGATTTAGAACCTTTCCTCAAAGGGGAGTCACTCCATCCCGTTGATCATTCTGGTTGCCCTTTTCTGAACCTTTTCCAACTCTACAATATCCATAGATTTATACAACAGCATTATGGTATCAGCAATTTTATTTTCAATACCTTTCCTAATGATCCCTAGCATGGAATTTGACTTTTTTATAGCTACCGTGCACTGGGTCAACATCTTCATCCACCACAGCCCCAAGGTCTCATTCCTGGTCAGTCACTGCCAGTTTGGACCTCAATTACTAAGGGTTTTTTTGCTCCAAATATGCATAATTTTACACTTGTTTACACAGAATTGTATTTGCCATTTTACTGCCCATTCACTCAGCTTGGAGAGGTCCTTTTGGCGCTCTTTGCAATTCCTTTTTGTTTTAACAACCCTGAACAATTTAGTATCATCAGCAAACTTGGCCACCTCACTGCTCACCGCTAACTCTAGATCATTTATGAACAAGTTAAAAAGCACAGGTCTCAATACCAGTCCCTGAGGGACTCCATTTTCTACAGCCCTCCATTGGGAGAACTGTCCATTTATTTCTGCTCTCTGCTTCCTGGTGCTTAACCAGTTCCTGATTCACAGAACGGCCTCTCTTATTCCATGACTGCTAAGCTTACTGAGGAGTCTTTGGTGAGGTACCTTGTGGAATGCTTTTTGAAAATCTAAGTACTCTAGGTCCATTGGATGTTATCCCATTGGCAAAAAGGAGGATCCTAGGAACTACAGACCAGTTAGCCTGACATCAATCCCTGCGAAAATTCTGAAGCAGATTATAAAGTGGTCAGTCTGTAAACCCCTTGAAAACAATGCAGTGATTACTAGAAGCCAGAATGGATTTGTCAAGAACAAATCCTGCCAGACAAATCCCATCTCATTTTTTGATCGGGTAACCTCCTGGATAGATTGTGGAAATGCTTGGACATATCTCAACTTCAGCAAAGCTTTTAACAAAGTGGCCCATGATATTCTGATTAGCAAGCTAGATAAATGTGGGCTGGATGGAACAACTATTAGGTGGATTCATAGTTGGCTAGAGAATCATACTCAGAGAGTGCTTATCAATGGTTCCTTCTCAAAGTAGGGGGAGGTAACAAGCAGGGTACCACAGGGCTCGGTCCTGGGCCCAGTGCTCTTCAACATTTTTGTTAATGACGTGGATGAGGAGGTGCAGGGAATGCTTATCAAATTTGCACATGGTACAAAATTGGGAGAGATGACAGAAACAAAATTCAAAGTGATCTTGATAGGGTGGAGCATTGGGCTGAAAACAACAGAATGAAATTTAACAGGGAGAAGTGCAAAGTTCTGCACCTAGGAAAAAGAAACCAAGAAATCAAGTGCACAGTTATAAGACTTTGATTTGGATTCCTGCATTGAGCAAGGGGTTGGACTTGATGTCCTTATAGGCCCCTTCCAACTCTACTATTCCATGATTCTATAAGACAGGGGATACTTGGCTCAGCAATATTACATACAAGAAAGATCTTGGAATTGTTACTGAGCACAAGCTGAATATGAGCCAACAGTGTGATGTGGTTACAAAAAAGGCAAATGCTATTTCTGGCTGTATTAATGGAAGTATAGTTTCCAAATCATGTGAAGTACTAGTTCCCCTCTATTCAGCACTAGTTAGGCCTCATCTTGAGTACTGTGTCCAGTTCTGGACACTGAACTTTAAGAAGGATGCAGATAAACTGGAACAGGTTCAGAGGAGGGCAACAAGGATGATCAAGGAACTAGAAACAAAGCCCTATGAGGAGAGACTAAAAGAACAGGGCATGTTTAGCCTTGAGAGGAGAAGACTGAGGGGAGATATGATAGCAAAGGTTGCCACACAGAGGAGGGCCAGGATCTCTTCTCGGTCGCCCCAGAGTGCAGAACATAAAATAATGGGCTCAAGTTACAGGAAGCCAGATTTCGGCTGAACATCAGGAAAAACATCCTATCTGTTAGAGTGGTATGGCAATGGAAATATTTAGCTAGGGAGGTGGTGGGCTCTCTAACACTGGAGGTGTTAAAGAGGCAGCTAGACAGCTACCTGTTGGGTATGCTTTAGTTTGGATTCCTCCACTGAGAAGGGGATTAGACTCAATGACCACATAGGCAACTTCCAACTCTACTATTCTATGATTCTTTGATTTTACACAGTTGCCCACTAAGCTATAGCTGCTCCAATACTTTAGCAAGCCATTTTAGGACTGTGTTAAACTAAGGCTTCCCTAGGCAGGGTAGGGATGGGGAAGCCAAGCTTTGTGCAGGTAATAAGCAGAGCCATGTCCCATTATAAGGCATGTGTTGCATTTACTAGACCCAGAATGGCCACCCCTTTCCATTGCAGTATTAGGAGTGACGATATGGCACAGATGGTGCCAGTGGGTAGACAATCATTGGCTGTTCCAGAGCACACATTCACAAATGGGATTGCTTATATGCTGAATGCTAATGTCTGCTCTTGCATAAAAAGGAAAGGGATGGCTTTGTGTGCCAGCCTTAGACACTGTTGCTTTAAGGAAGAGCAGCTGACTGTGATGGAATATTCATCTGAGCACGTTGGAAGAGCTAGAAGAAGGTCATGCCCTCAGAACTGCCCTTTCTCAGTTAAATGAAATGGGTTACAAGACAGGAAGAAATGAAATTCATGAAACAGGGTCATAAAGTTCACCTGGCAATTTAAGCACTTCTGAAGAAAGTAACATGAGCAACATTCAAGACAATATGGATTAGAAACTGCTTGATTTCTTGTGTGGATACTCATCAGGTTCAAATTTTGAGGCAGTTGCATTTTATATCTTTATCTTTTGAGGGAATTCTTTACAGCCCTTCAGTCTCAGTTTTCAATATCTATACAAAAGAAAGATGCCTCTATAATCTACTGCAAAACCCTTTGCATCCCAGTGATAACAAAGAATATTTATAAACTTCAAGGCTTTCTATTTGGACAAAAGGCTGGTTATCAAAATATTAATTGGGTGGAATATTCCCATTCACTGTCTTGCGCTTGCATTTTTGAAAAGAGTTGGACCTGAAGAAATTAAAGAGGGAAACCTTTTCCTATTAGTACCCTCCCGAAAAGTACTGCTTGCTTAATTTTGCATGTCCAATTATTGTTAAAAATGTAGAAGGCTTATACACACATATGCAGATACACAGGATCACCTTCTTTGTTAATGTTGCAGTGCAACAAAAGAAGCAGAAAGAAAAGAAAAGAAAAGAAAAGAAAAGCTGCGTGTATTTCCCCCCCTGAAGCTGAGATTCCCCACCTTCTTAGAGAGGCATGCAGTATCCCTCTGTAGCTTTTGCGTTTGCTTGCCAAAGGTTTGTTTCTCTTTCATAAGTGCGCCATGGGTGGCTTTGCTACAGAACGGGGCGGAAGTAAGGCACTAAGAAAGGAAGGGAGCCTAATCAATTCTTCTCCTCCTTCTGTAGAATTCAGCTATGATTTTTTAAAAATTAACGTGTTTCTAAGGAGCAATAACATAATGTTTCTCCTCACCCATTCCACTCTCTGTAGCCAAAGGGAGCATCTAGGCAGGCAGGTGTAATCCTCTGATGAACTTTTTAAGTGAAATAACTCGAAAGCAACTTTTTAATGGCATGCTCATGAGCCTTCTGAGCTGTTATTTATTGTCTTATTTATAGCCCATCTTTTCTCCTAGAAGCTCATACATGGTGTCTTCCCCCCCTTTCATTTTCACAACAATTCTGTGAAGTAGGCTATGCTGAGAAATAGTGATTAGCCCAAGGTGAGCTTCAAAGCTGAATAGGGATTCAAACCTTGGTTCTGCAGATCCTAGTTTAGCACTCACTATACCACACTAGCTTTAAACAGATAATTTTCTTCATATGCTTAGCATATATGAGTGCTAGAGAAAGTGTTGCCAACTTGTTTTTCCTCACAGGCCTGCAGAACTTTCCGAGCAGCACGGTTGGCACTGTTTTGCTGGTTGACTTCATCTTGGCTCTGTGCAGCACTTAGAGACATAGAGTCTACCCTTCTGACATGTAGCACTAGGATTACTATCACTCAGCAATGGCATCTTTCTCTTGACAAGCTCTGATGTTCCTGTCCCTTTATGAGCTTTGAAATAATGCAGATAGGAGGGTTTCAGACTACTGCTTTCTCAGTCTCCTACCTGCTGTGGACTAAAATAGAGATCTGATTGATACAGCAGGTAGGAGAGGGCAGGGTGAGAGGCACACCTATATTCTCTCTTAGTACCTTCTTGATTTTGAAGGGACAGACAACATTTCTGGATGATTACTTGGCCACGATAGGACATACCTATAACCCTTCTGCTTCAGATATTATCCTCAGCTAGCTGAGATTATATTCAGCCTGAAAGCAACTTAATACATGGTGTCTAATAAAGAACAGAATGGAAGCCCATGCTTATAAGTAACAGTAAAATATCTTAGAATACATCCTTGTACACGGTTTGATTTTGTTGCCCTTTTGTCTGACCTTTGCTGCTTTCCATTTTACGGAGCTCATCTGAAGCCTTTTTAGGCCTGTCAGTGTGTTTGCAGTGTCTGTTGACAGTGGAACAGGCCATTTAAAAATAAATTTTAATTGGGTGCCCATTGCCAATTGACAATGCAGCCAGAAAGAGCTTTGGAGGTCCTTTCTTCAGTTCTCAGACAAATCCAGTTTCACCTCAGACAAACCAGGAATCCCTTCAGTACTGTCCCACTTTGGTTCAAGATTTGGGATCCATCTGAATCTACAGCACATCCAGAATATTAACACATTTTTATATAGTTCAGTAATGACTGCTGATATACTTAGTAGCTAATTTACAACTACTGATGGTGTTTGAAATAAGGCTTGTGACATTTAAATTAGTTTTAAAAGTTACTAAAAACTGTTTCTTTAAATATTTTGTTTATTTACTTCATATTCCCAATGTCTTAGGCTGCAATCCAAACCCCACCACCCTAGGCTGCAATCCAAATCCCTGTCCTATTTAATTCAATAGGACGTACTTATGAGTAGACAGGGGTTAGGATTGCACTGTAGATTATTCCCTCCCCCACTTCATTACATGAATGTAATGTGTCCAAATAATATTTATTGGGTGTCCACTAGCTGGGGCTAGGAGTCCACTCGGACACATGACTATTAGTTTAAAAATGGTCTGCAATGGAAGCATGCAAGTCCACCCAAGAGGCATTAAGCACCTGGTCTGAGGAGATTTTTGTTTGCCTGAGATGGCCTCAGACAGCATTCCATAGCTCTCCAGTCACTTAAAAAAAACTTCACTTCCAACCTTTGAAACAATAATAAACTGCATTGCAATCACTAAGGGCTGGTTGCCTGGCTCCAGACACTTAGTCAGGAATTTGGATTTTACATTCTCACTTGGAAGCACAGGTATCTCTGGGACTCTTCATGTGATCCTGAAAACAGGTAGAAGGTGAGATGAGGGTAGATGGGCTGAGGACGACACACACATGTGTGTGCCTTTAAACTCCCTGATGAAGCAGGAATAAAAGTAGCAGAAGTTTTTTCTGGGCTTTCCTCCAAAAGCTAGTCCATCTACTGTCCTGTCCTGCATGAAGCAGCCTATATGTACTGTGTTAAGAGAAAGACCCTATTAATTTTTTTGTTCAAAAAATGAGAGCTGGAAGCAAATGGGAGAAGTTGTGGTTATCTTGACTCTCACGTTGCCTAGGAATTTAAAAGGGCACCCATCTTTTCTGTTTTGCAGTCTGGTAACTCTAGCAATAATTGGGATGGGGGGGAGGGAGAGGTTATTGTGGCATGCCCACCACATGTCTTCATAGTGAACACAAATGTTTAAAAGTGTAAAGGAATTGGACTTTGCTGCCCTGTCCAGTTATGGACTATGGTATTTTAAGGAATGCTGTGTATAATATGGGAATACATGTTTTTGCTTGTTTGTTCATCAAGAATTACAGGGTTAACTTACCCAAGTCACCTGATCTGGCTGATCACATGACCTGGCCTGGGGGCACAACTGTCAAGGCAGTGTAACGGCCACATCCTAATCTGGTCCATTCATGACTTCCTGTGATCTACTTGGGGGAGGGGGGATATGATTGACAAGGAGAGTATTTATCAAGGAGTAGCCATGCTGGAGGTTTTTTTTAGTTCAAGGCGGGACTCCTGCAATAACAAGGCTTTAGACCAAGATGGATCTCAGCATGATAACGAAAAGCTTGGTAAGCCTGGGAGATAGGAAAAAACTGAGGGAAAAGGCTGCTACTTGAGAGAGTAAGATTCTCCAAAGGGCCTGGTGAGGTTAGGGACTGTTTTAGTTTGCGGAAGTGGATAGCATTTTAGTCTACTTCGTTATTTTGCTTCAAATGGGAATATACTGAGGGATTTTTCTGTATTGCATATATTTCCTTAAGTCTCATATTTTGCTTTCTGTTTTAATAAACTCTTCATTGGTTCATAAACCTGGTGTGGTTTCCCTTTATTTTCACCATCCATGCCTAAAGCCATAATATTGTTGAGCCTCAAGAGGCTTCAGAGAGACCCCAGGGATATTTGAAGGCTTTTGATAAGGGGTGGCCTTCTTAAACTATGCAATTCCTTCTTTGGTGGTGGTGAATACCTCAAAGGGGGGTGGTGGAGGGTGAGCTGAGCAGAGGGGTACACCTAGTGTTGGTGGATCTCCCTTTCCCCGGTGACCAGGGACTAAGGGTAGAGACACACTTACTGTTATGCCAGTTCCACTGCATCACCACCTCTCTTTTCTAAAAATGGAGGCATACAACACTAGTCAAAATCTGCCCCCTTTTTACTCCTGGTCGGATCAGCTCTAGTGCATTTTTAAAATTCCATTTCAGACAGATTTTGCAACTGGTTGGTAGATCAACCCAGTGCCCCTCCAGGTGTGGCCAATGGAAACATTTTGCTGTAGGGTCAGGCAGAGACAGTGATTGGCCCAAGACTTTTCTGTGAGCGGTCCTGAAAGGTCTGAAGTCAGCAGTGGAAAAGAGAGGTGTGTCCAGCTGAGGGCAGAGTCTCTTCAAAATGTAGCCATTCACTGCTTTTGAAGTGACTAGTTTACCCACAGTCTCAGAGTGGCTAGGTGCTGGCCATCACTAAAGGGGAAATTAATGTCACACTATGTGTATCACTGGATTATGATGACATGGTGGGCATGATGTGCAGCAGCCACATCATTTTTATAGTTATGAAGAGCCCCATGAAGGAGTCAATTAATAGTTTCATTGTGTGCCTTAAGTCTTTTCAGTTGTCCATAGCATAATCATTTTCACAGATCTTTGCAAACACTTCCATGAGTTTGTGGTCCATTTGTCTGTATTGAACATAGGACTAGGGGAGGTAGGTACAAAAAGGAACTGACGACCCTGTACCTTTAACAGTTACATAGAAGAGGGGATTGCCATAAGTTGTAATCAGCTTGAAGGCACATACCAACAACAACAGAAGAGGGGATAGTAGCAGGTGCAGCTTTTCTGCTAACACACCCGCCAGTCTTCTTGGCATCTGATCATGCTTGCTGTGATCGATGAGAGTTTGCTGATGATACTAAATGGTTCAGGGTTGCTAAAACAAAAAGGGATTGTGAAGAACTCTAAAAGGACCTCTCCAAACTGAGTAAATGGGCAGTAAAATGGCAAATGCAACTCAATTTAAACAATTGTAAAGTTATGTGTATTGGAGCAAAAAATCTTACTTTGACATATACACTCATGGGGTCTGAAGTGACAGTGACTGATGAGAAACGACAACTTGAGGTCATAGTGGGTATCTCGATAATGATATACACCCAGGTTGCATCAGCTGTAAAACAGGCAAATTCCATTCTAGGGATCATCAGGAAAGGTATTGAAAATAAAATTGCTGATATAACAATGCCATTATATAAATCTATAGTGCAGCTACATTTGGAATACTGTGTACAATTCCGGTCACCTTGCCTCAGAAAGGATATTATAGAGCTGGAAAAGGCTCAGACAAGGGCAACCAAGGAGCAACTCCCCTATGAGGAAAGGTCAGCATTTGAGGCTTTTTAGTTCAAAGAAAAGGAGGGTAAAAGGTGACATGATAGAAATGTATAAAATTATGTATGGCATGGGAAAAGTGGACAAGGAAAGGTTTTCTTACTCAGAACACTAGAACTCATGGATATGCAAGGAAGCTGACTGTTGGCAGGGCAGACAAAAGACAGTACTTCACACAGCACATAGTTAAGCTATGGAATTAGCTCCCACAAGAGGCAGTGATGGCCACCAACATGGATGGAATTAAAAGAGGATTAGACAAATTCATGGAGGAAAAGGCTATCAGTGGCTACTAGCCACGATGGCTATGCTCCGCCTTCATAGGTGGAGGCACCATGCTTTCAAAATCTAAATGCAAGTTGCTGGAAACTGCAGGACAGGAGAGTGCTCTTTGCACTCAGGTCCTGCTTGCGGGTTTCCTATGGGCAATTAGTTGGCCACTGTGAGAACAGGATGCTGGACTAGATGGGTCACTGGCCTGATCAAGCAGGCTCTTCTTATGTTCGTATACAAGTTGGAGTCCAACAAGAGCTTGAGGGCCACAGGTTCCCCACCTCTGCTCTAAATGCACATTTAATAAAACAGAATTTACCAAGACAGTGCTCTATCTTCAAGGAAAGGTTGAATCTCTGAAAAGGTTGCCTAGGGAAAGCAAAACACCATGATTCTGGGCAATTCTTCAGCACTATCAGTGACTGGAGAAATATCAGGCACTTGCCATTTCTTCATAAATACATCTCTATCCCTCACAACCATGGGCGTAAGGCCCCATAAATTTCCAGAGAATGTTCATCCTTGTGAAAGGCAAGCCCGCCCCCCTGGATTTTAATATGGTTTGCAGCATGTCCTTTTTGCAAGCTATATTCACTGAATTTGTTCCTCATTTGGACTTGACTTTGCTTTACAGATCTCAACACTAAAGCTCCCAGAATTTTATAGACTTCCTCTTGGACTCAGTTTTGTTGGTGTCTTGGAAGTCATGTCCTAGGAAGCAAATGTGCTTGAGCCAATTTTCATCCTTTCGTCTCTGTGACTGTTTATGCTATTACAGGATCCTATTACGCCGCAATCCCGCCTGCTGTTAGAGAGGTTAGGTTTAATAGAAACTTTGTGCACAAAAATAAATTGAATGCACTGACAAGAAACACTCACCTAAAGCTTGCAAGATGGCACAAATGGAAGAAAACATTAATAAATGTCAAGCAGGGGCTGGATAGCACATCAAATATTGGATAAGCAAGATAAGTTGAAGAGCCACTTTGTCATCCAAGGCCCAGTGAAGTGGCCCAGCTTCCTTCCTGTAGTTCCTTAGCCAGATGGAAAGAGCGGTTCAAGCTTTCAGGGACATTTTACAATTGCTTATGTGCCGAGTGTAGCAAGTGGAAACACCATGGTATGCGCTTGGCCAAGCCTCGTACTGTTCTCCTTGACTTCCTAGTTAGAACTGCTGAAGAGTGTCCACAGAAATATTTCTGAGGGTGTGGACAAGGTCTATGAATTGTCATTACAGGTCATTGGCAACTCACTCTATCCCCATTACATTTTGAATTCCAGGGGAGGGGGAAAGCGCCCCTGCCCCCACAGACACCCTTGAGACTGCTTGGCTTTTGAACAGTGTGCTTTCAGAGTAATTTTGGCAGGGCAAAGTTTAGCAGATGTGGTTTCTCTCCCTGTCATAGTAGTTGCCACCACACAGGTGTGGTAACAGTGAGAGAAACCACTTTTGAGAGACACGTCGCCAACCCAACTTATTCAGGATGCGGCTGGTCTAATTTAAAGGAAAGAAATGTTTTAAGAGGCCTGATTTACAGGCTTCTGTGAAGGTGAATGTAGACAACCCTTTATCAGTTGGCACCCTTACAGCAGTTTGCAAGTAACTGATTGATCAGCTTGTCTTGCTGAGCAATGAGGAAAATCTTACAACTTCCCTGCTTCCCTTGGTTTCTAGAAGATGTCGAAATGCAGTAACACTAGCCTTGTGCAGGCATTACCAACAGGAAAATGTAAACCCATAAGACAGGGGCAGTGGGATGAGTGCACCAGCTCTGTTGCTGTTTCAGTTCTGAAGCAAGGAACCTTTTGTACCAGTGGAGGCTCTCCGTACCTTTTAGAACACAGGATTCTAAAACACTCCGGGGGGGGGGGGTCCATGGTTGAGGACGGGCTGTAGCTCAGTGGTAGAGCAGCTGCTTAGCATGCCAAAGATCCTAGGTTCAATTCCCGGCATCTCCAGGTAGGGCTACGAAAGTCCCCTGTTGGAAACCCTCAGTTGCACAGTACTGAGCTAGATGGGCCAATTGTCTGACACGGTATAAGGCCGCTTTTTATACAAAAGGCTTCCCACGTGACTGTTCACACAGTCACTTTTCGTAAACTGGAAGGTGACTGAAACAGTGATGGAGACAAACTGTATACCCACCATTCTTCTCTCTCTCTTTCCACCCCACATGTCTTTCCCCCTCTATTGGTTACTATGGTTGCTAAATGGTTGCCTGCAGCAACTCTTTCTCTCTCCCTGGTGTAGGGGTGGCTAATCTGTAACCTTCCAGTTGTTGTTGAACTATGACTTCCTTCATATCGGACCATTGGCCATTCTGCTGGAACTGATGGGGGTTAGAGTCCAACATCATCTAGAGGTCCAGAGGTCCCCCATCCCTACCCTAGTGAGAGCTAAGATCAGCTTGCCACACATGCTATGCTTGGAGGACTAAATGGAGTTTTCTCCATTTTTTTCCTGCTTCTTGGTCATCTCTTTTATGTCTTCTTTCTGTTTTAGACACAGGCAAGGCTGTGCACATTCTCCATTTCTGTGCAATTATGGCATATACATGTACATACATACATACATACACACAGAACAAGAGCAAGAGCAAAAGCAAATGTAACATGGCTAGAACCCTCTTCATTCGTCACTCTTTCCCATAAAGAGCCGTCCTGGGCTCCTACTGGGAGAAAGGGTGGGATATATAGGATTCTAAGTTGCATATGAAGAAGCCCCCACAAGTAGAAATGGCTCTCCGCAGAGGAGACCCCCTATTTCCCTCACAGAGCTTCAATTCCCAGCTTGGTTTAACAGTCAGACCCTCTTCCCAGAGAACTCTGGGAATTGTGGCTCTGTGAGGAAATGGGAGGGAGGGTGTCTCCTAACAACTCTCAGCACCCTTCACAAACTACACTTCCCAAGATTCTTTGGGGAAAGCTATGACTGTTTCAAGTGGAATAAATGTCTGGTGTGAATGTGGCCACAGTGTGTGGACAGAAACACATTCATTGTTCTGCCTGTTCCAGTGTCCCCCCATCTCTCTCTTCTGAAAATGGGGGGGGACAATGCTTGTTAAACCCCACCCTTTTTTACTGTCAAATCTGGTGGGAGCAGCCTGAGTGCATTTTTTAGAATTCAGCTTCACAGAGATTTTGTGACTGATTGGCAGATCATCCTGTTTCCCCTCTGGGTGTGGCTAATGGAAACGCTTTGCTCTGGTGACTAGCGCGTTCACAGCATGGGTGTGAATCTGTAGAAACTTCCATTTTTTGCATGGCTGAAACGTAGCCTACTGTACAAAGGTAAAAGTCACACCCATTTTTCTGCCCACACTGGGCATACCCACCACTTGGTATGCAACCCCTGGAAAGTTGCTGATGATGGAATGTTTTGAGAAAGTTCCTCATCCCTGTTTAAAAGAGAGCATTATATTTGAATGGGGAAAAACAAAGTCAACTGCATTCTGTGCAGGAAATGAGTCTGAACAAAACAGGCCTAGCCTAACCTAACCATGTATCCTTTGCATACTGATGTGCAGAGGGTTAAACTAGAGAAGTGGATCTCCCATGTTTTATTTAGTAATTAGCAACTCTGTCCCCATTATTGCTTTGAAGATGGGGAAGTGGTGCTGGGGGAGAGTGTGTTTACTCTGTCCCTTTGCAGCTTCCCTCATTTAAATTACTCCTCCTCCTAAACTGCTGTTAGCTCCAGAGAATACAGTTTATTTTTGCCAAAGAATTCTAGGACCCATAGTTTGCCCCTCACAGAGCTACACTTGCCAGCACCCTTAACAAACTACAGTTCCCAGGATTCTTTGGGGGGAAATAATGTGCTTTAAATGTATGGTGTGTATGCAGCTTACATTTGGATACCATACTTACCTGATGTTTTCCCCGATGAAGAGGTAAGAGTAGCTTCAAGAGGAGAGGTTTAACTGAGGAAACAGTGCAGCCTCTTCCCCAGCATCACATCCCTGACAAAGCAGCCATGTGGGAGCTGCTAATTAGTTATATGTTGTCCTAATCATAGATCTTCAGCATCATATCTAGCTTATCCCCAAATGAAGATCCCACGACTGGCTTTTTACCTGCTTTGATTTTGAGAAAACCATTGTCACGAGTTGTGGTAAAGTTGATTTCTACAGCCTCTGGAATTTATATGCGTCAGATGCTGTAGAAGGCAAAGGACTCAGGAAGTTTTAAACAAGGCACTGATGTTTCATATGAACCAGGATTACATTTGCAGTTCCAGAGACTAGGATAAGATGACAAGGTCCATCAATCCACATGATTGAGGGAATAAACTGATCACCAGCTGGAGCTGGGAAAAAATATTCCTCCCAGCTAGAGTAGCACTGCACTGCTCATTTCTGTAGAAGGATTTATGCTTTCCCCTGATCAAGCATCACATCTTAGTATTCAGCAGAGAGGAGACCATTAAGTTTGGATGGGTAGTTTATCAGCTCCTTGTTATTTTGTTTCCCAGTACTAAGACATTACTGGGACAGTAGGCAGCAGGCAGTCAAAGGTGTTACAAAGACCAAGTGATTAATTGTTATAAACCGCCCTTAATTGTTGTAAACTGCCCAGAGAGCTTCGGCTATGGGGTGCTATACAAATGTAATAAATAATATTAATATTAATAATTTCAACTGAAAAAAGGTTCAGCATATAGTATGCTTTTTAATTTAATTTAATTTATTACATTTATACTCCACTTTTCCACCAAAGGCTCCAGGGTGGTGTACGTGGTTCTTCTCTATTTTATTTATTTATTTATTTATTAAATTTATTAGTCGCCCATCTGGCTGGCTGTCTAGCCACTCTGGGTGACGTACAAAATAAAAACATACAAATACATTAAAACATTAAAAATCTCAACAACAATAATAAAACCTAACCCTCATCTTATCCTTACAACAACTCTATGTGGTAGGTTAGGGTGAGATATAGTGACCGGTCCAACTCATCCAGTGAGCTTCATGATTCAGTGAGGATTTGAAGCCTGGCATCCAAGGCCCCAGTCCAACTCTCTAGCCCATGGGTGGCTAACCTGTGGCCCCAGATGTTGTCAGACATCAGCCCCAGACAACATAGTCCATGGTCATGCCTATTGCACATCATTCCCATTCCTATTGTGCAACATCTATACTCATTCCTAAACTTGGTTGCAACACAAGCACAAGAAGCCCAGTTTGACTAATGGTGCTGTTCAAAGTCCTTACAAACAAGGTGAGCAAATCAAATGAGACAGTATGGTTCTCTTGTTGCCTTTCTTGGATCATTTTGCCTTTGGCTTTCTTTCTTCATTACCACTTTGAGTTATTCCCTGTGTTGTTTACATAGAATAATACAAGCATATTTCTCTCTCTTTAGACTGTTAGTGCTTTGCATACATTATACTAGGGAAAAAATTCCAACCGTCTAGTCAGTTCATGGTAGAAGTTTGGATTTTTGGTTCACAGCTCAGTCGCTGAACCATTAAGCTGTATATCAGTTGATAATGATGTTTTTCAACCTGGACATTCATTGAGCATTTTGTGCCAAGAACAGGTTTGTTAGCTCAGATAATCAAGCAATAATCTTATTTAATAATAATGGGTTGCATTCAGCTGAATAATTGCACAAGTACAACAACTTTTATTTGTGCAATGGGACTTTCTCCCCATCTTTCTGCCACGTGTGTCTCCTACCACCCCCCAATCTGCTTTGGAGGGTTGGGGGAACCCCTAGAACAGATATAGGGGATGTGTGGGGCAAGTAGAGGAGGAGAAAAATTTTTTTTTAATTAGATTTATATCCCGCCCTTCCTCCCATTAGGAGACCAGGACTGCCAACCAAAGCATTAAAACCAACATAATAAAAACAGACTTTAAAATATATCAAAACATCCTTAAAAACATATTAAAACAAAATATTTTTAAAAACATTTTTTTAAAAGCTTTAAAAACATCTTAAAAAGCAATTCCAACACAGATGCAGACTGGGATAAGGTCTCTATTTAAAAGGCTTGTTGAAAGCAGCAGATCTTCAGAAGGCACCAAAAAGATAACAGAGATGGCGCCTGTCTAATATTTAAGAGGAG
Organism: Rhineura floridana; assembly: GCF_030035675.1. Classification (NCBI taxonomy): domain Eukaryota; kingdom Metazoa; phylum Chordata; class Lepidosauria; order Squamata; family Rhineuridae; genus Rhineura; species Rhineura floridana. Next base: position 145,336,105 of record NC_084481.1, on the reverse strand, counting down.
AGAATTCCAAAGGGTAGGTGCCACTAAACTAAAGGTCTGTTTCCGTTGTTGTGCAGAATGGACCTCCTGATAAGATGGCATCTGCAGGAGGCCCACACCTGCACAGCGCAGTGATCAACTGGGTATATAAGAGATAAGACGGTCTTTCAGATATCCTGGTCCCAAACAGTATAGGGCTTTGTACACCAAAACTAGAACCTTGAACTTAGCCCAGTAGCTAATAGGTAGCCAGTGCAATTCTTTCAGCAGCAGGGTGACCCTACCCTAGTGAGCAGTCTCACCACTGCATTTTGCACGAGCTGCAGCTTCCGGATGAACCTCAAGAGCAGTCCCACATACAGTGCATACAGTAATCCAGCCTGGAGGTTACCAGTACATGGACAACAGTGGTAAGGCTATCCTGGTCCAGAAATGGCCACAGCTGGCTTATCAGCCGCAGCGGGTAAAAGGCACTCCTAGCCACTGAGGTCACCTGGGCCTCTAGTGACAAAGATGGATCCAGGAACACCTCCAGATAATGAATCTGCTCTTTCAGAGGGAGTATGACCCCATCCAAAGCAGGCAACTGACCAATTATCCGAACTCTGGAACCACCAACCACAGCATCTCCGTCTTCCTATTTATTTATTTATTCGACTTATTAGTCGCTTATCTGGCTGAATTGTCAGCCACTCTAAGCGACGTACAAAGCAGAACATGTAAACATCAAAACATTAAGAGACTAACAATAAAAACTAAACAATAACATAGAAGCAACAAGTTCCAATAATAATAGGGCTTCTCTCCTGTATAGTCCAGAGGTGTAACTACAGATGGAGGTTCCTGGTGTAAGCATTGAACCAGTGTGGCAACAGTTCATCTGCAAGATGTAAAGCAACATCCTCCCCCGATCTTAACACCCAGCAACTCCAAGAAAGAGAGGGGCGGGACAACAGGCCCCTCAAAATCAAAACCAACAGGGCAGTTCTCAAGGAAGCCAAGGCAGAGTAGCCAGGGTGTAAACGTGACTGATAACAAGCAAAACAGAGGCCGCATGGCAAAACGACAGCCGCTTGAAAAAGGATTCCTAGGATTCAGACTCAGTTTGTTGGTCCTCATCCAGCCCACCAACAAGTCCAAGCAGTGGTCCAGGGCTTGCCCGGCCTCTCCCAATTCAGATGTTACAGAGAAATAGAGCTGGGTATCATCAGCGTACTGCTGCCACCTCACCCCAAATCTCCTGATAACTGCTCCCAAAGGCTTCATATATATGTTAAACAGCACTGAGGACAAGATTGTACCATGACACCCCACAGCACAAGTGCCAGGGGGCCAAAAGAGAATCACCCAATGCTATTCTCTGAAAACCAGCGTGGAGATAGGATCGGAACCACTGTAAAACAGTGCCTCCGATACCCATCTCACCAAGTCGGTCCAGAAGGACACCATGGTCAATGGTATCAAAAGCCACCGAGAGATCAAGTAAGAATAACAGAGTCACCGCCCCTTCTTCCGATAAAGGTCATCCATCAGGGTGACCAAGGCTGATTCAGTCCCATAATCAGGCCTGAACTCAGACTAAAATGGGTCAAGATAATCTGTTTCATCCGAGAGTGCTTGTAATTGCTGTGCCACAATGCTTTCAATCACCTTCCCTAAAAAGAGGGTATTTGCGGCTGGATGGTAGTTGTCACAAACCAATGGGTCCAGGGTGGGCTTTTTCAGGAGTGGTCGGATCACCGTTTCTTTCAGGGTGGCTAGAACCACTCCCTCCAGCAATGATGCATTGACCACACTCTGGATCCACTCGGTCAAACTCCATTGGCAAGCTTTAATAAGCCAAGAAGGGCAAGGGTCAAGAGAACACATTACTGACCGCATCATTGCAAGCACCTTGTCCACGTCATCAGGCTGCATCAACTGAAACCGTTCCCAAGAAGTTGCAGCAGACGTTGCACTGGACACCTCCCTGGGACTACAGAAGATGTGGATGGGGCATCAAGATTGCTACAGAGGCAAGCAACTTCACACAGGGCACATCTGCTCTCCCTCTGTCTCGCACCCAGGGAGGGCCAGCCTTCTGCCAGTTGCAGACTCTCACTCTGAAGGCATCTGGCAACTTTCTCCTATCGTTCAGTTCACTACACAGGCTCTCACCCTGCGCAGGAACTACACATGCACCATATAACCTCCCCACTATCAATCTCCTCTAGATTAGCTTTTTAAAAAAATAGAAGGGGGTAGCACCCTTGTCCTCGTGACTCCCTAAGGGGTTACCCAAGGGCAGCCGTGCTTTTATGCCCCCTGACCCAGCCAGGAACTGATGCAAGAGGCTGCAAGATTGACTGCAGCCTCCCTCTGGAGCCAGGGTCAGGCAGGGGGTCCCAGTCCTTGCAGCACTTACCAGGGTCTTCAGCTGTCTCGAGGGACAGCAACCCAAAGGAGTGAGCAGCAAGCACCCAGATGCTCAGATACTCATTCCCAGGGCAGGTCTTCTTCAGTCCCCCAATGCTGCAGCTGTTCCCGTGTTGATCCAGTGCTGTAGCAACATTATGTTGCACAAGGAGAAATCCTTGCACTAATGGAAAGTTTGACATAGTGCTACACTGAATACAACCTAATATATTTGCCACTTGGGTTACCTAGTGTTCTAGCAACTGAGTATTTCCATATCAGCAGAAAACACTACCTCAGCTGCATTCATTTTTTATAATCATTCATAGACCTTGGCAGCTGTTCCCCAAGCATACATCATTTAAAGCAAGGATGGCTGACTTGTGGCCCTCCAGATGATGTTGGATTTCAACTCACATCAGACTCAGCCAGCACAGTTAATGGTCAGGGATGATGGGATCCCAACAACATCTGGAGGGGCCACAAGTTCCTCGCCTCTCTGTACTCATTACATTAGATATTTTGCCAAATTGTAGTGATTACTACCTCTAGCATCTGGCTAGATATGTATCATTAAAACTCATGTGTTGGCAGGGGATAGTATCTTTCCTATCCCACCCTGCTGGCAAAGCAATGGATCAAGATGCTCATGAAAATGTTTGTGTTTCAGTGGTTTCTCCAGCCCAGATAAATGGCTGCTTATGGAGTAAAAGAGGGGCTATGTGCACAGTAGAGCCTTGGCTTCATGCATTCAAATCACTCGTCCAAAGGCTGGCTGCTAGAACTAATTCTAAGGCTGCAGAAAACAGAGATGCCTGCCTTCCATTGCATCATTTTCAGCTAGCCAAAGTATTTTGGTATACTCCTTTAGCAGAGGCACTGGGTGAATTTTTTCAGATATGTTAAAAGATTTAAAATGTGAAGAGTGTGCCAATTCTGTCACTGATTTTTGTCAGTGGATGCAAGCCAGGTAATGCTGAAACCCTGCCACAAAGTCTTAAGTTATGCACCATTAAAAAACATCACATATCCTCAGCTTTCTGGGAAGAGTCTAATGACAAAGTGTCTCTATTTTCTTAGAAATGTTTTCTTGCACTGTTGCCTACTAGAATCTTTGGAAAAGAGCATTCTCCCTACAGAACCTTTGGCTGTAGACCCAAAAATTCAGAGAGAGATCATTCATAAATCCCTGGTAGATGAGAGGGGTATATTTTTCTTGCTCCAATCCTGCACCACAGTTTCAGAGATGACAGGCCTGCAACTAGTGAGCAAATCTCATGGCTACAAATTAAACTTCTTACCTTTGAAAGCATCTTTGACTGTTCATGTTCACTCTGCAATGGTTGATTTGTAGCTGTTGTAGATTCCTTGGGAGTTCATATCTCCATCCTTTCAGAGACAGCAGAACTCAAGAACAGAGGTAGGCTTGCCAAAAGTTGGGACAGAAATTCTTTCAGAAATATTTCGCTTTCTAGGACCTTAAAGAAAAGAAAGGGCCAGTAGTGCAATTGTGTATGCTCTGGAGGGTTGGGGGGACATTCCTCTTGACATTCTCATTAAAGAATTAAAAACATAAACAAAATAGCATTTAGAAACCTTTTGATGAAGCAGGAGAAGTACATAACACTTATACTTTCTATCAACATCAAGGATGTGTAGACTTTGTTCAGATCTCACATATTGATTGCTCTCTGCTTTGAAAAGGAAACCCCTTATTTATTTATTTATATTTATAGCCCACTTTTGTTTGGTTATGGAACATAAGGTAGTGTTCCCATGGTTCCCTTATGGTTGATTCATCTTCTAAAGTCTCTGCCAAGGCTCCCACACTCCATTGGTGGGTTTTGTATTTCCTGCAGTGGAGTGGTTTGGTGGTGTGTTAAATAGCACTATATTTTTGCTTCATTCTTTTATCTTTCAAACTACAATGGTATGGAAGGCTTATTGAGTCTCTGGAATAGTTAATAGGTCCCATGTCCACAGTGACAATGGCCTTCAGGCTTAGATTGAGTTGCAGATCTTACTCCTTAGACTGCTGCATCTTCCATATTGCCATTAGCCAGAATGGTTTGTAGCACAAATGACCGCCCTCAGAAGTCCAGAGTGGTGGTGGCATTCTCTGTGGCAGCCCTTGAAGTTGTGGAACGCTCTCCCCACAGAAATGTGACTGTTAACTTTGCTATATACAGTTTTTGGTGAATGCTGAAGATGCCCCTTTGACACCCAAGATGTACATTTTTAGGACCTACCCTATTTTTTGTGGTTGTTAGTTATTTTACATTGGTTTTTAAACATGTATTTTAAACTGGGACCTCAGGGTGAAGGGTGGGTAATAAATTAAGACAACAACAACAACAACAACTAGAGTAGCTCTGTAGGCTGCCTACAAAGGCCTTTGCTTGATTGTGGCTCTTTTTTACTCTCACATGTGCTGCCCTGAGAACTCAACAAAACACCATATCTGTTGTGCTGCTATGGGTAGCTTGCTGTTCCATTTTTTTAAAACCAGCAACACTTCAGAGTAGCCTCTCTCATTTGATTCCCCTCTAACAGTTTTTGGAAGAGTATCAGTGCACAAATGAGATGAAGGGGGCAGAACTAGACCAAGGCATATTGCTATCCCAAGATCCGAAAAGTGCTCCTCAACATCACTTGCAACACTGCAGGGGTTCTCGGAGCAGCTTGAATGCTGCTGCTTCTGGTATAGATTGCTGTGCATGATTCAGGAGGTGTGCCACAGCATCTCCTGACACATTGAAGAGGATGCTAGCACATGCCCTTCCTCCCAGAAAAAGATCAGCACATTTACCGAGTACAGAGACTGAAAAGTTGGCTGTGTACTACATAAACTTGTATCTTTGCAGACTACGTAGCAACAGGCCCCTTTTATTAAGCTATGAATCATGACAGGGAGACTGTTTTTTGCTTTCCTGATAAAGGCCTCTATAAGCAGGATTTCTATAAGCAGCACAGTCCCTGTCAAATCAAAACATAATTCAGCCAAATCTGAATAATACATCAGCACTTGCACAGCATGGCCTAAGAACAAAATAGAAACAATGTAATTCTTGCACTCAAGGACTAATGTGGCACTCTAACAGTTTATGAGAAGCTGCTGTAGCAATCATGAGGAATAGTGCAGGATTTAAATTGATAAAAAAGCGTTAAGTAGAAACCCAGTACATTTCCACTGCTCTGTGTTTAATGCATGTGCTTCTTCCAAGTTCCATCAGGTGTTCTGGACAGGAGAAGATGGGAAGAAGAGTCTGGAAACCATTTAAGCATTAGGATGATTTTTCTGCCTGGGATCTGCTCAATTTCAGATTATTGTACGTTTTCTAATTCTGAAGTGCAGTTTTCAGTTGAAAACACCTGGGCTCCTTCTAAGTTTTATCTGCAGGGAACTTTTTTCTTTTTAAAAATCTGAATAATTCAGTAATTAAATATGGTTTTATTTGAAATATGCCCAAAGTCCCTCCTGCAACTCTGGTCGATTCTGAGAACAAACTCCTAAAGGGAACAGGAAACTGAGATTTAATAAAAAGCTGAGCACTTACATAGCCAAGACAGTCCCCACACAGTTGCTGAGCTTTATTACAAAGCTAAATTTTCAATACATTGTTTCCTTTGCTTGCTGGCTTTTAAAGAAAAAAATCTCGACTTCTTTTTCATACACATGTTGATGCATATGTGATGGTATTTCAGAAATATGTGACTGCAACTGTAAAGTCACATCTGCCAAAAGAATAAAAAGTACTTCTGTATGGATCATATTATAATCTATACAGATTTAGATCTAGACTGGCAGAGCACAAAGTCCCTTTTTGCTGGGCTGGGTTGGGTTGGGTTGGCACCTGCAGCTGTAGAGTGACACCAGTGTCACTCTGCTGGCATGGAGCTTCCCCTTCCTCTTCCTAAACAGGAGGCAACCAATAGAAAGTCCCCAATTGGGGCATTCTGTGGGTGGGGAGAGGCTGAGCTAGCCCAGAATTCATTGGCTCTCTAGCTGGCCCCCACTACTCCAGGCTGTGCAGCTATCTGCCCCAACCCCTCCCTTCCACCCAGTCCAGCATGGGCTACATATGAAGTGTCAGCTCTGTTGCTTCATTAAGCTCTGCCATGTGGTGATGCTTAGAGGAGACACACTGAAATTAATGGGACTTAAATTAGTCATAACTAACTTAAGTCCCATTGATTTCAGTAGGTCTACTCTCTAAGCATGATTAACTCTAAGCATGACTTAGACTGAAATCCTATACCCACTTACTTGAGAGTAAGCTTCATTAAAATCAATGTGACTTAGTTCTAAGTAGACATGTATAGGATTGTACTGTAAGTCTATATGCAAACCATTTGGTTTTATCCAACGCTGTGCATGCAGACTTCCACTCGTGTACTGGGACTTCCCATTCCTCTCCTTTCCCTGCAGGCCTTCAAAATCTGCTCTGGAGGGTCCTCAAACTCTCTGGAACATATTTTGAGGATGCATAGTGGGCTGTAGAGGAGAATAGCCTAGTTTTCTTCTTTCCAGCCTAGTAAAGAGCACTGCAGTAATAATTAAGGAAGGGCTCACATCCTCCTCTGGCTTGCCCCAAAAACAAATTGGGCATTTTGAGTGTTTCAACTGAACACAAATCTCTTTGCATAAATAAATAATGAGAGAGAGAGAGAGAGAGAGAGAGAGAGAGAGAGAGAGAGAGATGAGGGACTATTTTACATTGGTACAACAGCTCTAGTTATTAAAAGGTATTAAAAAGAAAATCACAACAAATGTTGGGTGTGTACATATTTTTAGGGGGCAATTTAACTCTCTCCTCCCAGAAAAGGTTCCAGATCTTATGGAATGCAATTCTTCCTCCTCCACCTGCTCAGTCTCAAATGGTTACCACTCAGCACTCTTCTACTTGTTCCCCAGGTCAAAAGTGCATGGCATGGATAACTGACACCAAAAGGTCAAGAAGCACCTCCAGAACTATAAGATCCCATTTGGTGGCCCTAGCTTTCTACAAGAGTACCTGCTACAAGAGTACCCATCAAGCAATGGGACTTTAGCAGAAGGGGCAAAAAACAGAGGTATGTGCAATTGTCTTCATGTAGATCTAGAAACCTAGGGCTATATGTTACCAATACATTTGGGATAAAACAAAGCAATGTGCATGTGGAATATCTCTTGTCTAATTGAATTCCTCAAGTCTCAGCTAAGGTAGCCAGTTTTTGTGCTGCAGCCATCTTATGCCGAAGTGCACTGATAACTCAACAGTTCACATAGGCTTTTGAATCGGCTTTTAAATAGAGTTTGTTTAGATTTGTCAATGCCCGAATTTTATTGATATTTTGCTGTTTTGGTGATATGTATTTGTATGCTGGTCTTTGACCATAATAAATTTTATTCAAGCAATGTGCATCCAATTCTGCTCATACTCAAATAATGGTAACCCCCTTGTTTTTTTTACAGGCATACCTGCACATTTCTCAGATGTGGTGGGGCCATTGTTTCTCCCATAAACATTGGCTTGGTTCACACAATGAATTCCACTGAAAAGCACTATGTGCAAGATGGTATGAGGCCATATGGACAATCTACCTGTGGCATTATCTGTATGATGGCCCTTTCACATATGCAAAACATCACTTGAAATTCCTTTTATGAAGTGATAAAACAAATGTGTGAACAGCCCATCACTATCAGAGATAGTGAGTGTGCTTTGATAATAATTTGAACCATGTGTCTTAGCAATAGGTTGGTAATGTAATATTAACTTCCAGAACACAGACAACTCGTGGGACTCATCTGAAACCTATTACAGTAGCACAATAACTGACACAGAAGTCATTTAGCTGAAACACTTGTGGGGAGGGGAAAAAAGCAAGCACTTACTTGCTTTCATCACTGAGCATTTCTCAGGAGATTCAGTTACTATCTATTTTCCTTCTGCATCAGTTGGAGTTTTTGTATCTACATGAGAAGTTATTAGTATTGAATATATACCTGAAAGTCACCCTGGACATTGAAATTTTTTAAATAAATGGGAGCGAGGCTACTTCCCCCTTTATAAATATTTTATATTTTGAGAATGAAGCCACTATATTTGGATAATGTAATGTGAAGTATACGAACTTTAATTAAGGGAGTGGAAATTAATGACTGTTCAGAGTGGCTGGTTGGGACAATCATTTGAGGCTTCATAAACCCTAATTTGTGAAGCTGTGAATGAACATTGGGGTTGAACACTCCTCCCCTTGCCCCTCCTCACCCCATTCTGTCACATGCTGGCTTCGGCTCAAAGATCTGGCTTGTATTAAGCAGAGTTCTCCAGGGAACTTTGGCTTAGTGTATAAGAAACCCTTGTAAATATTAATTTCATTGTTGTAGCACTTGGTGCTTGCCATCCTATTTGAACTCATGGAACTATATACCTACCGTTAGATGGTCCAAGGTAATCTTCAAGTGGATTGTTTAGTCCCTGGATTTTAAAACTACTTTGTTATGACAGCATGCAGATACACATAGGAAATTGGGAGACAAAGAAGGGAAGAAGGCACAGAAACAGAAGCAAGTTTGTCTTTTTCTATAGCTGTAGGTACTGGAAATTTGCCCTCATCATTGCCTTACCTCACCCCCTTTGCAAAATGAATACTTTTATCTTGTGCCTCATATAAGTTTCTCATAGGCCAGAATATGGATTGCTCACCCCCCACCCCCCAGTCTGTATGCATTATAGTGAATATTTGTTCATGCATATGTTTTCACACATTATTGGTATGTGCAAAGGTAAATTAATACTTGTGTAGTGTTTGAGACTGTGCCTTCAAATTTCACTGCAGCAATGTACGCACTACTACTCGGCCTTAAGGCTATGTATGACCTTTGTCCTCCTTATCTGCAATGTGAGGATGATAATAATAACAGTCTGCTTTAACAAGGCTTTTTGAGAGGATTACTGGAGATAATGGCTATGAAGCACTGAACATGGTCTAAAGGAACATGAGACCACTGTCTTGCTGAAGCTAAGCAGGACTGAATCTGGTTGATATCTGGATGGGAGACTGTGTGGAAACCAAATGTATGTCACTGTGTGGGTTCCACAATGGAGGACAGGGATGGGATAGAAATGTACGTAAATAACTAGTAATAAAATAGACAGAATAGTAGATTTCAGACACAGAACTGCTTTACTTAGCTATTTAAAAGATCTGATCTCAGAAGATCCTGAACTGGTTTCAGATCTGTTAATCTCAACTAAACAAACCATTTCTGTTTATTGGAAGCCAGTAAGAATTCCTCCTATTTCAGATTGGTATGGACACATCTCAGGCTTTGAGCAGTAGTCTTTGTTTTAATTAAGCAAACTAATGTACAATAAAAGAGCCAGGGTGACATAATACACAAACAGATTCATAAAGAAATGGAATTTACTTATAAGTCATTGGGATAAATTAATGTCCTTTCATATATTTTATTTTCTCTTATTTAATTTACCAGCTATTTGAAAGGATTCTAATTTTCCTGATCAAATTCCTTTGGATTTGTTACTTTCTAATATGTTTGTATGACTATATTTATGTTGGTACTTATCATCAATATCTTTATTGTCTCTCAAAGGTTGGTCAACCTTTTAATAATAAAAAGAGCAGTTGAAAACAAAAAGCTGTTTTCTGAACTGAAGCCTTAATTTAAAGCTTTCTTTTTTTGGTAGCCAGGCATTCATATCTTTTTCAGGATTCAGTATTTCATGTGCAGGCAGGGAGCATCACATTTCAGGGGCAAAAGGCATTTGGACGATTTCAGCTGTCATTTTAAATGGGAAAGTCTGATGAGAGTGTTGGTAATGGCTTGGACACACTGCAGTTCATTTGGAGCTGCCCTTTGCTTGGAGAAGTTAGTCACTGGATTCCTTGCTCAAAAGGCCAGAAATGAATTCCGTACCATTTTTACTGAGCCAGAAATGAAGAAGTGGTATCATTCAACCCAGGCATGAAAGGAAACTGATAATGTGCTAAAAGAGGACCTTGGGCAAACTGTAGGGGGTTTGCCATGCCAACAAGACTAAACAGAGGCTTATTCCTGAGAATAGCCAACAGATCAACCATTTACCCTGTGGTAACAACATTGTGTTGCCAAATACCCTATAAACATTTTGGATATGTGGTTTGGGCAAGGGATGGTCCTTTCAAAAAGTACTGGCATATCACCAAGTGATTTCCAACCAAAGGATATTTGACTAATTACTTAGAAATGCACACTGATTTACAACTTAACTTTGCTTCCATGCCTCTTTTATTCTGCCTGCCTTTACGAAGGCAGTTTGGTTCTACAAACTTATAATATCAACAAAAGTAAACACAGATTCTGAAAATTGCTTTTCTGTAACAGTGCTTACTGACAGGCAATGGAGAAAGGGCAGGGGGAAACTAAGGCTGAATCTTACAGACCGCATGCAAAATAATGCATGGGGAGTCACCGGCAACATTCAGGGTGGGTTGATATCACCCCTCCCCACTGTACTCTGTGGGTTGCTTTCTACGCCATGCAGCTCTGCTGCCCCCTAGCAGCCCTTGTTCATCAGCATAATGACTCCTCTCTTCACTTTTATCTTGCCACTCAGTGATAGCAGCACTGAACACCCCATCCTACTCCACACACACTGCTGTATGGATGGTTCACATTGGCCACTTAGGCCTTTCAGACATATCCCCCTTCATAGTCTTCTGAAGATCTGAACCTTCTCTAGGAAGCTTCTTCCTTTAGTGAACTACTGTTCTAGTTAGAAGGTGTTAGCTTAAGTCTATCTTGCTATTATTTAAAAACCACCGCTCTTGCACTCTCCTTGATGACTCGTGCACAATTGTTCCTTAAGGAAAAACATCAAACCACCCTCTTTTAAATAGTTTTGCAAACAGATCCATCTTCCTCAAAACTTTACCTACATGGAAAACACTTATCTGCTTCAACCTTTCCCGCATATGGCTTGCCTGCTCTTGTTCTTGTTTTCATGTGCCTTCAAGCTGATTACGACTTAGGGCGACCCTATGAATTTTTTTGCTCTCACAGCACATCTTTGAATCACTTCCAAGCTCAATGATGATATTTTAAATATTTTTAGGCCACCTTTCAGGATAGAGAGCCCTCTCAAGGCAGATTACAGAAATATAAAGTAGTTAAACCAACATGGGAACATAGGAAGCTGCCTTATACCGAGTTGGACCATTGGTCCATCTAGTTCAGTGTTGTCTACACTGACAAGCAGGAGTTCTCCAGAGTTTCCGGACAGGGATCTCTCCCAGCCTTACCTGGAAATGCCACTGGGGATTGGAACAGAGACTTGCATCTTCCAAACCATGTGCTCTACGGCCCTTCCCATTCCTAGTGCAAGTTCCAAATTGCCACTGCTATTTCGTAACTGCTCTCCCACCCCAGGTACCTTACCCAAAATTGCTGTGGTTGTGTGTGGTCTGTTTCTGATACCAGACCAGGGGTGTTGTTAGGAAAAGCCCAGAATCTTTTGCACAGGCCACAGATCTACAATTCCTTCAAACTTTTTTAAAAAATGTTTCACTTTGCCTGCAAGACAGCTGGGCATTCTGCAAAGTCTGTGAGACCCCAGTCACCAATCATCTTAATATACTCAGAGGCCTACATTTGTAGCTATATACATAAATCAGCATGTGCAAATTTGGGTCATGGGCCTGTGCCCTTGAGTCTTTTAAGACCCTGGGAACACATCTGCATCTGGCCCTGAGGTATGCATCTATAGTCTGCTTCTGATAAACAGTCTGATTGAAAAGGAAGGACATCTCAAGATCTCATACTGAGAACTTTCACAGATGATTCTGGTTTTGCTGCTTTATTATTATCATCACTTGCACTACAGCATACAACATAATGATTACTTACAGATACCTACTTGCCTGAGGTAATAACAATTCTTCCTAGATTACTAGAGAAATCACTCAAACCACTTAGGCTGATATATAGGTACACACCAGCAAGTAACAAAAACAACCAAAAAAGCTTGAGAAACAAATTTTTACACTCCCCCCCCAAAAAAACAACCCCAAGGTCAGAAACTAGAAGGTGAAAAAAAAAACCTTAAAAAGTATTGCAAAGTTCAATATATTCATTCTTTCAGATTTCTCAAGCATGTATCTCACAGAAGCCCCATTTTTAAGGCTTGTAGCTTGTATCTTAAGCATTAGGCTCACCCCCAAAACAGGAGACCTTAGATTATTTATATTAAAACCCAGGCAAAATCTTTTAGAGTAAATAAAAAATTTATTCTCAAATATCTTGAAAGGCTATTTAAAAAAAACTTTATTTTCCCTCCATCTTTTACAGTAAATTATTGAAACCAAGCCCTGAAGAACCTTATAACTAACCAAACAAACCAGACACCCAGAATGGTATTTCCACTTTTTAGCCTGATGGCATTTTCATATTCATCACCAACACTATGTTTTCAGTCTTGTATTTTAGAAGACATTCTCCAACTCTTTGAAATAAGGTGACTGATCAGTGAATAAATCATTAGGCATAACAAGCAGTGTGCTTGCAAAGAGGGAAGAGACAGATCATCTCGGAGCCAGGAGAAGTGTACTGCAAAAGCAAAAGATGGCTGCTGTTTCTGCCACAGATTCAGGACTTAAGACCATTTTCCGAGGACTTAAGAAATCTTCACCACATGGGGGTCTGAATGCAGAGACATCCGCCTGCAAAGGAAAAGGAGAATTCCTATTGGTAAAGGCCAAATGAAGTGCATGGCATGAATTCTGTCTATGAATGTCTCCAGTTTAGGTTCTCTGATAGGGATGGGGAAGCTGTGGCCCTTCAGATGTTATTGGCTATGCTGCCTGGTGCTGATAGGGCTTCGAATCCAACAGCATCTTGAGGGCAATAGGCTCCTCATCTTTGTTCTGTGGGTTCAGGAGAGAAACCAAAATCCAAGTTGTGTCGCATTTTCTTTCTTGGCAACTTAGTACAATCAAATTTTGTAGAAAAGTGGTTATTTCATAACATGTTGCAGCTGGTCTGCTAGAGAAGATGGGCTCATGATACACCTGACCAAATATCACCCAGTGGGGCCCTTGATACACATGACCAAATTCCACTGCAACTGTATTGTGGCTACTATTATTTTATTGGATTAAAAACATTCGTAGAGTAACAGTGTATTGCTTTTATAGGTGGCAATACCAATTATTTATAGTAGGTCACAGTACTAATACACTAACAATGATTTAAGCCTTCTTGGTTGTGTGTATGGCACTTCACTTACAATCTGTGGTGTGTGATAAAGGAAATATTCTGTTATGTACCATAGTGGCTATAATGGAAAGTTATAACCATTGCTAAGACAAATGACTGTGGGCTTGGTTGTTTGGTACTTGCTTAGAGGGTATAGTTACAGCATGATATCTCTTGTAAAAAATGTGAAGAGGATGATATTCATGTACTCAAAAGGAGAAATTGTGCTGAAGCACGAAATTTGACTTCTTGAGCATCTTGTTTTTCTATTTGTTCAACACTATATTTAAAACTCCTGATAGAATGACGTCTCTTACAATAATCACCCTATAAAATCCCCTTCCCCCAAGACTTACACACACACACACCACAATCTTTTTCTTTCTCATCACCTTCTTATCTTGCTTAAACTTTTTCAGTTTGATCACTAGCTGAAACCCAGGGACCCACAATGACTTAAGAAATAAGTAGAAAATGCAGGAGGAAGATAGTAGGGACCAGCGTGTGTCCCATCCCCCCTTTCAAGCTAAATAATGTATTACATTATGGTGCTCTTTTTCCTAACCCTTTTAAGTAGAAAAGACAGAAATAAGCCCAGCAGATGTCTTTGACAGAGATTAAATTTTAACCCATGGATAGCTCCATGAAAATTAGGTTTCCAAAACCTCTGTGTTCTGAAGGATGCTTTGGAGATGATTGACACCAAGAGCTTGTTAAATTTTAAGTCAGTCTCCTGCTTGCTGCAAGGGCAGAACTGTCAGTTCTAGATACAGAGGCATATCATCTGTTCATCGAGCAGGTAAAAACACTGATAACAAACCATGTAAGGTTTCTGTGACGATGCCCTCCATGGCTTCCCACCCATGGCTTAAAGAAGGTTCAGAAGGCTTTCCCTGCTGGGACTATGTACACAGTTCCTAAAGGGATATTGATTTTGCTGAATGATTTAGACTCATGTGTGCCACTATCAGCTTCTTTCAGCATGTTCTGAACTGGGATCGTTTTTTGTTTTTTTACCATGTCACTTAAGCCTTACATATACATGTTCAAGCATCATTTTGGGGCATAATTCAGGGAAGCCAATGTTCTTTCTTTGGTCAGAAAGAACACTGGATCTTCATTCAGCTCATCATTATGAGAGTCAACCTGTTATCCAAAACTTCTGATAATCTGCATTTGCTTCATGTCCCCAATATTTGCATGCTAGACAGCTTTCTTAATATCCATCTTTCTGTGGAAATTAAAGGAAGTTGCTTCTTCTCATGACTTGCATACAAATGCCTTTACCTTTTACTTGGCTTCCACTCTCTATTTGATTCCGCCCAACACATGATTCTAAAAAGTCCTTGCTACTGCATTGCATCTGTCCACTTTCTACTTTACAATGGCTCAATAAAAGTCAAGAGACTATTGAGCTACATAGCTCTAACGGCTCCATCTAAGATGCAAGTTTAAAAGGCTATTATTATTTATTCTGATTGCTTGCTGAAGTCAGGAAAATAATATCCCCCTTTAAATGCTGTTGCAGAAGAGAGTCAATTTTCATTTTAGTTAGCAGCAATTAGGATCTAATACTAGATTCACTGTACAAAGTTTTAATCATTAACTCTGCAATGGAAACAGAGACATGACACCATTGGGGTAAAGCAGGCAGGCATTGATGGAACTTGTGTATGATGTGGATTCTCACTTCCTCCTCCATTCTCCTTCATGAAATGCCCCGCTGTGTTCTTTACAATGCAGAAACTCAGTACCTTAAACACTAGTCTGGTAAGCAGGGAACACATTTTTAAAATGTTTATTTTGAACTCTTGGTCTTGGTCTCAGGCAAAAGGAAGCTTAGCAGCCAAGTCAAAGCAGATCATGGATGTTGGGAGGGTAAGGAATGAAAAAGCTAATAAACATGTCCCATAAATTAAAGCCAAGCGAGGGTATCCTAGAAACAAGATAGAGCTCATGGGGACAAGACTAGGCAAGCCATGCCATGCATAAAAAGCAAATCTCCACCCCTTCTGCCATTCCAAGCATATCTATATGAAAGTGTTTTGTGAGCAATCTGGAAATGGTGCAACCCTGGCAAAATAATTAAGAAACGTATTCTGCTATTTGGTGGCATCTGTCCCTGAAAGAGAACAAAGTTGCTTTTGTGAAACCTGCTCCCCAGAAAGCCTCCGAGAGTTTGAACTGTATCCACAGTCTTCCCTGGAATTAAACCCAAAGCAAGGCTTTATTATTCCCTTTCACTTTGACTACCGCATGTGGGGGTGAAAATCCCAAGAGGTTTTAAAATATTACTGATTGGCTAGGCCTGGCTGTTTTTTCCCCAAGACATGAATCAACTTTATTGCAAAGAACAAAAAGCCATTAGTGTTATTGAGACACAGACAGAATCAGAGAATATAAGCAGGGTGAAAGGGCAAACAAATACTTTCAATAGCATGAAGATATGCTTTTGCTGTTGTAACAGCGGGTAGAATAAAAAAAAAAAAGCCCAGAAAGTAGCACAGCAAGAATTTCAGACTTTTTTAAAGCTTCCCATGAACAAAATCTTAAGAGGCAAAAGATACTACATATGCCACTTAAATGTCCTGAATTTCAGATTTCTAAGGAGGGAAGGCATCTAGGGAGGCTATTTAGTCCCAGTTCTTGGACTATTTCAGGATTCTTCGTACATGACATTTTCCCCTAGCAGATTAGATCCTGTCAGTCAGATTCACAAGCACCCTAAACATGGAACAAGTTTCACTGTTGACTGCTTTCAAGACAAGAGTCTGCAGGAAAAGTTATAAAAATAATGTCTGCCACAGGTAAGCTATGCTTACAAGCTACAGAAGAAGGCATCTCTAGCATATGGCAGAAAATCATCATCATCATCATCATCTTCCAAGATGTTTCATCTACAAGTTGAACTACTTGTAGATGAAGTACACTGAGTACTTTTTCATAACAGACCTCAAAGATCACTTGTAGACTATCACTGCATTGGTTCCAATTGGTTAGACATTTTGAGACATAAAAGTGGTAGAAATGACCCCTGAGATGTGCACATGTCCTATTAGCATAGTACCAGACTTCGTGATTGCTTCTATACTAAAAAGCCATAAAGAAATCACACAGGGTTGGAGCCCCTATGGGACAACTTAGTAATGACTTAAGTCCAATTGATTTCAATGAGAAATAAGTTCAATTAACTTAGTTTCAATGCAATCCATCATGTTCCTGATTTGATCCCATGATGCTTTCTGACTGTGAAACATATTGAGACTATTTATCTGCAACAGTGCACAGAATAAAATAAATTTTTACATCTTTTGTGTTTTTTCCCCTCCTGTGGGTTGTATGTGAACTGTTCAGCTCTCTTTTTCCCCCAGCTGGTATAACAGAATTATCTCAATATCTTTGAGGTACTTCCCTAACATAACAGATGCATTAAAGGTATTTGGACTTCTTTATTTTTTACGTTTTAAAATTTATGTTCCTGGCTACAGAATAGGTCACAATATGTTCTTGTCAAATTATCAAATTCTTTATTGCATAGTCCACAGACCTCCGCAATCGAACGAATAAAACATACATACAATAAAACATAACAGCAACAATGCATAAAATCAGGACTTAGGCTTAACCAAGTTCCTCCTTATCTGCATGGCCTGAGTTAAAAATTTGCCTACACGTAAGGTAACAGATTCATCGGAGCCCTGAAGAAGAACAGTTAAAAGTGTGTTTTTAGACAGACCTGGAAAGGATAAAAGAATAGGAGATAAAAGATCGTTTCTGAGACAATCATAAAATTTACAGTAAAATAGGACATGCGAGACGGTCTCAATCTCGTGTACGTTACATGGGCAGTACCTGAGGTTTCTTGGGGTCTTATCAAACCTACCCTTGAGAAGTCTTGACGGGAGGGCATGCAAGCGAGCCAAAGTAAAAGCCCTCCTGTATTTTGGGACGGTAAGCCAGTATAAGTAACGCATCCCATCGGCATGAGGTAAAACACTCAGGCCCAACGCCCGAGGAGAGCAAGGGCCGGATGCCTTAACCAAAAGCTCTTGATTGTCAATATCTGTTAATCTGCGTTTTACCAGAGCCTTGGCTGCTGTAAATTCCATGTTTAATAGTTCTAGAGGGGAGAGACCAGCTAAAAGAACTTTTTCCATGACCAATTTGGGCCATGCAACGTTAAAAAGAGGGTTTAAAACTCGCCTAGCATAGGATTCAGGGGGGAGTATGGAAGAACAGCGGAGCCAGAAATAAATGGTGTGTAACCAGGTTAAACAGTGAAGGGAATTTAAACCTGCTTCCAGCAAAAGTGTAGCCCCAGAAACACATCTGGGGACACCAAAAATAGTTCTTAAGAAAGGATAAAGGATGTCATCCAAGCACCCTTTATAGTATGGCATCCAAATTGGGACCCCATATAACAATGACGGAATAATTTTAGCTCCAATTATACGGATGGCTGCCGGAACATATTTTCCTCCATTGGTAAGATAAAAGTGAGTTATGGCTCCTAAATTTTTACTCGCTTTAGCTTTTATGTAATCGACCTAAGAGGTCCAGCAGCCTGACTCTTGAAACCAGATCCCAAGGTATTTGTAGGAATTTACCTGCTCGATTCTAGTAGAGCCTAAGTACCAGGGGAATCTTACCTTCCTCTTGGAAAACACTATCACCTTGGACTTGGCGTGGTTAATGGTTAAGATGTTGTCATTACAATAGGCTGCAAAGCCAGAGAGTAGTCTTTTCAGACCCAGCTGGGTACGTGATAGTAAAACTGTGTCATCCGCATAAAGCAGGATGTGCACTTTGTTGTCACCTAATTTAGGGGAATGAGAACAAGAATATGTTCTTGTCTAATTTTATTCTAATCATCATGCGACACAGACAGTTTGTCTTGTTCAAGGCTACCTATAGCAAGCTTCTTGGCTCAATAAAATCTGAACTCAGATCTCCTACATCTAAAACCGTATCCCTAACACTTAACAGGTCCACACCATACATTGTATGCATGTATTATAAATCACAGTTGTGGTTGCTACATAAAAATACCTGCACAGTCTCCTCAGTAGCTAAACATCCTTTGCTGACTCAACAGGGTCCATTGGCAGGTGATGGATCTTCATCATTGTATCGCCTGTCCCTTTGGGAAGGACTTGGAAAAGGGAGAGAGAAATGGTCAGGCCTAGATGAAAAAAGAAGTGCAGAGCAAAGTTTTCAGATTTGTCTTTAGGCTTATGGACTGCAGTAGAAGATGGCATTACTGCATGCGATTCTAAAGCTTACTGTGACCACATGTTCATGCCCGAGCCAATATAAAGCTAATGGAGTTAGGTTGATCTAAGGTATATTCAAAATCACATCAAGGTATATTCAAAATCACACATTTCCATCCTAGCCAGGCAGCATCACTAAATTGCCAAACAACTCCGCCACAAACACACTATTCCCACTGGACAAAAATTGTACAATCACTATCTGCAACTCACTATGTAAATGTGCACTTGCTCCTCTACAACTTCCACAGCCTCAATGAGAGAAGAACATGACTGCTTACTGCTAATGCTAAAAACACACACACACATACCCCACTCTGGCTTAAATATTACTACGCTCCCAAGTTAGACTGAGAGCTGACAGCTGTTTTGTAGTGATTAAGGATTCACTCATTCTCCAGTGCCTTGGCTTGGTTGTGCATTACACAAAGTTTTGAATGCCGTTATCAAATAGTTCAGTTCCACTAATGAAAGGATTCCATCCAGTTAAAGGATTCCTTAAAACCCTTAATTCTTTTTAAACCTTAATTTATTGTTCTTTATTAGTATATCAAGAGACCCAGTGTGGAGTAGTGGTTAAGGTGTTGGACTACGGCCTGGGAGACCAGGGTTCAAATCCCCACACAGCCATGAAGCTCACTGGGTGACCTTGGGCCAGTCACTGCCTCTCAGCCTCATGAAAACCCTATTCATAGGGTCACCATAAGTCAGAATCGACTTGAAGGCAGTACATTTACATTTGTATATCTTTAAACACTTCTTAAAAAGGATGGATCATTATGAAACATATTGGCACAGTTCAGATCTAATGGAAAACAAAATAAAACCTTACAAAACTTATAGTCCTGAACTCAGAAACGCTTGCTTAACAACCCTCTCAATTTTCATGGTAATACACAAAACAGTCAGAGAGAATAGAGAGTTCAAAGTCTAAAAAGAGTGAGAAAAACCTCAGAGCCCTTTTGGACTTTTTTCTCTCAGAGTTCTCATAATCTGTTGAAATTCATTAAACATCAGCCATGTTCACAGAGTACCTGTAATCCTAATACTGACCTTGCCCCATACTCTGACCTTCATCTTCTGCAGTTTAAAAGTTAAAAAAATGCCTGGCTGATTTTAAATTAATTTAAGAAATTTTGGCTGGAACCCAATGATAACATGGAGCATGCTCAGTAAGAACCAATTGTCAGTGTTCTAAAAGCCTCACAGCTGCTGGGCTTGGCTAATCAGGGGGCCACACCCACACCAGACTTTGATTTCTCTTGAGACAGTCATGGCTTTCCTCAGAGAATCCTGGGAAGTGTAGTTTGTGAAGGGTGCTGAGAGGAGACTCCTATTCCACTGACAGAGCTCCAGCGGCCAGACTGGTTTAACAGTCAGCCACTCTGATTGAAGGTCTGTGAGGGGAACACGGCATCTCCTAGCAACTCTCAGAACCCTTCACTAACTACACTTCCCAGGATTCTTTGAGAGAAGCCATGACTGTCCAAAGTGAAATAAAGGCCTGGTGTGGATGTAGACAGGGACAGCTTTGGTTTAAATTTGGGTGGGAGGCTACATGTGCCTGCTGTAGAATAAAAAGGTGAGGGAAACGCTGAAAAGCAATGATACTGTTCACAATGTTTTCCTTTTGGAAAGGAAAAGGTTTTCCCCTCTGCCCAGTGGCTACCCACCCAATCTCCTTCCCCTCCCCCGGGTCAGTGTTGGACTAGGACCTGGGAGAACAGGGTTCGAATCCCCACACACCCATGAAGCTGACTGGGTGACCTTGGGCCAGTCACTGCCTCTCAGCCTCAGAGGAAGGCAATGGTAAAACCACCTCTGAAAACCATTTACCATGAAAACCCTACTCAAAGGGTCGCCATAAGTTCGGTCGACTTGAAGGCTGTCCATTTCCATTTTCAAACATGATTGCACAGAATTAAATCCCATTGAACTCAAAAGGTATGCAAATGATCAAACTAGGGTTGCCAGGCCCAGCCTCCAAGAGGTCTTCTGTATCTTTAAAAGTTGTGCAGGGGGAAGGGAGAATTTCACCTTGTGGTTTTTCCCATTACAGTGCAGCATGAAAACCTGTACTTGGCTGAATTTTCTTTTCTCTTAAAGATACAGAATCATTCTCAGGCCCTGAGCCTGGCAACCCTAGATTAAACCCACCCTCCCATCTACCTCCTATCCCCTCCCTCTTGCCCCTTCCCTCCCCCTTCCTTTGCCCTTCCCTCCCCTCACCACTCACCATATGCTCAGAGGCACATGTTACCAAATTCTTCCAAGCTACACAGCAAGTGGATTGGACTGTGAAAGACCAACCCAAATTGTGTTTGCATTTTGACAAAGTTGTAGGGCAGTACAATATCTCAGAGAGAAGGTCAGGTCTCCTGATCCCCTGGTGCATTCATTATAGCTGCCCAATTTCCCTGCTTTTTAAAGTTTGATAGAAATATCTGTGGGCGATAGGTACATTCTTAAACCGCAAGGTTTTTTGCCTATTAATGAATATGCTTATAAACCAAACCAAATCAATGGATAATGAGAAAATCAGATGGGAGTTGGCAGAGTAGGCAATAAAAGTGGAGCAGAGATGGACAGGAGGCAAAATCTAAGTGTGTTGCATCAATAAGCAAGAAATATGGAATGAGGAGCACATACGTCCCCCCACCCCCCATACAAGGATCCTGGCTAAATCTACGTAGCTTTGTAACAAGTTACACAAAATTTCTCCCATGAGAAATCTGCTTGTAGCATGACCTGCTGTGCTCTAGATACAGCTGTGAGTAGCTTTCAATGGATATGCATGCATATCTCCCAACACTTAGGGGAAAGAGGGCAATGACCATTCATAGCAAAAATGTCCAAGAAAGCACTAGAGAAAATTAGACAAAGTAAGAAAGCATTTCTGTCCCCAACATCAATTGCAGAAACACTAGGCATCTTGTAGTCCCGAGCGAATCAGACAAGCACTCTGTGTAAACCTGTAAAGAGAAGTTACTCAAATTGTGGGGCAGACCAGCTATCCCATGACCTGCTGCTCTCTCATTTGCCTCAGCTGCCATGGTTCCTTATAACTAAAATACCACATGTGCATGCACACATAACGTCATAAACCATTATTATTATTACTATTATTATTTTAACAATTTATGTTCTGCTCAATTACAGTCATCTCTAATGACTGCAATGCACAATAAACTTAAGAAAGACAAGAGAGATAAAATCAGTTTAAAAACTATACAATCAGAAATGAGTTTAAATGCTTGCTGAAATAAGGTCTTCTCTAGGTGCCAGAAGTTCAGCAGGGAAGAAGCCTGCCTGATCTCAGCTGGGAGGGAGTTCCACAGTTGGGCCCACAACACTGAACACATGACTCCTGGTGAAGACAAATGGTGCATCTGAGCCATGGCAGACCACTAACTGTGCCCCCTCCCCGTCATGACCTTAGTGATCGGACAGGGATATAAGGTGTCAGGTGGTCCTTATCCCAAGTTGTTAAGGGGCTTGTAAATTAATACAAGAACTTTGAACCTGGCCTGGCCAGCATATGGGCTGGCAGGGCAAGCTTTTAAGCACCAGAGTTATGCACTGATGATAACCTCCCTGAAGGAACTGGCTGAAGAACTCTTGGAACCACTGTCAACTAACTTTGCAAAATCGTGGACAATTGGTGAAGTGACTGAAGGAGGGCTAGCATTGTCCCTATCTTCAAAAAGGGTTGTTCTAAAATATTGTTCTATATTGTTCTATATTTCTATATTCTATATTGTTTTAATTTTTTAAATTGTGTTTTAAATTGTTTTTAAAAGATGTATTTTAAATTGTATTTGTTTTTAGTTATTGTAAACTGCCCAGAGAGCTTCGGCTATGGGGCGGTATACAAGTTTAATAAATAAACAAACAAACAAACAAATAAATAAAAGGAGGAACCTGGGAACTACAGACCAGCCAGTCTGACATCAATCCCTGAGAAAATTCTGAAGCAGATTATAAAACGGTCATTCTGTAAACACCTTGAAAACAATGTAGTGACTACTAGAAGCCAGCATGGATTTGGCAAGAACAAGTTCTGCCAGACTAATCCTGTCTCACTGTTTGATCAGGTATCCTCCCGGACAGACTGTAGAAATGCTTGGACATATCTCGACTTCAGCAAAGCTTGTGACAAAGTGCCCTGTGATATTCTGATTAGTAAACTAGCTAAATGTGGGCTGGATGGAACAACTATCAGGTGGATTCATAGCTGGCGACAGAATTGTACTCAAAGAGTGCTTATCAATGGTTCCTTCTCAAAGGGTAACGAGTAAGGTAGTGCAGGGCTTGGTCCTGGGCCCAGTGCTCTTCAACATTTTTATTAATGACTTGCATGAGGAGGTGCAGGGCATGCTTATAAAATTTGCAGATGACACCAAATTGAAAGAGATAGCTAATAAGATGGAAGATAGAAACAAAATTCAAAGTTATCTTGATAGGCTGGAGCACTGACCTGAAAACAACAGAATGAAATTTAACAGGGAGAAGTACAAAGTTCTACACCTAGGAAAAAGAAACCAAGTGCAGAGCTATAAGATGGGGGATACTTGGCTCAGCAATACTACATGCAAGAAGGATCATGGAATTGTTGTTGATCATAAGCCGAATATGAGCCAATGGTGGGATATGGCTGCAAAAAAGACAAATGCTATTTTGGGCTGTATTAATTGAAGTATAGTTTCTAAATCACGTGAAGTACTAGTTCCCCTCTATTCAGCCCTGGTTGGGCCTCTTCTTGAGTACTGTGTCCAATTCTGGACACCATACTTTAAGGATGCAGACAAGCTGGAACAGGTTCAGAGGGGGCAACAAGGATGATTAGGAGACTGGAAACAAAGCCCTATGAGGAGAGATTGAAAGAAATGGGCATGTGTAGCCTTGAGAAGAGAACACTGAGGGGGATATATGATAGCACTCTTCCAAGTACTTGAAAGGTTGCCGCAGAGAGGAGGGCCAGGATCTCTTCTGGAACATCCCAGAGTGCAGGACATGGAATAATGGGCTCAAGTTGCAGGGGGCCAGATTTCGACTGAACATGAGGAAAAACATAGAGCAGTATGACAATGGAACCAGTTACTTAGGGAGGTTGGTGGGTTCTCCAACACTGGAGGCATCCAAGAGGCAGCTAGATAGCCAACTGTTGGGTATGCTGTAGCTTGGATTCCTGCCATGGTTGGACTCCATGGCCTTATAGGCCCCTTCCAACTCTTCTATGATTCTAAGATTATCCCCCATCAGCATTCTTGCTGCAGCATTTTGCACCAGCTGGAGCCTCTGGACCAAGCCCAAGGGTAGCCCCACATAGAGTACATTGCAATAATTGAGTGTTGAAGTTACCAATGTATGAATCACAGTGATCAGAATATCTCCATCCAAGAATGTCTATAATTGACATACTAGCCGTAGCTGGTGAAGGGCACTCCTAGCCAGCAATGCTGTCTGAGCCTCCAGGGACAGAGATGGATCCAGGAGGACCCCTGAACATAGGCACAGGGAAAGGCAGAGGCTTGGAGGGCCACTTGAAGAAGTTCAGCGGACCTGGTATGGATCACAGGCTGCCTATTGAGCAAGGCCAAAACCAAAATTGTATCCTACATGACTGTGTTGCCATTTTCTGGTCAACTGCATTTTTTTTATCACTGTCATTGCCTGTATACTTGCCTACAACTGTAAAGGTTCAACAACATCATCAGGAAAAAGAGAGGTGGCAGGAGGGGTGTAAGTGGCACTTCCAATCTGTCGCAATCCATTTCTGCAGAGCAGCAGCAACATGCTTGCTAATGCAGGGAAGATCTCAAGGAAGTAACCAGCATTTTGTGACACATGGCGAGATGCTCCCCAGCGTATTCATCTTCCACACAGTCTATTTTATGGCCTATCCATCATCCAGAACAGACAAAAAAAAACCCAAAACAAAACAAGCCCCCTAAAAAAAAAATCTGAAGGTGCCTTGAGAATGAATTTATGTAAGATATCACTCAAGCGCATGTGAGGGGAAAATGCTTGGAAAAAACAACCAGGTGGAATGTTGGAAGGCATTGAAGAGCCAAGGGGTGAGACATGGCAGCAAAAAGTGGAAGCAGGAGACAAATACAGGAGTTAAAAATGGATTGATTGTTTTTAGGGCACTTACACATTTGATAAAGAAGGCAGGTTGCAGAGATTGATGGCTGTTCAGGAAAATGTAGCCTCTTGCTCCATCAACAGCCCCATATATACTTCCTTGACTCTCTAATTATAAACTTCATGATAAAACATGTTAACTTGAAAAAGAAGTGATGCGGGATTCCTCAGAGTCCAGCATTCCATTCCACTGTCACAACTGATTCATGTCGTGCTGCAGTGCATAAGGCATTCCTGCCTCAAGAAGTTCATTTTGACACATAGGAAAGGGTTACACATATGACACTCCACTGAGTGTAAACAGGAACTCCAGGTGTGCATCAGAGTTTCCATAGCCATTACAGGAAGGGATAACAGGCAACTCAATGTGATGTTTCATCATTTGACAACCTGAACCTTATGTTATCCATTAAGTGACACCGACAATAACTGCATGAATCATGCAACTTGTGAATTCATCATGTCTTTGTTAGAAGTGCATCCCAGTGAGGGTTTTGAAGAATGACTCGTGTACACTGAGCACCCACAATCTTCATGCACTAATCCCTACAGTCTAAACCTTGTTACACGTGTCCCTGTCTTTTCTCAGCTGCACGTAAGAGTGACATACCCTCCTCTCCATCTCGGTACTGGTAGCTTGTAGACACACACTTTGCCAATATCCCTTAAACCTGCAAATGCTGAGAAAATCTAGGGAACTGTTGACTGGACTCAGCCTACGTATTATTCAATTGTTCCCAATACGTTCATTGTGATAGCTGGCATTTTGTTTTATCTGCTCAGTCATCTTGGTTTTTTAGAAATCATTTTAACAGTGTTGTTGGGAAAGAGAAGGCACTGAGATGTGGGGAAAGGGTGTGCATCTGTTCAAAGTGCTCAGATCCTAAATGAAGCAAATGATATCATACCTTGTTGACCATTTATGGCCAGCTTACCAAAGATACTAGAAATGGGATGATGTAGTTGATGACCTAATCCTGTTCTTTACTTACGGAGCAGAAGGAGGTGATGGGAACATGATGATGATGATGATGATAAAATAATAATAATAAAAAACTCCATCTACTACTTTTCAACTTTTTTTCATGGAAACAAAATCTTTTCCCTTCATTTTCATATTAAAGGGGAGTTCAGAATGGAATAGGGAGAAGAGGTAATAGACTTCTCCCTTCCTAGGAAAGAAAAACAGCACAGTACGGCACAGCACAGGAAAGACTCTCTTCCTATTTTGAGCTGCTTCATACATGAGGGGTTTCTATACAAACCACACTTCTGTGTAGGAAACAACATGCCAGCCATGTGCACCCCAGCATGTGGGCACATGTGTCTACGTCACTTCACATACAGGCCACAAGAATCTGCAGTCAGTCGGGGTTTCCCATCATACCTGCATATGGTGAAACAGACATGTATCTATGGCATTCTGCTTGTGACGGTAAAGCTTTGCCACAAACAGCACAAGAGTCAAGGAGGGATGGGTTGGGGAGAGAAATAGGGAAGTCTGGACGTCCTCTAATTATTTAAGCTGAGTGGGGACACAGGTGGTGCTGAAAAATGGGCTAGGCGGTGGGACCATTTTAAAATGATCTAATCCCGGCAGAGCTACCACCAGCCTCCCTCAGGAAACTGAAGTTCCCACTAAGACTGGCTTCCCCTTCCTCAGAAGTCTGTCCAATCTGGAAAAGATTCAGCTGCTGAGGCTGAAAAAAGTGGTAGGAGAAAACCTGGGGTGTTTTGTAATGGGGGGGCTGGAGGAGCAAAAAGGATGGACCCTCTGGGCTTCACACTGGTATTGAAAAAGATTCCTGCGCTGAGCACTGGCCCAAGACAGCCTTGGACGAGAGTAAAGAAGGCAGGTCTTGTATGTTGTGGGGAGTGGGAAGAGTTTTGGAAGAAGGAAATGAACTATTAGGGTGGGGATAGGGAGGAAAGAAAGACTGGACTTTTGTGTTTTCTGATAGCACATTATGTTGAAAAGGGCAGTGCTTAATTTCTAAAATGAAAGATGCTGGGGCTCAAAGTTTGGATAAGTGCCATGTCACAAGCCTACATACTTCCAGATCTGCATGTGGGCATGGATAAGAAGAAAATGCACTCTGGACATAGAGGTATTTTCCTCTCACATATTTAAGGCCACATCCCTGATATTGAACACAGATCCCAATGTTTATTCCTGGTGAGCCCTAACACAAATGAAGCCCCATTCCTCTTGGGGGTGGGATTTTTAATTTAATTTAATTTATTTATTTATTATTTGATTTATATCCTGCCCTTCTTCCCAGCAGGAGCCCAGGGAAGCAATCCTAATTTTGCATGCTAATTCATTACTTTCCGAAAAGGAGGATGAAGGGGGAGTAAATACGAGCCTTGTAAGAAAGAGAGACATCGACAATAATGGCCAGTGAGAAAGGGGGGCTACAGAAAAATATCCCATGCAGCCTTGGGACAGGAGTGTTATTTGTTGGAAGTGTGGCATGAGCAACTCTTATTTGGTTCTCTTTACATGACAGAGGGGAGTTAGACAGATAGTCCTCCAGGATGGCTAGACTGTACTCATCTTATCTGTCTTCCTTCTATGTAAACTGATACTCTTAGAGGGTTGACTTCACCTTTAACTCGCCTTCTTTTTTTACTTCTTTTTTCTCTGACCACCGAGAAAGAGGAGTCATCTTGCCTTTGTCTCTCTCCTCTAGCACAGAGACAATGACCAAGACTGGCCATTGTGCCTCCAACGTAAGTTAGTTAGCTAGAACTAATACCTTTCCTATCAAGTATGTATTTCTATTAATAAAG
Organism: Rhineura floridana; assembly: GCF_030035675.1. Classification (NCBI taxonomy): domain Eukaryota; kingdom Metazoa; phylum Chordata; class Lepidosauria; order Squamata; family Rhineuridae; genus Rhineura; species Rhineura floridana. The sequence goes on along the minus strand of NC_084481.1, from coordinate 145,308,277 downwards.
TAGCCTTTTCTTATTTTAAAGCAAGTCTAAAGTCTCAGTGATTCAAAGCAAGGTAAAAGCTTTCCTTCAGGTAAACCACACACTCATTCTTCACAGAACTCTGAGCAAGCTACACTAAACTAAACACTGCTAATTTACAAATACTATAACGTTATTGTCATCAATGGAATGGAGTGAACATGCCAAATAAATGTTTGGTGGCTACAGACCCAGGAACCCAAGAGGTGTGCAGGAGCCAGAGGAGGAGAATGATGGAATTTTACAATACAATAAAATAAATAAATAAAAATGGAATTTTACATATTGATTTAAAAGAACTCGTAAGGCAAAAACCCCTTGTGACTGCAAATAGGATGGTGTAAGTGCAATTCTTTATGCGTATCCATGCCGAAAATTCAGTATGTGTGAAGCAGCTCCTAGGTTCTTTGTTTAAAAATGCAAGCGTGAAATATAGATCAGAGGGGCACGTTCACTGCAGCCATGTTGGAGGCAGCAAAATGCAGCTGTTCCAAAGGCAGCTCACAGAATCTGCTGTCTGTGGCGCATTTGCAACTCAAAAGCTCTCAAAATCATGTTTATACATTACAGGCAACCGAGTGTGCTTTTGGAATGGCAGGGCATGTGCCACTCATCAGCATGTCACCAAGACCAACATCTGCAGTGATGAGCCAGAATTATTATTAGTTCTTCTATCTTGGCCCTCTTTTCTCCCTCCCCTTTGCCTCCTCAACTTCTTTACCAGAAAACTCACACTTGCTAAGGAGATCATATTCTAAGATCAGGGGATACAACAGCATTAGCTTCCAAAAACTCTCTGATGCCCTTTATGAATTTAGAGTCCTATGACTATCACTAAAAAATTGAGGAGCATAGGATGCTTGTCCCTTGTGAGAGGTAAATGATGTGGCAGGCTTCAGTCATCATACATTTCATTTTCTTTTTTGCTGCATGTATTCTGATGTTTGCATACTCAAATGAGAATATTGCAGGAAAATAAAACAATATCTAGGTCATGGTTTCTAGATGGACCAACTGCCCAACTGCCCAGTAGTACTTGGGCAGCCTTGCAAGATAAAGGAATGATGCAGTCCCTCACTGCTTCCTGTATGCAACACTCCCATGAAGGGGCAGTAGGTTGTTCCTTGATTTTGCAAGGCAGCCCAAGTACTAACTTTACTGGTTCGGGGTGGAGGTGGGGAGCGCATTTTCCTACTACTGACCCTCCTTCCCTTCGTTGGCCCCTCCCACACCCAGAGCTGTGCTCATGTCAGGCTGTGAAAGCACACTGCCTTACGTAGGAGTATACTGTCCCCAGAGTCCACAACAAGTCAGTGACATACCTGGCCACTTGTACTTGTGTGGGTCATTTGTGGTGTAAAAGGAAGAGGGGAGGGGGAGAAGAAAGCCTTTCAAAGCTTACCTGCTTTGTCACCTAAAGACAATTATTACACAACCCAGACAACTAGAGAAGGAGTGGCTATGTAGAAGTCTGACTTCAGTTCACTGATGCATGCTTATCACTTGCTTTTTCATTGTATGATCATCACTAGAGGGATGTGCCAATGATACAGCACGTGCTTTACACTGATATAAAAAAGGTCCCAGATTCAAATCCCAGTTTGAGGACTTCAGGTAGCAGGGCTTGGAAGGGATTCTGCCTGATACACTGAAGAGCTGCTGGCAGTCAGAACAGACTGTGCTGGGCCAGATGACCAATGGTCTCACTCAGTATAAGACTGCTTCATATGATTACCAATTGATAATTCAAAGCTTGAAGTATGAATCAACTCCACTGGAAAACATCAAGTTGATGAGGGGTACAGTCTCTCATTTGCGTGCACACACCACTGCTTGATACTACAGTCATCAAATGATGGGGCATGCCAAGTCTATTGCTTTCCTAAGAAGTTGTGGAGAAAGCAGATGACTTAACTGGCGAATTTAACTGGTGCAGTCTCAGTTCTAGGGCTTGTCCGCTGACCAGAAACAGAAACAGGATGAATCAGATCTTGATCACATCTTCCATTTACTGGAAAATATACCTGAATTATACTCCCACAGGAGGACAGTGAGACCCAATGAAGAGTTTACACATGGGTATTAAGTCCCTAAATAGACTATAACTCCTTAATCTAGGACAGCCTTTCCCAACCAGTGTGCCTCCAGATGTTGTTGGACCACAACTCCCATCTTTCCTGACCATTGGCAATGCTGGCTGAGGCTGATGGGAGTTGTGGTCCAACAACATCTGGAGGCACACTGGTTGAAAAAGGCTGATCTAGGATAACAGGAAAAAGCATAATGTCAGTATACAAAGGGGTACAATGCACCTCCATTCTTGTGTTCTGATGACTAAAATATAGACCCATCAAAATGAAAATTTCAAATCTCTTCCTCAAATTTCTAAAGTCAGATTGGTATGAAGTTCTACATTTTGGAATAGTTGCCCAATCCCAGTAGTACACGATGCTATATGCACAGTTCAGCTGTAAAATGTCAAAGTGAGTTAGATGAAGAAAGTCAAACAATACAAAGCAATACATTTTTAAAAACTTTAAAAATGGGCATAACTATTTTAGATTTAGGGGGAAATCCGTTGATCCTGAATTTTGAAGGACAGGCAGCATTATTCAGCCCCAATGAATGTTGAACTAATGAAGAACTAATTCTGCTACTAGGTACTCTGCAAGCACAGAAGTGTCAGCATTTGTTCCTCGGGCATTACATCACTGTTAACAGCCTAAGAAACAGAGAGCTACATATAGTTGATTTAGAACTGCTATGCTGGATCATACCAAGAGGCCATCTTATCTAGTACTTTTAAGGCCTGTGTCAGATGTAAAGGGAGACCATGTCTTCCTGCTCTCTCTCCCCCCCCCCCACCTCCTCTTCCTGGCACGTGAAATAAAATAGGAGACTGGGCACATCTGCTTTTGCTTTTAAATGAACCATACTTCCCAGTGATGTTCAAATTCAAAAAACAGTGGTTTGCTTAAATGATAGATAATTTAAGCAAGCCAAGATATGAAACCACAATTTGATCTTGGCTTGTTTTCATTAACCATAGCTTAAACAAACCACAGTTCTGCTAGTTTGGACAGGACAAGGAACTGTGGCTTGTTTAAAAGTGGAAGCAGTTGTTCCCAAGTTCCTCTTCTGTATAAAAAAGAGGAGAGAGGGGAAGGGAGCACATGAGCCCAGGGCCTGGGCAGTATCATTCATTAGCAAGACATCTTGACTGCGGACAGAGATTGTCCCTCTCTGTTGAGTATGTCACCCTGGCCTCTGGCAGTCAAAATTTTAAAGTACACCACTGTGCTCATCTCTTAGCAGCAGCAAAGCTCCAGGGAGCTGAAGAGTGAACCTTCAGCAGAGTAGCGAGCACCCTTCACAACAACCCACATGTTAATACTCACTTGTTTGATTGTACGTCTTTTCCAAAGTCAAACAGGTGAGCGAACCTCCCACCTCCGTGGAAATTCTCCTGATTAATTGGTAATGGAGTATGTGGTTTGAATAAAATTAATCTGCCCCAAACAGCAAAAAGCTTGTGTAGCAGAGATGACAAATAGCTGATCAAATTCACCTTCAAATGACAAGACTTACGTTTTATTGCATTTTGTCCTTTTTCCTTTTCAATAGCTACTCACAAACAATAAGGACAGAGAAAAATATGATAAAGTAGGGAAGGTAAAAGGTGAACACACACATATAGACACAAGTCCTTTTGCTAGAATTTCAGGACTTATTACAAGGTTAAGAAAAAAGACACACAAAAGTTTTTCCACTGGAGTGTCTGCTCATATAAGATCTTGCAACTGACAGATGAGAATACGCTGTGTGCTGGGTTTATAAATATATCTCTATTTTTCACTCTCTCTCCTTCAGTGCTTGGCAAGTAGGGCCAGGCTGAAACTTTTCTTGCTGTCATGCTTCATTCCTCAAAGTGCAGATTAAAGGCTGGAAGCAAGAAAGACACTGGGATTAGCCTGAGGTTTTCCCCTGAAAAGCAGGAGACCAGACACAAAAGATTCTTGGGAACTTATGAACAAGCAGCTGATGTCTGTCACTGTGGGCTGCCAGGATGTGAATAGGTGTGTTGAAACAGGGCTTACTTGTTCCTATATCCACAGATTTTCAACAACAAGGTAGCAACTGGTACACCAGGGTAAATTCAGAAGCCACAAAAATGCTGGCATACTCAATTATTCTATTATGTCACCACCTACATGACATGTACTAGTAGGCTCTTCTTATGGTTCCATTACCATGGGAACTGCATGGTATGGTTGCATGAGAAAGGGTCTTCTTTGCAGTGGCACCTGGGCTCTGCAATGCCTTCCCCTCAGATATTCATCTGGTGTTGATTTTACTCAAGTTTCAAGCATTGGTTAAAAACCTATCTTTCTATCCAGGCTTTTGGAGCAGGTTAATCAATGTGATCAGCTGCTGTTGTGTGTAATAATTAGGGATGGTCAAATTTTTTAATTCCGTTTGCATTTCAAGCCAAACCTATCAAATCCGGACTTTCCGAAACAATATGAGAACTGAAACACAGTCACTCTTTGAAATTCGCACTTATTTGAATTTTGCAATGCAGTTTGCCCAACAATGTTTACAAAAATGCATGTATTAGGGGAAAGTGTGCATAAAAATGATTATATGAGTGAAGATAACATGCAAAAATGCATTATATGATGAGAAATGGCTTGCAAAACTATGTACATTAATCAAAACTGCCTACAAAAATGTGTATATTAAGGGAAATTTGCATTAAAATGCTGGAGAATTTTCATGAAAATGAAAAAACACACAAATTGATGCAGAAATGTGGAGAACTGAATTTTGTTGTTGTTATGTGCCTCCAAGTCGACTACGACTTATGGCGACCCTATGAATCAGTGACCTCCAAGAGCATCTGTCATGAACCACCCTGTTCTGATCTTGTAAGTTCCTTTATGGAATCAATCCATCTCTTGTTTGGCCTACCTCTTTTTCTACTTCCTTCTGTTTTTCCAAGCATTATTATCTTTTCTAATGAATCACGTCTTCTCATTATGTGTTCAAAGTATGATAACCTCAGTTTCATCATTTTAGCTTCTAGTGATAGTTCTGGTTTAATTTGTTCTTACACCCAATTATTGGTCTTTTTTGTGGTCCATGGCATGCGCAAAGCTCTCCTCCAACACCACTTTTCAAATGAGTGGATTTTTCTCTTATCAGTTTTTTTCACTGTCCAACTTTCACATCCATACATAGAGATCGGAAATACCATGGTCTGAATGATCCTGACTTTAGTGTTCAGTGATACATCTTTACATTTGAGGACCTTTTCTAGTTCTCTCACAGCTGCCCTCCCCAGTCCTAGCCTTCTTCTGATTTCTTGACTATTGTCTCCATTTTGGTTAATGATTGTGCCAAGATATTGCTAATCCTTGACAAGTTCAATGTCCTCATTGTCAACTGTAAAGTTGCATAAATCTTCTGTTGTCATTACTTTAGTCTTTTTGACGTTCAGCTGTAGTCCTGCTTTTGTGCTTTCCTCTTTAACTTTCATCAGCATTTGTTTTTTTCACATCATTACTGGTTTCTGCTAGTAGTATGGTATTGTCTGCATATCTTAAATTATTGATATTTCTCCCTCCAATTTTCACACCTCCTTCATCTTAGTCCAATCCTGCTTTCCGTATGATATGTTCTGCGTACAGATTAAATAAATAGGGTGATAAAATACACCCCTTTCTCACACCCTTTCCGATGGGGAACCAATCGGTTTCTCCATATTCTGCCCTTACAGTAGCCTCTTGTCCAGAGTATATTTATATTTATTTATTTATTCAGCTTATATCCCGCCCGACTAGCAAACAGCTCTCTGGGCGGCAAACATAGCAACATATACAATAATAAAATTAGAAAGTCAGTATAACAAATATAAAAATACACCATCTAAAATAGAAATTTCAGCATTTACATAAATAGCTTAAATTAAAATGCCTCAGAGAAGAGAAAGGTTTTAACCTGGCGCCAAAAGGATAATAGTGTCGGCGCCAGGCGTACCTCCTCGGGGAGACTATTCCACAATTCGGGGGCCACCACTGAGAAGGCCCTAGATCTTGTTACTACCCTCTGGGCCTCCCTATGGGTCGGGACCCGGAGGAGGGCCTTCGTAGTAGACCGTAGTGTACGAGCCGGTTCGTAACGGGAGAGGCGTTCCTGCAGGTATCGTGGTCGTATAGGTTGCGCATCAGGACAATCAGATGCTGTGGCACCCCCATTTCTTTTAAAGCATTCCATAGTTTTTCATGATCTACACAGTCAAAGGCTTTGCTGTAATCTATAAAGCACAGGGTGATTTTCTTCTGAAATTCCTTGGTCCGTTCCATCACCCAATGTATGTTTGCGATATAAGAACATAAGAACATAGGAAGAGCCTGCCGGATCAGGCCAGTGGCCCATCTAGTCCAGCATCCTGTTCTCACAGTGGCCAACCAGGTGCCTGGAGGAAGCCCGCAAGCAGGACCCGAGTGCAAGAACACTCTCCCCTCCTGAGGCTTCCGGCAACTGGTTTTCAGAAGCATGCTGCCTCTGACTAGGGTGGCAGAGCACAGCCATCATGGCTAGTAGCCATTGATAGCCCTGTCCTCCATGAATTTGTCTAATCTTCTTTTAAAGCCATCCAAGCCGGTGGCCATTACTGCATCTTGTGGGAGCAAATTCCACAGTTTAACTATGCGCCGAGTAAAGAAGTACTTCCTTTTGTCTGTCCTGAATCTTCCAACATTCAGCTTCTTTGAATGTCCACAAGTTCTGGTATTATGAGAGAGGGAGAAGAACTTTTCTCTATCCACTTTCTCAATGCCATCTCTGGTACCTCTTCCCTTTCTAAATCCAGTTTGGACGTCTGGCATTTCTCGCTCAGAGAACTGAAATTAATCTTTCCATCCCTAGTAATAATACAGTGGCTGTATTACTATTGTATATGTACTATGAATTGTTTCAAATAGCTGTTTTAGATTTTCATTAATTTTATCACAGATGTTTGGTATTTGTTATAACCTGCCCTGGGATCTGAATGATGAAAGGAAGACTTATAAATGGAACCAAATTAAAAATAAATAAATAAGGGGACACCAGTTCTCTCTGACCTCTTTATTATGCATGGCCTTCTTTCTGCGAACTCTTAGTTACTGGGAAGCAGACACAGAATGACTTCTACACATTGCCCTGATCCACAATGCTTTTGCCCTTCAATCTGGCAAGGTTACCAGTATTTTTGAAGTTTCCTACAACAAGGAAAAAGATTAGTGTTCTGTTTAAACTTTGAAAGGTGTTTGAAACTTTAAAAGACATTTGGCTAGCCACTGTTCGAATAGAATACCAGGCTAGACTGATCTTCCTGGATCCAACCCATATGCTCTTTATATGCTCCCATATAATTTTAGCACGGGAACTTTGCAAATAGCTCAAGAATGCTAATTTACCAGTCTGTTCTCCCACTTGCCACCTCCTTTACTCCTGCTGCCATCAGTCTGTTCCCTTAGCAGCTATCCTGAATTTTCCTCAACTATAGTAAACACACACTTTAATTGCAGTGATTTCAGTGGAATTCAGCATACCTAAATTCCCTAGATTATATCATAAGATTTAAAAATAGCATCTATACTAACCCTTTAATTTGAAGTTGTTGCTACTTGTTAATTCACAGTAAATGAAAATTGTCTGCCAAAAAGATAGAGTGCAAATAGCCTTCCATAAAGTTTTCTAGGGATCAAATTACGGTTCACATGGATTAGTCTACAGATCCTATGAAAATAATCAATAAATTTCTGCCTTAATATACGACCAGATGCCTAGCTAACAACTCACAGATGGGTTGGAGAGATGCATTTCTAACTAATACTTGTTCTCTCTTTTTGTTACAAGGCCAAGATAAATTGATTACCATTTCTCTGAAAGGGAAAATATAATTGTGAAACAGAAAACTACTTTATCATTGCAAAAATTTAAAAATGTTATTTCCACAGTGAGTCCTTGATAAATATATTTTGCAGCTTCAAGAGGCAATGGGAAAAAAGTAATTTACATTTGAGTGGACTGTTAGGCATGGAATGCATGGGGTTTTGATGACATTCTATAGGTACAATTCTTTAATGGAATATGCCGTTCTTTTTCCGACTGATGCCAAGATCAAACTCTATTCTAGTTGTGTTTATCACAGCAAAAGACAAAAGGCTAGAGATCATTCACAGAGGTAAATAACTGGAGATCAATCAGCTACTAATGGATGGACCACATCGTTTTGCTTTGAGTAGGAAAGGCATGCTGGTTTGGCAAATAACAGTCTTCCGGATTCTTCTTCTAAAAGCTATCCATAGAGGTAAATCTATTTTTAGTCAGCTCTTACCATTTTAAATGCAACCTAATGATAAACTCAAGCATGCTTAATATCCAGCTTGACAAAGAGGCAGATGCTGTGAATTCGCTTTTAAAAATAGAAAACTGTGTGTGTGTGTGTGTGTTATGTGCCTTCAAGTCAATTACAACTTATGGTGAAGCTATGAATCAGTGACCTCCAATAGCAACTGTTATAAACCACCCTGTTCAGATCTTGTAAGTTCAGGTCTATGGCTTTCTTTATAGAATCAATCCATCTCTTGTTTGATCTTCCTCTTTTTCTACTCCCTTCTGTTTTTCCCAGCATTATTGTCTTTTCTAGTGAATCATGTCTTCTCATTATGTGTCCAAAGTATGATAACCTCAGTTTCATCATTTTAGCTTCTAGTGATAGTTCTGGTTTAATCTGTTCTAACACCAATTATTTGTCTTTTTTGCGGTCCATGGCAAGAAACAAATTATTGGCTTCACACAATTCAATAAGTCTTTCTCCTGCTTCATTTCTATCTCTTAAGCCCCATTTTCTCACAATTTCTAGTTCTTCTCTGTTCTCTACTTTTGCATTCCAGTCCCCCATGATTATCAGAACATCTTGTTTTGGTCTGTGATCAATTTCTTCCTGTATGTCTGCATAAAATCTCTCCAATTCCTCTTCTTCTGTTTGCCATTGGAGCATAGACTTGGATGATGGTTATGTTAATAGGTTTCCCATTAAATCTCATTGATATCACTCGCTCAGACCTTGCGTTATAGCTCCTAATTGCTTTTGCTACATCACTTCTCACTATTAAAGCAACCTCATTTCTTCTTAATTTCTCATGTCCTGCATAAAATATTTTGTAGTTGCCTGATTGAAAATGTCCCATTCCCATCCATGTTAATTCACTCATGCCAAGTGTTGCAATGTTGATGTGTTCCATTTCTTGCTTGACAATTTCTAGCTTTCCCTGGTTCATGCTTCTCACATTCCATGTTCCGATTGTGTACGTCATACAACTCCAGACTCTCCTTTCACATCTGTGCGCATCAGCCTCTTAGCTTCCATTCGGCATTGACCCAGTTGCATCAGTCACAGAGCTACTCGTACTTGAGACCCCTAGATCAGATGGCACTCAGTGAGCTACTGGGGAAGAACAATGAACTACGAGTAGCGCTGTGACTAATGATGCAACTGGGTCAATGCCGAATGGAAGCCAAGAGGCTGATGCGCACAGATGCGAAAATGAGATAGTGCTGGAAGATGAGACTCCTAGATCAGATGGCACTCAGTGAGCTACTGGGGAAGAACAATGAACATCTTCCAGCACTATCTCATGTTGCATTTTATAGTCTATTTATAGGGTTTTCATGGTAAGAGGTGGTTTACCATTGCCTTCCTCTGAGTCTGGATGCATCTTAGTCTGGGGAGGGAGGGTTTTACATTAAAGGAAAAACTGGCATAAATTTGTTGCATTTACTAGGCACTATGTTAGCACCACAATCCAGCACAGGCAGTTTGCACACAGAAATCTATTTCTGGACAGGGACCATTCATTTCTAGATTCAGACACATGCTCAGCAAGAGTCCAGTGCATCCAACAACCTGTAGAGCATGTTATGTGAATCCTGCATCAGAAGTACTCTCCGAGCAGGAGATGGCTGGCACTGATAATCCTGAAACTGTAGACACCGTGTTAGCTCCATCCTTCTCTTATATATTCTGAAAATCAGCTGGCGTGACTAAGAAAATGCCAGTTGTTTGAACTGTGAATATCTTGTTGTTGTTGTTATGTGCCTTCAAGTCGATTATGACTTACGGTGATCCTATGAATCAGCGACCTCCAGTAGCATTTGTCATGAAACACCTGTTCAGATCTTGTACGTTCAGGTCTATGGCTTCCTTTATGGAGTCAATCAATCTCTTGTTTGGTCTTCTTCTTTTGCTACTCCCTTCTGTTTTCCCCAGCATTATTGTCTTTTCCAGTTAATCATGTCTTCTCATTATGCGTCGAAAGTATGATAACCTGAGTTTCATCATTTTAGCTTCTAGTGATAGTTCTGCTTTAATTTGTTCAGACACCCAATTATTTGTCTTTTTGGTAGTCCGTGGTATCCGCAAAGCTCTCCTCCAACACCACATTTCAAATGAGTGGATTTTTCTCTTATCCACTTTTTTCACTGTCCAACTTTCATATCCATACATAGAGATCGGGAATACCATGGTCTGAATTATCCTGACTTTAGTGTTCAGTGATACATCTTTGCATTTGATGTGAATATCTAAGCTTGAAAAAAAATTGAATGCTTAAAAAGATTACTTTAAGTCACGGGTGGCTAACCCCCAGCCCTGGGAACTGATGTAGCCTACACAAACAAATTCCTCTGGCCTCCCCAAGACCCTACTGATGTTGGTAGTGGCAGCGGCAAAAGAAAATTAAAGTAGACATGCTACTGGGGTTTCAACTTCTCTGCCTAGCCCAGCCCTTTCATGGAGATGCAGATGAATCATTTGGTGAGCAGGGAGGTGGTGATGACCCCCCCAAGCTCATCTGCACAGAGCAGCGGGGTATGTGCGTCTGCATGCCAACATGTGTGCATATATCCTGTGTGTGAGAGAGTTTGTAAAAGAATGTGAGGTAGCCACACCCACTTTTGCCCACACACCCTACTGTTATGCAGCCCCTAGGGACCTGCCAACAGTGAATGCAGCCTTCAGGTCAAAAAAGATTAGTCACCTCTGTTGGACTGCATGCTTCAATAAAAGAGGATTATGACAAGCGAGCGAGTGAGCGAGCGAGCTATTTATATCCCACCCTTCCTCCCAAAGGAGCCCAAATACAGCATTTGAATCTTTTCAAAGTGTTTCACAAACATTGTCTAAGTAATCCTTGCAAAAGTCTCTAAGGCAGGAGTAGTAAACCTTTTGGCTCTGGAGAACAGATCTTTACCTGTCCTCAACTCCACAGGCCAACTTTGACAGGTGGGAGGGACAACTCACCTGTCAATCACCATATGTTATTGTGGTATCAAATTACTGACAGCTGATTTTTCCCACACTTCTGTCAGAGTTTCCATTGAAATCAGTGCTAAAAGAGAGCTTTCCCCCTCCATTTTAGCAGTGGTTTCCAAGCAAATTGCTTTGTGCAATTGGAACATGGTACACTCCCAAAACCCATCAACTAAGGGGTGGTGTGAGCAGACCATGTTCCAGCAAAGGAGCCATCAAGGGCTCCCAATTTTGTTCCTTTGTAGCCATGATCTGCCCCACACCTGTTTGGAAGAAATGGCCTAAGGCCAAATTGGGACATCTGTCAGGTCAAATTTGGCCAGTGCACCGGAGATTCCTCAGTCTGCTCTAAGGCACATATCATTATGCTCGTATTACAGATGAGAAACTGGTGCTGAGATCTAAATCAGGGATTTCCAAGTTCACAGCTTTTATTTACAAGCTTCCAGGGCCCAGTGCTGTAATAAGGTAGAGGGGAAATGACACAAGTATAGCCCCTTCACAATGCAGACAAGCTTTATGTGTGAGCCAGGGCCTGTTCAAATTTTGCCTAATTTACCTGAATTTTACTCTTGCTTCCAGACTGAAAAATAACAAAATAGATTTGTGACAACAATAAATTTCTACCTACTCATAGGATAACCTGTCCTAGAGAATCTATTCCCAAGAGTGAATTTACACAGAGATATTCCACATTCAGATCCCAAGACACAGTATGGGTTGTGTAATACCTGGACATACTATATACTGCTACACACTAAGCAAGCATTTTTGTTAATTATCTGAATTGGCCCTTAGCTACCTGCTTTCAATTCTATCACAATTTTGGGGATCTGGGAAGACCACCTGCAATAAGGACTGAGCACTATCCTTCAAAAGCCAGCAACAGCATGTTTAACGTCCACAAGGAAGATAAGCCCAAATAGCACATCATAATTATCAACCTTTATTTATTTATTATTATGTTTATTATATTGTTTCTGTCTCACCTTTCTTCCAAGGAGCTCAAGGCAGTATACACGGTTTTCCTCCCTCTTCATTTAATCCTCACAACAACCCTGTGAGGTAGGTTACACTGAGAGACTATGACTGGTCCAAAGTCATCCAGCAAACTTCATGGATGAGTGGGGATTTGAACCTTGGTCTCCCAGGTCCTAGTCCAACACTCTTAACTACTATACGACACTCTCCCTCATTAACATGATTAATAAAGAGCACACAACCCCCTTGTGTCCACTTTGTGGCTTCCAACAGACATCTGGTTGGCCACAGTAGGAAACAAGATGGTGGACTAGATACACCTTTGGTCTGATGCAGCAAATGTTCTTTTCTGCAGTAACCAGGAGAGACGGTTGGGTCAAATGCTCTTTCTGTAAGTTTCCCCTGAAAAGTGCCTGCTAAGAGACATGGTCTGAAAGCTATGATCCCAAAGGAATACAGGAACTGATCCCTAGTCCACAGATCTATCTATTCTGACCAGCTGCAGTTCTCCAAGATCACAGGCAAGTGATCTTTTCTCAGTCCTGCTATTCAACTTTTTAACTGGAGAAGCTGGGGACTGAACCCGGCAACATGTGCTTTACCACTGAACTATCCCTTCATTTTTCTGGCGCATTCAAACTGTCATAATATATTATTAATTATTGTTGTTTCTGTAGCACCTTTCAGTGTGCAAACAATTTTACAATGCTTATCTTAAGTTGCCCTTGACCAAATCCTATGAAGGAGGTGAGGGTGCAAGATGACAATTTGTCCCCCAACTATCTAGTGAATTTCTTAGGATGTAAAACAAGCTACAACAAATCAAAAGGAAAGTAACTGCTCTATGATTCACCGGGCTATTAGCTACATCATCTTGCAACAAGTTTCTTCAGAGCTAATGGCTGCCTTTCAGCACAGTGTTAACATTTTTACTATGCCATGAATGTCAAGCTAGTTTGAATTCAGCTTTACTCCCTGGCAAAAGGTAACAGGCAGGCAGTCATTTCATTGCCCTCATAAAAGCCAGCTCTGTGCTGTGCTGCTCGCATCATATTTCTCACAAGCTCAAAAGTACACTGCTGCTCTTTAAGTTCAGTGCTGTGTCTGGGAAGATGCAAGTGGAAGGGTTCAAAAAAGGATGATTATTAAGAGCAGCAGCATTCCTCTACATGATTAACAGAGAAAGTTCAGGGCCGTGACTCATCCAGTCACTTGCTTTGAAAATGCATAAAATTATCAATAAGGATAGGATATAAAAAAATTATCAATAATCAATAGGTCTGTGCAACATTGCAAACACAGTAGAGGCTGCAACATGGAATTGACTCACTCAACACAGTAGAACTAGCTGTTAAGTATTGTTACTCTTAGAAAGGTTTTATATTTTACAAAATGCCATCATTTCCTGCTATTTTGAAATTCAAACACTTTGAATGTCTTTAACGACAAGGATTTTTCTCATGGTCAAAAAATTAGCTCACTGTTCTACCTCAGGCCAATGCAGTGTATATGCAAGTAAATGACACAAGGTGGACACTGGTTCACTTAACCTATGCACAGAACAAACCTTTCCCTCTCGTCGCCTTCTTCCTGCACACCTGATTGTGTATTTGCTGAATCGCCTACAACAGAACCTGTAAATGCTTCCAGCTTCGGTTCTTGTGGAATGAATTTCACTCCTAACTGTTTGAGTTGCAAAATGGTTCTAGGGTGCAATTGATAGCTCAACGTAACTATCATGCAGAAGGACAAAGAATATGATCTTTGTCTCTCCCAATCTAGTTCTGCATAGGGTGGATTAAGTATGTAAGACCAGAAGAACATGTGAAAACAGGTTCTTAGACTCAAACTCAAAAACTACGGCATTCTTTCTTCAAAGCAATATTAACGCTTGGCAAAACCTCTTGGAATGAAACAAATTTCAAAATGACAAGACATACAACAATTGGCACCTTCACATACACAGGGCAGTGGGTGATCTAAGAGACAAAGCAAAGATGTCTACAACCAAAAATCTGATTTAATTACCAAAGGGCAGCTATTCATGCAAGTCTACATAAAATGCCTGGCTCTCACTGTTTTCCTTCAGAACATCATCCTAGCACTTCATAATTTTCTCGATGCAGCAGAAAAAGAAAAATCCCTATTTATCTTCTGTTGAGTTTCTTACTGATACTTCCTGGAAGAAGGTTGCTAAAAACCTGATCCCAAGGCTATTGCTCTTCCACTATTTTAATGCATAGGATGGGGCATACTGATCAATGTGCCAACATAGCATAACCAATCAAAATCTTATCCTGGTGTTGCTGATACCTTAGTCTAGAAAGCTGCAACCATTTAGTATTGTGATGCTAGAAGGAAAACTCTCACCAATTTCCTTCAGACATGATGGGTTTTCCCAGGCAAGGATTCCATCAAATACCATCAATACCAGATTTTCACTGAACACCCCCTGGCACCTAATGTGCCCTATAGAATACATTACTAACTGCGTTCTCAGATACATCAATCAGATGAGGTTAATGCTAATCAAAATTTGACACTGATGGAGAAAATGGTGGAAAAGGAGTTTCAAGGGCTACCGATTTATTTATTTATTTATTTAACTCATTTCCATACAGCTTCATATTATTTGGGAAACAAATCTCAAAGCGGTTTACAACTTAGATTAAAACATTGAACAAAACATCACAAAATATTAAAAGAAAACATTACAGGTTCAGGCCAAATAAAAAAGACACATTCCAAACAGCATAATTAGCAGAAAAATAGAAATATTCTCTTAAACATAAACGTTATGAGTCAAGAATAAAACTCCTAAAACAGCATCATTAGTTAATTAATTAAAACAACTATAACAGGAGCTGCACCCCCCCCAATAATCCCTCCCAAATATGTCCTTAACAGTCTTCCATGTCTAAATCCGTCTCTGATTCATTTCCACAAACCATAGAGATAATTTATCTCTAGCCAAACCACCATAAGAAACAAACGCTTAGCCTACAAAAATACATAGCACCCAATGCAACCACTCCCTCCCCGTCTCTCACCCAGGTAGGGCCATACTCAATATCGGTTCAGTTTCTCATACTGAGTGGTACTGGGCATCTTTGAAGCATGCAAAAACGTGACAACCTAGACTCTCACTCTGGGCACCACATGCACGATTCAACTATAACCCAGTAATACAACATTACTTGCACTCTCTCTACTGGATAATACATTCAATGGTACAATATTAAAGGGGGTGATGCCCTCACGCAGACCTCAAAAGTTCTGCATTACAGTAACCTTCATAGCTAATCTGTGGCCTGGCCACAGTCAATTAGTTGCCGGTGTTTCCACTCTCCTCCTCTGGAATTAGCAACAGCGTCCTGACTCTACCTTTCCAGAGGTGAAAGAAATTCATGAGGCAACAACAAAAAATCAAACTCTTCAGTAAGAGTGAAGAGTTATTTCTGTTATTAGTGTGCTGCCAAGCTTCTTGAGGCTGCTATGGGGGTTTATTGTTCTGTTTTACTGTTTTATAGTATTATTTATATTTATGTTTTTAATGTGTTGTAAGTTGCTTGGTGTCCTGGCCAGTTCTGTTAGATTCAGACTCAAACTCACTGGTGTGTTCTTCTCTGTAATGTTTAACGTGAAATCTCAGCTTACAGCGTTCCATAGATCAGTGTACTGGTTACACCGAACTCTGTATCTCTACACAGTATATCTAGGCATGGCTACGCAAGCTAAAATGTTGTCGCTGCAATTACACATGTTCCTTGAAACCCTTTGAATAGGCTCGGGGCAAACATTCTATTTGCGTGTGGGGAGGGGTTCTCTGAATGGGACTAGGCTAGCAATCTGGCACTCCTACAAAGTTTGAAAAGCTGACACAATATGTGAACGCCTGCATAGCTGCCTGGGTGACCTCACCAGTGGCAGCGGTGGCAGCACTTCATCGAGAGCCTCCATGGACACCACCTCTGGTTGAGCCTCCGATCCCTCCTCCTTGAGAGGAGGCAGAGCAACAGCGGCTTGGGTGACAAGGGAGAGCTGCGGGGAGGAAAAAGGGCTGGGTCATTGTCAGACAGCATTTCTTCAGCTGTAACTGGAACTACAGATGAAGCTATCACTATCAAAAGTGCTGAAACCTTCTCTTATTTCAGTCCCCTCCTGCTGTACCCCACCGGGCCCCTCTCCAGGATCCCAGACTTCCTCCTTGTGATCACTCCAAGAATGCTCCATGGGGCCCATGACACTTAGAGAACTTCTATATCCTGTCCTGAAGTCTTTTTGGATGGATCTCAGATATACTAATTTGTAACACGTGGCCCCTTTCTGTCCCCGGAATGGCCATTTTATTAATTTATTTATCTAACCTAAAGCAGGAGTAGCCAATGTGGTGCCCCCTAGATGTTGCTGAACTACAGTTCCCATCATCTTTGTCCATTGGCCATGCTGGCTGAGGCTAATGAGAGTTTAGAGGGCACCACATTGGCTATCCCTAACCTAAAGTTGGTGTTAGAACAAATTAAACCAGAACTGTCACTAGAAGCTAAAATGATGAAACTGAGCTTATCATACTTTGGACACATAATGAGAAGACATGATTCACTAGAAAAGACAGTAATGCTGGGAAAAATAGAAGGGAGTAGAAAAAGAGGAAGACCAAACAAGAGATGGACTGATTCCATAAAGCCACAGACCTGAACTTACGAGATCTGAACAGGGTGGTTTACAACAGATGCTGTTGGAGGTTGCTGATTCAGTGTCACCATAAGTTGTAATCGATTTGAAGGAACATAACACACACACAACCTAAAGGATAGGTGTGTACATCTTTCCCTAGGGCTGGAGGCAGACGCAACAAGAGACTCACCTCATGGTCTTTACAGCTACACATCAAGTCTATCTTTGCAACAAATCCATCAGGCAAACATACCAGCCTCTCAGTCTGACCCTCCTGGAGACTGCTTCTTCTTCTTCTTGTCCACTCATGCCTCCTTGTCCACCTGAGTAAAGCTGTCTCAGGGATTCAAATGCAGGATATTTTGTTAGCATTCAAAGGAGTCAGCAGCAATGAGTGGCAGAATGGGTAAGAAATGATGGGACTGAACCAACTTTCATACACTGAAATGCTTGGTCTGAGTCAGCTCTGTCGAGCCTTTTTAATATAATATCTGTCTTCAGTCTAAATTGCAGAAAAAAAATTAGGGGGAGTCTGATAAGAGCCTTCATCTGTTATAGCAAAGTCAATGTTTTCTTGTTTAAAAGGTCACATATAGAAACTAAGTGACAATGCAAATGCCAATGATTACAAATTATGTTCACAATGGAGAATCTCTTCCTGGTGTTAAGAAGCCATTTAAAGCACATACAGGAGTCACAGGGCTGGGACCGGACAAAATATTTAGATCTTAATGTAGATGATAGACTTAAAGAACTTCCATTGGACTTCACAGATTAAAATAACAGGCCTCATTCTGTCTCTGAGGGAGCAAAAGGGCCATCTATTTAGGTATCTGTGTATAATGGACTGGATAATGGATAATAATCCGCTATAATGGACTGGATGAGAGCTAATAAACTGAGACTCAATCCAGACAAGACCGAGACACTGCTGGTGAACGCCTTCCCTGCTCAGATGGTGGATGTTCACCCTGTTCTGGATGGGGTTACACTCCCCCTGAAAGAACAGGTACGTAGTTTGGGGGTTCTTTTCGATTCTTCCTTGTCTCTCGAGGCCCAAGTGGCCTCGGTGGCACGGAATGCGTTTTACCATCTTCGTCTGGTAGCCCAACTACGCCCCTATCTGGACAGGGACGACCTCGCCTCCGTTGTTCATGCTCTGGTAACTTCAAGATTGGATTACTGTAATGCGCTCTACGTAGGGCTGCCCTTGAAGACAGTTCGGAAGCTTCAGCTGGTGCAGAACGCGGCTGCCAGACTATTGACGAGGACCAGTCGGTCTTCGCATATAACACCTATTCTGGCGCGTCTGCACTGGCTCCCTATTTGCTTCTGGGCGAGATTCAAGGTGCTGGTTTTGACCTATAAAGCCTTACACGGCGTGGGACCTCAATACCTTGTGGAACGCCTCTCTCGCTATGAACCTACCCGTTCACTTCGTTCAGAATCTAAGGCCCTCCTCCGGGTACCAGCTCATCGGGAAGCCCGGAGGGTGGTTACTAGATCTAGGGCCTTTTCTGTGGTGGCCCCTGAGTTGTGGAACAGCCTCCCCGAAGAGGTACGCCTGGCGCCTACACTTCTATCTTTCCGGCGCCAGGTAAAGACCTTTTTATGCTCCCAGGCATTTTAATATTTTAATTTTCTTAATCTTTCTACTTTTAACATGTATCCTTCTTAATTTGTGTTGTATTTCGTTTTTGTTGTGCTTTCTGTTGTTTGTTTGTACATGTTTTTGTGATTTTTTACTATGATATATTGTATTTTATCTTGTTTGTTCACCGCCCTGAGAGCTATTCTGCTAAGGGCGGTATATAAATTGAAATAATAAATAAATAGTGATTTCATATTTCAAGTGTTTTCCCATTCCTGAAATGCCCACCTTGGATCCATCAGTTTGTGACAACTACCGCCTTGTCTCAAATACTGCCTTTTTAGGGATGGTGATCAAGAGGACTGTGGTGCAACAATTGCAGATACTCTTGGATGAAGCAGATTATCTTGACCCATCTTGATCTGGGTTCAGTCCTAATAATGAAATTAAATCAGCCTTGGTTGCCCTGATGGACGACCTTTATAAGGAGAAGGAAGGGGGAGTGCAACCCTGTTATTATTACTTGATCTCTCAGCGGCTTTTGATACCATTAACCATGGTATCCTTCTGAGCCGACTTGGTGAGATGAATATCAGAGGCACTGTTTTACAGTGGTCCAGATCCTATCCCCAGGGTCATTTTCAGAGCATAGCATTGGATTATTGTTTTTCAGCCTCCTGGCAGTATGCTGTGGGGTGCCAGAAGGTACCAACTTGTTGGCAATGCTATTAAATATCTATAGGAAGCCATTGGGAGTGGTCATTATGTGATTTGGGGCAAGGTGTCATCAGTATGCTGATGATACCCAGCTCTATTACTTGGTAACATCTGGATCAGGAAAGGCCATGCAAGTCCTGGACTAGTGCCTGGACTCAGTGGTGGACTGGATGAAGGCCAATAATCTGACTCTGAATCCTAGCAAGACAGAGGTGCTGTGCGTTGGTGGATCCTGAATCTAGAAAATAATAAATAATAAATAATAAAATTTTATTTAGCAGATGCCCATCTGTCCGACTGAACGGACACTCTGGGCAACGTACAATATAAAATACAATATAAAATACAATCTGCTCATATACATAATCATCACATTATTAATATCATAACATCTCATCTGAAGACCATCTTACATTAATACAGTGTAAAACCTAACCCACCCCAGAGATCCCATAGGCCTGCCTGAAGAGCCAGGTCTTCAAGGCTCGGCGAAAAGTCAACAGGGAGGGGGCATGCCGAAGGTCAAAGGGAAGTAAGTTCCAGAGGGTGGGGGCCATGATCGAAAAAGCCCTCTCCCTGGTCCGCACCAACCTAGCTGTCTTAGTCGGTGGGACCGAGAGAAGGTCCTGTGAGGCTGATCTTGTTTGGCGGCATATTTGGTGATACTGGAGGCGCTCCTTCAGATAAACTGGGCCGGAACCGCATAGAGTTTTAAAGGTTAAAACCAACACCTTGAATTGGGCCCGGTATACAACTGGCAACCAGTGTAATTCAATCAACACTGGGGTGATATGATCGCGGCGGCGGGTCTGCTTTATTAAGCGTGCCGCCGCGTTTTGTACCAGCTGGAGTTTCCAGACCGTCTTCAAGGGTAACCCCACATAGAGCGCATTACAGTAGTCCAATCGAGAGGAGATCAGGGCATGTATCACTCGTGGGAGCAGATGTATGGGAAGATAGGGTCGCAGCCTCTGTACTAGATGAAGTTGGTACCAAGCTGCCCGGCTCACTGCAGAAACCTGAGCCTCCATAGACAGCTGGGAGTCCAAGATGACCCCGAGACTGCGGATCTGGTCCTTCAGGGGCAAACTCACCCCATTAAGTATCAGGTCAAAATCACCCAACCTTCCCTTGTCCCCCACTAGTAATACCTCAGTCTTATCGGGGTTCAGCCTCAGCCTGTTCTCTCCCATCCATCCACTTACGGACTCCAGGCACTTGGACAAGGTATCCACAGCCAACTCTGGTGAAGATTTAAATGAGAGATAGAGCTGCGTGTCATCTGCATATTGGTGACACTGCAGCCCAAAACTCCTGATGATGGCTCCCAGCGGTTTCATATAAATGTTAAATAGCATGGGAGAGAGGATAGAACCCTGTGGCACACCACAGTTGAGGGGCCAAGGGTCTGAAACCTCATCCCCCAACACTACCCGTTGATATCTACCGGAGAGATAGGAACGGAACCACTGTAAAACAGTGCCTCCTATTCCCAGTCCCTCCAGGCGACTCAACAGGATACCGTGGTCGACGGTATCGAAAGCCGCTGAGAGGTCCAGGAGGACGAGGAAGGTATGTTCTCCCCTATCCAACGCCCTCCTCATATCATCCACCAGAGCGACCAAGGCTGTTTCAGTTCCGTGTCCAGTCCTGAAGCCCGACTGGAAAGGATCTAAATAATCTGCTTCCTCCAAGTGTGTCTGTAGCTGCTTTGCCACCACACGCTCAATTACCTTGCCCAAGAACGGTAAATTGGAGACTGGGCGAAAGTTGTTTAAATCTTGGGGATCCAAGGAGGGCTTTTTCAGAATAGGTCTTATCACTGCCTCCTTGAGGGGCAATGGCATTACACCCTCCTCCAAGGATGCATTTACGATTGCCTTGATCCCATTGCCCAGTCTCTCTTTACAGCTCATAACGAGCCATGAAGGGCAAGGATCAAGTAAGCAAGTGGTTGGTTTTACAGTAGAGAGCACCTTGTCCACTTCATCAGAGAGAAGAGGCTGAAACCGATCCCAGCAGACCGGATTGCAACTGGCCGCCTCTGGACCCCTACTTGTAACCACGACGTACGGAATCTTGTCCTTTAGGTGCTCGATTTTATCGGCAAAGTGTTTAACAAATGTGTCACAGGAGGCTTTTGATTGTTCCATAGGTTCCTGCGCTACTGGACCGACCAGGCTTCGGACCACTTGGAACAACCTCCTGGGACAGCACTCTGCCGATGCAATAGAGGCAGCAAAGAATTGCCTCTTTGCTGCCTTTGTTGCCCACTGGTAGGCCGCTATTGCCGCTCTAACCAGTGTCCGATCACCTTCAGTGCACGATTTCCGCCATCGGCGCTCTAGTTGTCTCACTTCCTGCCTCAGACTGCGTAACCGTGGTGTATACCAGGGTGCAGTCTGAGTTCTATTCAGGAGAAGAGGACGTTTCGGTGCCACCCGGTCTATTGCCCTAGTGATCTCCCTATTCCACTCCATCACCAGGGCTTCGACCGGGTGGCCTTCAGTTAGCTCCAGATCACCCAGCGCATTTAGGAATCCAATAGGCTCCATCATGCATCTGGGGCGGACCATCCTAATAGGTCCTTGTCCCCTGCGGAGGGTGTGCGGCACAGAGAGATCCAATTTCACCAGGTAGTGATCTGACCATGACACAGGGCTAGAAGAAACAGTCCCCATCTTCAGATCACTTTCCTTCTCTCCCGCGACAAATACAAGGTCAATGGTATGGCCGGCTACATGGGTGGGACCCATATTACTTAGGTGCAGTTCCCATGAAGTCATGGTTTCAATGAAAACCCGAGGGGCTCCAGTGAGAATGGCCTCGGCATGCACGTTGAAATCCCCCAAAACCAATAAGTTCGGGGTAAACAACCGTACAGCCGCGACCACCTCGAGCACCTCGGCCAGGGAGTCTGCCGTGCAGCGGGGTGGGTGGTACATCAGCAGAATTCCTAAACTGCCCTTTGGTACCAACCTCCAGTACATACAATCAACAAACTTGGTCTCGTGGAGAGGAGGTCTGGCAAAAACCAAGGACTCCCGATAAATAACTGCCACACCCCCTCCCCGCCTACCAATCCTCGGCTACTGTGCATATCGGAAACCCGCTGGACACATGGCCTCAAGTATAGGAGCCGAGGCCTCGTCCAGCCAGGTCAGTTGCCTGCTTTGGATAGGATTGCATTCCCCCTGAAAGAGAAGGTTTATAGACTGGGGATGTTTCTGGACTGGGATAGCCTGATCATTCTCATTCATGCTCTGGTAACCTCCATGCTGGATTACTTCAATGTGCAAGTTATCACCAACACGTTACCCCGCTGCTGAAAGAATTGCACAGGCTGCCAAGTAGGTACAGGGCTAACTTCAAGGTGCTGGTTTTGGTGTGTAAAATCTTATACAGCTTAGGACCAATATACTTGAAAGATCATCTCACCCCTTATATACACAGTCAGTCTCTGTACTTTGCAGGGAAAGGCCTCCAGCAGATAACATCTCATCAGGATGTCTGTTCTGCACAGCACAGAAAGCAGGCCTTTAGTGCAGTGGCACCTACCCTTTGGAATTCCCTCCCCTTAAATATTAGACAGGCACTAATATTATCTTTTCAGTGACTATTGAAAGCCTTCCTGTTTCCACAAGCCTTTTAAGTGGAGACATTATCCCAGACTGTAATTGTTTTCAAAATGTTTTAAGATGTTTTGTTTTTAAGATGTTTTCTACAGATGTTTTTGGTGTTTTGTCACTGTTGTTTGCTCCCTCTAGGAGGAAGGGCAGGATATAAAATTAATAATAAATAAAATAAATAAATAGAAATACATCTGGATTCATAAATAAAAAAGCATAATGTTTTTGCATTCTATTTCCCAAAACAAAATTAAATTAAAGGACCTAGCTTGCTAGTTCAACAGAAAATTAGATCAAGAAACCATGAAAACAACCAGCTATTTACCTTCTATTTTAACTATTGAATACTGAGAGACACATGAAATCTAGCAGTTACATGAAGAATCAGTACTCAGTGCCAGAAAATTGAATGCAAACAACAACTATTAGGTGGTATTCAACTACTGTGTCCCATTAGAACAAGAATGTCCACTTGTTCAATGGAGTTTTCCTGTCCTCCCCAAGTGTACCCTCCCCAAACTGCTCCAGAACATTGGGGGAACCTGAAGCTTGACTAAGGCTACAATCCAATACACATTTACCTGGGAGTATGTCCCATTGGACCCCACTGAGCTTACTTCTGAGTAGACATGCATTGGACTGCAGCCTCAAGCAGCTGTGTGCAGGTGGTTTAAGCTCATACTTATCTTGGTTTATTAAGCTGGGATCTTGATAATCTGAAACAGGCCACTTTGTTTTCTCTAAAACGGTTCAAGGAGGTAAAGTAGTGAGATAGTCATTATGTTCTTTTAAGCTGTCCTTTAAGCAGACTATATAAAGTTTATTTATGTGGAATATGAAGTCAAAGAGAATACTGTATATTCATATATACAGGATATCCACATAAATGAAAACTTCACAGAACATAGTAAAGCTTAAACTAACAAGCATCCCCAATAGAAACGAAATTCTGTCTTTGAGTTTTGTTTTACTGAAAACCTTGGTAAACTCTAGTGTCAATTACCCATATTCAAATCAGGAACAACACCCTCCTGTGTTTTTCTGCAGGATGCAGCGGCCAGGTGTACACACACAAAGGTAGGTATCAATGGAACCTGCCAACCCTTGTAAGAGCAAGAGCTAATTATTAACCAACAGGAAATATTTCACTGAACTACAATCTACCTCTGTCTGTTATAAAATCTAACTATGCCATTTAATAATGTACTTTCATTCTTAACACAGTGAGAGAGCAAGTAAAAAAGCCTGCCCTTCAGCCTAAGAAGTCTCCATCACACAATCCTGACATATATATCCTAAAGGGTTTAATCAGGCAAAAGAACAAAACAAACAACCTTCCGCTGGAGACCTGTGCCTGAATAAGCACTTCTGCTGCAATAATTCTCCATTTATAGAGTTACAGTTTAATTCTTCCAAGGCCTTGTAGGTTTTTGTCCCTCATCCCTCTGTAGTTCAGAGAACACATTTGGAAAACCACAGAGGATCTGAACACCTTATTTCCATGATTTTCATAAACAGGAATTAAATACCCCAAACTCCTAAAATATCCCACTAAACTGCATTTTTAACGTCAACCACCACCCTATCCTCGTAATCTATTTAACCAACAACAAGGCCTATGAATCTGTGATTTGTAAATACGAATAGCAGGGGAGTGGGGAGAGGTCATTCTCTTGAGCTAGTCTATTTTTCCTTGCTGCTCCAGTTCCAAATTAATTAAAGTATCAGGAATCAGACTGCAACGTCTGTACAGGATGACAAAAATTGTTTCCAAGGACAGACTTGAATAAGAAGCAAATTAACATGCTAGAGTTTGTGACTAATTATTCCACCAACTATAATTTAAGTTAACTAAGAGAAATAGTCAAGATGGAATGATGGAACAGCTGCATTCACAGGGCTGAAAGCAACTGTCCAGAAATTGGATGCGAATTCCTAAGAGATACAGAGTGCTGGTACCTACAACTTTGACACATATGAAACAATTTTCCCATTCAAAGCATACAGTTATGGAAAGATTGTTTAATTTCTCAATTTCTTAAAGTCTGATTGCCTCATATTCTTGAAAGAGAAGATATCACTTTAAATCTAAGTGTGCATTTTATTACTCTATTCACATCTTCATCATTTCTTCCTGTATCTGAAATGGTCTTTATGGCGCGACTGTGCAGAGTGACCCCAAATCCTCGCAATCTCCATTCAAGTTGCTCATGCATCAATCAAGGCCTAGCCCTGGCTAGGAAATAAAACTCTGCACATCCCCCCCCCCCAGTTCCCTCGCAAACAGATCTCTTTATGCTGCTTCAGCTGTTTTCAGCAACTCACAAGTGGCAAGGTGAACACAGAAAATTACAGACATAGTAAAAACAGCTCTGTGCTTGCAGCCAAAAAAAAGGCGTGTTTCTTACATCGCTCCCATTAAACAAAACATTAATTGGCTAAACCCAGCAAAAACAATCATTACTGATCCTAGCTCCAGCCACCTTGGGACTGACCCCAACAACCATTTTACACAATATACTGCAAATTAGATTGTAGTAACAATACTTATAGGTTAAAAAGAGTCTAAGCTGATGCTGGAAATCTAACATTCTGTTACGGGTAGTGGCTCTTTCCTTAGTGTTCATTCATACCACTTGCATTTTGGGGGTTTTTCCAAGGAATCATTGGCGGTCTTCATTCCTCCTAACAGTGGCTCTACTTTATTTATTTATTTATTTTATTACATTTTTAAACCGCCCTATAGCAACAAGCTCTCAGGGCGGTGTACAACAGTATAAAAACAAGTTAACATACAAATGAGCATGGGTACAATAGACTATAAAAATATATAAAACAAGATTAAGACAAAAATAGATTAAAATTAAAATTTTAAATTTTTAAAATTTTTAAAATGCCTGGGCAAAGAGGTAGGTCTTTACCTGGCACCGAAAGGATAACAAAGAAGGCGCCAGGCATATCTCGTCAGGGAGGGCGTTCCATAACTCGGGGGCCACCACTGAGAAGGCCCTAGCTCTAGTTATTACTCTCCGGGCCTCCCTGTACGTTGGAACCCGGAGAAGGGCCTTCGATGTCAGGTGCAGCGAACGGGTAGGTACATAGCGGAAGAGGCGTTCCGCCAGGTATTGCGGTCCAATGCCGTTAAGGGCTTTATAGGTAAGAACCAACACTTTGAATCTGGCCCGGAAACATATTGGTAGCCAGTGCAGCTTCTTAGATTTCACTCTGTAATGAAGTACTCACTTTGCCAGCAATGTTCCCTGGATAGTCTGAGGGCATATATCAGGAGGGTACAGTCTCACAGGTCAAGTCCTAGGATGAAGCCCTCTTCACCCTGGAAAGGCTTCTACCTGCCAAATCATGAAAAAGGGCTGTTGCTTAATGGAAGAGCTACAATTCTGGCATAGACAGTACTGAGGAAATGACCCAGTGATCTGACTCTGTACAAGACAACTTCATATGTCCATGCAACAGGCTGCAACTGGCCTCTACCTAGAGATATGAGAGCCCCCCCAAAACACAGAAAATTGGGGGGAACCACATTTTCCTTGGATTTTTTCTGAAATTTTCTCAGAAAAAAAGGAAAAAACAGGGGGAAATAGTTATTATTAGATTTATTAGTCACTTGATACCCTAAGGTCCCCAACCGACTTACACAATGTTAAAACAAATACAAATAAAACACACTATAAATACATAACAACAACAAAACAATAGTATTAGCACCCCACTCAGCCACAGGAAGGTATAGCATATTAAAACAAAAAAAATCTCTCTATCGAAAGCCTGGGAGAAAAGGTACATCTTTACCTGCACTGAAAACATGACAATGAAGGAGCCAGGTGGACCTCACTGGGGAGCATATTCTACAGATGGGGAGCCACAACTGAAATAGGAAAAAACAATTCCCCCCTCCTCAAATTTTTCCGTTTTCCCCTCAGGCCTTTACATCTCTACCTCTACTAATGCACTGGGAAAGTCAAGGCAGGCTGCAGCCCTTCCACATACAACGGGATGTGCTGGTAAGGAAAGGCTCCTCATTGCTGCTGGATCTTTGCCAGAGGGTCAACTTACTTGTCTAGATTCCATGAAGGATGGCTAACTGAAGAGGGCTTTCCTTTTCTCCTTTTTCTGAGGGAGGAGGGAAAGCTGATTAGAGCCTGAGATTTGGTGTGTCCTGATTAGGGAATGAAGGGCATTAATAAATTGGGACTGAACAGTCTAGAATTTGGTCATTTTAACATTGTGACTGAAACACAGCCTCTTCAGTTACTGCACCTAGATTATGGAAGGACCTCCCAAGAGAGGTACAGTTGGCCCCTCTTTTTTGAGGTCAGTAGTCTGGCAAAACCTTTTTCATTTCACTGTGCTTTTAAATTGCTTTGAGTTTTAACCTCCCACTGTGGCACTGTATTTTTAAAAACTAATCCACTTTTATATGTTCTCTTGCTGCTATTTTAATGATGTGTATTTACAATTATAATCTAAAATAAATAAGCATAACCACTTATAATTTGCAGAACAATTGCAATCCCTATTTGTTTATCCTTCCAAAAGGCTTTCCACTATAATTCCTTATTTTTCCATCCTGTGTGACCAAAGGCCTATTTAGTCCAGTATCCATTTTCCCACAGTGGCCAACCAGATGCCTATGGAGAGCCCTCAAGCTGGAAAATGGGGACAATATGCTTCTCCTGCTATTGTTTTCCAAAGATTGGATATTCACAGCCATTCTGATTCTGATCCTGGAAGCCGTATTTACCTATCATGACTTGTAGCCGTTTTATCCTCTACATATTTGTATAATCCACCATTAAAGCCATCTATGCTCATGATGGTCCATGGTTTAAAATGCACTGTGTGAAGAAGCACTTTCCTGAGACTGTCCTGAATCTCACATCATTCAGCCTCACTGCATGATCAAGGGATCTAATATTATGGGGTAGGGGAGGCTTATTTCTGCCCACTTTCTCCAAACCATGCATAATTTTATACACTTCTACCATGTTTTTTGAAACTAAAATGCTCCCAATGTTGCAGCCTTCCTCAGAGGGGAGTTGTTCCAGCCACCTGATTGTTTTGGTTGCCCTTTTCTGCATATTTTCTAGATCTTCAGCATCCTTTTTGAGATGCAGTGACCAAAACTGGACATAGAGTTCCATGTGAAGCAGGACCACAGGCTTGTAAAAAGGCACCAGAATCTTAGCTGTTCTATTTTTGATCCCTTTCTGATCAATCCCTACCATGGAATCCACCTTTTCCGCAGCTGCTGCACACTGGGCTGATGTCCCGAGCTATCTACCTGTACCCCAAGATCTCTTTTCTTATCATTTACTGCCAGCACAGACCCCATCAATGTGTATTTGGTAAGGATTTTAGCCCCAGTCTGCACTAGTTTACACTTACACTGAACCAAATTTGGCACTTTATTACCCATTCACCCAATATGATAACTATACAGTAGGGTCCCACTCATACAGCAGGTTATGTTCTGGACCCCCGCCGTAAAGCGGAATTCATTGAATAGAATGGCGCGCGATGCCTGAAAACTGCCGTAAAAGCAGAACAAGTGCCGATTGAATGGGGCTTTAGTCTAATTGAGTCTAACTGAGACCGCTGTATTAGCGAAGCGCTGTAAAGCGGGGCCCTACTGTACATCCTTTTGGAGCTCTCTGCAATCCCTTTTTGTTTTTACCACTCTGAACAATTTGATGTTGTCAACAGAAGGAACAGACAAAAGACTACCTTAGTTCTCCCCTATAACTTCAGATTTAAAAAAAAAAAAAAAAACCCATACTTCACTCCTAATACAGATTCTTGGGAGATCCTAGTTCTTGTATCTCCCCATTACAGAACCGTGCATTTATTCCTACTCTGTGCTTCCTATTCTTTAATTAGTTAGCCATCTGTAAAGAGAACTGTCATATTGTCCCATGACTGCTACATTTAATCAGGATTGAAGGATTCTGTCAAAAGATTTTTGAAAGTCCAAGAGCACAATGTCTATTGCAGGGATTCCCAAACTTCCCCCACCCCCTTAGAACACTTGAGAGCTGCTTAGGGTCTTGGCAGACCACTTAATGATCTTTCTGCCTGTTGTAGCAATTGCAAGGTGCTGAGCTAGATGCTGTGTGATTTTTTTAGTTGTATTTTTATTGCGTCTTTTATTTCTTACCTTATATTTCATTGCATTCTATAGATTTCGAAATGTATTACAGTAAAATACAATGTAAGAAATAAAAAAGCCAGAAAATACAATTATAAATGGATGTGAATATTTAATATGGGCATGCTGTGGTCCACCTGAATGAAGCTCATAGTCCACATTTTGGGAACCCCTGATATTGGATTACCCTTATCCACATACTTGGTCACACTCTCAAAGAACAGTAAAAGGTTAGTGAGAAAGCACTTAGAAGCCAGGTTGATTCTTCTTCAGCGAGAAGTACTGAATTTCATCTAACATTGGATTGGATTTTAAACTGGTAAGCACAGAAAATAATTTGTAATCTACATATTCAGAAGAGGGGGAAAAACATGTGGCACATTCCAATTTGGGATTGCATCAAATCAGAATGTGCATCACATCAGAATGCATTACAAACTTCATGTCCATGGAAAGCCAGTTATGTCCAACAGAATGGTGGTAGCTTTCTTCCTAATGTCTTCTTTGTGCAAGGATACAGAACGTAGCATTACTCCTATTTGTACTCTTAAACAAGGCATGGGAATCCTCTGGCCCATGGGCCAGATTAGGTCTGCCAGGGATCCTAATTTGGCTTATGAGGCCATTTCCTCCCAGTCATGCCCATGCATAATGTCACACCTGACATCAGCCACCCATTATGGGACAGGTAAGGCCAAGACCGGAAAGGAACAACCAGGAGGGTTACAATGCACTCCCAATTGTTCCTTTGCAAGCACAGCTTACATTCAGTTCTTTTAAAATTCAGTGCTAAATGCAAGCCCACTGGGACCAGGTGTAGTTGGGTGCTCCCAATCAGAGTTTCTAAGTGGAGCCAATCCCTGTCACAGGCAAGGCTTGCATTTAGCACTGAATTTAAATTGAAAGAAAAATATTTTTTCCAAATGAAGCCTGCAAAGGAAGAAAGAATTTAGCAGCACGCTCATTATAATTTCCTTTGAAGTTACATAACCTGAAACCATGATGATTACAGGTGACAGGTGGGCATCCCTAACAACCTGTTAAAGTGGCCCACGAGGGTGGAAGAAGTCACGATCCAGCCTGGTAGCTAAATTCTGTTCCACATCCCAGCTCTAAACCATGAGTACAGGATTTTGGATGCAGCAAAGTATCTCTGTGATCTATGCCCAAGGGGAAGTGTCCAGGTCATGCTATCTGTTCCCTGTTGTTCTCAAGGAGGGCCTAGGAGAATAAAAAGCCTTGGCACAGGCTGACTGTGAAAAGGGGCCGAATACCGTGTGACGGCTAAGAGTGTGTGTGCACTGAGGAGACAAAATAGTTCACTCTTTGTTATGGACACCTATTTATCTGTCCTAGGCCATTCATTTCTCTTCTTCTTCACCTCACATGTTACAATTCATATCAAAACTGAAGAGGTCCTGTATTACTTGAACTCCAAACATTTGCCATCAAATTATTTCTCTCTCTCGTTTCATTGAGCTGAGATTCTACATCACTGAACTGGAGAGAGTTTATCCGCAGACAACAGGCTTGTCACTGGAATGCCTGCCTCTCCTGGCTAAATGCTGTGGATGCATGAGGGGAAAGGTATATAGTGGGCTGAAAAAAATGCAAGGGTTACTCCACAGATGAAGAGTTAAGAAGTACCCCCCCTTACCTGACCTGAACAATCCAAAACATTTTTTTGGATGAGAAAGTCAGTGGTCTGTTCAATTATGCCAACTGTTGAAGTCAAAGCAGAACACCTACAGTGAAAATGGGCAAATCAGTCAGATATGCTGTGATTTAATTATGCTGTCAGGAGGAAACAGTCCATCAAGCAAGAATGACTGATTGCTGATTTTTCCGAAGACAGAGCAGCATTTTCTAACTGAGCAAAAAGGTGCCCAACCCCAGTATCACACTTTGTCCCTTGCTCTCTTACTGGATCAAAAGGCTCATGGGCAATGCTTTTAAGCTTTAATTTCCTGATGTAAATGGCAGTGAAACAATCCAAAAGTACCAGTGACATTTGCATGAATGCAAAATGAATGCATTATGATTGGCGCCATTACAACGAACAGCAAATGTATCCATAAGAGCAAGACATTGAAAAGTAATGGGTTTCCAGATTCCTTGTCCATAAAAGCGATAATGAGGAAACACATGTACTACATAAATTAGAGAAAAGCTCACAAGTTGGTGAACTGCCACTTCAAGGTGTGAAGAGATGAGTTCATGTGCTGATTTAAGGAATAACAGAATTAGGACTTCTTCAAGGCGTTCCCCAAGGACTCTAGCATTAAATATAAGATTGGGGGGGGGGAGAGAAATGGAAAATAGGAAGACAGTAGAGGAATTTGCTGTTCTGATTCTGACTGTGCCACAACTGCTAATCTTGTGAGTTTCCTTGACCAGCAGGGGGTTGGTTCAGTCCCCATAAGACGTACTGATTCAGTGTGGATAAGGAATTGGTTAAGAAGCAGAAAGCAGAGAGTAGGAATAAACGGACAGTTCTCCCAATGGAGGGCTGTAGAAAGTGGAGTCCCTCAAGGATCGGTATTGGGACCTGTACTTTTCAACTTGTTCATTAATGACCTAGAATTAGGAGTGAGCAGTGAAGTGGCCAAGTTTGCTGACGACACTAAATTGTTCAGGGTTGTTAAAACAAAAAGGGTAGTTGTCCCGGTAGTTGAAGTCACCCATTACTACCACATTTCCTAGTTTGGATGCTTCCTCAATTTCATATCTCATCTCAAGGTCTCCCTGAGCATTTTGATCAGGGGGACGATAGATCGTTCCCAGTATTAAGTCTCTCCTGGGGCATGGTATCACCACCCACAACGATTCTGTGGAGGAGTCTGCCTCTTTTGGGGTTTCGAGCTTGCTGGATTCAATGCCTTCTTTCACGTATAGAGTGGAAACACACTGAAATATATATATTTAGTTCCAGTAGTTCAGAAGACCTCCTGATTCTCCTCCTCCTGACAGTCACTGTCTTTCACCAAGTTCCTTCCCTGTTGATGGATTGTTTGGTGTTTCTCCCTCGCTGCCTTCCTAGAGCCTTGGGAAAATAGTGCCTTTGCATCTGCAATATGTCATAAAAACTTGAACAGATTCTGCTGATAAGCCTGGCTTCATGAACTCTTCCAGATGTAGGAATATTGACTGAAAGCCTTTTAATTGGCAAGGGAATGCAGAACTCCGAAACCTAATGCCTACAGTTTGATGACCCCAGATGTCATATAGTTTCCTATATATTGATTACATTTGTAGCCTAAAGCTACAGGGTAGCCAGAGTGCTCTTTGTCTTGTTAAGCCTCATGAAAACACAACACAATGATCTAATAGCTTCCAGTTTTGTAAATGGGAACTGAGGCTGGGAGAATATGACTTCTGCAATAGAGTCCAGTTTTATGCTCAAATTATAAGAATATCTAATTCACATTCTATCCAGTAGGCCATGCATTCTGTAGTTAGAACTGCAGCCTAAGAGTGGGCTGTGGAGCTTGGAAGAAAGGTAAGAAGGCTTTCCTGGTTTTCTTATGCTACAATCCAATAATGTCTACTCAGAAGTAAGCTCCATTGGGTTCAATGGGACTAACTCCCAGGTAAATGCATTGGATTTCAGCCTTAAACCCACCTGTTGACCCATCTGAGATCCAAAATAGCCCTTGTATCGCCATTCTTTTTGTTTACTAAGAAACAAATTGAATAGACCCCTGATTTCCTCTCCGAGGGAACTACAGGCTCTATTACCCGAATAGCTTCCAGGTAGAGCCGGTGCGTCTCCAGCTTTTGAGACCTTGGGGTGGGTCGAAACTGGTTGTGTGGAATTTGAACAAACTCTATGGCATATCCCATGGACACCGTGTCCAGCACCCATTTGTCTGAGATGATGTCTCTCCAGCGGGGGGCAAACTCTAGAAGCCTTGCTCCCACTTTGCAAGAGGCCTCTGGGAACCGCCAGTCAGGAGGAAGGGCCCTTTGGGGCACCCTTCTGAGTCATCCCCGAGAAGGAGCTGCCTCCTGATTTAGCGGAGGAAGCGTGTCCACCCCCTCTTTCTTGTCTGTCCCAGCAAAGCCTGTTGGGAGGCTGACTGCAAAATCTAGAGGGCTGCCTTGAGGAACGAAAAACTGGTTCTGTCTGCCCTTCCATTCCTCTTTTTTGGCCATAGGGAGTGCTTTCTTTTTGTCCCTAGTTTCCACCAGGTGAGCCTTGAGGGGCTCACTGAATAGCTTAGAACCTGAGAAGGGTAGAGCAGTGAGGCGAGTCTGTGACCCTGCGTCTACTGCCCACTGCCTGAGCCAAATGTTATGTCATGCCACAGTGAAGGCAGCCATAGACCACGCCGCAAATTGTAGGGCATCCATGGATGCGTCAGCTGACAAAGCAGAGGCATACACCATTTTCTTTAAACCATCCTTAACAAATTTTGGGACATCATCCCGTGCACCCAACTCTTCAGCCCACATAAAGACTGCTCTGGAAAAAACTGAGGAAGTGGTCGCTGCTCTGAAGCCGACCGCATCTGCTTCACAACTCCTGCGAAGAGCCCCTTCGACTCGCTTATCGCATTGGTCCTTGGGGCCCCCTCCCCTTCTGTTGAAATCAATGCGGAACTTGCAAGGGCAGCAATAGGCGGGTCCACTGTGGGAAAACGCAGCCTTGCCACGATCCTGTCAGCAAAGATTTAATGCTTCTTTGCCCACTTGCCAGGTAGCTTTGATTTGCATGGCGATGACCATTCAGCATCCCACACGTCATCAAATGCCTGGGGAAAGGGAACAGTAGCCTGCTTGGTGTCCATGAAGGGGAAAGCTTTTTTAGCTCCTGCCGAGGCTGACTGGGTGGATGGCTCACATCCCACCTCTGTCTCTGGCAGCTGCAGCACTCTGCGCGCCTTCAATAGGAGTGGCTGAAAAACCTCTAGAGCGAACAGCCTAGGTTGCCTCTGGGTCACCTCTATGTCCTCACCAGACAGCTCCCCCTCTTCCCTGTCCAGCTCAAGTAGATCTTCGGAGTCCAACAGCACCACCTGTGGGACAGGGACCTGCCTGGGCGACAGTGCCTGTGCCTGCTGTGCCTGAGCCATCGAAGGTGAGGAGCCTGTGTGGGTCTGGGCAGAGGAGCACCTCATTACCCCCCCCAAGCTCGCTGCGACCAAGGGGATCCTTATCAGCAATAGGCGCTACCTTGACTACTCGCTCGCCTTGTGTTATAGCAGTGGGTGGGGGTGAACCCCCCCGACTGAAGACTTGATTGGAAAGGGAAGAGGACCTGGAATGGCTGTGTCGCAGTGGCGAACTGCCATGACAGTCCTCCCTGCTGGAGTCAGTGGAGGGGGATAAGCGCCTCCCCTTTCCCCTATGCGAGCGCTTCCTTGAGTGTTTGCGCTGCTTACATTTAAGGACGTGTTGGAGAGAACTACTGATTTCAAAAGTGATAAGCTCTTTAACACAAGTCATGAACTTGGGAAACAGAGTGTGGAGGGAAAACTTCCATACCTTCTTCCAGCGGATTCACCCCCTCCCCCGCTGTCTACGCTCAGGGATGGAGAAAATAGTGGTTGGGGACTCATTGCTCCATGTTGCTGTGGCTCCTCTAGGTCCCTCGCCTCCCCCACGTGGCAGGGCTCTTGGCGGGAAGGAAGCGGGTGAGGCTGTTTCAATGGCGAGCCGCCTTGGCGGGTGCCGCTCAACCCCCTGCTAAAAATGCTCACTGAAGCCTAGACAAGCCTTGTTCTTCCCAGGAAGGCGGTGGGAGGAGGAAGTCAGAAGCTGCGATCCCACTAAACATGTGCGTTGCGGAAAGGCGGCTCCACGGAGTGAGGGGATAATCTCCCATTTGAGCGGCTGCCGCTACTACTGAAGCACTGCAGCTAGCCACGCTCTGCCCTTGCTTTAAGCTCCGGTTCGACACCAGGGAGCCCAGCCAGGTTTGGAAATCCTCCCAAGCCCCAGACCCACAGAGTGAAGGCAGGGGAAGGGGAGGAAGAACAGACGTGAAGTAAGACAAAAGGTAAGGAGAGGAGAGAGCTAGGAAAGGTAAAAATGCTAGGGAAGAAAAAAGAACTGAAGGAGAAGAAGCTCTGAGAGTAGAGAAGAGAGAACAAACACCCGGCCTTCACTGACCGCAGGCAGGGCCAGTCTGGGGAGAAGGATGACTCCTCCCCCGGGAGAGGAGACCAAGAAGCTTCGAGACCCTGCCTGTCACGACCAGTAGGAGGAGTCATCCCTACTGAGAAATGTCCTCCAGCCCTGTCTAGCAAACTTCTTCACTTGGCCATTCTGAATCAGACAGAAAATCAGAGTATTTTTACCAGGATGCTAGGAATCTAGACCCTAGAAAAGCAAATGTGGAACATAAGCATTTTGGATAATTTGCCTTTCCCCCTCCTCTCTCTGAAAGAGCAAGAAGGTAGTCTGGAGGTGCTTTTGAATTCAGCTTTGTCACTGTGGGCCCAGGTAAGCTCAGTGGCTTGGAGTGCCTTGTACCAACTTCAGCTAGCTGTGGTAGTTCCTGGACTGGGATAGCTTGGCTGCAGTAGTCTAAGAACTGGTAACTTCAAAATGGGATTTCTGCAATGCACTGTGTGGAGTTTCCCTGACACTTGGTCCAGAAATGGCAGTTACTGCAGAATGGCTGCTCCAAAACCTGCAATTGGCAGGAATGAATCCCTACTAGCATATTCCACCCCTGCTCAAAGATCTGCACTGGCTGCCGATTTCTTACTGGGCCAAATTCAAGGTGTTACCGGTAGTATATAAAGCTCTCGGCAGCTTTGGACTAGTTCACTTGCCCCGTACATGCCCACTCAACCACTTTGAACTGCAGAACTTACACTTTTACAACTGTCATTTGATGTTCATGCCACACTTGCAAGGAATCAATCTTTCAGTGTGGCAGCACCTATTCTCTAGAACTCCCTGGCTATTAATACCAGGCAGACAAACTCTGTTGCACTGGTTTTTTTACATGTGCTAAAATATTTTTGTTTCGACAAGCCTACACAGACAAGTAATTTTATTACATATACTTGTTTTTAAATTCTGTTTTTATTAGTATTTTTGAAAAATATTTTACACTATCAACTCCTTAGAGGGTTTTTTTTATTAAGCAGTCTATAAATTTTGTTAAATAAAATAAACAAACAGTATTTTCCATGAGATTTAAAATAGAAACACCAAATATGACAACTTTTACCATTACTGGCCCAAATGCTCTCTTTTTAGCAATTATAAACTTTCAAAAGCAAAGCTAAGGTGTTTTATTTCTGATAACAGTGGCGTCGTGGAATCCTAATAAAAAATCAGTTCTATTGCTTGAAGTAGCAGCATTAATGTGTTTTATTGTAAAAGGCTAAGGGAAAGTTGCATAATATTTACATTTCTGTTTAGAAGTATGAGAAAAAGGATCCGTAGCTCCATAGATATGCAACCTAATTTTTCTTCTACATGAGAAGTCTTAAAACCAAACCTAACAAATTCAGATTTTAAACTCAGGCTTCTCTGTTCTACCATTATAACCACTGGACCAGAACAATTCTTTCAATCTTCTGTTTTACTTAAAAATGTAGAGATTTCAGAGGTAAATATTTCAGTTGCGTGCGATGAAAGACCTGATGCATTTGCAGGACAAAACTTGTAATCTGTTTTAGTAACAGGAAATGCAAGATGGGGCTAGATTCCTCTTTTACTTGAGGCTAAATCACACTAGTGATTTATTGTGGCTCTGCTGCTCCCTGCTTACTCACAATGAACGCAAACTACATGCAACCTATAGTAATACTGCCACTTCTGCCATTTTATTCCATGACTTTGAATGCTACTTTTATGATTACTTGTTTGTGTACTGCAATTTGTTTAGAAAAGGTTGTATACAATGCCAAAAAAGAGAGAGGAAATTTCAGATTTCCAAACATAAATGTTTATATCCTGCAGAAATGAATGGCCAGAGATAGACCCGCTCTAGGAAGGGAAGGATCAACTGGCAGCTGGCTGCAGTATACAAACTGAGAGGCCTAGCATACTTCACTCATCCTTCTAACTGCTGAACAGCTGATGGACTCTCAACATTAAAGTAATTAAATTAAATTAGCAAAGGCATCTCTGACAAATGTGTGCAATCACACAAGTTCACCATGAAATAAAAGAAAAAGACAAATGTTTCAATAATGAAGGACCAGAATTTGGCCAATAACCAGAAAGAGGGACAACGTACAAGTGACATTAAAGTAGAAGAGGCTCGGTTTGTGTATGTGTTTATTTTGTGTTTTACACAAAGATACCAGGAAACAGAGCCGTGCAGTGCAGTCGGTACCATGTCTGTGAGTGATCTTCTGTTGTCAATTGCACAAGTCTGTATTTCAGCATACAAAAACACCACCATTGAGATGTCACTGCTTAATTTGTGATCGATCAAACTGATCACAGCCAAGTCATGTATTGTGACCTATTACAACTGTTACCCATTTCTGAATTCAAGGCCGACAGTAAACTAGGACTATCAAGCACCTTGCAGGCTGTGTGATGTAGCTCGTGGACTGTGTTTTGGTGGATCCACACACTTATTCAGGCCTAACTGGACGTATCACAACCTCAACATCTTGGAGTGAAGCAAAATTTGAAGACCAAATGGAAACACGACTAGACAACATTTATGCTAACTAAAAGAAAAAAAAGTTGGCTCTCTTGATTGGGTTTTTGCATTTTAAAGTAATTCGCAGGAAAGATTATTTGTTAGTAAGAGAAGAAGAATGGTTGATATGGGACAGCATTTATTAGATAGTTCCCTTTTACACGAGGCAGATATGTATGATTTGGTATGGGCAGAATTAATCAGGACTAAATGGAAATGTACTGCTTTCAAGTCGATTCTGACTTATGGCGACCCTAGGAATAGGGTTTTCATGGTAAGCGGTATTCAGAGGGGGTTTACCATTGCCTCCCTCTGAGGCTGAGAGGCAGTGACTGGCCCAAGGTCACCCAGTGAGCTTCTAAGTAAATACTATCAAATATCCTGGATCAACTAAGGTCCAGAATACAGAATACCTTAAGGACCACCTGAGCCCTTATATCCCAGCTCGCTCACTGAGATCATCTGGAAACAGCACTGTTAGTTGTCCTCCATGTTATAAGGTACCCAACTGCCACCAACTAGACGTCAGGCATTTAGTGTCGCTGGTCCCATGTTGTGGAACACTCTTCCAGCAGAGATCAAGTAGGCATTCTTGCTTTTGACTTTCAGGTAGCTTTTTTATGCCGACAGGCCTATACAGCTGTTCGAAGCTTTTTTGATTGGCCAGTAATTTTATGATTGTGTTGTACTGCTTTTAATTATGTGATGTTTTATTGTTGTACACCACCCTGATATTGCAGTATATAAATGGTGATATATAACTACTTTTATAAATAGATATAGCTCTGAATGTCTTCTCATGTTTAAAGGTCAGACTGAATTTCCATCCTGCACCAGTTTAGTGCATTGCAGTTTCATTTACATGCTTGTAAGCAATTCACAGCAGAAACTCTAAATCTTGCAACTGAGATAAGCAGCCTTATTTATGCTAACACAGCTATTCTATACACCATAGAACACATTATTTTGCATACTAGAGGGATGATGCATTTCTCCCTGGAAATGTTAAATCTATTGTTTCCATTCATAAGGATGGGCTGAACAATCCAACATCCACCCTCGATCTGCCATGCTGGAGAGGGTTTGGATGAAGCAGAGGTGAGCCCCTACCAAGTCTTACTCAACTCTGTCAGCCTCCACCAGTGGAGGAGCTGTGCTCTTATCAAGAAAGGCCCGACAGGTGAGGAGCAGCCCAGGGTGCCTACCCATACAGCTCTAGTGAGGAGAAATGCCCATACCTGGCCAATTCAGAAGTGGGACTGGGCAGGCATGATTTGCTGGATCCTGCAAGAATCCTGCTGCTGTCACTTGACAACAACAGGCCCAATCCAAACCTCTATGCTGCACTGCCCTGGGAGCTGCTGCAGCAAAGGAGCATTTTTTCCTACATCTCCCCCCTTTCCACCCTGGCTATCATTAACATCAGGGCTATCAATGTGGCACTGGCTGTGCTGCTCCATTAAGCCCCACTGAGATTAACCAAGTCTTAGGATTCCACCCTAATTTAAAAAGATGAGATGCAATAAAAAGAAGTATGCTATCCCATTTCTAAGACTTTATAGTTACCCATTTAAGAGCAGGCTGCCTACGTTCCTCTTTCAACAAGCCTTCTAAAATATTAGAAAACAACAGCAGCAGCACCAACAGCGTACTTCTAATCAACAGGTATAATCACGACTCTAATTTCCCTGGCATATAGAAATATGCTTCTATATGGGAAATGGTTATTTGATTAATGATAGTAAATAGTAAAATCAAATATAAGAAGAAAATGGCTTGGATCCTAAGTTGTTCCTCCATCCATGTAAGGAGGAGATTTCTGCCTACTTTCTGCTCCATCTGCAGCTCCCTGTACCATATCTCACAGTATTCTCAGGCACTTCTACCCCCTATGGCAGTTTTTTTTAGAGTACAGGGGACTGCTGAGGGAAGGGAAAGGCGGGAAAGCTCCATTCTCTGAAAAATGAACTCTGTTCCATTCATGGAAGGAAAAATTTGGATCCAAGTCAAAATATTTCTTTAGAACAAAAGGATCTATCAGACTCTTGCATTTTGACCCCTGAACTAACCTTATGAGGCAGGTTACTAGGCCCAGTGTTGGCAAACAGCACATTAATGAGATTTCTAATACGCAGAGAAAATTGCATTTTCTAGCATAATTATTATGTCACTCAAACACCTCAACTCTGGCATTAATTGCTTCTCTCCAAATTTGAACAGCAGCTTGCCAGGCAGCAAATATAACACCAGAAAAAGAAAGGCTTTTTAGAAAGGGACTGGGGGGGGGGCAGGGAGGGAGGAAATGAAAAGCAGGGATGCAGTGGAGGGACTGTGGCAAAGTTAATTACACTTTTAAAGAAAATCTCATACAGCAATGCTTTGTCAACTGACTCACACAGATCCCTTTGACTGAAGCAGGAGACTAGGGAACAGACCAACAGATTGGGCAGAAATATGTCATTGCCTTCACAAAAAGGACATTCACCAACATAAAGCCCTTCCTCAGGAACCT
Source organism: Rhineura floridana (assembly GCF_030035675.1). Lineage (NCBI taxonomy): Eukaryota > Metazoa > Chordata > Lepidosauria > Squamata > Rhineuridae > Rhineura > Rhineura floridana. The sequence goes on along the minus strand of NC_084481.1, from coordinate 145,268,004 downwards.
CTTCAGGCTTTAGGGCACATGTCTTGTGAAAGCAAATGTACTACAAAACTCACCTTAGGAAGCGGTGCATATACCACACCACCTCTCTCTGTGATCCTATCAAAATCAGTAATTGGGTCTAGTCATTTCTCTCTAAGAAGAAAGATCTATCCAAAAGACAGATGCTACATTGGTCAGTGTTACATTTTTCTTTCTGATGATGGAAAATGCTGTGCAGCTGAAAGTTACATACACTGAAACTTGAATGCTTCTGTTTAGCACATCTGTATTTCAACCTTCCTCTGTGGAGCTGTGGGTGACTTATATGCAGGCTGTACCACTGTATCATCATGAAAAACCTTAGGAGATTGGTTAGATTAAGAGATGATTATGGGTTTTAATTTGGAAACTAAAATGGAAGATTCTGGGAGAAGGGCTTTACTCGATACACCACTGTGGAAATTCACAAGCAGAGGCAACTGCTGGCCAAATTTCTGCAGTGCAACACATGGCCAGATGGTAGAGCTTTAGTTTTCAGCCCAACAGGGATCAAGGCCTCATTTGGGATTTATTTATTTATTTTATTTATATCCTGCCCTTCCTCCCAGCAGAAGCCCAGGGCGGCAAACAAAAGCACTAAAAACACTTTAAAACATCATAAAAACAGACTTTAAAATACATTACAACAAAACATCTTTAAAAACATTTTTAAGAAGCTTTCAAGACATCTTTAAAAAAAAGGTTAAAAACATATTGTTTTAAAAGAAAAGGTTTAGAAACAAATTGAAAAGCAATTCCAACATAGAAGCAGACTGGGATAAGGTCTTCAACAGGTGCCGAAAAGATAACAGAGATGGCGCCTGTCTAATAGTTAAGGGATCAGGGACTCATTTATAAAGCTGCTGATTCTAGCCTGGCTTCTTAGTTCAGATGTAGCTGAACTACTGTACTTATAGACCAGTTCCTTTCTCAAAAACCTGTCTGCCTCCCAATAAGCTTCATGGCCAAGCACAAATCTGAGCCCAGGTCTTCCTGGCCCAAGTCTACCACCATCACACTAGGAATGGAAGTTAATCCATCCTAGCTTTATCCCTCCTACATGGTGCTACTGAAATTTATCAATAAAAAATATTAACAAGTGAGCTCACCCATGTTACAGACTACATGCATATTCTTTCAACTTTATATTTTCAACTATAAATTGTTAACAGTTTAGCACTGCACAGTACATTTCAGGCACAGTACACTGTCTCCTCCTCCCTCCATTCTTTAATATAATGAGATCCATTAGCTCCCTTTCAGGAATCAAATAAACTAAAATTTAGCTGGTGAACCAGACTGTTATCTCTGCCACCTCTCATGGGCCAAGTTTGGCAGATGGGTGTCAGATATAGGGTAGATGGGGCTCAGGTTGCCTGAAATACCCCTTGGTGTGCTCCAGTTTATTTCTAAGACATTTAAAGAAATGGGGTGCTTATTTTCTCAAGCATCTATGAGAAAGTCTATGAATATCAAGCCCTCATCAAGATATAGAAAGAGCACACTACTTTATTCCCAGTGAACAAATTCAAGGTACCAGTCTCCTAGAAAGAGGCAGCCAACATGGTGTCCTTCAGATGTTGCTGGACCACACTCCCATCAAAGATGAAGGTTGATGGTTGGTGATGATGGCAGTTTTAATCCAAAAATGTCTGGAGAACACCATGTTGGGACACCACGTCAGCTATTCCTGCCCTTAGTCTTTATACACAATTGCAAAGACAGAGTAGAACTATAGCTATGCATGTGCAAACATTCACCAGGGTGGAATCCTCACTGTGATGTGTGCACATGTGAGTGTAGGTAACACTCTCTCCCAATCTCCACTACATGCTCTCAAACTGGTGCCCTTCACATTTGTCATGGAAATGGACCACTTTATCTACAGCACTCAAGGTGCCACCCCTTTTCTGATTAATCTCTACATGCTGCCCTTCCAAAAGGTGACAACCCTCCTTTACTCTGCTTGAAACAGCATTATCTTTCATTTTGCACCACTTTGCAGGCTACAGGGACTTAAATGGCTACACGGGGTATGACACACCAACAGCATCTACACCCTGGCTTTTCATCTGTGCTGCACTCATATAATTACTGAGTTCCCTTTTCTGCTGCAATTATCTCCTCTCTCCCCCCTTAACGATCAGCTGCAGAATTAAGGGGATTTTCTCACTCTTCCCTTGTTGCCATGACAACAACCGGCCTGCACCTGCTACTGGATGAACAGTTGTACTTGGGGGGGGGGGGAGAGTGGAAACAGTTTATGGTTTCTTCTTGTAAGTAAAGCATGTACGCTAAAATTACAGAAGGGAGAGGAAAAGGAGTCACAGGAAGCAAAATGATGGAATGTTGAACAAATACACACACACAAAGAAACTTTATGCTGAGCTTAGAGAGACGTCAATTTCCCCCTCCTTCTAATCCACAGATAGCCATGTAACACAATGAGGAGGCCCAAGGTACATCTACAGAACTTGCAGAATTGTGTGGAAGCCATACTTCTGAAAAAAAGAATGAAAGAGAAATAAACAGAATAGGGCCAAAGGTCAATCTGCATATGGGGGACTCTGCATTGGGCAAGCTGCTGTCATTCAGGTTGTGTAGAGAGAGAGCATCACTTCAGAGCAACAAGCACACCTTCCTCCTCAGTACTACTGTGGAACTAGCCCTGATAAAATAGACTTAGTTTGTAAACTGTACAAATATAACAAAGGGGGATGTCTTTTTCATTTCTAATTGCAGTTACTTTCCTGCTAGTCCTATACAAGTCAACACAGCAGTCAGTGACTATCATCAGCACAGCCTTAAAGCGCAATTCTAACTGCACACTCAGAAATAAGTTCAAGTGAATTCAGTGGGGCTTACTCCCAGGGAAGTGAGGCAAGGACAGAAGCCGTAAGTCTCTAGATATACTAACAAAGCACTTAATACTTCCCCCATCATAGATAAGCTTCTGCTGAATTGACCAGGCACCACAACCCAACAGAGCTCATTTGCATGCATGAAGAATTTCTACATGAACATTGACTGTGTTAGCTGGAGCTTTTACACCAAGAGGCAGATCCTGGTTCCAGAGTTATGCAAGTTGCTTCAGGCACATTTGCATCCTTGTATGACTCCTCTTTTTTCATCATCTTCGCTCCCTCTCACTTCTCTTGTCCCCATCCAGGGCCTAGGTCTGCCAGTCACTTTCATCCTAGCCACATTAGCATAGCTAATAACAATAATACTATATCTGGAGGCAAGAGCTGACCTTCCCTTACTCCCTGACCTTTCACGCTCCAGAGAAATAGTTGGCTTTGCCTTTTCAAAAATTCATGTTAGCAGAGAGGTTGAATCATAAATGCGGTTTTATACACAGAAGTAATCTTGCAAGTTACTCCAATTACAAAAGTGTACAGTGGAAACTAAATATATATCTAGTGCAGGGGTTCTTAACCTGGGGTACATGGACCCCTAAGGGGTCCATGAATAGATTTCAGGGGGTCCGGGGACTTGGATGGGGAAAAAAATACATCTTTATTTTCACTAACCTCTAATTGAAATTTAGCATTTCCTTCAATTATGAATGTAGGCAACAAACCACAGTAGTATTAGCAGTACCTGTGACTTTGTCACCAATAGAAATCACAGATATTTATCACATTAAAGTTGATCTCTGCAACAACTCAAAATATCATTTACGCTCATCACTACTTCGAAATTATGGTAGTTATTAGACCCGGCACTAGATCGGATGTGATCGCAGCCTTCTCGTCTACAGACGCTCATGCGACGTAGCTGGCCAACTATCAGGCAACTCTGCGCCTAGTAGTTGTTCAATGACCAAACGCTGAAGTCAAACAAAACTTTGACTGAAAGAAAAGCTTCATACACTTTGCACAGCTGGAGCCCCTGTGATGCTTGGTAATACATCTGGTTTTGCTACTTTACTGAAAAAGGAAGCTCCTCACGTTGTCGTCACTCATTGCTTTTTACACAGACATGCACTGGCAACAAAGACTCTTCCAACAACCCTGAAAGAAGTTTTGTCAACAGCCATAAAAGTAATCAACTTTATCAGAAGCAGGTCTCTGAATCATCACATTTTAAAAAGATTTTGTCAAGAAATGGGAGCAGAATATGAAGTGCTTCTCTACTACACAGAGGTTCGCTGGCTTTCAAGAGGACCAGTCTTGAAGCGCTTGTTTGAACCAAGGGCAGAAGTTTCACTTTTTCTGAAAGAAAAAACCCCCCACTCTTGGAACACTTCGAAAGAAAGGATTTTATCCATGGGTTGGTTTACCTGGCAGATATTTTTAACCATATGAATGAGGCTGAGAAGCAGTGACTGGTCCAAGGTAACCCAGTGCGCTTCATGGCTGTGTGGGGATTTGAACCCTGGTGTCCCAGGTCATAGTCCAACACTCTAACCACTACACCACACTGGCTGTCATGACTGAGATAAATCTTTCAATTCAAGGTCCTGAAGTCACCATTATGGATGCTACTGAAAAGTTACAAGCTTTCTTGGCTAAGCTGCCGATATGGAACAAGAGAGTAGAGGCCAATATCCTTGCAAACTTTCAAATGTTGGAGGAAGTGCTGTAACCAAGATGGAGTTGGCATATAAAATTCTCTGTCAATTTCTTTGAAAACAGAAATCTGCGAACACCTGAAACACTTTAGAACTCTTTCAAAAGTTATTTCTATCTTTATGGCATTAAAGTTGAACCATGGATCCGCAATACTTTTCTTTCTGATATAAACGGTATTGAAGATGTTGACCTAGCCAAAGATGAACTCACTGATCTTAGGACAAAAAACTTACTACAATTGGAGTTTAACTCAAAAAGCCTTGGAGAATTCTAGTGTTCCTTGAGAGAAGCCTATACTCACCTTGTAAAGCGAGCTATGGAAGGGACTTTCAACACTTGTAACCATCAAAACAAAAAATCAAAATTGATTGGATGTCCAACATGACATGCGTGTTGCCTTGTCAAAAACCACTCCACAGTTTAATGCTCTTATTCAAGCTAAGCAACAAGAGCCTTCACACTGACATGTCTTTAAAAAATAAAAATTAATTTAACTTGCTTATATTTTAAATGTATTGTCTTGTTATTTAATGCGTTAATAAAGAAGCACATATATTACTATATCACAAATTTGTTTTTTTTAATATTTTGATAAATATATTTCAATATAATTGGTTTCCTTTGTAATCCTATGTATTTTATTTTATGCATTTAAAAACATTATTCTGAGAAGGGGTCCATAGGCTTCACCAGACAAAAAGGGTTAAGAACCCCTGATCTAGTGAAAAAAATGCCACTGAAAGCAGCGCATCTGTGTATAAATTCATCCGCCAATATAAAGTTTGTCAGAGGTATGACCTGTTAGAGAATCTCCATGCATGATAACACTGGAAGGACTTGTTATCCAGGTAGGAGATGGGCATGCTGAGAATCCCCATGCTACCAAATTATGGTTGGTACAACAATATGTATTTTAAAAAGACATAAATTATACTTATCAGTATTTATCTATACTTTGTTTTTTAAGTATGTTTTTAAGATACTTTGTTTTAAGATGTTTTAAAGTCTTTTGTTTTTAAGATGTTTTAAAGTGCTTTTAGTATTTTTGTTTGCAGCCCTGGGCTCCTTCTGGGAAGAAGGGTGGGGTATAAATTTAATAAATAAAATAAATCTATAGTCCTGTTCAGGCATTTGCCTGAACACACAAGGCTAAAAAACATGAATGGGAACAGGGGTAAGTCCTGCTCCGATGTCCCTGAATGTGTGGGCTTCTCTTTAGACCTTTGCATGTTTAGCAAGAAGATCTACAGGAGGTTTCTAAGTGCTGTTAAACACACTGAGAAACCTCCCTGCAAGTCAGAGAGCCTGACATGACAGAGTTTTCAATAACAGATTTCTAAATGTGTTCAAAACAACACACTTAGCAACACTGGGCAGAGTTTTCTGCTAAACGCAAGGAAGTTTAAAGAGGAGCACTCAGAGACATTGGGGGATGGGGCCTTGAATGCACATCCCTGCCAACTTTTGTAGCCTTTGTATGGTCAGCCAAACACATGAACAGGGTTATATTGTTAGATCTGAACACCCAGATACTGAAGACCAATTCTGTGTAGCTCAAAAACTCACATTTTTAGCTTCTGGAATATTAATTTGTCTAATAGGTAAAGTACGTAGGGTGGCAGCACTTAGTAGTGGTAGCCCATCCCTGGTATGGCCTTCCTTCTGAGGTGCATCTGCTGCCGAGATGGTTTAATGTTTTGATAACAGCTGAAGATGAACCTTGTGAGGCATCCTTCCCTGGCTCTCCCTGTCAGGTTCCTACCTGCTCGTGGTTACTGCCTGTCACTAGGCACCACCAGGGACTCCACCAGTCCGGACTGTCCTTTTTTATTGTTTCTCTCCCCGCTCTAGCACAGATCTCAACAGATCCCCCTGCTAGGCAACCACCAGTCACGTCCTAATACTAGTATTCCCAGAGACTCTGAATACTGGTATTGTTATTCTCTTCACCGCTGCCACCATTTGTTACAGTTTCCCTTCAGCCTTGGTCATTACCTTACCCTCCCTTCTGGTCTGTGAAACCCCAGCCAAGGATCAGGCCTTTGGTAAACCAAATTAAGTATTTATTAAAGATAACAAAGCTAACAAGATTAACAAGATTTCTTCTTAAGGCACATAAGCATATGGTTTTACTCAATACTAATCTGAACTCCACCTCCCTCCTGGTAAACAACTCTCTAAACCCCACCAAGCAACCCACTCAGTTCTCTTCTCCCCCCCCAGATTCCACTCTCACTCTTCCTTTTATATATTCAGCCATTTTAAACACTCAGCCAATCATCTAGCATTCTACTGCCCATTCACTCCCCCTCCTCTTTCACTCCACTTACCATGTATCTTCTAAACAACAACACTTACCATATATACATTAATATAGGAACATCACAAACCTCTTTGCTCAAGTCTTTGGTAGAGATGGAGTTAACATGTCAATCACTATTGCTTTCATCGCTTCCTATTTTGTTTATCTATCTTCTCTTAATACTCAGTTACTGTTATATATTCTGTACTTTAGATGCTGTATTTTATTATTTTATTGTTCTTTTTTGTTAACTTGCTCTGGGATTGCTTAATGAAGGCCAGGGCATAAGATGAATTAAACAATAATTGTTTAATACTAAGTAGTAGTAGCAGCAGTAGTAGTAATAGCACTAGTAGTAACCACCATATTTGTGCTGGGTTTTTTTTTTTCTGCAGGACCAGCATGACTCCTTTGATTCACTGAAGATACCACAAGAAGCTTCATAGCACTGTCATGGCTTCAGATTTAAGCAATATATTAAGAATAAGAGTCCTTTTATGCTTCACATCAAGTATATGCCACCTATTCAGTGGATTCCAAGCACACCCAGTCATGGTGTGCCCTGAGATGACACATAAATTTGACAAAGGACAATCTTTCTTCTCTGATGCTATTCTAAACTTATCTGCTGGTGTCAACACAAGTCTTCTGAGACAACGAGGTACTCTATGAGACACAATACAAATCACTGCCCAAAATTAGATATCTCAGAAACTACAAATGAGACCACATGGAACAGACCATTTAAATCTCAGTTCTAAGACAAAAAAGGACTTTTCTACTTTAGCTCATTTGTAGATACTTGCAAGTCATACTCAATTGCAGCAAATCTATAGTTTCTCCATTTGCAGTTTGAGTGTGATAATGATGCCTGTCTCAGATGGCTGTGATGAAGATTAATGAGGTAATACCTAAGAAGTGATTTGAGCATCTGAAATGTACTATAGAAATAATAATGATAATCATCCCATTCTCAAATCACCTAGAATTTTGGCTGACTACACAAAGAAATATTCAGAGGCTTTTTAGAGAGATATCAAGCAACACTCATTGTTTCCCTTTACCAGGCATTCAAAAATTGTGAAGCATAAGATTTGCTCAGATAAATGAAATATTGACTACAATACTTTTCAGAGATCACTTTGAAGATAATTTTATTGAGACAATCAACAACAGCCCCTGATGAAGGCTGCACACTAATAGCCGAAACGCGTTGGGCTTTTTATAAAGACATTTTAATGATATAAGCTTGCAAATAAACCATTTGGATATTTTCCACACTTTTTTGTCATTCTGGGGTCCCCCCCCTTTTTCTTTCTTCGAATTTGTTGGATGACCTTCACCTCCCTACTCCAGTTTATTCAAAAATTGTGGCCAGGTGTCAAATGGGCAGGTAGCCCACAGTGGTAGATGTTGGA